>NC_086101.1:103113775-103713775 GCF_963921235.1 Mobula hypostoma | reverse complement strand
TGTTCAGCACTCCGAGTTAAACACAGATCCCCAGAATTCCTCCATTAAACTTCACGTTTCTATAACTGCTTCACAGCAAGCGCTCCACTCCAAAGCCCAGAACTCTTGAACTCAGTAAAGCAGCAGAAAAACAATTTCATTCCTCTTGCTGCACAACATCAGATCTCAGAGTATGAGCCAATTAAAAGTTGTAAAAAGCAGCTCACAATTATAAGCAGAAAATGCTGAAAACACCCAGGACAGGGGAACAGAGTTAACATTTCAGGTACATGACCGTTCATCAGAACTGGGTGAGATCAGAAAACCAACAGCAATTAAATTTACTAACATCTTCCTCAGAAGTCTAAAGAAATTCGCTTTGTCCCCATCTATCATTACCAACTTATTTTTTTTAAACCGATGCACCATGGAAAGCATCCTATATGGATGCAATACAGCTTGGTACGGTAACTGCTCTGTCCACGACAAGAAGCTACAGGATTTTGTAGATAGTGCAGCACATCACAAATATCAGCCTCCCCTTGATGAACTGTCTATCCTTCTCATTGCCTCAGTAAAACAGCCAGCATAATCAAAGATCCTAAGTACACCCTGGACATCCTCTCTTCTCTCCTCTTCCATTGCACAGAATATACAAAAGCCTGAAAGCATGTACCACCAAAGCTGAAGGACAGATTTTACCTCATTCTTATAAGACTTTAATAGTTCCTTCTACAAGAGGAGAGGCTGTACTTGATTTGGTATTGGGAAATGAACCTGGTCAGGTGTCAGATCTCTCAGTGGGAGAGCATTTTGGAGATAGTGATCACAATTCTATCTCCTTTACTCCAGCATTGGAAAGAGATAGGAACAGACAAGTTAGAAAAGCGTTTAATTGGAGTAAGGGGAATTATGAAGCTATCAGGCAGGAAATTGAAGGTTTAAATTGGAAACAGATGTTCTCAGGGAAAAGTACGGAAGAAATGTGGCAAATATTCAGGGGATATTTCTGCATAGGTACGTTCCAATGAGACAGGGAAGTTATGGTAGGATACAGGAACCATGGTGTACAAAGGCTGTAATAAATCTAGTCAAGAAGAAAAGCTTACAAAAGGTTCAAAGAGCTAGGCAACGTTAGAGATCTAGAAGATTATAAAGCTAATAGGAAGGAGCTTAAGGAGGAAATTAGGAGAGTCAGAAGGGGCCATGAGAAGGCTTTGGTGGGCAGGATTAAGGAAAACCCCAAGGCATTCTACAAGTATGTGAAGAGCAAGAGGATAAGACGTAAAAGAATAGGACCTATCAAGTGTGGCAGTGGGAAAGTATATATGGAACCGGAGGAAATAGCAGAGGTACTTAATGAATACTTTACTTCAGTATTCACTATGGAAAAGGATCTTGGCAATTGTAGGGATGACTTACAGCAGACTGAAAAGCTTGAGCATGTAGATATTAAGAAAGAGGATGTGCTGGAGCTTTTGGAAAGCATCAAGTTGGATTAAGTCGCTGGGACTGGATGATATGTACCTCAGGCTACTGGGGGAGGTGAGGAAGGAGATGGCTGAGCCTCTGGCGATGATCTTTGCATCATCAATGGGGACGGGAGAGGTTCCGGAGGTTGTTCCTTTATTCAAGAAAGGCAGTAGAGATAGCCCAGGAAATTATAGACCAGTGAGTCTTACCTCAGTGGTTGGAAAGTTGTTGGAGAAGATCCTGAGAGGCAGGATTTATGTTTGGAGAGGTACAATATGATTAGGAGTAGTCAGCATGGCTTTGTCAAGGGCAGGTCATGCCTTATGAGTCTCATTGAATTTTTTGATGTGACTAAACACATTGATGAAGGAAGAGCAGTAGATGTAGTGTATATGGATTTCAGCAAGGCATTTGATAAGGTACCCCATGCAAGGTCTATTGAGAAAGTAAGGAGGCATGGGATCCAAGGGGACATTGCTTTGTGGATCCAGAACTGGCTTGTCCACAGAAGGCAAAGAGTGGTTGTAGACAGGTCATATTTTGCATGGAGGTTGGTCACCAGTGGAGTGCCTCAGGGATCTGTTCTGGGGCCCTTACTCTTCGTGATTTTTATAAATGACCTGGATGAGGAAGTGAAGGGATGGGTTAGTAAGTTTGCTGATGACACAAAGGTTGGAGGTGTTGTGGGCAGTGTGGAGGGCTGTCAGAAGTTACAGTAGGACATTGATAGGATGCAAAACTGGGCTGAAAAGTGGCAGATGGAGTTCAACCCAGATGTGTGTGGTGGTTCATTTTAGTAGGTCAAATATGATGGCAGAATATAGTATTAATGGCAAGACTCTTGGCAGTGTGGTGGACCAGAGGGATCTTGGTGTCCAAGTCCATAGGATGCTCAAAGCAGCTGCACAGGTTGACTCTGTGGTTAAGGCGGCATACGGTGTATTGGCCTTCATCAATCGTGGAATTTAATTTAGGAGCCAAGAGGTAATGTTGCAGCTATATAGGACCCTGGTCAGACCCCACTTGGAGTACTGTGCTCAGTTCTGGTCGTCTCACTACAGGAAGGATGTGGAAGCTATAGAAAGGGTGCAGAGGTGATTTACAAGGATGTTGCCTGGCTTGGGGAGCATGCCTTATGAGAATAGGTTGAGTGACCTCAGCCTTTTCACCTTGGAGCGACAGAGGATGAGAGGTGACCTGACAGAGTAGTACAATGACTTTTTTTAGCCTGTCGCATCAGTCAGCCATTCTTGTCTGGCGCGTAGTGTCAGGATTGGTCTCCTTTCGGATTAACCAGGTCACGGTATAAATGTTCCTGACTCGACCCTTTTTTTAAAAAAAAATGAGGCCGTGTGGCTAGCTCGACGCTCAACCTGGCATGGATGGAAAGCGTGCTCGGCAGGGGCGTGACTTGGATTTGACTACGGGAGTCTTCGCTCCAGAGTCCGGCGCTGATGTTACTGCGCCACCAGCCGGCCTGTAAGATGATGAGAGGGATTGATCGTGTGGATAGTCAGAGGCTTTTTCCCAAGGCTGAAATGGTTGCCTCAAGAGGACACAGGTTTAAGGTGCTGGGGGGTAGGTACAGAGGAAAATTTTTTTTATTCAGAGTGGTGAGTGCATGGAATGGGCTGCTGGCAACGGTGGTGGAGGCGGATACGATGGGGTCTTTTAAGAGACTTTTAGACAGGTACATGGAGCTTAGGAAAATAGAGGTCTATGGGTAAGCCTAGTAATTTCTAACGTAGGGACACGTTCGGCACAACTCTGTGGGCCGAAAGGCGTGTATTGCGCTATAGGTTTTCTATGTTTATGTTTCTAATAACTTGGACACCTGACCTCATACTACCTTATGACCTTACACCTTATTGCACCACACACCATAATTGTTACACTTGATTCTGCATGGTTATTGTTTTACCTTGTTCTACCTCAAAGCATTGTGTAATGATCTGATCTGTATGCAATGCAAGTTTTTCACTGTATTTTGTGCATAATGCTTTTCAAAATTGTAGGAGACCAATAATTTTTGTTCTTTTAAAAGAATTTAGAATGCATCTTCCTCAAACACCACTGCTGGCAGTACTTTCAATGCACCAAGCACTCAAAACTCCTCTGATATCCCTTCTATACCTCCCTCCAATCATAAAATTATGAAACCTCTTATTAGCTATTTTTGACCTGGGGGGTGGGGGGGGGGGTAAATTGCTAGCTGTCCATTCGATCAATGCTTCTATTTATTGTGATACAACACAGAAGAGGCCCTTCACCTCCGAGCCATGCTGTCCAGCAATCCCGATTTAATCCTAGCCTACTCCGAACAATTTACAATGAGCAATTAACTGGCACGACTTGACTGTGGGAGGAAACCAGAGCACTTGGAGGAAACCCATGCAGTTATGAGGATAATGAACGGACTCCCTAAAGTTGTGGCTGCAGTAACAATCATTCTGTTTTCCTTTACACTCAGATTGCATAGAAATGACAATGATCTTGAATCGTACACATTACAATAAACCAACACCAAAACGTTTCAGGAACTCTTACCATGTATGTCACAACCATAACTTTGCTGTTCTGATGACAAATTGACCCTCTAGGTCAGGGATTCCCAACTTTTTATATGTCATGGACCCCAGGTTGGAAAGCCCTGCTCTAGGGTAAGCCAACTCTACAAAGACAGGTCATTCTACCAAAAGTTATGATGCACTTCTTGCCTACCTCTGGCTTTACAGCCATACCTTTTTTAGAACTAGATTATTTCACTCCTCTCACGGGTCACTCACCTTCTACCCACAAACAATGTCATCCAAAGCTTCTTTTAAGCTTGTGACCATTGTTACACTGATCCATCACCCTGTGCCCTCATCATTCTTTTTAATTTTCAGCTTTCATAGACACGCAGAAGAGTAGCATTTCATATTAAATTGTTGTCACTGATAGAACATAGACTAGTACAGTACAGGTCTTTGGGCCCACAACATTGTGCCAACCCTTTAAACTACTCCAAGATCAGTCTAATCCTTCCCTCCCACACGGTCTGCGATTTTTCTTTCGTACATGTGTCCGAGAGTCTCTTAAATCATCCTAATGCATCTGCCTGAAACACCACCCCTGGCAGCACTTTCCATGTATCGACCACTCTAAAATCGAACATCCCCTCTATACTTTCCTATCATAAAATTATGTCCTCACATGTTAGTGATTTCCACCCTGGGGAAAAACTCTTTGGCTGTCCACTTCATCCATGCCTCTTATCACCTCTTACCCTCCTTCACTTCAATGAGAAAAGCTCTAGCCTGTCTATCCTCATAAGACATGCTCTCCAATCCAGACAGTATCCTGGTAAATCTCCTCTACATCCTTTCTAAAGCTTTCACATCCTTCCTACAAGGAAGCGACCAGAAATTCCTGCCCCATTTTTAGGCGTTCAATTTTCAAAGATACGTGTTCAGATTTTTGCCTGACACATAAGCAACATGAAGGGTCTCTCAGCCTGAAAGTTTCTCTATAATCGATGTTGCCGAGCTGAGCTGCTGCGACATTGCGTGTGTTTTGTTCTGGATTTCCAGCATCTGCAGAATCTCTAGTGTACATGAGCAACTTCTCCCCTTTCACTATCAGTGGCCTGGTCTTCAACTGCAAGGTATCAATCTCTAATTTCATTCATAAATCCTCACTACCGTCTTAAGATACAACATTGGCCATGCTTGGCACCCACAAATTTCTGTTTAATAATTTTCCTGTGAAATGTCTTAGGGTGTTTTGCTCCATCAGTCACAGCTGCCAAACTGTCAACAAGACTCAAGAACTTTCTGGTTTTTTGGTGGCCCAAGTCATCACGAGCACTCTCACATGCTTTAAAATGTTTGGGGCCTCTCAGGACTTTTCAGTGAGTTTCAATCATTGCAAGCATTTGCTTTTGGGAGAAGCCATGTGATGTTTAAAAAAGCAATGCCTGTGGCATTTTGGGGCTTTTCGGTGGTTCGTGGTTCATGATTCATAGTGATTTTTTTAGGCACTCAGCAAAAGTAAGAGTAGTCAGGCCTTGGCTCAAGAGAATTAGAATCGAAGGCTCCGAGTTTCAGGTCAAGTTTTTTTTCTTTGTCTACAAGTACTAGTACAGCGAGAATGGATTCAAGGTTGGTTATATGTTCGTGTGAGATGGGGGAACTCTGGGATGCATCGAGCTGCAGCTCCTTACAGACGTAATGAATTGGAATTGCAGCTGGATGAAACTCTGCTCACATGACAGAATGAGCTGGTGACAGATAGAAGCAACAGGGAGGTTGTCACGAGGCAGGTAGCTGGGTGACTGTCAGGAGAGGGAAAGGGAGTAGACAGCCAGTGCAGAATACCATACCTCTGTGGTCATTCCCCTCAATAATACGTATACCACTTTGGATACTGTTGGGGGAGGGGAGGGTGTGGGTGGAAGACAGTCAGACTTTGTGGCTTAGAAAGGAAATGGGTAGATGAGGAGTGCAGTAATGATAGGGGATTCTATAGTTAGGCGAGCAGACAAAAGATTCTGGGTATGCAAAAGAGACTCTCAGATGGTATGTTGCCTCCCAGTTGCCAGGGAAATCTCTGATTAGGTCCACAGAATATTAAAGAGGGAAGGTGAACAGCTGGCAGTCAGGTAGGGGGAGCATTTGCTACTGTTGTTCAAGACGATTTAAACTAATGTGGCAGGGGGATGGGAACAAGTGCAGAGAGACAGAGGGGTGTAAAATGAGGGTAGAAGCAAAAAGTAATAAGGTGGAAAGTAAAAATGGCAGGCCGGCAAATCCAGGGCAAAGATCAAAAAGGACCACTTTTCAACATAATTGTAGAAGGGCGAAGAGTGTTGTAAAAGCAAGCCTGAAGGCTTTGTGTGACAATGCAAGGAACATTCATAAGAAGGTCGATGAATTGAATGTGCAGATAGTTATTAATGAATATGATATAGTTAGGATCACAGAGACATGGCTCCAGGGTGACCAAGGATGGGAGTTCAACATTCAGGAATATTCAATATTCAGGAGGGATAGACATGAAAGAAAAGGAGGTGGGTGGCATTGCTGGTTATAGAGGAGATTAACGCAATAGAAAGGAAGGACATCAGCCGGGAGGATGTAGAATCGATATGGGTAGAGCTGTATAACACTAAGGGGCAGAAAACACTGGTGGGAGTTGTGTACAGGCCACCTAACAGTAGTAGTGAGGTTGGGGATGACATTAAACAAGAAATTAGAAATGTGTGCAAAAAAGGAACAGCAGTTATAATGGGTGACTTCAATCTACATATAGATTGGGTGAACCAAATTGGTAAGGGTGCTGAGGAAGAGGATTTCTTGGAATGTATGTGGGATGGTTTTCTGAACCAACATGTCGAGGAACCAACTAGAGAGCAGGCCATTCTAGATAGTTAGCAATCTTGTCATGCAAGGCCCCTTGGTGACCATAATATGGTGGAATTCTTCATTAAGATGAAGAGTGATATAGTTAATTCAGAAACAAAGGTTCTGAACTTAAAGAAGGGTAACTTTGAAGGTATGAGACGTGAATTAGCTAAGATAGACTGGCAAATGATACTTAAAGGGTTGACGGTGGATATGCAATGGCAAGCATTTAAAGATCACATGGATGAACTACAACAATTGTTCATCCCAGTTTGGCAAAAGAATAAACCAGGGAAGGTAGTGCACCCGTGGCTGACAAGGGAAATTAGGGATAGTATCAATTCCAAAGAAGTAGCATACAAATTAGCCAGAGAAAACGGCACACCTGAGGACTGGGAGAAATTCAGAGTCCAGCAGAGGAGGACAAAGGGCTTAATTAGGAAAGGGAAAAAAGATTATGAGAGAAAGCTGGCAGGGAATATAAAAACTGACTGTAAAAGCTTTTACAGATATGTGAAAAGAAAAAGATTGGTTAAGACAAATGTATGTCCGTTACAGTCAGAAACAGGTGAATTGATCATGGGGAACAAGGACATGGCAGACCAATTGAATAACTACTTTGGTTCTGTCTTCACTAAGGAGGACATAAATAATCTTCCAGAAACAGTAGAGGACCGAGGGTCTAGTGAGATGGAGGAACTGAGTGTAGGGAAGTGGTGTTAGGTAAATTGAACGGATTAAAGGCAGGTAAATCCCCAGGGCCAGATGGTCTGCATCCCAGAATGCTTAAGGAAGTAGCCCAAGAAATAGTGGATGCATTAGTGATAATTTTTCAAAACTCTTTAGATTCTGGACTAGTTCCTGAGGATTGGAGGGTGGCTAATGTAACCTCACCTTTTAAAAAAAGGAGGGAGAGAGAAACCGGGGAATTATAGACCGGTTAGCCTGACATCGGTGGTGGAGAAAATGCTAGAGTCAGTTATCAAAGATGTGATAACAGCACATTTGGAAAGTGGTGAAATCATCGGACAAAGTCAGCATGGATGGCTTTTTACAGCAGCTCCTGGTTGAGCCCACCAGGGGATCAGGTATCCTATATTGGGTATTGTGCAATGAACCAGAATTGATTAGGGGGCTTAAGGTAAAAGAACCCTTAGGGGCAGATGATCATATGACCAAATTCACCCTGAATTTTGAGAAGCTAAAGACAGATGTATCAGTATTATAGTGGAGTAAGGGGAATTACAAAGGCATGATAGAGGAGTTAGCCAGAACTGATTGGTAAGGAACACCAGCAGGGATGACAGCAGAACAGCAATGGCTGGAATTTCTGAAAGTAATTTGGAAGGCCCAGGATATATACACCCCAAAGAGGTAGTAGTATTCTAAAGGCAAAATTAACACAATTGTGGCTAACAAGAGAAGCCGACATAAAGCCAAAGAAAGTGCATATAATAGAACAAAAATTTGTGGGAAGTTAGAGGATTGGGAGCCTTTTAAAAACAGGCAACTATAAAAGTCATTATGGTAAAGATGGAATATGAAAGTAAGCTGGCCGGAAATATTAAAGAGGATACCAAAAGTTTCTTCAGATAAATAAAGTTGAGAGTGAGAGTGGATACTGGACTGCCGAAAAACGATACTGAAGAGGTAGTAATGGGGACAAGGAAATGGTGGACAAACTGGATAAGTATTTTGCATCAGTCTTCACTGTGGAAGACATGAACAGTACGATGGAAGCTCCAGGTGTCAAGGGTCATGAAGTGTATAAAATTACCATTACTACGGAGAAAGTTCTTGGAAACTGTAAGGTCTGAGGGTAGATAAGTCACCAGGACCAGATGCACGGTTGTGGAAGAGGTAGCTGAAGAATTTGAGGCATTAGTAATGATCTTTCAAGAAACACTAGATTCTGGAATGGTTCCAGAAGACTGGAAAATTGCAAATGTCACTCCACTCTTCAAGGGAGAGGGGCAGAAGAAAGGAAATTATAGAATTAGAATCAGTTTTATTATCACCGGCATCTGCAAATTTTCTCGTTTGTTATCACTGGCATTTGTTAATTTAGCAGCAGGACAATGCAAAACATAATATAGAAAGAAAAAAAGTAAATCAATTACAGTAAGTATATATAATAAATTAAAAACAGTACAAAGTTAGTAATATATAAAAAAGTGAGGTAGTGTTCATAGGTCCAATGTCCATTTAGGAATCGGATAGCAAATTGGAAGAAGTTGTTCCTGAATTGCTGAGTGTGCGCCTTCAGGCTTTGTACAGGTACACTACTTTCTGACTGTCACAATGAGAAGAGGGCATGTCCTCGGGATGTGGATGTCGCCATTCTGAGGCTAGTACCAAGATGAAGCTGACTAATTTTTATGATTTTCTGCAGCTTCTTTCGGCTGTGCAGTAGCCACCTACACTACTCCCCCCCCCCCCATACCAGACAGTAATGCAGCCTCTCAGAATGCCCCCCACAGTACATCTGTAGAAGTTTTGAGTGTTTTAATCGACAAATCAAATCTCAAGCTCATGAAATATAGCTGCATTGATATGTTGGGACCAGGTGAGATCCTCAGATCTTAACACCCAGGAACCTGAAATAGCTCACTCTCTCCACTTCTGATCCCTCTATAAGGATTGGTTCATTTCCCTCATCTTACCCTTCCTGCTGCACAATCAGCTCTTTTGTATTACTGACATTGAGTGCAAGGCTATTGCTGCGACACCAACTAGTTGGTACATCTTGTTCCTGTACACTCTCATCTACATCTCAGATTGTACCAACAATGACTGTATCATCAGCAAATTTATAGATGGCATTTGAGCTACAACTAGCCACAGTCATGGATACAGAGTAGAACAGTGGGTCAAGCACACCTGAGGTACTTCAGTGTTGATAGTCAGAGATATAGTTACCAATCCACTCATACTGTCATATTTCGGTTAGGGAGTCAAGGATCCAATTGCAGAGGAAGATACAGAGACCCAGGTTCTGTAACTTATCAATCAGGATTGTGGAAATGATGGTGTTAAACATTGAGCTATAGTCAGCTAACAGCATCCTGACATAGGTGATAGTCTCATCTCAGTGGTTGGGAAGATGTTGCAGTCAATTAAGGATACGATTTTGGGATACTTGGAGGCACATGACAAAATAGGCCGTAGTCAGCATGGTTTCCTCAAGGGAAAATCTTACCTGACAAATCTCTCAGAATTCTTTGAAGCAGGATAGACAAAGGAGAATCGGTTGATGTTGTGTATTTGGATTTTCAAAAGGCCTTTTACAAGGTGCCACACGAGCCCATGGTATTACAGGGAAGATTCTAGCACGGATAAAGCAGTAGCTAACTGGCAAGAGGCAAAGAGTGGGGGGAAAAATCTGAAATAAAGGAAGCCTTTTCTGGTTGGCTACCAGTGACTAGTAGTGTTCTACAGGGGTCCTTGTTGGGACCAAATTGATGGCTTTGTTGCAAAGTTTGCAGATTATACTAAGATAAGTGGAGGGCCAGATAATTTTGAGGAAATAGGAAGGCTACAGAAGGACTTGGACTTGCAAACAAGTGGCAGATGGAATAGTATCATGAAATGTATGGTCATGCATTTTGGAAGAAGAAATGAAAGGGTTGACTATTTTCTAAATGGAGAGAAAATAAAAAGCTGAGACACAAAGGGATTTAGAAGTGCGTGTGCAGGATTCCCTAAAGGTTCATTTGCAGGTTGAGTCCATGATGAGGAAGGTAAATGCAATGTTAACATTCATTTCAAGAGGACTAGAATATAAAAGCAAGGATGTAATGTTGAGACTGTACAAAGCATTGGTGAGGCCTCACTTGGAGTCACTTGGAGTATTGAGAGCAGTTTTGGACCCCTTAACTTAGAAAGGATGTGCTGAAACTGGAGAGGGTTTAAGGGAGGTTCATGAAAATCAACAGCTTCTCATATGAAGTGTGTTTAATGGCTCTGGGTCTGTATTCACTGGAACTCAGAAGAACATGTGGTGACCTTATTGAAACCTACCGAATGGTGAAAGACCTTGATAGAGTGGATGTGGAGCGGATGCTTCCTGAGGTGGAAAAGAAGAGAGGGGTGTCCTTTTAGAGCAGAAATGAGGAGGAATTCCTTCAGCCAGAGTAGTGAATCTGTGTAATTTGTTGCCACAGGCAGCTGTGGAGCCCAAGTTTTTTAATGTATATTTAAGGCAGAGGATGATGGATTCTTGATTGGTCAGGACATGAAGGGATACAGAGAGAAGGCAGGAGATTAGAGCTGAGAGGAAAATTGGATCAGCCATGATGAAATGGTGGAGCAGGATCGATGGGCCAAATGGCCTAGTTCTGCTCCTATGTCTTATGGCAATCTCTGGATTGTTGCTTATGCCACGCAGTGAGCGTAAGAACATAGAAATCTACAGCACATTACAAGCCCTTCGGCCTACAATGTCGTGCTGAACATGTAACCGACTCTAGAAACCGCCTAAAATTTCCCTACTGCATAGCCCTCTTTTTTCTAAGTTCCATGTACCTATCTAACAGCCGCTTAAAAGACCCTATTGTATCCGCCTCTACCACCATCACTGGCAGTGCATTCCACACACCCACCACTCTCGGTGTGAAAAACTTACTTCTGACATCTCCTCTGTACCTACTTCCAAGCACCTTAAAACTATGCCCTCTCGTGCTAGTCACTTCAGTCCTGGGAAAGAACCTCTGGCTATGCACAGGTTCAATGCCTCTCATCATCTTACAACACCTCTATCAGATCACCTCTCATCTTCTGCCACTCCAAAGAGAAAGGGCAAAGTTCTCTCAACCTATTCTCATAAGGCATGTTCTCTAATCCAGGCAACATCCTTGCAAATCTCCTCTGCACTCTCTATAGTATCCACATCCTTCCTGTAGTGAGGTGATCAGAACTGAACACAGTATTCCAAGTGGGGTCTGCCCAAGGTCTTATTTAGCTGTAACATTACCTCATGGCTCTTGAATTCAACACCACGGTTGATGAAGGCCATCACACCATATGCCTTAACACTGTTAACCTGCACAACAGCTTTGAGTGTCCTATCGATACAGACCCCAAGATCTTTCAGATTCTTCACATTGCCAAGAGTCTTACCATTATGATATTGTTTTCAAATTTGACCTACCAAAATTAACCACTTCACACTTATCTGGGTTGAAGTCCATCTGCCACTTCTCAGCCCAGTTCTGCATCTTATCAATGTCCCACTGTAACATCTGACAACCCTCCAGACTATCCACAACACCACCAACTTTTGTGTCAGCAGCAAACTTACTAACCCACCCTTCTACTTCCTCACCCAGATCATTTATAAAAATTACAAAGAGGAGAGGTCCTAGAACAGATCCCTGAGGCATACACTGGTCACCGACCTCCATGCAGAATAGAAACCATCTACAACCACCTTTTGCCTTCTGTGGGCAAGCCAATTCTGGATCCACAAAGCAAGGTCTCCTTGGATCCCATGCCTCCTTATTTTCTGAATGAGCCTTGCATGGGGAACCTTATCAAATGACTTGTTGAAATCCATATACACTACATGCACTGCTATACCTTCAATGTATTTTGTTACATCCTCAAAGAATTCAATTAGGTTCATAAAGCACAAGCTGCCCTTGACAAAGCCAAGCTGACTATCCCCAATCAGATTATGTCTCCCCAAATTGTTCATAAATCCTGCCTCTCAGGATCTTCTCCAACAACTTGCCCACCACTGAAGAAAGATTCACTGGTCTACAATTTCCTGGGTTATCTCTACTCCCTTTCTTGAAAAAGGGAATAAATTTGCAGCCTTCCAATCCTCTGGTACTTCTCCCATCCCTATTGATAATGCAAAGATCATCGCCAGAGGCTCAGCAATCTTGTCCCTCGCTTCCCATGGTAGCCTGCAGTATATCTCGTCGAGTCCCAGTGACTTATCCAACTTCAAACAACAGGAATTCTGCAGATGCTGGAAATTCAAGTAACATACATCAAAGTTGCTGGTGAACGCAGCAGGCCAAGCAGCATCTATAGGAAGAGGCGCAGTCGACGTTTCAGGCCGAGACCCTTCGTCAGGACTAACTGAAGGAAGAGTGAGTAAGGGATTTGAAAGCTGGAGGGGGAGGGGGAGATGCAAAATGATAGGAGAAGACAGGAGGGGGAGGGATAGAGCTGAGAGCTGGACAGGTGATAGGCAAAAGGGGATACGAGAGGATCATGGGACAGGAGGTCCAGGAAGAAAGACGGGGGGGGGGGGGGTGACCCAGAGGATGGGCAAGAGGTATATTCAGAGGGACAGAGGGAGAAAAAGGAGAGTGAGAGAAAGAATGTGTGTATAAAAATAAGTAACAGATGGGGTACGAGGGGGAGGTGGGGCATTAGCGGAAGTTAGAGAAGTCGATGTTCATGCCATCAGGTTGGAGGCTACCCAGACGGAATATAAGGTATTGTTCCTCCAACCTGAGTGTGGTTTCATCTTGACAGTAGGGGAGGCCGTGGATAGACATATCAGAATGGGAATAGAACTTGGAATTAAAATGTGTGGCCACTGGGAGATCTTGCTTTCTCTGGCAGACAGAGCGTAGGTGTTCAGCGAAACAATCTCCCAGTCTGCGTCAGGTCTCACCAACATATAGAAGGCTGCATTGGGAGCACCGGACGCAGTATATCACCGCAGTCGACTCACAGGTGAAGTGATGCCTCACCTGGAAGGACTGTTTGGGGCCCTGAATGGTGGTAAGGGAGGAAGTGTAAGGGCATGTGTAGCACTTGTTCCGCTTACACGGATAAGTGCCAGGAGGGAGATCAGTGGGGAGGGATGGGGGGGACGAATGGACAAGGGAGTTGTGTAGGGAGCGATCCCTGCGGAATGCAGGGGGGGGGGAGGGAAAGATGTGCTTAGTGGTGGGATCCCGTTGGAGGTGGCGGAAGTTACGGAGAATAATATGTTGGACCCGGAGGCTGGTGGGGTGGTAGGTGAGGACCAGGGGAACCCTATTCCTAGTAGGGTGGTGGGAGGATGGAGTGAGAGCAGATGTACGTGAAATGGGGGAGATGCGTTTAAGAGCAGAGTTGATAGTGGAGGAAGGGAAGCCCCTTTCCTTAAAAAATGAAGACATCTCCCTCGTCCTAGAATGAAAAGCCTCATCCTGAGAGCAGATGCGGCAGAGATGGAGGAATTGCGAGAAGGGGATGGCGTTTTTGCAAGAGACAGGGTGAGAAGAGGAATAGTCCAGATAGCTGTGAGAGTCAGTAGGCTTATAGTAGACATCAGTGGATAAGCTGTCTCCAGAGACAGAGACAGAAAGATCTAGAAAGGGGAGGGAGGTGTCGGAAATGGACCAGGTAAACTTGAGGGCAGGGTGAAAGTTGGAGGCAAAGTTAATAAAGTCAACGAGTTCTGCATGCGTGCAGGAAGCAGCGCCAATGCAGTCGTCGATGTAGCGAAGGAAAAGTGGGGGACAGATACCAGAATAGGCACGGAACATAGATTGTTCCACAAACCCAACAAAAAGGCAGGCATAGCTAGGACCCATACGGGTGCCCATAGCTACACCTTTAGTTTGGAGGAAATGGGAGGAGCAAAAGGAGAAATTATTAAGAGTAAGGACTAATTCTGCTAGACGGAGCAGAGTGGTGGTAGAGGGGAACTGATTAGGTCTGGAATCCAAAAAGAAGCGTAGAGCTTTGAGACCTTCCTGATGGGGGATGGAAGTATATAGGGACTGGACATCCATGGTGAAAATAAAGCGGTGGGGGCCAGGGAACTTAAAATCATCGAAAAGTTTAAGAGCGTGAGAAGTGTCACGCACATAGGTCGGAAGGGATTGAACAAGGGGTGATAAAACAGTGTCGAGGTATGCAGAAACGAGTTCGGTGGGGCAGGAGCAAGCTGAGACAATAGGTCGGCCAGGACAGGCAGGTTTGTGGATTTTGGGTAGGAGGTAGAAACGGGAAGTGCAGGATGTGGGAACTATAAGGTTGGTAGCAGTGGATGGGAGATCCCCTGAGCGTATAAAGTCGGTGATAGTGTGGGAGACAATGGCCTGGTGCTCCTTAGTGGGGTCACGATCGAGGGGTAAATAAGAGGAGGTATCCGCGAGTTGTCGCTGTGCCTCGGCAAGGTAGAGGTCAGTACGCCAGACAACAACAGCACTCCCCTTATCAGCGGGTTTAATAATAAGGTCAGGATTAGTGCGGAGGAAGTGGAGAGCAGAGCTTTCGGAAGGAGTGAGGTTGGAATGGGGACAAGGTGTGGTGAAGTCGAGACGGTTGATGTCCCGTCGGCAGTTGGCAATAAAGAGATCCAGAGCAGGCAGAAGACCAGAGCGGGGTGTCCATGAAGAAAAGGAGGGTTGAAGACGGGAGAAGGGGTCATCGGTGGGGGTGGAAGAGTCCTTGCCGAAGAAGTAGGCTCGGAGACGGAGATGGCGGAAGAAAAGTTCCGCATCATGGCGAACACGGAACTCACTGAGGTGTGGGCGAAGGGGGACAAAGGTGAGGCCCCTACTGAGAACAGAGCGTTCTGCCTACGACAGTTGAAGGTCGGAGGGGATGGTAAAGACCCGGCACGGATGAGAGCTGGGATCAGAGGGGGGAGGGGGGAGGCTGGGGGTGTCAGTGGAGAGGGGAGGGTTGGGGTGAGAGGAAGATGGAGCCTCTGAGGGCCCAGGAGCTGACGGTGGGATCTGAGGGAGACGGGATTGCAGAGTATTGGTGGGGGAAGGGGAGACGGGAGTCACAACAGCAGCACATAAAGACCCGGCCTGGAGTTCAAGGCTGGAATCTTGAGAGCTGGGATCAGAGGGGGGAGGGGGGAGGCTGGGGGTGTCAGTGGAGAGGGGAGGGTTGGGGTGAGAGGAAGATGGAGCCTCTGAGGGCCCAGGAGTTGACGGTGGGATCTGAGGAAGACGGGGCTGCGGAGTGGTGGTGGGGGAAGGGGAGACGGGAGTCACAACAGCAGCACATAAAGACCCGGCCTGGAGTTCAAGGCTGGAGTTGCAGTTGGTGGTTGCGCAATCGCTGTGAAGGTGTCCATGGTCGTTGCTGGAGTCCGGGTTTTGAATATGTCCTGAGGTGTTGGAGCCACCAAGATCAATGGCAGGGGCCGCAATTGAAAGTTCATGCCTGCTAGCGTCGGGGCCGGCAGGCTCTGCAGTCCGTAGATGTAAGATCTTGCGATCTTTGCCTAACATGACAAAGTCAAAAAAACGGCGATTGCAGGCGTGAATCCAACGGAGGATGAAATAACGGGTAGGACCATTACAGACGGCGAAGAAAGTGTCCCAAAGGTGTGGAAGGGTCTGGGATAGGGACACCAAGTACCTCCTCATGGCGGAGAGCGTCGCCTTCAGAGCTTGACGGGAGAAGTGGCGAGAAGCAGAGTCAATAAAATGTGAGTACCTGGGATCCTCAGAAGGTCCAAATTGAGAGGCTTGGAAACGAATCCTAAAGCCAACTGGAGTAAGTTGGCGATGGAGGCACGTTCCAAGAAAGGATATATGGCTGTGATAGCGAGTTTGAGTCAAAGTGTGGTCGAAAAGTTGAAGTGCCGAAGAAATTACAGATGGGGAGCAGTGAGAGATGGTTTCACTGAACTCCCGTCGAAGAGAGGATCTAAACTTCTTCGGTGTAGGCATCACCGGACGAGACTTATCTAACTTAGTACCTTTCAAAATCTTCAGCACGTCCTCTTTCTTAATGGCTCAAGTGTTTCAGTCTGCTATAAGTTATCCCCACAATTGCCAAGGTTCTTTTCACTGATGAATACTGAAAAAAAGTATTAAGTACCTCTGCTACCTCCTCTGACTCCATGCACATTTCCACTATCGCTCCTATTCTCACACGGCTCAACCTCTTGCTCTTCATACTTGTAGAATGCCTTGCAGAATTAAGGAAAACCAAGGCCTTCTTATGGCCCCTTCTAGCTCTCATTTCATTCTTGAGCTCCTTCCTGGCACCCGTGTAGTTTTCTAGAGCTCTAACAGTACCTAGGTTCTTGAACTTTTCATGAGTATTTCTTTTATTAACTAGATTGCTACATCCTTTGTACACAAAATTTTTTTTATCCTACCATCCTTTCCCTGCCTCCACGGAACATACCTATGCAGAAATTTGCCATATTTCTGCTGTGCATTTTCCTGAGAACATCTACTCCCAATTTATGCTACCAAGTTAAATGTTTTCCAATTAAGTGTTTTCCCAAATGTCTGCTCATATCTGTCTCCAGCGCTATGTAAAGGAGATAGCGTTATGATCACTACCTCCAAAATGCTCTCCCACTGAGATCTGACACAGGACCAGGTTCATTTCACAATACCAGATCAAGTACAGTCTCTCCTCCACTCGTCTTATCTGCATATTGCGTCAGGAAACCTTCCTGAACACACCTAACAAAATCCACCCCATCTAAACCCGTTACTCTATGGAGATACCAGTTAACAGTAGGAAAGTTAAAATCAACCATAACAACTGTATTATTATTGCACCATTCCAGAACCTGCCTCCCTACCTTCCCTCCGATGTCTCTGTTACTACTGGGGGGGGGGGGCGCAAAAAAAAACACATCCAGTAGAGTTATTGTCTCTTTCCTGTTTCTGACTTCCACCCATACTGACTCGGTAGAGAATCCCTCTATGACTTTCTGCTTTTCTGCAGCCGTGATACTATCTTTGATTAGCAATACCACTCCCCCACCTCATTTGCCTTCCTCCCTGTACTTTTTAAAACATCTAAAGCCCAGCACACTCATCAGCCATTCCTGCCCAAGACATCCAAGTCAACATGGAACTATGACATCGTAGTTCCACCTACTGATTGATTCACACTCTAAGTTCATCTTCCTTGATTATGATACTCCTTGCATTAAAGTAGGCACATCTCAAAGCATCTGGCTGAGTGCATCTTTGCTCCATCACAAACTCCCTGCAAGCTGTCTCTACTTGTGCACCAACCGCCCCATCCTCTGCCTCTTCTCTTCAGTTTCCACCCCATTGCAAATCTAGTTTAAACCCTCCCCAATAGCATTTGCAAAACTCCCTCTCAGGATATCAGTTCCCCTCCAGTTCAGGTGCAACCCATCCCACTTGTACAGGTCATCCCTTCCCCAGAAAAGGTTCCAGTGATTCAATAACTTGAAACCCTGCCCACTGTATCATCTCCTCAGCCACATTCATCTACGCCCAAAAACTGTCCTGAACGTCCCTAATCCAGAGATGACCACCTTGGAGCCCTCGCTCTTCAGCCTACTTCCTAACTCCCTAAACTTACTGCACAGGTCCTTTACCCCTCTCCCGCCAAAGTCATTGGTACCAATATATACCACAACCTCCAGCTGCTCACCCTCCCCTTCAAGAATATTCTACAACAGTTCAGAGACAGAGACAGAGACCCTAGCACAGGGAGGCAACACAATATCCTGGCATCTCTTTCGCTGCCATAGAATCTCTTATCTGTCCCCCTATCAAGTCCCTATGACTTTTGCTCCGCCTGACTTCACCTTACCCTTCTGACCACAGTGCTATTGGTCTGGCTGCTGCTGCCTAGGTCATCCCCTTCAGCAGAATCCAAAGGGGCATACCTGTTGCTGAGAAAAATGGCCACAGGGGGACCCTGCACCAACTTCTTTCTCCCTTTACCTCACTCAGTGTTCACCTATCTACTCCTTGAATTCTGCACTCTGGGTGTAACCACCTGCTCAAAAGTCTTATCTATCAAATGCTCTGCCTCCTGGATGATCCTTAATTCACCCAACTCCAGCTCCAGTCCCTTAACGCGTTCTTCCATGAGCTGGAGTTGACTGCACTTTCCTCAGGTGTAGTCATCAGGGAGACCAACAGGTTCCATGAATTCCCTCATCCTGGGCAGAAAAGTTTACTTTCGATTTCTTAATATGGCTGCTAAACTTTCTTTTTAACTGCGTCATTTCTTTCTTTTCCCAGGGGATTCTGAGTGGTTACTTCCCTTTTGTCATCTTACGTATTTCCTGTGCGGCCTTAAATTTTGTAGTTTTTTTTAAATTTTATTCTGTTTTGCTTTTTATAATCATTTTATGTTAATAATCCTATTTTTTTTTTGTTGCTGTGTCTATTCATGAGTTTGAGGTTTATTGTGGTTTTTTTTTAATATATACTTTCCGGCTTTTGTTCTGTTCTGTGTGTATTTTAATTGAGCTAACTTTTTTTTACTTTTTTTTTACTGTTTTACAATTAGCTGACCCTTTTCATATTTATACCTTTTTTTTAGGGAGCGTATACCGGAAGTCATGGGGGTAGTTTTAGCGCTTGCTTCTTTCTGGCGGGTCTGCTTTAGATTTCGCCTTGGGGTCTTGGGGTGGGGGGTGGTGGGAGGGGCTTCACGTTTTAGTTTGTTTCTCTTTGGGCTATATACATTATTGAAGTATTGGTTGCGTCCTTTTCCCCGGTATCTTTTGTATGTTCTGTTTCCTCTCCGGGTTTGTGGGTCGCGCCTATTGTCAATCCTCCTTGTTATGGGTTGACTTTAGGATTTATGGAGTCTATTATTAATTTTGTCTCCTGGAATACTAATGGTCTTAATCATCCTATTAAAAGGAAAAAAGTTTTTAAAGTGTTCCGGAGACTTAAAGCACAAATTTTATTTTTACAAGAGACCCATGTACGGAGGGGGGACAGACTACGTTTTTTCAAATTCTGGAAGGGACAACAATTTCATTCGAACTCCAATGCTAAGATTCGAGGCGTCTCTATTTTTATAGACTCCTCAGTTACTTTTATACAACAGGATATTATCTCTGATCCGAATGGTAGATTTTTACTGGTTAGTGGTTTACTATTTAATAAAAAAGTAGTTTTGGTTAATGTTTATGCTCCTAATATGGATTGTCCGGAATTTTATAAATCATTGTTTGATCAGTTTCCGAATTTGAACGAGTTTTCATTGATTTGGGGCGGAGATCTTAATACCTGTTTATCTCCAGCTTTGGACCGTTCGGCTCCTTTACGGACTTTACCTAATAAATCTGCAAATTTGATTAATTTTTTCCTTTCTGATTCTGGGTCGACGGACATTTGGCGTTTTCTGCATCCTCAGGAAAAAGATTTTTCCTTCTTTTCACATGTTCATCATTCCTATTCAAGAATTGATTATTTTTTCATTGATTCTCGTCTCATTCCTTCAGTGATTAAATGTGATTATGATTCTATAACCATTTCGGATCATGCTCCACTTAAGCTTTCTATTAAAATTATGGCCAATATACCAAACAATAGACAATGGCGTTTTAATTCGCTGTTGCTTCAGGACTCGGACTTTGTTAATTTTATGAATGAACAGATTGAGCTTTTTTTTACAATTAACCATACAGAAGATATTTCGGTTAACACTCTTTGGGACACTTTTAAAGCCTATATTCGGGGTCAGATTATTTCGTATTCCGTTGCTTTGAGGAAGAAACAGAAGCAGGAGGAGATGGCAATTGTGGACAAGATTAAAGAAATTGATAAGAAATATGTTATGGCTCCTTCTGAGGAGCTATACAAACAAAGAACTGAACTTCAAATGGAACACAGTTTACTACTCTCGTCCTCGATTGTAAACCAATTAAAGAAAACAAGAAGTGATTTTTATGTTCACAGTGATAAAATTGGCAAGCTGCTGGCTAATCAATTGAAATCTAATTATGTTAAATCTCAAATCAATCAGATTTATAACCAAAATGATCGATTGATATTGGATCATGTGGGGATTAATCAAACCTTTTGTGATTTTTATTCTTCTTTATATCAATCAGAGTCTCCTCGAGATTCTAAATATATGAATGATTTTTTAGATAAGTTAGACTTCCCTCAGATTTCACAGGATATGTCTTCTTTATTAGATACTTCCATTACAATGGATGAGATTAAGAATGTTATTTTTTCTATGAATCTGGGGAAAGCTCCTGGCCCTGATGGGTTTACCGTTGAATTTTATAAATGTTTTGCTTCTTTATTGATTCCTTGGCTCTATAAGGTTTTTGAGGCTTCTTTGAAACTTGGTAAACTTCCGGAATCTTTTAATAGAGCATCAATTTCTTTAATACTAAAGAAGGATAAAGACCCTGCTCAATGTGCATCTTATAGACCAATATCTTTATTAAATGTTGATTCTAAAGTTTTTTCCAAGTTATTAGCAAATAGACTAGAAAAAGTACTTCCTTCTATTATTTCGGAAGACCAAACGGGTTTTATTAAAGGTCGTTACTCTTTTTATAATATTCGTACATTGTTAAATATCGTTTATACTCCCTCACAAAATGTTCCTGAGTGTGTTATTTCTTTAGATGCCGAGAAAGCTTTTGATAGAGTAGAATGGCCTTATTTATTTAAGGTGCTTGAAATGTTTAATTTTAGCTTGAAATTTATATCCTGGATTAAACTGTTATATCACTCCCCTGTAGCCTCGGTTCGTACTAACTCCTTAAACTCACCTTTTTTTCCTCTCTTTCGTGGTACTCGACAAGGCTGTCCTCTTAGTCCCCTATTATTTGATATTGCATTAGAACCTCTTGCAATTGCTATTCGAGAATCTTCAAATATTACTGGGATAACTCGGGGATTAAAGTCCCATAAATTATCACTCTATGCTGATGATTTACTTTTATATATTTCTAATCCTGAGAGATCCATTCCTGCTGTTTTAGAGTTATTAGCACAATTTGGTCTTTTCTCAGGTTATAAATTAAATCTTAGTAAGAGTGAACTTTTTCCGATTAATAAACATCTTCCCTTATATTATAAATTTCCATTTAAATTGATTAATAATTACTTTTCATATCTTGGGATTAAAATTACTTGTAAACATAAAGATTTATTTAAGACTAACTTTTTACCATTAATAGACCATATTACTCAACTTTCATCTAAATGGTTTCCCTTATATTTAACTTTGATTGGTCGTATTAATGCAGTTAAGATGTTTTTTTTGCCAAAATTTTTATATGTGTTTCAGGCATTACCAATTTTCGTTCCTAAATTTTTTTTTGATAAAGTTGACTCTAAAATTTCTTCATTTATTTGGCAGAATAAGAATCCGAGACTGGGTAAAATACATTTACAGAAAGCTAAGAGAGATGGAGGTTTAGCATTACCTAACTTTAGATTTTATTATTGGGCTATTAATATTCGACATATGAAATTTTGGTTACTTGACCGGGACATACTATCTATTCCTAAATGGGTAGCATTGGAATTACAATCTGTTCAGGGTTATACACTTGGTTCTATTTTAGGTTCCTCTCTTCCTTTTGATTCGAAACGCCTTAAGCAGGTCTCTAACCCGATAGTTAAATATGCTTTGCGCATTTGGTTTCAATTCAGAAAATTTTTTGATCTTAATCAATTCGGGTTAGCGATTCCTATTTTAGGTAACATATTTTTTCCTCCCTCTTTTACGGATCGCGCTTTTCAAACTTGGAAGACTAAGGGTATTTTACGGTTTTTGGATTTATTTTTAGATGGTTCCCTTATGTCTTTTGAACAATTATCTAATAAATATAACTTATCAAGAATACATTTTTTTAGATATTTACAAGTTAGAAATTTCCTAAGTACTATACTTTCTTCCTTTCCAATGCTTCCTCCTATATATATTTTAGATTCGATAATTAACCTTAATCCATGTCAGAAAGGTGCATCGGCTATGATTTATAATATTATTATGAAACTTAGGAAAGCTCCATTTGATAAGATTAGGGTAGATTGGGAACAGGAATTGGGGCTTACCATTTCTGTGGATGATTGGGGGCAGATTTTACAATTAGTTAATACTTCCTCTATTTGTGCTAAACATTCCCTAATTCAATTTAAAGTGGTTCATAGAGCACATATGTCCAAAGATAAGTTAGCGCGTTTTTACTCGCATATTAATCCTTTCTGTGATAGATGTTCGGGGCAGATAGCCTCTTTAACTCATATGTTTTGGTCTTGCCCTACTTTGGAAACTTTTTGGAGAGATATTTTCAATATTATTTCTAAGGTATTAAATATAGATATCTCTCCTCACCCTATTACTGCTATCTTTGGACTACCTAAAATTTCTAGTAATCTTTCCCCTTCAGCCCGTAGAATGATTGCATTTCTTACTTTAATGGCGAAAAGATGTATTTTACAACATTGGAAAGAGCTTAATGCTCCAACTACCTTTTTTTGGTTTTCTCAGACGATTTTATGTTTGAATCTGGAGAAAATTAGAAGTAACCTTTATGATTCTTCATTTAAATTTGAACAGATTTGGGGACCTTTTATTCGATATTTTCATTTAATGTAATATTTACCCTTCTTGTTTTTTTTTCCACTGTTTTAATGGAGGTCGGGATTGAGGACGTGATTTTAAGTTTAACTCTGTTTGGTTTCAAGTTAGCCCATTGCTTTGCTTTGCTTTTAGGTAGTTGCACGGTGGGTTTTTTTTTGGGGGGTTTTTTTTTCTTTTTTCTTTTTTTTTCCATTGATATATATAAAATCTAGTATACTATTATGTTATCTTGGTTTCTTATGCTTAAATTACATTGTTTGTAGTATTTTCTTTTTGGTATTGTTATCTTTTGGAATTTTATTGTACTTTAACATTGTATTAATGTTTATATGGCTTACCTTTTTTGTATACTTACTCAATAAAAAGATTTAAAAAGAAAGAAAGAATTCCCTCATCCTACAGGAGGAGCATTCCAATACCATATCTGCCATCCTGTCTGCACTGTACAATGGGCAACCAAGATCAAACTAGCAATAACGAAAGGAAAAACTAACCCTCCTAACCTGTTTCTTTGGCCTCAGCTTCCTCTTGTCAAAGCTTACTGAGTCTGAGAAGCTCCTACCCCCGACAATGGCCACCCCGCTTGTCCTTTCTGTACTTTTATTTAATTTGCAGTGCTCTGCTCCCACCGCTGATGGGACCTCCAAAATATCTGAACGGCCGCAAAGCTCTCCTTTATACAAGCTTCGCCGACCTGCAAGTAACCTCGAAGTGCTCAGCTCCTGCTGCTGGTTGGGCCTCCGGAATCAAGAACAGGATAATTTGGCAGACAAATTTGTGGCTCAGGGATTGATACGGGGACAGGGTTTCAGGTTTCTGACCATTGTGATCTCTTCTGGGGCAGAGACCTGTACAAAGGATGGGTTACACCTGTACAGAGTGAAGAGGAATTTCTTTAGCCAGAGGGTGGTGAATTTGTGGAATTCATTGCCACAGTAGATTGGGGAGGCAGGGACATTGGGTATATTTAAAGCGGAAGCTGACATATTCTTGAAGGGCATCAAAGGTTACAGGGAGCAGGCAGGAGAATGAGGTTGAGAGGGATAATAAATCAGCCATGATGGGATGGCTGAGTCAATGGACTAAATGGCCTAATTCTGCTGTGTTTTATTGTCTAACAGAAACCTTGTCATGTAACAAAGACAAGGAATTGGGAGTTGTGCTTGTCTGACGAATGTCAGAAGTTTTAAGATTCCTAATCAGAATTTAACAGTACTCAACGAGCAATGTCTTAACAGTCAGTGGGAATCTGTAGTCACTCAAGATGATTTAATGAATGAATTAAATTTGTTATACAAGTACAGGGGGTGAGAGGCTATAGCATACTTTCACTTTTTAGGTAATTGCTTGAGATACAGAATGACTTCACTCCAGCTCTGTGGGTTCTGAGGTGATAAATGAGGCTAATGTGGGATCCACAGAAGGAAGTTTTAAACCTGATACACTCCTTCCACTGGGCTAAGACCCCTAATGAATGCCACCTAATGTCCAGTCCTCCATTTTGAGTGGATATCGGCCAGGGAATCTCAAAAGTCTGCTGAGATGCATTTTAAGATGATTCCCAGGCCACTTGATAATCTCGTATTGCAAATGAGCAGAGGAGTGTCCTTTTCAGGAATCTGGTATTAGGCATTTGAAGCAACACAAAATGCTGGAGGAACTCAGCAGGTCAGGCAGCATCTAAGGGGGTCATGTTTCAAATAAACAGGTCACCAGGCCAAGACCCTTCATCAGTAAGGAAAGAGGGCAGAAGCCAGAACAAAAAGGTGGGGGAGGGGAGAAGTATGACCTGACAGTTAATAGGCCAATTCAAGTGAAGGGGGAAGGTGGGTTGGTGGAGGGATGGGGGAAATGATGAGATAAACTGGGAGATGGGTGAATCCAGGTGAGGGGGAAGGTGGGTAGGTGGAGGGATGGGGGAAATGATGAGATAAACTGGGAGATGGGTGAATCCAGGTGAGGGGGAAGATGGGTTGGTGGAGGGATGGGGGAACGATGAGATAAATTGGGAGATGGGTGAATCCAGGTGAGGGGGAAGGTGGGTAGGTGGAGGGATGGGGGAAATGATGAGAAACTGGGAGATGGGTGAATCCAGGTGAGGGGGAAGGTGGGTAAGTGGAGGGATGGCGGAATATTGAGATAAGGTGGGAGATGAAGGGTCAGCATGGGAATGGGAAATTGGAAAAGGCTTGCAGCTCATACTCAAGCGTGTACTGAAGCTTGATGTGAAGGTTGGCACTTTGGACCACACAGTGGCCACTTTATTAGGTACACCTGCTCATTAATGCAGGTATCTAATTAGCAGTAACTCATTGTGTAAAAACATGCAGACATTGCCAAGAGATTCACATTCAGAAATATGATCTAAGTGACTTTGACTGTGGAATGATTGTTGGCACCAGATGAGTTGTTTTGAGTACCTCAAATTGCTGATCTCCAGGGATTTTCACGCACAGTCTCTAGAGTTTACAGAGAATTGTGCAACAAAAAAAATCTAGTGAGCAGCAGTTCTGTTAATGAATGCCTTGTTAATGAGAGGTCAGAGGAGAATGGCCAGACTGGTTTAAGCCAAAGTCGACAGTGACTCAAATAGGCACGTTACAAAAGTGGGGTGCAGAAGAGCATCTCAAAACAAACACATCAGACTTTGAAATGGATGGGCTACAGCAGAAGCCCACACTGGACCACATTCCTGTACCTAATGAATGCAAAGTGAAAAAAATATTGAAGCATCTCCTAATTAATGGCCTAATTCTGCTCCTATGTCTGATGGTCTTGTTGTTAATTGGTCACTGTAAATTAATTCTAGGTATAATCAGATGGGAGTGCAGGAGGATTGTTGTGAATGTGGGAGGAATTGAAAGCAACTTTAATAAACATATGTTGGCAGTCAGGCTGAAGGATGTGGTTCTGTGCTTTCTCCGTGACTATGACAATAATGTAAATTCAATTAACTCGCAAGCCTTTAATTGCATCTTTCAGCGTTCCTTGGTCACCAGCACATCTGGACCACAAATGGCCGGACAAACTGAAGGGCAAAGCAGGAGTTAGCTTAGTGAGACAGACTTGGACAAAAATTTGAGTTTTCCTTTAAGCAAGATGTACAGGATTGAAAGAGGCCCACACCATGGCAAAATATACAATTACTAAAGGAATTGTAAGCACTTTGGGACATACAGTGAAGTAATAAATCTTTGTGACAGATCAGTTGGAAGCTGATGCCATCATGTAAACAGCTGGGGGGGGGGATATTTTGTTCCTCTTTCTCCTCCCCAGTGAACACCCACTGCAGAACATGACAAATATGGCATCTAGCAGTCAGCTAGTCTTCAATTACACAATGCAGCACAAGTTATTTTGATCATGAAGTTCTACAAGGGATGATGACTAAAACTTACAGTACTTCGGACAGTGAATTCTTTCAAGTTTGATGTGGCACAAAGAAATTCCAATTTTTTTTGCACGTTGGTAAACATGAAGTAACTTTGTAAACTTAGTCTCAAGGATCAAAGCACATGTGTTACAATTTTTTTTTAGCAAAGAAAGCCTTTTTGAGCAAAGAAGCCATGCTGGAATTTTTAAATGGACTACAGATACAGTATAGTTCATGTCAGTTGGCAAAATTTAGAGATTTAAAGATGAGCTTTATTTGTCACAAGTACATTGAAACAGTGAAATGTGTCATTTGTATCAATGACCAGAGTCCAAGGATGTGCTAGGGACAGTCTACACGCATTCTGGCGCCAACAAAGTATGCCCAAACTAACCCTAACCCACATGCCTGGACTGTGGGAACCGGAAAACTCATGTTTTCATAGAGAGAACGTACAGACAGCAGTGGAAATTGAAACCAGATTGGTGGCTCTGTAAAGCATTATCCCATGAGTTCTGATCATATGACACAAGGTGTGAGTGAACTGTTGCAGTGATGTGGGTTGGATCAAGAATTTCAGCTATGAAGAAAGAATAGCAAAGCTCAGGTTATTTCCTTTGGAGCTAAGGATATGGAGAGATTTGATAAAAAGAACATAGTTAAAGGTACAAGAACACAATGTAAAATTGTTATATAGCTGGAAGATGTAAATTACTGCTGAATGGGTGGAAGCAGAAATGCACAATATTTAAGCACCATGAAGTCAAGTTGCAGCTCTGTAAACCGCTGTCCAGATCACACTTAGAATATTGTGTTCAGTTCTGGTCATCTCATTATGAGGAGGTAGAAGCTTTAGAGAGGTGCAGAGGAGATTTACCAGGATGCTGTTTGGACTAGAGACCACGTCTTATAATGTTGAGCGAACTAGGGTTTTTCTTAGGGTTAAACTCTTAGATAGCCACATAGATGAAAGAAAAATGGGGGGAGGAGGGGGGAACTATGTGGGAGGGAAGGTTTAGATTGATCTTCGAATAGGTTAAAACAGCGGTCCCCAACCACCGGGCCGCGGACCAGTACCGGGCCGCAAGGAAACGATATAATTTGGCAATAGGAATCAGCTGCACCTTTCCTCATTCCTTGTCATGCCCACTGTTGAGTTTGAACGCACGCGAGGTCATTACCCGCGCGTCATCCATGTCAGCGCCGGAAGGAGATCAACTCCTCAAGCTTGCAAATGACGGCGGGCTGAAAGGTATGTTTGACATAACATCTCTGCTAGCATTCTGGATCAAAGTCAAGGCTGAATATCCTGAGATAGTCAGGAAAGCACTGAAAACTTTGCATCCATTTCCAACATATATCTGCAATGAATGCAACGAAAACTAAATTGCGGAATAAACTGGACATAAGGAACCCCCTTCGAGTATCGCTGTCTCCCATCACCCCTCGATGGCACCGTCTTGTTGCAGGGAAACAAGCCCAGGGCTCCCACTGATTCAGCGATATTGGTGTGCTGCAATGATTTTATATGTTCATACGAGGAAAATATGTGCTGTGTGTTTAATATCCAAACGATACTTAAAATGTTATGAAGATATTATAAATGACTTATATAACCATATAACCATTACGGCATGGAAACAGGCCATCTCTGCCCTTCTAGTCCGTGCCGAACGCCACTCTCACCTCATCCCATCGACCTGCACTCAGCCCATAACCCTCCATTCCTTTCCTGTCCATATACCTATCCAATTTTTCTGTAAATGATAATATCGAACCTGCCTCTACCACTTCTACTGGAAGTTCGTTCAACACTTCAAGCTCCCCGTCCTCCCCTGATAATTGTCTTATCGCTATATTCATGCGAGGAAAATATGCGCTGTGTGTTTAATATTAAATTTGTTAGATAAACCCTTTTAGAAACGAAATTGAGTGTATTAGCCACTTATCACCTATATTCCAGTTGTAATTAACACCCCCCCCGCTGCCAACAGAATCAGTAAAAACAATTTTAAGAAATCCGCACGTAAACGCATGCGCAAGTTACGCATGCGCACTGGTGCCCGTGCAAGGCTTCATGGTCATTGTAGTCTAACCCGGGGTAAACCCAACGTATTTGACTGCTACTCTTGTACGTTGGCAACCCTACCCACCCCGCGCCCCGGTTGGCCGGTCCGCAAGAATATTGTCTATATGAAACCGGTCCGCAGTACGAAAAAGGTTGGGGACCCCTGGGTTAAAAGGTTGGCACAACATTCTGGGCTTAAGGGCCTGTACTGTTCTATGTTCTCCTTGAACACTAGTTTATTTGATCTTTCTGCAGCTTATAAGTGCTTTTTTTTTTAAAAAAAGTGTACTGTACTGTACTGCTGTCACAATGCAACAAATTTCATGACTTATGTCAGTGATAAACTGATTCTGAGCAACTCAGGTCAGACAGCATCCATGGAGAGGAGTAAACAGTTGACATTTCAAGCCAAGACCCTTCATTGGGACTGGAAAAAGGGGACATAAGCACCACCTGGTCTCACTGATACCTGCCTGCTTGTACTTCTTCCCCCATCCCCACCTTTGTATTCTGGACTTTGCCCCCTTTCCAGTCCCGATCCCAAAATATCACCTGTTTATTGATGCTGCCTGACCTGGTGAGTACCTCCAGAATTATGTGTGCATGTTGCTCTACCAAAGGCTACAATGACTGAAACAGTCTGTCCTAGGGCTGGTTACTGGGGGTAAATCACAATACCATCTGAAACACCTTGTACTAGACAGAACACTGCTGCTCTGCCTGAATGCCACTCACTTTGATCACAGTACAATGTACGTCGCTGTCACAACTGTCACAACATTGACAAATCCAAAATAAAAAGGAACTTACACAAGTCTGCTATAAATCTTAGTGGATACATCCCAGCCCATCACAGGCAAAGCCCTCCCCACCATTGAGCACATCTACAAGGAGCCAAGCCACAAGAAAACAGCATCTTTCTTGAACCCTCATCATTCAGGCCATGCTCTTCTCAATACTACCATATGATAGGAGGTACAGAAGCTTCAGGTCCCACACCACCAAGTTCAGGAACAGTTATTACTTTACAACCATCAAGTTCCTGAACCAGCATGAATAGCCTCAACTATGAACTGATTCCACAACGTTATAGATTCACTTTCAAGGACTCTACAACTCATGTTTAGCATTTACCTAACCAACACACATCAAGGTTGCTGGTGAACGCAGCAGGCCAGGCAGCATCTCTAGGAAGAGGTACAGTCGACGTTTCAGGTCGAGACCCTTCATCAAGACTAACTGAAGGAAGAGTTAGTACGAGATATGAAAGTGGGAGGGGGAGGGGAGATCCAAAATGATAAGAGAAGACAGGAGGGGGAGGGATGGAGCCAAGAGCTGGACAATTGATTGGCAAAGGGGATATGAAAGGATCATGGGATAGGAGGCCTGGGGAGAAAGACAAGGGGCGGGGAGAACTAGAGGATGGGCAAGGGGTATAGTCAGAGGGACAGAGGGAGAAAAAGGAGAGTGAGAGAAAGAACGCGTGCACAAAAATAAATAACTGATGGGGTATGAGGGGGAGGTGGGGCATTAGCAGAAGTTAGAGAAGTCAATGTTCATGCCATCAGGTTGGAGGCTACCCAGACGGAATATAAGGTGTTGTTCCTCCAACCTGAGTGTGGCTTTATCTTTACAGTAGAGGAGGCCGTGGATAGACATGTCAGAATGAGAATGGGATGCGGAATTAAAATGTGTGGCCACTGGGAGATCCTGCTTTCTCTGGCAGACAGAGCGTAGGTGTTCATCAAAGCGGTCTCCCAGTCTGCGTCGAGTCTACCAATATATAGAAGGCCACATCGGAAGAACCGGATTTACTTTTTTTGTATCTTCAGTCTTTTTACACATTGGTTGTTTGTCATTGAATGCATTTTATTTTTGTTCTACGGTGAATACCTACAAGAAAATTTTTCAAGATAGCATATAGAATAATGTATTGATAATAAAGATGTAATACTGAAACTTTATAAAGCACTGGTGAAGCCTCACTTGGAAGTATTGCAAGCAACTTTGGGTCCCTTATCTGAGAAAGGGTGTGCTGAAATTGGTGAGGGCTCAAAGGAGGTTCACGAAAATGATTCCGGGATTAAACGGCTTGTCACATGAGAAGTGTTTGATGGCTCTGGGCCTATATTCACTGTAATTTAGAATGAGGGGTGACCTAATTGAAATCTATCAAATGGTGAAAGGCATCGACAGACTGGATGCAGAGATGTTTCCTATGGTGGGAGTGTCCAAGACCAGAGATTCACTACTCTGGCTAAAGAAATTCCTCATCTCTGTTCTAAAAGGATAGCCTCAAAATAGAGGGGTATCCTTTTAGAACAGAGATGAGGAGGAATTTCTTTAGCCAGAGAGTAGTGAATCTGTGGAATTTGGTGCCACAGGCAGCTGTGGAGGCCAAGTCACATAGGTTGATAAATTCTTGATTGGTCTGGGCTTGAAGGGATACGGGGGGGGGGGTGAAGAAAGAAGACAGGAGATTGGGGCTGAGAGGAAAAAAAATGGATCAGCCATGATGAAATGGTAGAGCAGACTTGATGGGCCTACAAGTTTACTTTGAACTTTGATAACCCACACCACTAAAGTGAGCCTGTCAGGGTTTCGACCTTAGACATCTCACACAGTTGCCAACTAAAATCAGGATAATTTAACTGGGACAGATGTCTGCATCTCTTCAACTACATTCTCCCTTCTCCAAGCAACACTACAAATGCAGCCCCACAAGTGCCTGACAGCCCCCAGTGTTCCACTCGCTTACAAGGTTGAACAGCAACTGCTGAAAGCTATTGAATCTAAGCAAGCATCAGCACATGCCTGATGCTGTCCTCGGCCACCGGCCAAACTACTTGGCAGAAAGGTGATACTGGAGCTAGAAACTCGACATCATATCAACCTATTCAGTTCCAGAATGGCATCTGCAATTGGAGCAATTTTCTGGGGGACTTACAGAGCTGATTTTTCTGGTTTTTGATTGTGGCTTTTTCCTTAATGCTGTTGAGCAGGAATCACCCAGCTAAACAGCAGTACTCCACTTCCCCTACTCTTGTACCTTTCGGTAACAATGATAGTCTATTCTGGTCTGTTATTTTTTGTATTTACAGTTTATATTTGACACATAGGTTGCTTGTCAATCTGTGTGCAGTTGTGTTTGATTCTATTGAATTTCTTTATTTTCCAGTAAATGCCTGCAAAAAAATGAATCTCAATGTAGAATATGGTGATACAAATTTGGCTCTGATCTGCAACTCAAATCTATTCAATTGACTTGGATCAAACATGTGTCAAGATCAGTAGGTAAATCTGAGGTTTTAAAGCAGGGGTTTACAGAGCCCTTGGTTAATGGTAGGAGTCCCTGTTTTAAATTGTGTAATTGACTTCCAACCTCAGCTTTTTGGGGGTAGAAGTGGGAAGGAGAAATCTTTCCAGATTACTATTACTGTTATGTAAAACATATACAGTAAGTGGCCTTATTTCAGACTTCAGCACCAGGTTATCCATCTAACCCATCAAGTCATAGGTCTCTCCTTACCCTTCAGTTTGTACATTTGAATCACTTCAGCCCTCACCTGGGTCCCCATGAACTTAGTGATGCATGGAAATCTAAAACACACTGGATTCTGCAGATGCTAGATATCCAGAGCAACACTCACAAAATCGCAAGAACTTAGGTTACCCCAACTCATTCCCCACCATCTTATTCTGGCTTCTGCTCCCTTACTTTCTAGTCCAAAACGTTGACTGCTTATTCCTTTTCAGAGATGCTACCCGACCTGCTCAGTCAAAAATTTTAACATGGAAATCCAGAATTAGAATATATATTGATAACTATTTCTTCAAGCTTGGCTTCTCACATCTTCACATTGAACCTGAACTGCCCTAGTGTTGGGCACACTCAGCAGAACACATCCTTTTGAGAAAGAAAACTGGTCAGCAAGAGAACATAATTTTAAAACTGGTAAGAATTCACACATTCAGAGACAGTCAGTACCAGCCTTCTTGTACTCAAGCATGAGTGATTAAGTGTTCTTTAATCAAATAAAGAGGCAAGCTGAGAATAGCAACACGGTTTCAAACTCTTAGGCGTGCACATCTCATAAAACCTCTCTTGGTCTCAGAACATGTCCTCCACGGTCAAGGAAGGTCACCAACACCTCTACTTTGAGGCTGAAGGGAGCTGGACTATACACATCAATACTCATGACCTCTACAGTTACAGAGTAGAGAGCATCCTAACATGGCGCATCACTGCATGGTACAGACAGGACAGTTCTACAACAGGTAGTCAAAACTGATCGCTGCTACCACCAACAGGGGTGCATAGGTATCAAGGATGTAGAAAGGTGCCAGCAAAAGGTCACAATATCACAAAGTATCTCATCCACCCTGCTCATGGACTGTTTGCCCCACTCCCATCAGGGAAGAGGCTATGCAGCATCCATGCCAGGGCCACTAGACTCAATTACTTCCCCTAAACCATCAGGCTGATCAACACCTCCACATTTTAACCCATTCCCCCCAACACCACTGCTTTATCACTTCCTGTCAGAATCATCTTATGCAAGGTACTTCTATATCTAGTGTCACTTTATATACATACAAGTGTGAGCTAATCTTATGCATTTGTGAGACCTGCTGCGTTCACCAGCAACTTTTATGTGTGTTGCTTATGCATTTATATTTGTGTTATTGTGTTCTTTATGCTTTTTTATGGTGCATCAGCTCCGGGGTACAATCATCTCATTCCCTTTTATACTCATACACTGAAGAATGACAATAAACTCTTGAATTTAAGCAAGCTGGGCAACAAGGTAACACATTTAATAAGATGACAATGACTCGTTCTGTGCCATTAAATGAATGAAATTGTCAATGGCTTCACCACTGGTTTACTTCCCTGTCTAGACAGAGGCACCCTTCAATTCAAGGGCAATGAAAAAGAGTGTGCGTTAACATGCCACTGAATGACAGACAGGTGAATCATTCCCCAACTCAGGTGATGAGAATGAGATGCCCACAGTTTCAGATTCATAAAGAAAATCACTGTAGCTCTAGGTTATCACAGAAGTTCCTGACAAACAGTACCACAAGCACAAACATCTTTAGTCGCTTCAGATTTCCCTTCCACAATGTCAGAAGTAGAGATACCCAGTAACGACTGGACAAGGTTCAATTTGTTCACAACTCAGCAAAACTCGCTACCACAGAATATTGCATTATCCTTTTAGATTCAGACTTGGGCTGGTAATGGCAAGTGAAGTTCATACTATAGAAATACCAGGGGTGGCCATACCCTACAGGGGAATCCAGCACCCATAACGCTCAATGGCACACAGTACCTTACTATTGCTGGACTGGTGTGCAGAATTGTTAATTTTCTTGTGGTTTAACTTTCTCTTGCATGTTGTTATTTTTATATAAATCAGCTATGTAACTGCATTTTTCAGTGGTGACATTTGCCTCTATTTTTCTGGAAATGCCTTGTTTTCAGTGGCAAATGTTACTTTAATTGAATCTGACTATTTAATTGGTTATCTGTTACAAATGGAATTTTCTGTTATCAGACCACAGAGCAGTCTTTTTCCTTACTCTTCCCTTTGTCTGCGCACTCTTATCTATTTCCTTTGTCTCTTGCCGTGCCTCTTCTCCTTAACTCTTACTAAAACGATTGTATAACAAGCTTTGTACCTCATTCTTAACTTCAGAAGAACCTTTGTATTGCAAAAGCAATAAGATCTAGCACCAACAGCCTGGAGTTCACTACTGATCAGGAACTCATCTGGACCAACTGCAATCACAGGTTACAAAAGCAAGTCATTGCCTGGGTATCCAATGGGGAACAACTCATCTCAAAGAATAAACAGATGTTACATGTATTTACAATGAAAAACAGAATAAAGAATGGTTTAAAGTATTTACAGTGCAGTGACAAGGGTAAGAGAGCAACCTAATACCTAATAGGTGAGGATTCCATGATCTATAAGGAACAATGGGGAATGTGATGGGATGAGGAGCGATCCAACAAGCTGAAATGACAGCTTGTTTAGCAGCAAACCCACTCACCAGAGTAGTATTTGGAATATACACCATCTGCAAGATGCAGTTATTCACCTAAACTATTTCAACCATCAAGAAGGCTTCAAGCACAGGGAGAAAATATCACAATGCTTCCTCCAACTGATTGGAAATACTTGATAAACAAGAGATTCTGCAGCTAATGGAAATCCAGAGTTACACACACACAAAATGCAGGGGAGCTCTGCAAGTCAGGTAGCATTTGTGCCAGTGATGTTGTGGGGATGGAACTGGACTCTCTGACGGTGGTGTCTGAAAAGAGGATGCTGTCCAAGTTGCATGCCATCTTGGACAATGTCGCCCATCCACTACATAATGGACTGGTTGGGCACAGGAGTACATTCAGCCAGAGACTCATTCCACCGAGATGCAACACAGAGCGTCATAGGAAGTCATTCCTGCCTGTGACCATGAAACTTTACAACTCCTCTCTTGGAGGGTCAGACACCCTCAGCCAATAGGCTGGTCCTGGACTTATTTCCTGGGATAATTTACATATTACTATTTAATTATTTATGGTGCAACTGCAGCAAAAACCAATTTCCCCCGGGATCAATAAAGTATGACTATGACTATTTATGGAGAGAGAAAACAGTCAATTCTTCATCAGGACTATATGATTAGTCTCTGCACAAAACATCAACTATTCATTCTTCTCCACAGATGCTGTGCTCTGTGTTGGAAATATGCAGGCCCCCATTCAACACTGTAATTGAAATCCGGACATGCTCTGCACAGCTTAATGATTCAAGGCATGTCACTTTGGAAGAGGCAATAATGGATGGCTACATCACCAAACAAATTCTAAACAGCACTTTAAAGCCACAATTAGGGCTACTCCTACAGTTCAAAACAACTGGCATCTATAATTGAATGCATTACACTACTACTGGATGAGAAGTTAAACAGTCTGCATACCTCTCAGTGAGGTATTAAAAATCCTACAAAATCCCAAAATTTCCTCAGTGTTCCAATTTAAACTTCAACTTTAGAAAAATTAGGGGAATCTCATTGAAACCCACTGAATATTGAAAGGCCTAGAGAGGATGTGGAGAGGATGTCTCCTATAGTTGGTGAGTCTATGACCAGAGGGCATCACTTTAGAACAGATGAGGAGGAATTTCTTTTACCAGAGGGTGGTCAATCTGTGGAATTCATTGCTACAAACTGCTGTGGAGGCCAAATTGTTGAGTATATTTGAAGCAGAGGTTGATCGGTTCTTGATTAGTAAGGGCATCAAAGGTTACAGGAAGCGGGAAGGAGAATGGGGTTGAGAGGGATAATAAATCAACCATGATGGAATGGTGGAGCAGACTCAATGGGCAGAATGGCCTAAATCTGCTCCTATCACTTATGTTTGACTTCAGCAGCACTGCTAGTCGTAGTAAAATATTATAAGAGGTTTCATGAAGTAACTGAAGGAGATGGATCAAAACCTCAGTCAAGGAACAGGACTTTCAGGGATGTACTCAGTGGAGGACTCTCAGTGGTGGTAAGGAGGGAGTGCCAAAGATTTGTTCCAGTCTACCAGTGACCTAATTAAATTTAGCATGTTATTCTCTGACCATGATGTACTCACCCCAAGTTCATGATCTCACTTCTAAAGAGTCACTTCCATTTATCACACAGTTAATTGACATCTTGTAGATTGATGTTTTTTACCCCTCCAACCACATTGTCAATTTTGTGATCAAAGTTCTTGATTACGGCCCAGAATCGTCTCAGTCACTGATACCACATAAAGGGATCTTCACAAACCCACTGCCATCCCATGTACTCAACACTAAAGCCAAAGGAGAGCTTGAAGGGGCTGCAGTTTATCTTCAACCAGGTATTCAGCAATTTCAATTCACCCCAATGCATCTCAATTGAAGTTGAGTTTATTGTCACATGCACAAGTATATTGAGTACAATGAAAAACTTGCAGCAGCAAAACAAGTATATAGATTCAGACATCAGCATACAAGAGGTGACTTGATAAAGGTGTATAAGATAAGAGACATAGATGGAGTGGACAGCCAGCACCTTTTTTCTGCAGGGTGGGAAAGGCCAATACTGAGGATAACATTTTGTGGTGATCGGAAGAAAGTAAAGAGATGTATGTCAGAGGTAGGTGATGTTACAAACATAGAAACACAGAAAACCTACAGCACAATACAGTCCTTCGGCCCACAAAGCTGTGTTGAACATGTCCTTATCTGAGAAATTACCTAGGGTTACCCATAGCCCTCTATTTTTCTAAGCTCCATATACTTGTCCAGGAGTCTATTGAAAGACCCTATCGTTTCCGCCTCTACCACCATTGCTGGCAGCCCATTCCACACTCACCACTCTCTACGTTAAAAAACTTACCCTGATATCTCCTCTGTACCTACTTCCAAGCACTTTAAAACTGTGCCCTTTCTTGCTAGCCATTTCAGCCCTGGGAAAGCCTCTGACTATCCACATGGTCAATGCCTCTCATCATCTTATACACCTCTATCAGGTCACCTCTCATCCTCCGTTGCTCCAAGGAAAAAAGGCTGTGTTCACTCAACCTATTCTCATAAGGCATGCTCCCCAATCCAGGCAACATCCTTGTAAATCTCCTCTAAACTCTTTCTATGGTTTCCACGTCCCTCACGTGAGACAACCAGAACTGAGCACTGTACTCCAAGCGGGGTCTGACCAGGATCCTATATAGCTGCAACATTACCTCCTGGCTCCTAAACTCAATCCCACAATTGATGAAGGCAATGCACCATATGCTTTCTTAACCACAGAGACAATCTGCGTAGCAGCTTTGAGTGTCCTATGGACTCTGACCCCAAGATCCCTCTGATCCTCCACACTACCAAGAGTCTTACCATTAATACTATATTCTGTCATATTTGACCTACCAAAATGAACCACCTCTCATTTATCTGTGTTGAACTCTATCTGCCACTTCTCAGCCCATTTTTGCATCCTATCAATGTCCTGCTGTAACCTCTAACAACACCTCCAACCTTTGTGTCATCAGCAAACTTACTAATCCATCCTTCCACTTCTTTATCCAGGTTATTTATAAAAATCACAGAATAGGGGTTCCAGAACAGATCCCTGAGGCACAGCACTGGTGACTGACTTCCATACAGGATATAACCCATCTACAACCACTCTTTGCCTTCTGTAGGACCCCTACTCTTTGTGACTTAGAGGCAAGTTTTTTTTTATTACATACAGTGGTGCATGCATGAAATGTGCTGGCAGGGATGGTGGGAAAAGCAAATACATCTGGAACATTTGAGACTTAAGCAGACAGATAGATGAAAGAAAAATGGAGGGCTGAGTAGGAGAAACAGGTTAGATTGATCTTGGAGTAGATTAAAAGGTTGGCACATGAGCTGAAGAGACTATACTATGTTCCATGTCCCCTCTAGTCAAACTCATTGAGCATAATGAGTTTTCACCCAGAGTATTTTTTTTTATATACAACTAATCATGTCCCCTTAGACATCTTGAGCTATTAATTTCCTTATCAACTCATGTAGGACTGTGCCAAATTCCTATTAATATTAAAGGCACTATCCTTATCCACAAACCTGGAAAGTGTTAGAATAGCACGCAGCTTTAGAGGAGAGATCGCAGATAGCACTTCCATGTACTGATGGCCCTGCACCGATTCCAAAATGTTCAGCTGTCAAGAGTTGAAGTTGCCAGAATAGCCTAGATGGCACACACTTGTGACACGGATTAAGAGAATGTCTAGGGTCAAGGATAAATAAATCAAGAAAATTGCTGGGTCTTGGAATGCTATTTGGTTTCTTAAGCGTTATTAAGGCTTTCACTCAGCCAAGGCAAATGCAAAGTATTCCATTCTGCTCCCGGCTTGTGCCTACAAGGGAAGTCTTTGCTGTGACGGAAACAGACTATAGGATACCCAGCTCTAACCTGCCCTTGCAGCCGAGTATATGCTTGGAGCGCCGAGTTGAATTTTGAGTGAATAGCAACCCTGAGTTTTAAATGCTACTGAATCTGAAGGCTAGGGGATTAGCTTGATTCTTCACATTTATTACTGGAATATTTTTAGTAAGATGTTACCATCATTTATCAAAGCTAGAGCTGAATGCTCATTAGATCAATTGCTATGGATCCACCAGTAACTAATGCTAGGTTATACTGTCCCTGGAGTTTTGTTCAATAACTTGTGCATTCGCAATGTTAACAGGTCTGGAATTACAATGGCACCAGATGAACCTTCTAGTCTTCAGCAGTAGCCAAAGAGTACAGAATGACAAAATCTCAGGTTAGTTCTCCTTTAAGCAATCTGTGACACATTATCCCTGATTCTGGGGATTTACCCACTTTCAATTAACCTAGACCTTTGTTTAGTAAGATGGGAGGAGATTGACTAGTTCAGCCATGCATAACCAAATCTGTGTGTAACCCTGACGTGGATGTTTCTGGCAGTATCACAGATTATGCAGTCATTATCACAGGGAAAGTGACCAGGTATTTCAGCAATTTCAATATTTACAAGGAACACTGCCACAAGAAAGTAGCATCTTTAATGACTCCACTATCCAAGCCATACTCTCTTCTCACTACTATCACTGGGTAGGAGGTACAGTAGCCTTTGGTCCCAAAGCCACCAGGTTCAGGAACAGTTATTACTCTACAACCATCAGGCTCCTGAACCAGCGTGGATAACTTCACTCACCTCAACTCTGAACTGATTTCACAACTTGCACTTTCAAGGACTCTACAACTCCATGTTCTCAGTATTTATTTATATATTTATTCTAATTTGTTTTGTATTTCCACAATTTGTCAACTTATGCACATTAGCTGTTTGCCAGTGTATTTTTGATTGATCATTGTATTTCTTTGTTTTACTGTGAATGCCTGCAAGACAATGAATCAAGGTAGGATATGGTGACATAATGTATGCATACTTTTATAATAAATTACTTTATGCATGTAAGTACTCACAGGAAGTTGTCTGAATTTTGTGACACCAGGGACATACTGCTCTAATAGCAAGGGATATAAACCATAACCGATTACAAGTCCACCCTATGCATCAACGGAAGCAAGGCATGACTTCCTGATTGGCCGTATGCCCTCTATGCATGATTTGACACACTGAATGTGAGATTGAGGAAAGCCCTATCTCTCTGTGAGGGAACAGGCATCCTGTCGGGCTGGAGCTAAGGTGAGAGGATCCCAGCCAGGGTAAACACGCACAAAGCTGTGGGGCCAGACAACATACCTGAGGGATGGTGGATAAGTAAGAGGTCTTAACGGACATCTTTAAAATAGTCTATCCTGCCTGCAGGCTTTAAGGCAGCCACCCTCATTCCGATGCCCAAGAGCGACGATAACTGGCCTAAGTAGTTGCTCCCAATGATATTGACCTCAACAATAACGAAGTGCTTTGAGTGGCAGATAATGTCCTGTATAAAATTGCATCTACCAGCTACAGTGGACCCTTTCCAGTTCACCTGCTGCTCAAACCGTTCCACTGATAATGCTCTGCTGACTATGATAGCACTGCCAGAACAAGTTCAACAGTGGTTGGCATCATCAACAATAATGAGTTGCATAGAGGTGGGAGAGAGACCGGCCAAATGGTAAGAGAACAAAAACCTTCATCTCAGCGTGGGCAAGACAAAAGATGACTGCGGACTTCAGGAAGGTCCATGTCAGCCACTTGCCATCGTACAAAGGCTCTGCACTGGACAGAGTGAAAAGCAGTTTCTTGTGCACATAACAGATGACCTCACTTGGACCCACAACACCTCACCAGTCAAGGCCCAGCAGCATTTGCAATTTGAGGAGATTGAGGCATGCAAGGCTCCCCACCCCCATAACTTTCTGCAAGAACAGCATTGAGAGCATCCAGTCTGGCTGCTTCATTGTGTGGTACAGAAGCTGCAAGGCATTAGACCGTAACACTCTACAGAGGACAGTAAAAATATGTTGAGGGGGATCAATGGGGTCTCCCTCCCCCAGGTAATATTTAGAACACAAGACCACAAGACATAGGAGAGTTAGGCCAATCGGCCCATCAAATCTGCTCCGCCATTCCATCATAGTTGATTTATCGTGTCTCTCAACCCCATTCTCCTGCCTTCGCTCTGTAACCTTTGACACCCTGATTAATCAAGAATCTATCAACCTCTACTTTTAATATACTCAAACACTTAGCCCACAAAGCAGCCTGTGGTAATGAATTCCAAAGATTCACCACCATCTGGCCAAAGAATACTGCCTCATCTGTTATTAATGGATGTTCCTCTATTTTGAGGCTGTACCCTCTGGTCCTAGAATAGACTTCCAACACAATACGCAGATAAGCCTACAAGAGGAGAGGCTATACTTGACCTGGTATTGATAAATGAACCTGGTCAGGTGTCAGGTCTCTCAGTGGGACAGCATTTTGGAGATGGTGATCACAATTCTATCTCCTTTACTATAGCATTAGAGAGGGATAGGAACAGACAGGTTAGGAAGAATTTAATTGGAGTAAGCGGAAATATGAAGCTATCAGGCAGTAGCTTGGAAGCATAAATTGGGAACAGATGTTCTCAGGAAAATGTACGGCAGAAATGTGGCAAATGTTCAGGGGAACTGGGCTGAGAAGTGGCAGATAGAGTTCAACCCAGATAAGTGAGAGGTGGTTCATTTTGGTAGGTCAAATATGATGGCAGAATATAATATTAATGGTAAGATTATTGGCAGTGTAGAGGATCAGAGGGATCTTGGCATCCGAGTCCACAGGACACTCAAAGTTGCAGTGCAGGTTGACTCTGTTGTTAAGAAGCCATACAGTGTATTGGCCTTTAGCAACGTGGGATTGAGTTTAAGAGCAGAGAGGTAATGTTACAGTTATATAGGACCCTGGTCAGACCCCACTTGGAGTACTGTGCTCAGTTCTGGTCACCTCGCTACAGGAACGATGAATAAACCATAGAAAGGGTGCCTGGATTGGGAAGCATGCCTTACGAGAATAGGTTGTATGAACTTGGCCTTTTCTCCTTGGAGCGACAGAAGATGAGAGCTAACCTGATAGAGGTGTATAAGAGGCTTTTTCCCAGGGCTGAAATGGCTATCATGAGAGGGCACAGCTTTAAGGTGCTTGGAAGCAGGTAGAGATGAGATGTCAGGGGTAAGATTTTTAAAAAAATGCAGAGTGGTGAGTGAGTGGAATGGGCTGCCGGCAATGGTGGTGGAGGCGGATACGATAGGGTCTTTTAAGAGACTCCTGGATTGGTACATGGAGCTCAGAAAAATAGGAGGCTCTAGTTAACTTCTAAAGTACATGTTCGGCACAGCATTGTGGGTCTAAGGGCCTGTATTGTGCTGTAGTTTCTGTTATTATGAAACATCTTCTCCAAACTCTATCTATAATTGGCCTTTTAGTATTCAATAGATTTCAATGAGATTTCTTCCCCCCACATCAATCTAAACTCGAGCAAGTACAAGCCAAGGCCATCAAATGCTCATGTTAACCCTTTCATTCCTGGGATCATTCCCGTGAAACTCCTCTGGGCACTCTGCAATGCCAGCACATCCTCTCTTAGTTAAGGGACCCAAAATTGCTTACAAAATTCCATGAGGTCTGACCAAAGCCTTACAAAGCCACAGCATTACATCCTTGCTTTGTATACTAGTCCTCTTCAAATGAATGCCAGCATTCCATTTGCCTTCCATACCACCTGCACGACATGCAAGTCTTTTTGCACCTCTAATTTTTGAATTGAAGAAATAACAGGATAGACAAAGGAGAGTCAGTGGGTGGTATTTTCGGTACACCTTTATTCTCTCTACCCAAGTGCATGACTGTGCACTTCCCAGTACTATATTCCATCTACTACTACTTTGCCTATTCTCCCAGTCTGTCCTTGTTATTTTGCAGATGCTCTGCTTCATCAACACAACGTGCCCTTCCATGAGGAATTCTGCAGATGCTGGAAATTCAAGCAACACACATCTAAGTTGCTGGTGAACGCAGCAGGCCAGGCAGCATCTCGAGGAAGATCTCACGCACATCTGCTCTCACTCCATCCTCCAGCCACTCCACCAGGAATAGGGTTCCCCTGGTCCTCACCTACCACCCCACCAGCCTCCGGGTCCAACATATTATTTTCTGTAACTTCCGCCACCTCCGACGGGATCCCACCACTAAGCACATCTTTCACTCCCCCCCCCCCACTTTCCGCAGGGATCAGTCCCTACACGACTCCCTTATCCATTTGTCCCCCCGTCATCCCTCCCCACTGATCTCTCTCCTGGCACTTATCCTTGTAAGCAAAACAAGTGCTACACATGCCCCTATACTTCCTCCCTTATCACCATTCAGGGCCCCAGACAGTCCTTCCAGGTGAGGCGACACTTCACCTGTGAGTCGGCTGGTGTGATATACTGCGGCCAGTGCTCCCAATGTGGCCTTCTATATATTGGCGAGACCCGACGCAGACTGAGAGATCATTTTGTTGAACACCTACGCTCTGTCCGCCAGAGAAAGCAGGATCTCACAGTGGCCACACATTTTAATTCCACATCCCATTCCCTTCCTGATATGTCTATCCACGGCCTTCTCTACTGTAAAGATGAAGCCACACTCAGGTTGGAGGAACAACACCTTATATTCCGTCTGGGTAGCCTCCAACCTGATGGCATGAACATTGACTTCTCTAACTTCCGCTAATGCCCCACCTCCCCCTCGTACCCCATCCTTTATTTATTTATATACACACACATTCTTTCTCTCTCTCCTTTTTCTCCCTCTGTCCTGCTGAGTATACCCCTTGCCCATCTTCTGGGTTTCCCCCCCTCCCCCCTTTCCTTCTCCCTGGGCCTCCTTCCCATGATCCTCTCATATCCCTTTTGCCAATCACCTGTCCAGCTCTTGGCTCCATCCCTCCCCCTCCTGTCTTCTATCATTTTGGATCTCCCCCTCCCCCTTTCAAATCTCTTACTAACTCTTCCTTCAGTTAGTGCTGACGAAGGGTCTCGGCCCGGAACGTCGACTGTACCTCTTTCTAGAGATGCTGCCTGGCCTGCTGCGTTCACCAGCAACTTTGATGTGTGATGCCCTTCCACCTAGCTTTCAAGATTGCTACCTGTGCCACGTGCCAGTAAGGGTAAGAATAGGATGCTCTGGCGGATGAACACGTGGCTGAGGAACTGGTGTAGGGGGCAAAGTCACAAATAGAAGGGTTGTGTGTGGTGGTAATAACCTTCTGAGGTGTGTCTATTTCAATGCAAGGAGTATTGTGGGGAAGTCTGACGAGCTGAGGGCATGGATTGACACATGGAATTACGACATTATAGCCAATAGTGAAACTTGGCTGCAGGAGGGGCAGGACTGGTAGCTTAATGTTCCAGGGTTCTGATGTTTCAGATGTGATAGAGGCAGAGGAATGAAGGGTGGTGGGGGGGGGGGGCAGGTGGCATTGCTAGTTGGGGAAAATGTTATTGCAGTGCTCAGGCAGAACAGATTAGCGGGCTTGTCTACCGAGGCCATATGGGTGGAGCTGAGAAACAGGAAAAGTATGACCACATTAATGGGGTTGTATTGTAGACCACCCAATAGTCAGCAAGAATTGGAGGAGCAAACCTGCAGAGAGATAGCAGACAACTGCAGGAAACAAAGTTGTGATAGTAGTGGATTTTAATTTTCCGCATATTGATTGGGATTCCCATACTGTTAAAGCTCTAGGCGGGTTAGAGTTTGTAAAATGTGTGCAGGAAAGTTTTCTAAATCAATATATAGAGGTAGCAACTAGAGAGGATGCAATATTAGATCTCCTATTAGGAAACGAGTGAGGGCAGGTGACAGAACTTTGTGTAGAAGAACACTTTGGTTCCAGTGATCATAACACCATTAGTTTCAACTTGATCAGTCCTGACGAAGGGTCTTGGCCCGAAACGTCGACTGCACCTCTTCCTAGAGATGCTACCTGGCCTGCTGCATTCTCCAGCAACTTTGATGTGTGTTGCTTGAATTTCCAGCATCTGCAGAATTCCTCGTGTTATGGATAAAGATAGATCTGCTCCTCGGGTTGAGGTTCTAAACTGGAAAACGGCCAAATTTGAAGAAATGAGAAAGGATCTAAAAAGTGTGGATTGGGACAGGTTGTTCTCTGGCAAGGATGTGATTGGTAAGTGGGAGGCCTTCAAAGGAGAAATTTTAGGACTGCAGAGTTTGTATGTTCCTGTCAGGATTAAAGGCAAAGTGAATAAGAATAAGGAACCTTGGTTCTCAAGGGATACTGCAACTCTAATAAAGAAGAAAAGAGAGATGTATGACATGTATAGGAAACAGGGAGCAAATAAGGTGCTTGAGGAGTATAAAAAGTGCAAAAAATACTTAAGGAAGAAATCAGGAGGGCTAAAAGAAGACATGAGGTTGCTTTGGCAGTCAAGGTGAAGGATAATCCAAACACCTTCTACTGGCATATTAAGAGCAAAAGGATAGTAAGGGTCAAAATTGGTCCTCTTGAAGATCAGAGTGGTCGGCTATGTATGGAACCAAAAGAAATGGGAGAGATCTTAAATGTGTTTTTTGCGTCTGTATTTACTAAGGAAACTGGCATGGAGTCAATGGAAATAAGGCAAACAAGTAGTAAAGTCATGGAAGCTATACAGATTGAAGGGGAGGTGGTGCTTGCTACCTTGAGACAAATCAGAGTAAATAAATCCCCAGGACCTGACAGGGTATTCCCTCGGACCTTGAAGGAGACTAGTGTTGAAATTGCAGGGGCCCTGGCAGATATATTTAAAATGTCGGTATCTACGGGTGAGGTGCCGGAGGATTGAAGGATAGCTCATGTTCCGTTGTTTAAAAAAGACTCAAAGAAATCCGGGAAATTATAGGCCAGTAAGTTTGATGTCAGTAGTAGGTAAATTATTGGAAGGAGTACTAAGAGATAGGACCTACAAGTATTTGGATAGACAGGGACTTATTAGGGAGAGTCAACGTGGTTTTGTGCCTGGTAGGTCATGTTTAACCAATCTATTAGAGTTTTTCGAGGAGGTTACCAGGAAAGTGGATGAAGGGAAGACGGACGTTGTCTACATGGACTCCAGTAAGGCCTTTGACAAGGTCCCGCATGGGAGTTTAGTTAGGAAGATTCAGTCGCTAGGTATAAATGGAGAGGTAGTAAATTGGATTAGAATTGGCTCAATGGAAGAAGCCAGAGAGTGGTAGTGGAGGATTGCTTCTGAGTGGAGGCCTGTGACTAGTGGTGTGCCACAGGGATCAGTGCTGGGTCCTTTGTTATTTGTCATCTATATCAATGATCTGGATGATAATGTGGAAAGTTGGATTTGCTGATGATACAAAGATTGGAGGTGAAGTGGACAGTGAGGGAGGTTTTCAAAGCTTTCAGAGGGATTTGGACCAGCTGGAGGAATGTTGTTTCATTTGGTTGCATATACAATCAAAATAGGACATACATGGTAAATGGTAGGGCATTGAAGAATGCAGTAGAACAGAGGGATCTAGGAATAATGGTACATAGTTCCCTGAAGGTGGAATCTCATGTGGATAGGGTGGTGAAGAAAGCTTTTGGTATGCTGGTCTTTATAAATCAGAGCATTGAGTATAGGAGTTGGGATGTAATGTTAAAATAGTATAAGGCATTGGTGAGGCCAGATTTGGAGTATTGTGTACAGTTCTGGTCACCGAATTATAGGAAAGATGTCAATAAAATTGAGAGAGTACAGAGGAGATTTACTAAACTGCTGCCTGGGTTTCATCTCCTAAGTTACATAGAAAGGTTGAACAAGTTAGGTCTTTATTCTTTGGAGCATAGAAGGTTGAGAGGGGACTTGATAGAGGTATTTAAAATTATGCGGGGGGGGGATAGATAGAGTTGATGTGGATAGGCTTTTTCCATTGAGAGTGGGGGAGATTCAAACAAGAGGACATGAGTTGAGAGTTAAAGGGCAAAAGTTTAGGGGTAACATGAGGGGGAACTTCTTTACTCAGCGTGGTAGCTGTGTGGAACGAGCTTCCAGCAGAAGTGGTTGAGGCAGGTTCGATGCTGTTGTTTAAAGTTAAATTGGATAGATATATGGACAGGAAAGGAATGGAGGGTTATGGGCTGAGTGCAGGTCGTGGGACTAGGTGGGAGTAAGAGTTTGGCACGGACTAGAAGGGCAGAGATGGCCAGTTTCCATGCTGTAATTGTTATATGGTAATATATGTACAGTCATATGACAAACTTGAACTTTATCTTACCTTTTTATTTTAAATGGGTGCCTGCAAATGCCAAACTTTCTACACAGCTACAAATACAAGATACTCATGGTACTGAAAGGTACCGATACCCTACCCGGCAAATGAATACTAAGTTGGGCAGTGAACACCAAGTCCCCAGCAAACCCATTAGAATAAAGCTATTGAATAAATTGTAAAAATATCCTGGCTTCAGCAACAACAAAACATGTTTGGGAGGTGCAGACAGAGAAAGAGAGCGCGAATGATAAAAACAAAAGGAAATTAATATTTAACATGCCTATCAAGTGGCAAGGCTCACCTATGAAGGCGAAACAGCTCACTGCCAGTGCAATTGTGAAGTGAAAATTCATGCTATGACAGGGATAATCTGAGCCACTGCTCCAAAGTAATGCTCTCTAATAATGTGATGGACGATGTGAATAAACCAGTAAAGCAACCTCAAAAGGCAGCAGAGTCTTATTGCAGATTACGGCTGTGTTGACTCACTAAACAAAATATTTGGGATATTATTTTGGTGCTTACAATGAGCATGGCCTGTACACATCTGTCTCAGGTTGACTGCTTACTCTGTGTACCTTGTTCTATAGTGTCAGACCAACACATCACCATGGTTACAGATAAAACTTTACAGCAGATGGAAAATGGGTGAGGAACTTTAACGACAATATCTTTTGAATACGTGTTTGGATTTACATGTTTAAAATGTTTTTGTACTTACCTCACTGAAAGGTCAAACCAATCCTCAAGATGACTGGGCCTTTAATCTATTTCACTTATTAGAACCTGGTTTACTTACTATCCAATATTAGCCTTGGCCATCTAAAGTTGCAACCTGATGAGGCCCAGTCCAAAAATTCAGCATCCACATGAGTAAACAAGTTGAAATGTTTCCTAAACATTTACTGGAATACCACTTCAAGATCTCCTGATGGACACTATTTTCCAACCTTATTAAATGAACAAACAGCAGTTTATTCAATTTTGGAAGGAAAACTATGTCTTCACTGCTTCTCGCACCACAGACAGAAACTTAATTCAGGCCCTTTCCTCTCCAAATGATCAAACTGTACGAATGGGTTTCAATTCACTCACTGACGTATGCATCCTTAAGTCCACAGTCATTACTCCTCTTACTCATTCTCAAAATGAGGGGCTTGTTTGGTCACCAAAGCAGTTCAGAACCACCTGCTATGATGTGGGTGGAAAGTGATGTTTGACCAACAGCAGGTAATCACACTCTCAAGCAGGAAACCTGAGGCAAGTATTGCAGGGATTTGAAGGTGGGAAGGTTGGGCGGGGGGGGGGGGGGCAGAATTACATCAAGGACAAAGTCCAAATGAGACTGCTTACTGGAGCAAGTGTAGGATATATAGAACATAAAACAATACAGTACAGGCTCTTCTACACACAACATTGTGCCGACCTTTTATACACTCCAAAATCTCTAACCTCCCCTCCCACATAACACGAGGAACTCTGCAGATGCTGGAAATTCAAGCAACACACATCAAAGTTGCTGCCTGGCCTGCTGCGTTCACCAGCAACTTTGATGTGTTTTGCAACACTCCGTTTTTTTTTCCATTTGCTTAAGAGTCTCTTAAATGCCCCTAATGTTTCTTAGAATATTATCACTAACACAAGTCATGAAATTTTGTTCCATGTACCTACCATTCTAAAAAGATGTACCTCCAACATCCCACCTATACTTTCCTCCAATTTTCTTAAAGTTATGTCACCTCCTGGTGGGAAAGACGGCACAGCAGCAGTGGCTGGAGTTTATGCGAGAAGTGAGGAAGGTGCAAGACAGGTATATTCCAAAAAAGAAGAAATTTTCGAATGGAAAAAGGATGCAACCGTGATTGACAAGAGAAGTCAAAGCCAAAGTTAAAGCAAAGGAGAGGGCATACAAGGAAGCAAAAATTAGTGGGAAGACAGAGGATTGGGAAGTTTTTAAAAACCTTACAAAAGGAAACTAAGAAGGTCATTAAGAGAGAAAAGATTAACCATGAAAGGAAGCTCGCAAATAATATCAAAGAGGATACTAAAAGTTTTTTCAAGTAAATAAAGAGTAAAGGACAGGTGAGAGTAGATATAGGACCAATAGAAAATAATGCTGGAGAAATTGTAACAGGAGATAAGGAGATGGTAGAAGAACTGAACGAGTATTTTGCATCAGTCTTCACTGAGGAAGACATCAGCAGTATACCGGCCACTCAAGGGTGGCAGGGAAGAGAAGTGTGCGCAGTCACAATTACAACAGAGGAAGTACTCAGGAAGCTGAATAGTCTAAAGGTAGTTAAGTCACCCGGACCAGATGGAATGCACCCACGTGTTCTGAAGGAAGTAGTTGTGGAGATTGCAGAGGCATTAGCGATGATCTTTCAGAAGTTAATAGATTCTGGCATGGTTCCGGAGGACTGGAAGATTGCAAATGCCACTCCGCTATTTAAGAAGGGGGCAAGGAAGCAAAGAGGAAATTATAGATCTGTTAGCTTGACATTGGTGGTTGGGAAGTTGTTGGAGTCGATTGTCAAGTATGAGGTTACAGAGTACCTCGAGGCATATAACAAGATAGGCAGAACTCAGCATGGATTCCTTAAAGGAAAATCCTGCTTGACAAACCTATTACAATTTTTTGAGGAAATTACCAGTAGGCTAGACAAGGGAGATGCAGTGGATGTTGTATATTTGGAATTTCAGAAGGCCTTTGACAAGGTGCCACACATGAGGCTACTTAACAAGATACGAGCGCATGGAATTACGGGAAAGTTACATACGTGGATAGAGTGTTTGCTGATTGGCAGGAAACAGAGTGGGAATAAAGGGATCCTATTCCGGTTGGCTGCCAGTTACCAGTGGTGTTCCACAGGGATCTGTGTTGGGGCCGCTTCTTTTTACGCTGTACATCAACGATTTGGATTATGGAATAGATGGCTTTGTGGCTAAGTTTGCTGATGATACGAAGGTAGGTGGAGGGGCCGGTAGTGCTGAGGAAACAGAGAGTCTGCAGGGAGACTTGGATAGATTGGAAGAATGGGCAAAGAAGTGGCAAATGAAGAACAATGTTGGAAAGTGTATGGATATGCACTTTGGCAGAAGTAATAAACGGGCAGACTATCATTTAAATGGGGAAAGAATTCAAAGTTCTGAGATGCAACCGGACTTGGGAGTCCTCATACAGGATACCATTAAGGTTAACCTCCAGGTTGAGTCAGTAGTGAAGAAGGCGAATGCAATGTTGGTATTCATTTCTAGAGGAATAGAGTATAGGAGCAGGGATGTGATGTTGAGGCTCTATAAGGCGCTGGTGAGACCTCACTTGGAGTACTAAGTTTTGGTCTCCTTATTTAAGAAAGGATGTGCTGACATTGGAGAGGGTACAGAGAAGACTCACTAGAATGATTCCAGGAATGAGAGGGTTAACATACGAGGAACGTTTGTCCGCTCTTGGACTGTATTCCTTGGAGTTTCGAAGAATGAGGGGAGACCTTATAGAAACATTTTGAATGTTGAAAAGGCATGGATAGAGTGGATGTGGCAAAGTTGCTTCCCATGATGGGGGAGTCTAGTACGAGAGGGCATGACTTAAGGATTGAAGGGTGCCTATTCAGAACAGAAATGCGAAGAAATTTTTTTTAGCCAGAGGGTGGTGAATCTATGGAATTTGTTGCCACGGCCAGCAGTGGAGGCCAAGTCATTGGGTGTATTTAAGGCAGAGATTGACAGGTATCTGAGTAGCCAGGGTATCAAAGGTTATGGTGAAAAGGCGGGGAAGTAGGACTAAATGGGAGAATGGATCAGCTCATGATAAAATGGTGGAGCAGACTCGATGGGCCGAATGGCCGACTTCTGCTCCTTTGTCTTAAGGTCTCATATTAGCTTTTTCTGCCCTGGCTGATCCATCTTTCCCCTCAGCCCCAATCTCCTGCTTCCCCCTCCCCCGCATCCCTTCAAGCCCAGACCTATCAAGAATTTATCAACCTCTGCCTTAAATATACATGACACCTCATATACCATCTTGGTAGCCTCCAGACCCTTGGTATGAACATTGAATTCTCCAACTTCTGGTAATTCACTCCCCCTCCCTTCCCCCATCCCTATGTCACTCTGACCCTCCCCCAGCTGCCTATCACCTCCCTCATGGTTCTGCCTCCTCCTACTACCCATTGTGCTTTCCCCTATTCCTTCTTCACCTTTCCTGCCTATCCCCCCCCTGCTTCCCCTCCCCCACCTCTATCTTTCCCCTTACTGGTTTCTCACCTGGAACCTACCAGCCTTCTCCTTTCCACCTTCCCCCCATCTTCTTTATAGGGCCTCTGCCCCTTCCCTCTTCAGTCGTGAGGGAGGATTCCGGTCCGAAACATTGACTGATCATTTCCACAGATGCTGCCCGACCTGCTGAGTTCTTCGAGCATGTTGTGAGTGTTACATGAGACTTGGCTTCCACAGCTGCCTGTGGCACCAAATTCCACAGATTCACTACTCACTGGCTAAAGAAATTCCTCCTCATTTGTTTAAAAAGATACCTCTCTATTTTGAGTCTGTGTCCTCTGGTCTTAAGACACTCCAACCATAGAAAAAATATTCTCCACATACACTATCAAGACCTTTCACCATTCAATAAGTTTCAATTAGGTCACCGCCTATTCTTCAAATTCCAGTGAATACAGGCCCAAAGCAATCAAACACTCTTCATATGTGGTTTTAGGGTACTTGGAGCCACACAAAATGGACTGTAGTCAGCATGGTTTGCTCAAGGGAAAATCTTGTCTGACAATCTAATGGAATTCTTTGAAAAAATAATGAGGAGGATAGACAAAGGAAAATTAGCTGATGTTGTGCATTTGGATTTTCAGAAAACCTTTGATAAGGTGCTACACACAATGCTGCTTTACAAACTACAAACTCATGGTATTACAGAAAGATTCTAGCATGGATAAAGCAGTGGCTAACTGGGAGACAGCAAAGAGTGGGAATAAAAGGAGCCCTTTCTGGTTGGCTGCCAGTGCCTAGTGGTGTTCTAATGGGGTCTGTGTTGGGCCCGATTCTTTTTAGGTTATATATCAATGATTTGGATGATGGCTTTGTTGCAAAGTTTGCAGATGGTACAAAGATAGATGGAGAGGCAGGTAATTTTGAGGAAACGGGGAGGCTACAGGTTAGGAGCATGAGCAAAGTGGCAGATGGAATAGTGTCAGGAAGTGTAAGGTCACGAACTTTGGTAGAAGAAATGAAACGGTTGACTATTTTCTAAATGGACAGAAAATACAAAAATCTGAGGTGCAAAGAAATTTGGGCATCCTTATGCAGGATTCCCTAAAGGCTAATTTGCAGGCTGAGTCTTGGAGTATTGTGAGCAGTTTTGGACCTTATCTACGAAAGGACATGCTGACATCGGAGGGCATTTAAAGGAGATTCACGAAAATGATTCTGGAACTAAAAGGCTTGTCGTGAGGAACGTTTATTGGCTCTGGGCCGGATGTAGAAAGGATGTTTCCAAAGGTGGGGCAGTCCAAGACCAGCCACAAAATAGAGGTACATCCATGTAGAACATAAGAGCAATTTTTTAGTCAGATGGGCAAATCTGTGGAATTTGTTTCCACAAATGGTTCTGAAGGCCAAGTCATTGGGTGCATTTGAGGCAGAGGTTGATAGATTCTTGATTGGTCAGGGCATGAAGGGGTATGGGGAGAAGGCAAGAGACTGGGGCTGAGGGGGAAAATGCATGAGCCATGGTGAAATGGCGGAGCAGACTTGATGGGCTGAATGGGCTAATTCTGCTCCTATATATTATGGCCTTAATCTGCAGATCTGAACATTTAAATACTTCAATGCAAAACATGATCAAGTACTTTGGTGCATTTCAAAGCACCTTGCCAAAGTTGTTTGAGTTTCCTTTGCTGCAGTTGATTTAATTTTCACCCCTCCCCACCTCCATTTGCTTCAGAGAGTCTGGGCATGTGTTCACCCCAAGTTGATTCGCCCTCTCCTTTTCCAGCAAATACTTGTAAAGGCTTTAAAAGAAATTACATTTAGTTACTGTGGTAACCTATCAAAAGGTCTCAATGTACTTTACCCACACACTCACCACATACCAGGTGTCGAAGATGGTAACATTTGTTGGGGAATGGAGTTTAGGAGCCACAAGGTAATGTTGCAGCTCTTTCACTCCCTGATTAGAGTACACGGGAGTATTCTGCTCAGTTCTGATCACCCTAATATAGGAAAGATTTGAAACTTTAGAGAGTGCAGATTTCTCAGTAAACTGCCTGGATTAGAGCATGCCTTATGGGGAAAGGTTAAGCGAGCTAGGGCTTCTCTCTTTGGAGTGAAGGTGACTTGAAAGAGATGTACCAGATAGAGTGGATACAGTTATAGTTATAGAATAGTACAGCACAGTACAGGCCCTTCGGCCCACAATGTTGTGCCAACCCTCAAACCCTGCCTCCCATATAAGCCCCCACCTTAATTTCCTCCATATACCTGTCTAGTAGTCTCTTAAACTTCACTAGTGTATCTGCCTCCACCACTGACTCAGGCAGTGCATTCCACGCACCAACCACTCTCTGAGTAAAAAACCTTCCTCTAATATCCTTCTTGAACTTCCCACCCCTTACCTTAAAGCCATGTCCTCTTGTATTGAGCAGTGGTGCCCTGGGGAAGAGGCACTGGCTATCCACTCTATCTATTCCTCTTAATATCTTGTATACCTCTATCATGTCTCCTGTCATCCTCCTCCTCTCCAAAGAGTAAAGCCCTAGCTCCCTTAATCTCTGATCATAATGCATACTCTATAAACCAGGCAGCATCCTGGTAAATCTCCTCTGTACCCTTTCCAATGCTTCCACATCCTTCCTATAGTGAGCTGACCAGAACTGGACACAGTTCTCCAAGTGTGGCCTAACCAGAGTTTTATAGACCCGCATCATTACATCGCGACTCTTAAACTCTATCCCTAGACTTATGAAAGCCAACACCCCATAAGCTTTCTTAACTACCCTATCCACCTATGAGGCAAATTTCAGGGATCTGTGGAGATGTACCCCCAGATCCCTCTGCTCCTCCACACTACCAAGTATCCTGTCATTTACTTTGTACTCTATCTTGGAGTTTGTCCTTCCAAAGTGTACCACCTCACACTTCTCCGGGTTGAACTCCATCTGCCACTTCTCAGCCCACTTCTGCATCTTATCAATGTCTCTCTGCAATCTTCGACAATCCCCTACACAATCTACAACACCACCAACCTTTGTGTCGTCTGCAAACTTGCCAACCCACCCTTCTACCCCCACATCCAGGTCGTTAATAAAAATCATGAAAAGTAGAGGTTCCAGAACAGATCCTTGTGGGACACCACTAGTCACAATCCTCCAATCTGAATGTACTCTCTCCACCACCACCCTCTGCCTTCTGCAGGCAAGCCAATTCTGAATCCACCTGGCCAAACTTCCCTGGATCCCATGCCTTCTGACTTTCTGAATAAGTCTACCGTGTGGAACCTTGTCAAATGCCTTACTAAAATCCATGCAGATCACATCCACTACACTACCCTCATCTATATGCCTGGTCACCTCCTCAAAGAACTCTATCAGGCTTGTTAGACACGATCTGCCCTTCACAAAGCCATGCTGACTGTCCCTGATCAGAACATGATTCTCTAAATGCCCAGAGATCCTATTTCTAAGAATCTTTTCCAACAGCTTTCCCACCACAGACGTAAGGCTCACTGGTCTATAATTACCTGGACTATCCCCACTACCTTTATTGAACAAGGGGACAACATTCGCCTCCCTCCAATCCTCCGGTACCATTCCTGTGGACAACAAGGACATAAGGATCCTAGCCAGAGGCTCAGCAATCTCTTCCCTCGCCTCATGGAGCAGCCTGGGGAATATTCCGTCAGGCCCTGGGGACTTATCCGTCTTAATATATTTTAACAACACCTCCTCTCCCTTAATATCAACATGCTCCAGAACATCAACCTCACTCATATTGTCCTCATCGTCATCAAGTTCCCTCTCATTGGTGAATACCGAAGAGAAGTATTCATTGAGGACCTCGCTCACTTCCCACAGCCTCCAGGCACATCTTCCCACCTTTAACTCTAATCAGTCCTACCTTCACTCCTGTCATCCTTTTGTTCTTCACATAATTGAAGAATGCCTTGGGGTTTTCCTTTACACTTCTCACCAAGGCCTTCTCATGCCCCCTTCTTGCTCTTCTCAGCCCCTCCTTAAGCTCCTTTCTTGCTTCCCTATATTCCTCAATAGACCCAACTGATCCCTGCTTCCTAAACCTCATGTATGCTGCCTTCTTCCACCTGACTAGATTTTCCACCTCACTTGTCACCCATGGTTCCTTCACCCTACCATTCCTTATCTTCCTCACCGGGACAATTTTATCCCTAACATCCTGCAAGAGATCTCTAAACATCGACCACATGTCCATAGTACATTTCCCTGCAAAAACATCATCCCAATTCACACCCACAAGTTCTAGCCTTATAGCCTCATAATTTGCCCTTCCCCAATTAAAAATTTTCCTGTCCTCTCTGATTCTATCCTTTTCCATGAGAGCAGTGGTCACTGTCTCCCAGATGCTCAGCCACTGAGATCTGTGACCTGACCTGGTTCATTACCTAGTACTAGATCTAGTATGGCATTCCCCCTGGTCGGCCTGTCCACATACCGTGACAGGAATCCATCCTGGACACACTTAATAAACTCTGCCCCATCTAAACCCTTGGAACTAATCAGGTGCCAATTAATATTAGGGACGTTAAATTCACCCATGATAACAACCCTGTTATTTTTGCACCTTTCCAAAATCTGCCTCCCAATCTGCTCCTCTGTATCTCTGCTGCTACCAGGGGGCCTATAGAATACCCCCAATAGAGTAACTGCTCCCTTCCTGTTCCTGACTTCCACCCATATGGACTCAAGAGGATCCTGCTACATTACCCACCCTTTCTGTAGCTGTAATAGTATCCCTGACCAGTAATGCCACCCCTCCTCCCCTTTTTCAACCCTCTTTATCCCTTTTACCACCCTCTCTATCCCTTTTAAAGCATTGAAATCCAGGAATATTGAGAATCCATTCCTGCCCTGGTGCCAGCCAGGTCTCTGTAATGGCCACTACGTCATAATTCCATGTATGTATCCAAGCTCTCAGTTCATCACCTTTGTTCCTGATGCTTCTTGCATTGAGGTACACACATTTCAGCCCTTCTACCTTACTGTCTTTACACCGTTTATTCTGCTTCTCTTTCCTCAAAGCCTTTTTCCCAGAGACTTTTTCCACAGAACGGAAATAGCTAATATGAGGGGGCATAATTAAGGTGATTGGAGGAAAGCACAGGAGGGGGATGTCAGAGATAGTATTTTAATACACATTTGTAGGTGCTTGAATTTCTCACCAAAGGTGGTGGTAAAGGCAGATACATTAGGGACATTTAAGAGACTCAGATGGGGAGATGGATGATTTTAAAAAATGGAGGGCTATGTATGAGGGATGGGTTAGATTGATTTTAGAGATGTTTAGAGACATCATGGGCAAAGGGGGCTGTACTTTGCTGTAGTGTTCAATGCTCTGACTGGGCTGGTGTCCCAGTAGTTGGTCCGAAGTAGGTGTCAGGAAGTTGGAGGAGGGAAATGGGAGCAAGAGAATTCAAGAACTCTGGGTCTGTGCAGGTAAAGCCATGATTGTCACAACAAAGGAAATCAAGAATGTGAAATGGTCAGAATTGGAAGCACGAAACTACAGAGGTGAAAAGTTATTGCGATGTGGACAGGGCAGTGCAAAAGAAATGTCAAAAACCAGGTGTGAAATGTGCAATTGGAGGCAGAGGAAAGAACTGGACAGAGCAGCTCACCTGTAGGATGAACGAACATTGCATCACTGAGTGTGATCTCAGCACAGCGAAGGCAATGTGGCAAAATCCTAGCAAGTCATGGCATTGGCTGTAATACAGAGGCTGGACCAGGAGTAACACTGGCCTTTTCCCCATCCCAAACCAATACGACAACTTTGGCAAATTCTCAGAAGTAGTAATGCAAGCACATTTGCCCATTCAGAAAGCCAGTGTTAGTAATGCCAGTTACAGAGTATGAGTGAATACTACAAATTTATGGAATTCCATCAACCTGTACTTACAGGCCAGCTCTTCCCGGGAAAGCCAACCTTGTTAATGCACATGGGGACAACATGAATAAAACATGGTTCTCAGGAAAATTTCGTGTCACATTAAAACAAGGGAAAAATACCAGAATACCTGGCACACTTCACAGCCCGGCCATTACAGGCTCATTAACCATGAATGAATTAAGGGAGAACTAATAACAATAAAGAATTCAGCAGAATGCTTTGAGGCTACAAGCATCCCTCAATTCTTTCAGAAACAACTGCTCCTTGTAGTCAATACCCTCCATTCCATGACACAACCTGAGGAACTTTCCTTTTCATGCTTTTTGTTACAGCTTTGTGGACAACCATTGCTCTGAACAGATTTTTTTTTTTAAGGCCTGAAAACTGCGCAGCACTTTATATTAACAGTATATAAAAGACAATTCCAGCTGTGTGGCAACAAAGGCTATGTGCACAGGAGCATTTCAGTCACTGCATGGCTGAGTAGCTCAATGGGAACAGTGATGGTGAATCACCTGAGTGTTCTCCAAAATCTCTCGTATAGTGACCAGAACTGCACACAATGCTCCAAATGTCGCCTAATCAAAGATGATGAGAGGCATTGATCGTGTGGATAGCTAGAGGCTTTTTCCCAGGGCTGAAATGGGTGCCACAAGAGGACAAAGGTTTAAGGTGCCTGGGAGTAGGTACAGAAGAGATGTCAGGGGTAAGTGGTGAGTGCATGGAATGGGCTGCCGGCAACAGTGGTGGAGGCGGATACGCTAGGGACTTTTAAGAGACTTTTGGATAGATACATAGAGCTTAGAAAAATAGAGGGCTGTGAGTAATCCTAGTAATTTCTAAGGTAGGGACATGTTTGGCACAACTTTGTGGGCCGAAGGGCCTGTACTGTGCTGTAGGTTTTCTATGTTTCTATTTATTCAGCGATGACTACCTTACTTTTATAATCAAAAAGGAATAAAGAAACTGTACCACGCACAACATGCTACTGGAACTCAGCAGGTCGGGCAGCATCCATGGAAATGAACAGTCAACATTTCGGGCCGAGACCCTTCATCAAGACTGAAGAGGGAGGGGGCAGGGGCCCTATAAAGAAGGCTGGTAGGTGCCAGGTGAAAAAGCAGTAAGGGGAAAGATCAAGGAGTGGGGGAGGGGATAGTCAGGAAAGGTGAAGGAGGAATAGGGGAAAGCACAGTGGATAGTAGAAGGAGGCAGAGCCATGAGGGAGGTGATAGGCAGCTGGAGGAGGGGGCAGGAAATTACCGGAAGTTGGAGAATTCAATGTTCATGCCAAGGGGCTGGAGACTACCCAGATGGTATATGAGGTGTTGCTCCTCCAACCTGAGTTTGGCTTCATCATGGCAGTAGAGGAGGCCACGTATGGACATATTCGAATGGGAATGTGAAGCAGAGTTGAAGTGGGTGGCAACCGAGAGATCCTGTCTGTTGTGGCATATCTGCGTCGGGTCTCATCGAGGCCACACCAGGAGCACCGGATGCAATAGGTGACCATGCCCTCTAGCCAACTGTGTCGCCACTTTCAAGGAGTTGTAGACTTGCACACTAATATTCTTCTGTACAAAGCTCCTTATGATCCCGCCATTAACAAGGCATAGCTCTTTGCTTCATCCCTCCCCATCCAAGTTTCACCTATCGTCTGGTGTTTCTCTCTTCTTTCAAATTTAGTCCTCAGCTTTTTTCTCCAGTCCTGCCTAAGGGTTTTCCCAAAATGTCAACTGTGCTTTTTTCCATAGATATTGCATGGTCTGCTGAGTTCCTCCAGCATTTTGTATTGCATTATTTGATATTGCTGATTTCAATAGCTTTGAATATGACAACATATGCAGCCTTTTAACTGGGAAAGAACATGAAAGCCCACCACAGATTTCAACTTAGTTCACTGAAAAAAAAATCAGGATATAAAAAAAATCAGCTACAACATAAAAATAAACTCCAGATTTATTTTCTTGCAGGCACCTACAGGAAGCCATACATAACAAAGACTGACAAACATCCAATGTGCATGCAAATAATTCAAAAAGTAATTAAAAATACCGAGAACATGAGCTGCAGAGTACTTGACAGTGAGCTTACTCCTCCTCTCCCCTACCTTCTTGTTCTGGATTCTGCAGTCCTGATGAAGGGAGTTGTTTACAATATATATTAATGACTTAGATGAGGGAATTAAATGCAGCATCTCCAAGTTTGCGGATGACACGAAGCTGGGTGGCAGTGTTAGCTGTGAGGAGGATGCTAAGAGGATGCAGGGTGACTTGGATAGGTTAGGTGAGTGGGCAAATTCATGGCAGATGCAATTTAATGAGGATAAATGTGAAGTTATCACCTTTGGTGGCAAAGTCAGGAAAATAGATTATTATCTGAATGGTGGCAGATTAGGAAAAGGGGAGGTGCAACGAGACCTGGGTGTCATTATACACCAGTCATTGAAAGTGGGCATGCAGGTACAGCAGGCGGTGAAAAAGGCGAATGGTATGCTGGCATTCATAGCAAGAGGATTCAAGTACAGGAGCAGGGAGGTAATACTGCAGTTGTACAAGGCCTTGGTGAGACCACACCTGGAGTATTGTGTGCAGTTTTGGTCCCCTAATCTGAGGAAAGACATTCTTGCCATAGAGGAAGTACAAAGAAGGTTCACCAGATTGATTCCTGGGATGGCAGGACTTTCATATGATGAAAGACTGGATCGACTAGGCTTATACTCGTTGGAATTTAGAAGGCTGAGGGGGGATCTTATTGAAACATATAAAATCCTAAGGGGATTGGACAGGCTAGATGCGGGAAGATTGTTCCCGATGTTGGGGAAGTGCAGATGAGGGGTCACAGTTTGAGGATAAAGGGGAAGCCTTTTAGGACCGAGATTAGGAGAAACTTCTTCACACAGAGAGTGGTGAATCTGTGGAATTCTCTGCCACAGGAAACAGTTGAGGCCAGTTCATTGGCTATATTTAAGAGGGAGTTAGATATGGCCCTTGTGGCTAAAGGGATCAGGGGGTATGTGGGAAAGGCTGGTACAGGGTTCTGAGTCAGATGATCAGCCATGATCATACTGAATGGCGGTGCAGGCTCGAAGGGCCGAAGGGCCTACACCTGCACCTATTTTCTATGTTCTATTCAGCCTGAAACACCATCCGTTTATTTCCCTTATATTGCTCTCCACCTGACCTGCTGAGTTCCTCCAGCATTTTATCTCCATTGACCCAATACCCAAATATTATTTCCAGGAGATGCCTCAACACCAGCTGGGAAGAGATGGATGTCACTCTGCCGGCTGGGATGAGATTCCACCTGAGGATATGGGACTACCTTGCCCCACTACAGCATTATGCATTCAGTTGCTGTGAAGTTAAACAGAACCAAAGGACTTCAGCTGCCACAAAGATCTGAACTTTGCTTAAATGTTCAAGTTTGTTATACCAAATCTCATGGAAACTTGTTACATATCGAAAGGCCTGGATGGAGCGGATGTGGAGAGGATGTTTCCAGTACAGGGAGAGTCTAGGAGCAGAGGGCACAACCTCAGAATAGAGGGATATCCATTTAGAATAGAGAGGAGGAAGAATTTATCTAACCAGAGGTAGCGAATCTGGGGAATTCATTGCCATAGATGGCTGGGGAGCCCATCAGTGGGTATATTTAAAGTGGAGATTAATGAGGTACCAGTTTTAGTAAGAGCAAAGGTTACATGGAGAAGGCAGAAGAATGGAGTTGGGGGAAATGAATGTTGAAGCAGACATGATGAGACAAATAGTCTAATTCTGCCTGTGTCTTATAGTCTGAAAAACAAAGGCACTGGTGTAAAAAGCCATAGTTACTGTGTAAGGTAATGTCTTCTCCGCCAAATTGCCCCATTGAAAACTAAGAAAAAACTGTTTAAGTACACAGATTGTAAACTGCATACCACTTCTTTATTATAAATTACAATAATAAATAAAATAGTAAGTATTGCAAAAACAAAAAAAGCAAGGTGGTGTACATGGACCACTCAGAAATCTGATGGCCAAGAGGAAGAAACTGTTCCTGAAACGTTGAGTGTCTCTTTAGGCTCCGGCTACCACTGAGGTGGTATATTGAGAAGGGAGCATGTCCTAGGTGATTGGGGCGGGCCCAAATGCATGGTCAAATGGACAATTTAGTGCTATAGCTGAAGCAACGAAGTACAAAACCTATATCAGAAGGCTTAAAATACTTATCCATGATGTGTCACACTATCATAACAGTTAGAGTGATGCTTCACAGCACCAACAACCCAGGTTCAACCCCTGCCACTGTCCACAAGGACCTTGTGACTGCATGGGTTCTCCACAGTCCAAAGACATACAAGTCGGGGTTAGCAAGTTGCGGGCATTGTGTTGGCACTGGATACATGGTGGTAGTAACAGGCTGTCCCACAACCTCCTCAGACTGTCACAAGTGACACGTTTTGTGTATCAATGTACTTATGATAAACAGGCTAATTTATTAAAAACATTACAAAGCAGGACTGGGGAGTAAAAACAACAGAGTGTTGCCCTGACACCTAGGCAGCCTATGTCCAACTTCCACCAGCCTATTCACCCATCATCTACACTCACAGATCTGCATTGCAACGCCTCAAATGCAATAACCTCCGTGGCTGCACCCACCATCCCCCTCACATTCCTCCAGGTCTGTAGGCTCACCCAGCTGTGATTCCTCACAAGCAACACTTTGTTGGATCCTGATGATTTTGCAATCAAGAGGTTTTTCAAAAGTACAGGAGTTATTTCTGTCAACTTAGTGAACCTAGGATGTAACAGCACAGTTCAGACCCGTCAGCTAATGATGTTGCACTGCTTACCTACTCTAAAGTCAATCTAACCCTTCCTTCCTACATAGCCTACCATTTTTCTATCATCCACATACCGGTGTCAAAGTTTCTTGAATGTACCTAATGTATCTCCCTCTACCACTACCTCAGCAGCACATTCCACATACCCACCACTAAACAAAAACTTCTGACAGCTCACCACCCTCTGGCTAAAGAAATTTCTCCGCATCTGTTTTAAATGGATGTCCCTCTATCCTGAAGCTGTGCCCTCTTGTCCTCGACTCCCCCACCATGGGAAGCATCCTTTCCATTATCTACTCCATCTAGGCCTTTCAACATTCAAAAGGTTTCAATGAGACAAACCGCCCCCCCCCCCACAATCCTTCTAAATTACAGTGAGTACTGATCCAGACGTTCTCATATAACCCTTTCATTCCCAAAATCATCCTTGTGAACCTCCTTTGAACCCTCGCCAATGCCAGCACATCTTTTCTTAGATAAGGAACCCAAAACTGTTTGCAATACTTAAAGTGACACCTCACCAGTGCCTTATAAAGCCTCAGCATCACATCCCTGCTCTTGTATTCTAGACCCTTGAAATAAATGCTAATATTGCATTTGTCTTTGATTTCCTCACCACCGACTCCACCTGCAAGTTAGGGTGTTCTGCACAAGGACTCCCAAGTCCCTTTCCATCTCAGGTTTTTGGATTTTCTCCATTTAGAAAATAGTCTGCACATTTATTTCTACGAGCAAAGTGCATGACCATGCATTTTCCAACATTGTATTTCATTTGCCACTTCCTTGCCCATTCTCCTAATCTGTCTAAGTCCTTCTGCATTCTTCTTGTTTCCTCAACACTACCTGCCTCTCCGCCAATTTTTGTACCATCTGCAAACTTGGCAACAAAGCCATCTATTCCATCATCTAAATGATTTATATACAGCATAGAAAGAAGTGGTCCCAACACCGAGCCCGGCAGAACACCACTAGCCACTGGCATCCTTTATTCCCACTAGCTGCCTCCTATAAATCAGCCACTGCTCTAACCATACTGGTAACTTTCCTGTAATACCATATGTTTTAAGCTTGGTAAGCAGCCTTATGTGTGACACCTTGTCAAAGGCCTTCTGAAAACCCAAACATACAACATCAACGACACTCCTTTTATCTATCGTACTCAATCTCCTCAAAGAATTCCAACAAGTTCGTCAGGCAAGATTTCCCCCAAGGAAGAACCTTCTCCCTTGTAATAGTAACTGTACTCACTTCTCTTCCCTCACACCCTTCAACATCTGGTGCGTTGCTAGTCTTCCACCATGAAGACTAATGCAAAATACTCATTTATTCATCTGCTATCTCTTTGTCCCCATTATTTCTCCGGCCTCACTTTCTAACTGCCCTATATTCACTCTCATCCCTCCTATACGTTCCTCCAATCACCTTAAAAATATGCCCCTTTGTATTAGCCATTTCCACCCTGAGAAAAATTCTGTCAGTCCACTCGATCTATGATTCTCATCTTGTACCTCCATCAAGTCTCTTCTCATCCAAAGCTCCAAGTTAGCTCAAACTATCCCTATACAATATACTCTCTAATCAGAATGAAGATGAAGAACAAGATGGTTGTGGTCATCTTCTACTAAACCCCCGATGAATCCAGAATAACAAATACTATCATGACAAATAACCCATGAATTAGCCAGATTTAATGGTGTGACACCTGCTACAGAGAAACTGCGACTTCCAGAAAATCTACTGAATTAGCTAACTTCTCTGAACAATTATGTACAGTGGCATGCAAAAGTTTGGGCACCCCCGGTCAAAATTTCTGTTCCTGTGAATAGCTAAGCGAGTAAAAGCTGACCTGATTTCCAAAAGGAATAAAGTTAAAGATGACACATTTCTTTAATATTTTAAGCAAGATTACTTTTTTATTTCCATCTTTTACAGTTTCAAAATAACAAAAAGGGCCCGAAGCAAAAGTTTGAGCACCCTGCATGGTCAGTAGTTAGTAACACCCCTTTGGCAAATATCACAGCTTGTAAACACTTTCTGTAGCTAGCTAAGACTCTTTCAATTCTTGTTTGGGGGATTTTCACCCATTCTTCCTTGCAAAAGGCTTCTAGTTCTGTGAGATTCTTGGGCCGTCTTGCATGCACTGCTCTTTTGAGGTCTATCCACAGATTTTCGAGGATGTTTAGGTTGAGGGACTATAATTGCCATGGCAAAACCTTCAGCTTGTGCCTCTTGAGGTAGTCCATTGTGGATTTTGAAGTGTGTTTAGGATCGTTATCCCGTTGTATAAGCCATCCTCTTTTCATCTTCAGCTTTTTTACAGACGGTGTGATATTTGCTTCCAGAATTTGCTGGTATTTAATTGAATTCGTTCTTCCCTCTACCAGTGAAATGTTCCCCGTGCCACTGGTTGCAACACAAGCCCAAAGCATGATTGATCCACCCCCGTGCTTAACAGTTGGAGAGGGGTTCTTTTCATGAAATTCTTCACCCTTTTTTCTCCAAACATACCTTTGTTCATTGCGGTCAAAAAGTTCTATTTTAACTTCATCAGTCCACAGGACTTGTTTCCAAAATGCATCAGGCTTGTTTAGATGTTCCTTTGCAAATTTCTGATGCTGAATTTTGTGGTGAGGAAGCAGGAAGGGTTTTCTTCTGATGACTCTTCCATGAAGGTCATATTTGTGCAGGTGTCACTGCACAGTAGAACAGTGCACCACCACTCCAGAGTCTGCTAAATCTTCCTGAAGGTCTTTTGCAGTCAAACAGGGATTTTGATTTGCCTTTCTAGCAATCCTACGAGCAGGTCTCTCGGAAAGTTTTCTTGGTCTTCCAGACCTCAACTTGACCTCCACCGTTCCTGTTAACTGCCATTTCTTAATTACATTACGAACTGCGGAAATGGCTACCTGAAAACACTTTGCTATCTTCTTACAGCCTTCTCCTGCTTTGTGGGCATCATATATTTTAATTTTCCAGAGTGCTAGGCAGCTGCTTAGAGGAGCCCATGGCTGCTGATTCTTGGGACAAGGTTTGAGGAGTCAGGGTATTTATAAAGCTTTGAAATTTGCATAACCTGGCCTTTCCTAATGATGACTGTGAACAGGTCACAGCCCTAACAAGTTAATTAAGGTCTGAGACCTTGGTAACAGTTATCTGAGGGCTCAAATCTCTCGGGGTGCCCAAATATTTGCATGGTGCTCCTTTCCTTTTTTTCACTCTAAAATTGTACAAAACAAAAATAATACACCAATCTTGCTTAAAATGTTGAAAAGAATGTTTCATCTTTAACTTTATGACTTTTGGAGATCAGTTCATCTTTTACTCGCCTAGCTATTCAGTAACAGAAATTTTGACCGGGGTGCACAAACTTTTGCATGCCACTGTGCATAGGTAATACAAAAGTACAGTGTACGAAGTTAAGCTACAAGAAAAATTTTACTTTAATCCAACATGCTTTCAAATCTGTTCTCCTTTGAAATCTGCTAAGGCACCCACCCACCTCAAAGACTGACAAGCGCCTCTCTCAAAGGAGCAGGAGGAAGGGGACCCACCCCTTCAAAGGAGCACATCGACCTACCACCTAGCCCTGGTGCTGGATGACCCGTACTATAATTTCAAGCTATGGTGATAAGTATCCTTGGACTTCTTTTGAAATTGGCCTTGAAATTTGAAGTTTTGAGTATCCACTTTTACAGAAAACTAATTAAGCACAGGGAATAGGCAGGCTGGTCCAGAGACTCCTGACAATGACACTCCCATCTATTAACACTCCTCACTTCAGCATGAAGAGTGGGGGCCATTGCAACTCCCTAACCAACTCAAGCCTCTTCTGCTACACTGCATAACATTAAAAATTTGCTTTTATTTGTTACAAGTACATTGAAACTGAAAAGTATTGTTGGGATCATAGCCAAACAGCAAGGACAATGCTGGGGGCAGCCTGTAAGTATCGCCACATTTCCAGCACCACAGCATGTATACTCACAGACAGCAGCAGGAATCAAGCCCTGACTGATAATCACTGGCACTATAAGCTTCCACCTCATTGCTGCTCTAATGAAACCCGAAGATAGAGGCAGAAAGCTAAAAATCATTTGTCCTTCAATTCAGTGCCCAGCTGCTCCAGTCTGCAGTCCCCACCACAACCATCTGCTAAAATTTTCACAGGAGAAATGATCTGATCACTATACAATGAAGGCAGTATTCGTACTGAGAATGTGTCACAAAGATCATTTGCAAGGATTCACAAACAAGGCCTGAGATGACTGCAAAAGATAGGAAAAGAAGGCCCCTTGAAATCTACCATTCAAGTTTACTACTGAGCTGCAAGGGGAAACCTACTCATCCTCTATGGTAAAGCACACCTCTCCCCAACCATTATCAAACCCAATTCTCAGGGACTAGTAAAGAAATATTTCCGCCAAACATTGTGGCATGCCATGTCAGCACCAGAATGTGTGGTGACACTTGGTGGGCTTCTCCCAGCACATCCTCAGGTTGTTCTGGTTGTTAACACAAGAAACACATTTCACTGTAGGTTTCGATGTACATCCGATAAAGAAATGAATCAATCTTGAGAGTGTTGCAAAAACTTTTCTTTAAAAAAAGGGGGACACAAAATAGGAGTGATGGAGTGAATTAAGAATACTAAAGTTCAAGTCAGTCACTCATACAAATGTATGGAGCTAAATGATATATGAAAGTGCTCCTCCAGGGTCAAGATGCAAAACAGTATGTAGTCACACACAGCACATATAGTTACTATATCAGTTTCAAAATATTAGCACAGTACTGATAGTGCATGGGATGTTGTCCTGGAGCTAATCACTTCAGTTCTTCATCTGACAAAGGCAATCCAGCTTGTCCTCCAGGGAGCAAACAGCACTGAAGAGAAAGTCGGCCTGCAGGAGCCAGTCCCCAACCCAGCATAGATTCCAGCACACCTGCCGCGTCTGCTCTCTCCCACAACATGAATGGCACTTCTTCCCCAGCATGAGGACCTGGTCCACAAAACAACTGAAATTCCCCCGTCATTGGTCTCACCAACGAGCCAGACCTGCAAGTACTTTGCATTACCAATGTCCATCAGGATCTTGTAATCACAAGAGAAAAGTTTAAAACAAACATGTGCATCTTATGTTGGACCCAGAGAGGTTGCTGCAATCAAGCATGCAACTATCTTACCGAAAGATCCAAGTTGAGGAACTTAACTGCTAGAGTCATGCCCTGCAGAAATAGCCTGGGTCATGCACAATCTAATGTGGGAATCTATCAATCTGGAAAAATTATACCACACTCACTCCAAGGTTAAAAATATTCTTTCTGAAAAATGGAGCATAACAAATGGAGATTGCAAAGTAGTTGCACAAATTCAATCCCTCTTACATACAAAATTGGAAGGCCAACATTCCATCTGCACTCGCTGATTTATTTTCTGCGCCTGCTCATGTTATTTTAATGATCTGTACAAATCCCCAATCAGCTTTGTAATTCCGACTGAGTCTTGGCCAACCTTTACTTGCCTTGATTGCATTTGCCTATTCAGTAATACATGTGCCATGGCTAACAGTGATAAATACATAATTTTATGTTTCAGCCTCTACTGTCAAAAAGGAAAGGTCATCTTCAGGACCACCCAAAGCATTTCTTTCAGACATTCTTACTACAGAAGTCAATGCAGTGGGTAATTTGTGGCTGCAAAGCCTTATTAACAGGAAAAAAATAATACCCTGGTTAGAAAGGACGTTCAGAATGCTCAGCTTAGAAAGAGGCAAGCAAGGGCTCAACCTCAGAACTCATTTGAAAAATATCAGCTCCAATAGAGTAAATCTGCTCTCAATACACAGAGATTTTCCCTGTTTTTCCACAAGAAGGCTGGTTTCAACTGCTCATGAGTGAAGCCATTACCAAAACCCTAGCAGTTGAACGTTTAGTTTTTTAATTCAGTTGGAGATAAAACATGGTAACAAGACATCCCACACCACTCAGTTACACCCATATGACCAATTATCCTACTGTCCTGTAGGAGGAAAGCCACGGAGTCACAGGGAGAAGGTGCAACCTCCTTACAGACGGGGAATTGACAGCAAGCAATACCACTCGAAGTTAGACCAGGTCCCTCAGCCCATGCCGAACTACTGGTCTGTCCAGTCCCATCGACCTGCACGTGGACCACTGCCCTCCCTCCATACCCCTCCCATCAAATGTCTCTTTAAATGTTAAAATCAAACGCACATCCAAACACTTGCCACTGGCAATTCATTCCTGAGTGAATTAGCTCCACTTGAGGTTCACTTCAAACATTTCACCGTTCACCCTTAACCAGTCGATCCCTCCTGTCTCAACTTCCTGCAGTATCCCTGCTGCCTCATACAGAACTCGATGCAGTATAGTGGGAGAGAAGTATGTGAGCTCCCAACTGCAGCTGGATGCTGAGATGGGAGTTTGAAGCGAAGACTTGTACAACGCTCGACCCGTGTTACTGCGAATGTCACTGTATACTCAAACGACTGACAAAGGTGTGGGGTGACTTGGACTCTTCTGAAATAGTATGACAACCTAACTCAAAGGAAAGACTGTGACAGTGTCAGACCAATTAGGATGCCGGGGGAGGGGAGGACCGGGGGGGGGGGAAGGGGGTGCCAGGGTGGGGGACGCTAGGGGGAGCGCACATGGCTTAGAAAGGCAAAGCAAGAGGGGTTGCCGTGGGATAGTGGGACAAGTGGGAAGTGTAGGGGTAGCGAAGGTGGGATTGGAGGAACGGGGTGAAAGGAAGGAGGAAAAGCGAGGGAGCAGGTGATGACAGGGGCAGGGTTGGTGTAGGGGGTGTGGCTGGGGGGGGCATGAAGCCAAGGCGGGGGATGGGATTAGGCTGCAGAGGGAGGTGTCAGAAAACAAGAGGTCGCAGTCGTCGGCCTGGGAGGCCTCTTCTCCCGGCCCGACCCAGAGCCGTTCACCGGAGCTGAGGGAGGGAAGGGTGTTGGGGGCAAGGCCGAGTTTCGCTCTCCTCACCTTGTAAAAGGCGCCGTTGGAGCCGCGGACCTCCACCGCCAGTCCATCCATCGCTGAGCTCCCGCCGCAGCCCGGAGAGCCCCGCCGCGCCGCAGCCACCGACCAAAAAGCCCTTTCGGTGTCTCAGCCCCGGCTATTAACAATGCCCCTCCCTCTTACCTATTGTCACGCCTTCTTTGCCGCCGCCGATTGGTCCACTTCGGCCAATGGTGTAAGGCGGCCCAGGTGCCTTAACACCAATTGGTCTCAATAGTACGTCAATCCTACAGCTATTCCAACGCTGACTGGCCTTTCCGCCCGTCCATCTTCCGTAACCAAAGCCCCGCCTTCCACTTCAAGGCGAACAATATTTTACACCCATTGGCTGCTCCGCATAATAGGCTTGCCTTTCGCGCGCTGTCATTGGGCAAACATCCAGCCTGCTGATTGGTTGCTCCCACATTCCTAAAATTATTGTCTGCGAAATCCAGTGCAACGAGTTGATAGGTTTAGCCCTCGCCTTTTGAACATTCTCATTGGATTATTTTCATGTCAATCTTCTTTTTTATAGAAGATAAAAATCAAGGGCGGGAGTTATCAATCAAGGGCGTTTGTCTTAACGGTTGGGTTTGATGTCCTGTCGCGATCCTGTCCATGGCTTTAATAATTCTGCGTTCTAATTGGGTCGAAGGCCTGTCAGTTACTAATAGCCGCACCCGCTGTCACAATAGTCTCAGACGCCAATCACAGCGAGCGGTTCCCATCGATTCTCTTTTGATTCGTCATTGCCTATTGTCACCGCCAATAGGCAGCCACCGCCTCAAACCGCACGTGCTCACTGTCTGAGCCCTGATTGGACAATGGTTAAAACGGGCTGGGTCTTTGTGAATGGACTGCAGAGGGCGGTGTTAATACAGGCGTGTGTTACACAGAATGCTGGAGGCATTCAGCAGGCCGAGTACAGGTACTGTCCACTGCACTCTTCTCATAGATGCTGCCTCGCCTGCTGAGTTCCTCCAGCATTGTGTGTGTGTTGCTCGGACTTACAGCACCTGCAGATTTTTTAATTATTTATTGAGATACGGGGTGGAATAGGCCCTTCGAACCGCACCGCCAAGCAACCCCAGCCGAATCACGGGGCAATTCACAATGACCAATTAACCTACCATGCGCTGAGAGGAAACTGGAGCACCAGGAGGAAAACCACCGGTCACAGGGAGAACGTACAAACTTACAGGCAACAGCGGGAATTGAACCCGTATCAGTGTATGAACCAGGACGCTGCCGCGCCGCGCCGCGGGAAGGGTGCCTCTGAGGCAGGGTGACACTGTGGGAGGGATAGTACTGAGGGAGGGTCAAATTTCAAAATAAATTTATTATAAAAGTATTTATAATACTTAATATAATGGTATCTTGACCATATTTCTTTTCGCTGTTGCCATCCAGTGGAAGGAACGGGACTCGTACCACCAGGTTCAAAGAACAGTTGCTACCTTTCAACCTTCAGGCTCTTGCACAAAAGATTTCATTTATTGAGATGTTCCCACAACCAATGAATTTGATTTAATTATTTCACACTCATATTTATTGCTATTTATTTATATTTGCATTTGCACAGTTGTCTTCTATGCTCTTGCAATGATCCTGTATACAGTAAATATTCAATAGATTTGCTGTATGGTGCAGGAAAAAAAATCTCAGTGCTGTGATATATACTCTGACAATAATTTTTACTTTGGACTTTGATATCTTACCCTGAGATTCATTTTCTTGCAGGCATTCACACTAAGGGAGCCTCACACTGCAGAAGGGCAGTAATGCAGAAGCACTACAATATGAGGGGGCTGGTACAGATGGTGATGGGGATGGGGATGAAACATTAGACCAGAGCTAACTTCCCCCGTCACAACTAGAAACAGATAGAAATTGGCTCTGGGCCATCCTGAGTGCACATCCATTCCTCTGAAGATCCTGCTGAACCTCGCTCCACACTCACTTTTTTTTATAGGCATCCGTTAGTCTCATAAGGTCATAGATTTGCGCCTTGGAAGGTTTCCAGGAAGACCAGCAGTTGCCCATGCTGCATGTCTCCCCTCTCCACGACACCGATGTTGTCCAAGGGAAGGGCATTAGGAACCATACAGCTTGGCACCGGTGTCGTCGCATTGCAATGTGTGGTTAGGTGCCTTGCTCAAGGACACACACGCTGCCTCAGCCAAGGCTCGAACAAGTGACCTTCAGATCACTAGACGAACACCTTAACCACTTGGCCGCATGCCAACACATACTCCTTTACGTAGCCAAAAAAAGCCGGGTCAGATGTTTCTCCTCTTTACCCAACTCCACCAATCAAACGGCTGCACTTTTCCCTTCACCAGACACGCGGCAGAAAGAAATCCACATCAGGTTGGATGTGGAGAGGATGAAGGAGGAAGGAGAATGGGGTTGTGATGGAATGACAGGACAGACATGATGGGCTGAAAGGCCTAATTCTGCTCCTATGTATTCTGTTGTCAATGAGCTAACTCAGGACAGTTCCATGTGACCAGAGTAGTTCACGGCAGTGGACTCCCTAAAGTTTACCCTTGAAGTCCATATATCATTCTAGCAGTTCACAAGAATGCTGGTAGAACTGCTACTTCACAGCCTTGGAGACCCAAGTTCAATCCCAACCTCTGCACTTTCCAGGTGGAGTTTGCATGCTCTTCTCTGTGACTGTGCAGATTTCCCCTGAGTGGTCCGGTGTCTTCCCACATCCCAATGACATGCAGAATCCTGGGCTCAGTTGGCCACTGTGAATTGACCCTAGTGTGGCAGATGGTTAGAATCAGGTTTAGTATCATCAGTATTGTTAACAGCAGCAGCTGTACACAGCAATGTGATTGTAATAGGCTGAAGGGTCTGTTTCCTGTTGAGTGAATCTACATTCTTCAATTGCATTTGGGTTGGTCTCTGGATTTCATTGCCACAGACATTGGAGAAGGTCCAGAGCATGTTCATGAGAATGGTCCCAGGAATGAAGGGTCATTCTATGAGGAGTGTTTGATAGCACCAGGCCTGTATTTACTGGAGTTCAGATGAATGAGGTGGGATCTCATTGAAACCTACTGAATCTTGAAAGGCCCAGATAGAATGGACGTGCAGGGGATGTTTCCAATAATCTAGGGCCAGAGATTACAGCCTCAAAATAGGGATGAGGAGGGAATTCTTTAGCCATAAGTAGGAGCATGTCCCTCTGAAGGCATAGATAAGACAGTCAGAACAGGCTGCCAGAGCGGTGGTAGAAACAGATACCATGGAGTCATTTAAGAGGCAGGGAGAATGGGTTTGAGGGGAAAAATAAACCAGCCATGATCAAATGACAGAACAGACTTGATGGGCCAAATGCCCTAATTCTGTTCCTATATCTCATGGTCTTATGATTATTAACTGCTGTACCACTCCCCATCCCTGCTCTTTCTGCGGTGAATGAAGCAGTGAACAGAGATTCACGTACACACACTCACACATACACGCACAAACACACATGCATGCATGCACACTCACACACAAAATGATGGAGGAACCCAGCAGGTCAGGCAGCATCTACAGAGAGGAATAAAGAGTCAACCCTTCTTTAGGACTGGAAAGGAAGGGGAAAGTAGTCAGAAAAAGGAAGGTCTTCTTCCTCCATTCCTCTGCATAGATGCAACCTGACCTCCCAACACTTTATGTGTTACTCTGGATTTCCAGCATCTGCAGAATCTCTTGTCTAGAAGTGAGATTTTTGCCTTTCATATTCAAACCTGTAAACTAAAAGCAAAACCTTCTGTTTCGTTTTCCTTCAGTTATTTTTCTGAAGTTAGATTTAGTTTCACTTTCTGAAACCCTTGTTTATCTCCCGTAGTCATGAGGACTCTAATCCAGTCTGGTGGTAAACTTCAGGTTAATCGACAGGGTATGTCATCGGCATTGAACATACAAAAACAGGTTAACTCACATCTCCCTTCTCTCACTTCGGTACACATTTCTCTGGGGGGGGGGAGAGGGAGGAGAGAGAGGAGAGAGAGGAGAGAGAGGAGAGAGAGGAGAGAGAGGAGAGAGAGGAGAGAGAGGAGAGAGAGGAGAGAGAGGAGAGAGAGGAGAGAGAGAGAGAGAGAGAGAGAGAGAGAGAGAGAGAGAGAGAGAGAGAGAGAGAGAGAGGTTAATAAAATTCTGAGGGCGTAGATAGACAGTCAGAACAGGCTGCCAGGGTGGTGGGAGAAGCTGATGCCATAGAGTCATTTAAGAGGTTGTTAGGTAGACACAGGGTAGTAATAAAACACTATAGTACAGAAAGGTATTGTTATTCTGGCTAGTCCCATCAACCCACAGCCCTCCCTCCCATCGGTGTTCTTATCCAAATTTCTCTTCAATGTTGAAATTGAACTTCTACTGACAGCTCATTCCACACTCCCTCCACCCTGAGTGAAGAAGATACCCCTTACATTTCTCTTAAATACTTCACTTTTCACCCTTAACCTCTGACGAGTTCTAGTCTCACCCAACCTCAGCAGAAAAAGCCTGCAGTACTCAATATATACCCTCCATAATTTTGTATACCTTGTATAATTTTGTATTGCACTCATTCTCCTATGGTCCCGGTGCAGGTTGATGGGACTAGGCGGGATAACAGAATAGATGGGCTGAACAGCCTGTTTCTGCACAGTAGTACTTTTTAAGACCCAATGTGACAATGCTGAATTAAACAAATATTTTCAGACAGGCAAGGCAAGCTAGGTGTGGCAGCTCAGAGCTGAATGGAAATGTAACCCACTGCCCTGTGTATCAGAGTAGCATGGGACATCTCTCCCTCTCCCATCGGATCGTGACTTGTTCTATAACAACGGTGTAAGGATATGCTCGGAGACACAGTTACACCTGGAAATGAGCCTGGCTTTTCATTTAGAGATACAGCACAGTATGAAGTGCATCTGGCCCAACAAGCCTGTACCACACAACTAACCTACTAATAAGTCATTAGTATGTGGGAGGAAACTGGAGCATCCAGAGGAAACCTGTGCACACAAATTCCTTACAGATAGTAGCAGGAATTGTCGCTGGATCTCTAGCACAAATGAAGTATTACACTAACTGCTAGCATGCTGTAGAAATTGTGCGCATAGGGAACACCCGGTGGGGGGGAAGTGTCGCTCCATGGGGGGGGAGGGGAGGTGAGGGGGGAGTGCCGCTCCATGGGAGGGGAGGTGAGGTGAGGGGGGAGTGTCGCTCCATGGGAGGGGAGGGGAGGTGACGGGGTAGTGCTGCTCCATGGGAGGGGAGGGGAGGTGAGGGGGCAGTGTCACTCCATGGGAGGGGAGGGGAGGGAAGGGGGGGAGTGTCGCTCCATGGGAGGGGAGGGAAGGTGAGGGGGGAAGTGTCGCTCCATGGGAAGGGAGGGGAGGGGAGGTGAGGGGGGAGTGTTGCTCCATGGGAGGGGAGGGGAGGTAAGGTGAGGGGGGAGGGGAGGTAAGGTGAGGGGGGAGGGGAGGTAAGGTGAGGGGGGAGTGTCGCTCCATGGGAGAGGGAAGGTGAGGGGGAGGAGTGTCGCTCCATGGGAGGGGACGGAAGGTGAGGGGGGAGTGTCGCTCCATGGGAGGGGACGGAAGGTGAGGGGGGAGTATCGCTCCACGGGAGGGGAGGGGAGGTGAGGGAGGATTGTCACTCAATGGGAGGGGGGGTGAGGTGAGGGAGGAGTGTCACTCCATGGGAGGGGAGGGAAGGTGAGGGGGGGAGTGTCGCTCCATGGGAGGGGAGGGAATGTGAGGGGGGAGTGTCGCTTCATGGGAGAGGACGGAATGTGAGGGGGAAGAGTCACTCCATGGGAGGGGAGTGCCACTCCAAGGGAGATGAGGTGAGGGAGGAGTGTCGCTCAATGGGAGAGGAGGTGAGGTGAGGGGGGAGTGTCGCTCCATGGGAGGGAAGGGGAGTGGCACTCCATGGGAGATGAGGTGAGGGAGGAGTGTCGCTCAATGGGAGAGGAGATGAGGTGAGGGGGGAGTGTCGCTCCATGGGAGGGAAGGGGAGTGCCACTCCATGGGAGATGAGGTGAGGGAGGAGTGTCGCTCAATGGGAGAGAAGGGGAGATGAGGGGGGAGTGTCGCTCCATAGGAGGGGAGGGACGGTGAGTGGGGAGTGTCACTCCATGGGAGGGCAGGAGAGTGGAGGTGAGCGGGGAGTGCCTATCCATGGGTGGGGAAGGGAGGTGAGAGGGGAGTGCCACTCCAAGGGAGGGGAGGGAAGGTGAGGGGGGAAGTGTTGCTCCATTTGTGGGGACGGATGGTGAGGGGGGAGTGCATCTCCATGGGAGGGGAGGTGAGGGGGTTGTGTTGCTCCATGGGAGGGGCGGGAAGGTGAGGGAGGAGTGCCGCTCCATGGGAGGGGAGGGGAGGTGAGGGGGGAGTGCCGCTCCATGGGAGAGGAGGGGAGGTGAGGGGGGAGTGCCGCTCCATGGGAGGGGAGGGAAGGTGAGGGAGGAGTGTCGCTCAATGGGAGGGGAGGGAAGGTGAGGGGGGGAGTGTAGCTCCATGGGAAGGGAGGGAAGGTAAGGGGGGAGTGTCGCTCCATGGGAGGGGAGGGGGGGAGTGTCGCTCCATGGGAGGGGAGGTGAGGAGGGAGTGTTGCTCAATGAGAGGGGAGGGGAGGTGAGAAGGGAGTGTTGCTCCATGGGAGGAGATGGGAGGTGAGGTGAAGGGTGTAGTATTGCTCCATGGGAAGGGAGGGGAGGTGAGGTGAAGGGTGTCGTATTGCTCCATGGGAAGGGAGGGGAAGTGAGGGGGGAGTGTCACTCCATGGGAGGGGAGGGGAGATGAGGGGACAGTGTCGCTCCATGGGAGGGGATGGGAGATGAGAGGGGAGGGGAGGGGAGGTGAAGGAGGAGTGTCACTACATGGGAGGGGAGGGGATGGGAGGTGAGGGAGGAGTGTCGCTCCATGGGAGGGGAGGGGAGGTGAGGGGGAAGTGTCGCTCCATGGGAGGGGATGGGAGATGAGAGGGGAGGGGAGGTGAAGGAGGAGTGTCGCTACATGGGAGGGGAGGGGATGGGAGGTGAGGGAGGAGTGTCGCTCCATGGGAGGGGAGGGGAGGTGAGGGGGAAGTGTCGCTCCATGGGAGGGGAGGGGGGAGTGTCGCTCAATGGGAGGGGAGGTGAGGAGGGAGTGTTGCTCAATGAGAGGGGAGGGGAGGTGAGGATGGAGTGTTACTCCATGGGAGGGGAGAGGAAGTGAAGGGTGTAGTATTGCTCCATGGGAAGGGAGGGGAAGTGAGGGGGGAGTGTCGCTCCATGGGAGGGGAGGGGAGATGAGAGGGGAGGGGAGATGAGGGGGCAGTGTCGCTCCATGGGAGGGGATGGGAGATGAGAGGGGATGGGAGATGAGAGGGGAGGGGAGGTGAGGGAGGAGTGTCGCTACATGGGAGGGGAGGAGAGGGGAGGTGAGGGAGGACTGCCGCTCCATGGGAGGAGAGGGGAGTGTCGCTCCATGGGAGGGGACGGAAGGTGAGGGGGGAGTGTTGCTCCATGGCAGGGGAGGGGAGTGCCACTCCATGGGAGGGGAGGTGAGGTGAGGGAGGAAGGTCGCTCAATGGGAGAGGGGGTGAGGTGAGAGGGGAGTGTCGCTCCATGGGAGAGGAGGGGAGATGAGGGTGAAGTGCCTCTCCACGGGAGGGGAGGGAAGGTGGGGGGGGGGAGTGCCGCTCCATGTGAAGGGCGGAGAGTGGAGGTGAGGGGGGAGTGCCTATCCATGGGTGGGGAGGGGAGGTGAGGGAGGAGTGCCACTCCATGGGTGGGGAGGGGAGGTGAGGGAGGAGTGCGACTCCATGGGAGGGGAGGGAAGGTGAGGGGGGGAGTGTTGCTCCATGGGTGGGGACGGAAGGTGAGGGGGGAGTGCATCTCCATGGGAGGGGAGGTGAGGGGGTTGTGTTGCTACATGGGAGGGGCGGGAAGGTGAGGGGGGAGTGCCTCTTCATGGGAGGGGAGGGAAGGTGAGGGAGGAGTGGCGCTCCATGGGAAGGGAGGGGAGGGGAGGTGCGGGAGGAGTGCCTCTCCATGGGAGGGGAGGGGAGGTGAGGGGGGAGTGCCGCTCCATGGGAGGGGAGGGGAGGTGAGGGCGGAGTGCCACTCCATGGGAGCAGAGGGTAGATGAGGTGAGGGGGGAGTGTCGCTCCATGGGGGGGAGGGGAGGTGAGGGGGGAGTGTCGCTCCATGGGGGGGAGGGGAGGTGAGGGGGGAGTGTCGCTCCATGGGAGGGGAGGGGAGGTGAGGTGAGGGGTAGTGCGGCTCCATGTGAAGGAGAGGTGAGGGGGGAATGCCGCTCCATGGGAGGGGAGAGAAGGTGAGGGGGGGAGTGTCGCTCCATGGGAGGGGAGAGGAGGTGAGGGAGGAGTGCCTCTCCATGGGAGGGGAGGGAAGGTGAGGGAGGAGTGTGCTCTATGGAAGGGGAGGGAAGGTGAGGGGGGAGTTCCGCTTTATGGGAGGGGAGGTGAGGGGGTTGTGTTGCTACATGGGAGGGGCAGGAAGGTGAGGGGGGAGTGCCTCTTCATGGGAGGGGAGGGAAGGTGAGGGAGGAGTGGCGCTCCATGGGAAGGGAGGGGAGGGGAGGTGCGGGAGGAGTGCCTCTCCATGGGAGGGGAGGGGAGGTGAGGGGGGAGTGCCGCTCCATGGGAGGGGAGGGGAGGTGACGGCGGAGTGCCACTCCATGGGAGCAGAGGGTAGATGAGGTGAGGGGGGAGTGTCGCTCCATGGGGGGGAGGGGAGGTGAGGGGGGAGTGTCGCTCCATGGGGGGGAGGGGAGGTGAGGGGGGAGTGTCGCTCCATGGGAGGGGAGGGGAGGAGAGGTGAGGTGAGGGGTAGTGCGGCTCCATGTGAGGGGAGGAGAGGTGAGGGGGGAATGCCGCTCCATGGGAGGGGAGAGAAGGTGAGGGGGGGAGTGTCGCTCCATGGGAGGGGAGGGGAGGTGAGGGAGGAGTGCCTCTCCATGGGAGGGGAGGGAAGGTGAGGGAGGAGTGTGCTCTATGGAAGGGGAGGGAAGGTGAGGGGGGAGTTCCGCTTTATGGGAGGGGAGGTGAGGGGGTTGTGTTGCTACATGGGAGGGGCAGGAAGGTGAGGGGGGAGTGCCTCTTCATGGGAGGGGAGGGAAGGTGAGGGAGGAGTGGCGCTCCATGGGAAGGGAGGGGAGGGGAGGTGCGGGAGGAGTGCCTCTCCATGGGAGGGGAGGGGAGGTGAGGGGGGAGTGCCGCTCCATGGGAGGGGAGGGGAGGGGAGGTGAGGGCGGAGTGCCACTCCATGGGAGCAGAGGGTAGATGAGGTGAGGGGGGAGTGTCGCTCCATGTGGGGGAGGGGAGGTGAGGGGGGAGTGTCGCTCCATGGGAGGGGAGGGGAGGTGAGGTGAGGTGTAGTGCGGCTCCATGTGAGGGGAGGAGAGGTGAGGGGGGGAATGCCGCTCCATGGGAGGGGAGAGAAGGTGAGGGGGGGAGTGCCGCTCCATGGGAGGGGAGGGGAGGTGAGGGAGGAGTGCCTCTCAATGGGAGGGGAGGGAAGGTGAGGGAGGAGTGGCGCTCCATGGGAAGGGAGGGGAGGGGAGGTGCGGGAGGAGTGCCTCTCCATGGGAGGGGAGGGGAGGTGAGGGGGGAGTGCCGCTCCATGGGAGGGGAGGGGAGGTGAGGGCGGAGTGCCACTCCATGGGAGCAGAGGGTAGATGAGGTGAGGGGGGAGTGTCGCTCCATGTGGGGGAGGGGAGGTGAGGGGGGAGTGTCGCTCCATGGGAGGGGAGGGGAGGTGAGGTGAGGTGTAGTGCGGCTCCATGTGAGGGGAGGAGAGGTGAGGGGGGGAATGCCGCTCCATGGGAGGGGAGAGAAGGTGAGGGGGGGAGTGTCGCTCCATGGGAGGGGAGGGGAGGTGAGGGAGGAGTGCCTCTCAATGGGAGGGGAGGGAAGGTGAGGGAGGAGTGGCGCTCCATGGGAAGGGAGGGGAGGGGAGGTGCGGGAGGAGTGCCTCTCCATGGGAGGGGAGGGGAGGTGAGGGGGGAGTACCGCTCCATGGGAGGGGAGGGGAGGTGAGGGCGGAGTGCCACTCCATGGGAGCAGAGGGTAGATGAGGTGAGGGGGGAGTGTCGCTCCATGTGGGGGAGGGGAGGTGAGGGGGGAGTGTCGTTCCATGGGAGGGGAGGGGAGGTGAGGTGTAGTGCGGCTCCATGTGAGGGGAGGAGAGGTGAGGGGGGGAATGCCGCTCCATGGGAGGGGAGAGAAGGTGAGGGGGGGAGTGTCGCTCCATGGGAGGGGAGGGGAGGTGAGGGAGGAGTGCCTCTCAATGGGAAGGGAGGGAAGGTGAGGGAGGAGTGCGCTCTATGGAAGGGGAGGGAAGGTGAGGGGGGAGTTCCGCTTTATGGGAGGGGAAGGAAGGTGAGGGAGGAGTGTCGCTCCATGGGAGGGGACGGAAGGTGAGAGGGGAGTGTAGCTCCATGGGAGGGGAGGGAAGGTGAGGGGGGGAGTGTCGCTCCATGGGAGGGGAGGGGAGGTGAGGTGAGGTGAGGTGAGGGGGTAGTGCGGCTCCATGTGAGGGGAGGAGAGGTGAGGGGGGAATGCCGCTCCATGGGAGGGGAGAGAAGGTGAAGGGGGGAGTGTCGCTCCATGTGAGGGGAGGGAGGTGAGGGGGGAGTGCCTCTCCATGGAAGGGGAGGGAAGGTGAGGGGGGAGTTCCGCTCTATGGGAGGGGAGGGAAGGTGAGGGGGGAGTGTCGCTCCATGGGAGGGGAGGGAAGGTGAGGGGGGAGTTCCGCTCTATGGGAGGGGAGGGAGGTGAGGGGGGCAGTGCCTCTCCATGGAAGGGGAGGGAAGGTGAGGGGGGAGTTCCGCTCTATGGGAGGGGAGGGAGGTGAGGGGGGCAGTGCCTCTCCATGGAAGGGGAGGGAAGGTGAGGGGGGAGTTCCGCTCTATGGGAGGGGAGGGAAGGTGAGGGGGGAGTGCCGCTCCATGGGAGGGGAGGGAAGGTGAGGGGGGAGTGTCGCTCCATGGGAGGGGAGGGAAGATGAGGGGGAGGAGTGTCGCTCCATGGGAGGGGACGGAAGGTGAGGGGAGTATTGCTCCATGGGAGGGGAGGGGAGATGAGGGGGAGGGGAGATGAGGGGGGAGTGTCGCTCCATGGGAGGGGAGGGGAGGTGAGGGAGGAGTGCCTCTCCGTCGGAGGGGAGGGAAGGTGAGGGAGGAGTGCCGCTCTATGGGAGGGGAGGGAGGTGAGGGGGGAGTGCCTCTCCATGGGAGCGGAGGGAGGGTGAGGGGGGAGTGCCGCTCTATGGGAGGGGAGGGAGGGTGAGGGGGGAGTGTCGCTCCATGGGAGGGGAGGGAAGGTGAGGGAGAGGAGTGTCGCTCCATGGGAGGCGATGGAAGGTGAGGGGGAAGTGTTGCTCCATGGGAGGGGACGGAAGGTGAGGGGGAAGTGTCGCTCCATGGGAGGGGACGGAAGGTGAGGGGAGACTGTCGCTCGATGGGAGGGGAGGGGAGGTGAGGGGGAAGTGTCGTTCCATGGGAGGGGACGAAAGGTGAGGGGAGACTGTCGCTCAATGGGAGGGGAGGGGAGGTGAGGGGGGAGTGTCGCTCCATGGGAGGTGAGGTGAGGGGGGAGTGTCGCTCCATGGGAGAGGAAGGGAGATGAGGGGGAATTGTCGCTCGATGGGAGGGGAAGGGAGGGAAGGTGAGGGGGGAGTGCCGCTCAATGGGAGAAGGGGTAAGGTGAGGGGGGAGTGTCGCTCCATGGGAGAGGAGGGGAGATGAGGGGGGAGTATCGCTCCATGGGAGGAGAGGGACGGTGAGTAGGGAGTGCCGCTCCATGGGAGGGGAGGGTAGGTGAGGAGGGAGTGTCACTCCATGGGAGGGGAGGGGAGGGGAGGTGAGGGGGAATGTCGCTCCATGGGAGAGCAGGGGAGGTGAGGGGGGAGTGCCGCTCAATGGGAGAGGGGGTAAGGTGAGGAGGGAGTGTCGCTCCATGGGAGAGGAGGTGAGATGAGGGAGAAGTGTCGCTCCATGGGAGGGGAGGGACGGTGAGTGCCGCTCCATGGGAGGGGAGGGTAGGTGAGGTGAGGGGGGAGTGCCGCTCCATGGGAGGGGAGGTGAGGGGTGCTGAGGGTGGAGTGTCGCTCCACGGGAGGGGAGGGGATTGTCGCTCCATGGGATGTGAGGGGAGGTGAGGGGGGAGTGTCGCTCCATGGGTGGTGAAGGGAGTTGAGGGTGGAGTGTCGCTCCATGGGAGGGGAGGGGAGGTGTGGGAGGAGTGCCGCTCCGTGGGAGGGGACGTGATGGGAGGGTGTCGCTCCATGGGAGGGGAGGGGATGGGAGGTGAGGGGGGAGTGTCGCTCAATGGGATGGGGGGTGAGGTGAGGGGGGAGTGACGCTCCATGGGAGGGGAGGGAAGGTGAGGGGGGGAGTGTCGCTCCATGGGAGGGGACGGAAGGTGAGGGGGGAGTGTTGCTCCATGGGAGGGGAGGGGAGGTGAGGTGAGGGAGGAGTGTCGCTCAATGGGAGAGGGGGTGAGGTGAGGGGGGAGTGTCGCTCCATGGGAGAGGAGGGGAGATCAGGGTGAAGTGTCTCTCCACGGGAGGGGAGGGGAGGGAAGGTGGGGCGGGGGGAGTGCCGCTATATGTGAGGGGAGGAGAGTGGAGGTGAGGGGGGAGTGCCTATCCATGGGTGGGGAGGGGAGGTGAGGGAGGAGTGCCACTCCATGGGAGCAGAGGGTAGGTGAGGTGAGGGGGGAGTGTCGCTCCATGGGAGTGGAGGGGATGGGAGGGGAGGGGAGATGAGGGGAGGGGAGGGGAGGTGAGGTGAGGGGGGAGTGTCGCTTCATGGGAGGGGAGGGGAGGTGAGGGGGGGAGTGTCGCTCCATGGGAGGGGAGGTGGGGAGTGTCGCTCAATGAGAGGGGAGGGGAGGTGAGGAGGGAGTGTTGCTCCATGGGAGGGGAGGTGAGGTGAAGGGTGTAGTGTCGCTCCATGGGAGGGGAGGGGAGGTGAGGTGATGGGGGAGTGTTGCTCCATAGGAAGGGAGGGGAGGTGAGGTGAAGGGTGTGGTGTTGCTCCATGGGTCGGGAGGGGAGGTGAGGTGAAGGGTGTAGTGTTGCTCTATGGGAAGGGAGGGGAGGTGAGGTGAAGGGTGTAGTGTTGCTCCATGGGAAGGAAGGGAGGGGAGGTGAGGTGAAGGGTGTAGTGTTGCTCCATGGGAAGGGAGGGGAGGTGAGGTGAAGGGAGTAGTATTGCTCCATGGGAAGGGAGGGGAAGTGAGGGGGGAGTGCCGCTCCATGGGAGGGGAGGTGAGGGGTGCTGAGGGGGAAGTGTCGCTCCATGGGAGGGGAGGGGATTGTCGCTCCATGGGAGGGGAGGGGAGGTGAGGTGAGGGAGGAGTGCCACTCCATGGGAGCAGAGGGTAGGTGAGGTGAGGGGGGAGTGTCGCTCCATGGGAGGGGAGGGGATGGGAGGGGAGGGGAGGTGAGGGGAGGGGAGGGGAGGTGAGGTGAGGGGGGAGTGTCGCTTCATGGGAGGGGAGGGGAGGTGAGGGGGTAGTGTCGCTCTATGGGAGGAGAGGGGGGAGTGTCGCTCCATGGGAGGGGAGGGGAGGTGAGTGGGGGGAGTGTCGCTCCATGGGAGGGGAGGTGGGGAGGGGGGTGAGGAGGGAGTGTCGCTCGATGAGAGGGGAGGGGAGGTGAGGAGGGAGTGTTGCTCCATGGGAGGGGAGGTGAGGTGAAGGGTGTAGTGTCGCTCCATCGGAGGGGAGGGGAGGTGAGGTGATGGGGGAGTGTTGCTCCATAGGAAGGGAGGGGAGGTGAGGTGAAGCGTGTGGTGTTGCTCCATGGGAAGGGAGGGGAGGTGAGGTGAAGGGTGTAGTGTTGCTCCATGGGAAGGGAGGGGAGGTGAGGTGAAGGGTGTAGTGTTGCTCTATGGGAAGGGAGGGGAGGTGAGGTGAAGGGTGTAGTGTTGCTCCATGGGAAGGAAGGGAGGGGAGGTGAGGTGAAGGGAGTAGTATTGCTCCATGGGAAGGGAGGGGAAGTGAGGGGGGAGTGCCGCTCCATGGGAGGGGAGGTGAGGGGTGCTGAGGGGGAAGTGTCGCTCCATGGGAGGGGAGGGGATTGTCGCTCCATGGGAGGGGAAGGGAGTTGAGGGGGGAAGTGTCGCTCCATGGGAGGGGAGGGGAGGTGAGGTGAAGGGGGAGTGCCGCTCCATGGGAGGGGAGGTGAGGGGTGCTGAGGGTGGAGTGTCGCTCCATGGGAGGGGGGGTGAGGTGAGGGGGGAGTGACGCTCCATGGGAGGGGAGGGAAGGTGAGGGGGGGAGTGTCGCTCCATGGGAGGGGACGGAAGGTGAGGGGGGAGTGTTGCTCCATGGGAGGGGAGGGGAGGTGAGGTGAGTGGGGAGTGTCGCTCCATGGGAGAGGAGGGGAGATCAGGGTGAAGTGTCTCTCCACGGGAGGGGAGGGGAGGGAAGGTGGGGCGGGGGTGTGCCGCTATATGTGAGGGGAGGAGAGTGGAGGTGAGGGGGGAGTGCCTATCCATGGGTGGGGAGGGGAGGTGAGGGAGGAGTGCCACTCCATGGGAGCAGAGGGTAGGTGAGGTGAGGGGGGAGTGTCGCTCCATGGGAGGGGAGGGGAGGTGAGGGGAGGGGAGGGGAGGTGAGGTGAGGGGGGAGTGTCGCTTCATGGGAGGGGAGGGGAGGTGAGGGGGTAGTGTCGCTCTATGGGAGGAGAGGGGGGAGTGTCGCTCCATGGGAGGGGAGGGGAGGTGAGGGGGGGGAGTGTCGCTCCATGGGAGGGGAGGGGGGTGAGGAGGGAGTGTCGCTCGATGAGAGGGGAGGGGAGGTGAGGAGGGAGTGTTGCTCCATGGGAGGGGAGGTGAGGTGAAGGGTGTAGTGTCGCTCCATGGGAGGGGAGGGGAGGTGAGGTGATGGGGGAGTGTTGCTCCATAGGAAGGGAGGGAAGGTGAGGTGAAAGGTGTGGTGTTGCTCCATGGGTCGGGAGGGGAGGTGAGGGAGGAGTGCCTCTCCGTCGGAGGGGAGGGAAGGTGAGGGAGGAGTGCCGCTCTATGGGAGGGGAGGGAGGTGAGGGGGGAGTGCCTCTCCATGGGAGCGGAGGGAGGGTGAGGGGGGAGTGCCTCTCTATGGGAGGGGAGGGAGGGTGAGGGGGGAGTGTCGCTCCATGGGAGGGGAGGGAAGGTGAGGGAGAGGAGTGTTGCTCCATGGGAGGCGATGGAAGGTGAGGGGGAAGTGTTGCTCCATGGGAGGGGACGGAAGGTGGGGGGAAGTGTCGCTCCATGGGAGGGGACGGAAGGTGAGGGGAGACTGTCGCTCGATGGGAGGGGAGGGGAGGTGAGGGGGAAGTGTCGTTCCATGGGAGGGGACGAAAGGTGAGGGGAGACTGTCGCTCAATGGGAGGGGGAGGGGAGGAGAGGGGGGAGTGTCGCTCCATGGGAGGTGAGGTGAGGGGGGAGTGTCGCTCCATGGGAGAGGATGGGAGATGAGGGGGAATTGTCCTCGATGGGAGGGGAAGGGAGGGAAGGTGAGTTGGGAGTGTCGCTCCATGGGAGGGGTGGGGAGGGGAGGTGAGGGGGGAGTGCCGCTCAATGGGAGAAGGGGTAAGGTGAGGGGGGAGTGTCGCTCCATGGGAGAGGAGGGGAGATGAGGGGGGAGTGTCGCTCCATGGGAGGAGAGGGACGGTGAGTGGGGAGTGCCGCTCCATGGGAGGGGAGGGTAGGTGAGGAGGGAGTGTCACTCCATGGGAGGGGAGGGGAGGGGAGGTGAGGGGGAATGTCGCTCCATGGGAGAGCAGGGGAGGTGAGGGGGGAGTGCCGCTCAATGGGAGAGGGGGTAAGGTGAGGGGGGAGTGTCGCTCCATGGGAGAGGAGGTGAGATGAGGGGGAAGTGTCGCTCCATGGGAGGGGAGGGACGGTGAGTGGGGAGTGCCGCTCCATGGGAGGGGAGGGTAGGTGAGGAGGGAGTGTCGCTCAATGGGAGGGGAGGGGAAGGGAGTTGAGGGGGGAGTGTCGCTCCATGGGAGAGGACGGAATGTGAGGTTGGGGTGCCGCTCCATGGGAGGAGAGGGAAGGGGAGGTGAGGGGTAAGTGTTGCTCCATGGGAGGGGACGGAAGGTGAGGGGGAAGTGTCGCTCCATGGGAGGGGAGGGGATGGGAGGGGAGGGGAGATGAGGGGAGGGGAGGGGAGGTGAGGTGAGGGGGGAGTGTCGCTTCATGGGAGGGGAGGGGAGGTGAGGGGGGGGAGTGTCGCTCCATGGGAGGGGAGGTGGGGAGTGTCGCTCAATGAGAGGGGAGGGGAGGTGAGGAGGGAGTGTTGCTCCATGGGAGGGGAGGTGAGGTGAAGGGTGTAGTGTCGCTCCATGGGAGGGGAGGGGAGGTGAGGTGATGGGGGAGTGTTGCTCCATAGGAAGGGAGGGGAGGTGAGGTGAAGGGTGTGGTGTTGCTCTATGGGAAGGGAGGGGAGGTGAGGTGAAGGGTGTAGTGTTGCTCCATGGGTCGGGAGGGGAGGTGAGGTGAAGGGTGTAGTGTTGCTCTATGGGAAGGGAGGGGAGGTGAGGTGAAGGGTGTAGTGTTGCTCCATGGGAAGGAAGGGAGGGGAGGTGAGGTGAAGGGTGTAGTGTTGCTCCATGGGAAGGGAGGGGAGGTGAGGTGAAGGGAGTAGTATTGCTCCATGGGAAGGGAGGGGAAGTGAGGGGGGAGTGCCGCTCCATGGGAGGGGAGGTGAGGGGTGCTGAGGGGGAAGTGTCGCTCCATGGGAGGGGAGGGGATTGTCGCTCCATGGGAGGGGAGGGGAGTTGAGGGGGGAAGTGTCGCTCCATGGGAGGGGAGGGGAGGTGAGGTGAGGGAGGAGTGCCACTCCATGGGAGCAGAGGGTAGGTGAGGTGAGGGGGGAGTGTCGCTCCATGGGAGGGGAGGGGATGGGAGGGGAGGGGAGGTGAGGGGAGGGGAGGGGAGGTGAGGTGAGGGGGGAGTGTCGCTTCATGGGAGGGGAGGGGAGGTGAGGGGGTAGTGTCGCTCTATGGGAGGAGAGGGGGGAGTGTCGCTCCATGGGAGGGGAGGGAAGGTGAGGGAGGGGAGTGTCGCTCCATGGGAGGGGAGGTGGGGAGGGGGGTGAGGAGGGAGTGTCGCTCGATGAGAGGGGAGGGGAGGTGAGGAGGGAGTGTTGCTCCATGGGAGGGGAGGTGAGGTGAAGGGTGTAGTGTCGCTCCAGGGGAGGGGAGGGGAGGTGAGGTGATGGGGGAGTGTTGCTCCATAGGAAGGGAGGGGAGGTGAGGTGAAGGGTGTGGTGTTGCTCCATGGGAAGGGAGGGGAGGTGAGGTGAAGGGTGTAGTGTTGCTCTATGGGAAGGGAGGGGAGGTGAGGTGAAGGGTGTAGTGTTGCTCCATGGGTCGGGAGGGGAGGTGAGGTGAAGGGTGTAGTGTTGCTCTATGGGTCGGGAGGGGAGGTGAGGTGAAGGGTGTAGTGTTGCTCCATGGGAAGGAAGGGAGGGGAGGTGAGGTGAAGGGTGTAGTGTTGCTCCATGGGAAGGGAGGGGAGGTGAGGTGAAGGGTGTAGTGTTGCTCTATGGGAAGGGAGGGGAGGTGAGGTGAAGGGTGTAGTGTTGCTCCATGGGAAGGAAGGGAGGGGAGGTGAGGTGAAGGGTGTAGTGTTGCTCCATGGGAAGGGACGGAAGGTGAGGGGGGAGTGTTGCTCCATGGGAGGGGAGGGGAGGTGAGGTGAGGGAGGAGTGTCGCTCCATGGGAGGGGACGGAAGGTGAGGGGGGAGTGTTGCTCCATGGGAGGGGAGGGGAGGTGAGGTGAGGTGAGGGAGGAGTGTCGCTCAATGGGAGAGGGGGTGAGGTGAGGGGGGAGTGTCGCTCCATGGGAGAGGAGGGGAGATCAGGGTGAAGTGTCTCTCCACGGGAGGGGAGGGGAGGGAAGGTGGGGCGGGGGGAGTGCCGCTATATGTGAGGGGAGGAGAGTGGAGGTGAGGGGGGAGTGCCTATCCATGGGAGGGGAGGGGAGTTGAGGGGGGAAGTGTCGCTCCATGGGAGGGGAGGGGAGGTGAGGTGAGGGAGGAGTGCCACTCCATGGGAGCAGAGGGTAGGTGAGGTGAGGGGGGAGTGTCGCTCCATGGGAGGGGAGGGGATGGGAGGGGAGGGGAGGTGAGGGGAGGGGAGGGGAGGTGAGGTGAGGGGGGAGTGTCGCTTCATGGGAGGGGAGGGGAGGTGAGGGGGTAGTGTCGCTCTATGGGAGGAGAGGGGGGAGTGTCGCTCCATGGGAGGGGAGGGGAGGTGAGGGGGGGGAGTGTCGCTCCATGGGAGGGGAGGTGGGGAGGGGGGTGAGGAGGGAGTGTCGCTCGATGAGAGGGGAGGGGAGGTGAGGAGGGAGTGTTGCTCCATGGGAGGGGAGGTGAGGTGAAGGGTGTAGTGTCGCTCCATGGGAGGGGAGGGGAGGTGAGGTGATGGGGGAGTGTTGCTCCATAGGAAGGGAGGGGAGGTGAGGTGAAGGGTGTGGTGTTGCTCCATGGGTCGGGAGGGGAGGTGAGGTGAAGGGTGTAGTGTTGCTCTATGGGAAGGGAGGGGAGGTGAGGTGAAGGGTGTAGTGTTGCTCCATGGGTCGGGAGGGGAGGTGAGGTGAAGGGTGTAGTGTTGCTCTATGGGAAGGGAGGGGAGGTGAGGTGAAGAGTGTAGTGTTGCTCCATGGGTCGGGAGGGGAGGTGAGGTGAAGGGTGTAGTGTTGCTCTATGGGTCGGGAGGGGAGGTGAGGTGAAGGGTGTAGTGTTGCTCCATGGGAAGGAAGGGAGGGGAGGTGAGGTGAAGGGTGTAGTGTTGCTCCATGGGAAGGGAGGGGAGGTGAGGTGAAGGGTGTAGTGTTGCTCTATGGGAAGGGAGGGGAGGTGAGGTGAAGGGTGTAGTGTTGCTCCATGGGAAGGAAGGGAGGGGAGGTAAGGTGAAGGGTGTAGTGTTGCTCCATGGGAAGGGAGGGGAGGTGAGGTGAAGGGAGTAGTATTGCTCCATGGGAAGGGAGGGGAAGTGAGGGGGGAGTGCCGCTCCATGGGAGGGGAGGTGAGGGGTGCTGAGGGGGAAGTGTCGCTCCATGGGAGGGGAGGGGATTGTCGTTCCATGGGAGGGGAAGGGAGTTGAGGGGGGAAGTGTCGCTCCATGGGAGTGGAGGGGAGGTGAGGTGAGGGGGGAGTGCCGCTCCATGGGAGGGGAGGTGAGGGGTGCTGAGGGTGGAGTGTCGCTCCATGGGAGGGGAGGGGATTGTCGCTCCATGGGATGGGAGGGGAGGTGAGGGGGGAGTGTCGCTCCATGGGTGGTGAAGGGAGTTGAGGGTGGAGTGTCGCTCCATGGGAGGGGAGGGGAGGTGTGGGAGGAGTGCCGCTCCGTGGGAGGGGACGTGATGGGAGGGTGTCGCTCCATGGGCGGGAAGGGGATGGGAGGTGAGGGGAGAGTGTCGATCAATGGGATGGGGGGTGAGGTGAGGGGGGAGTGACGCTCCATGGGAGGGGAGGGAAGGTGAGGGGGGGAGTGTCGCTCCATGGGAGGGGACGGAAGGTGAGGGGGGAGTGTTGCTCCATGGGAGGGGAGGGGAGGTGAGGTGAGGTGAGGGAGGAGTGTCGCTCAATGGGAGAGGGGGTGAGGTGAGGGGGGAGTGTCGCTCCATGGGAGAGGAGGGGAGATCAGGGTGAAGTGTCTCTCCACGGGAGGGGAGGGGAGGGAAGGTGGGGCGGGGGGAGTGCCGCTATATGTGAGGGGAGGAGAGTGGAGGTGAGGGGGGAGTGCCTATCCATGGGTGGGGAGGGGAGGTGAGGGAGGAGTGCCACTCCATGGGAGCAGAGGGTAGGTGAGGTGAGGGGGGAGTGTCGCTTCATGGGAGGGGAGGGGATGGGAGGGGAGGGGAGGTGAGGGGAGGGGAGGGGAGGTGAGGTGAGGGGGGAGTGTCGCTTTATGGGAGGGGAGGGGAGGTGAGGGGGTAGTGTCGCTCTATGGGAGGAGAGGGGGGAGTGTCGCTCCATGGGAGGGGAGGGGGAGGTGAGGGGGGGAGTGTCGCTCCATGGGAGGGGAGGTGGGGAGGGGGGTGAGGAGGGAGTGTCGCTCGATGAGAGGGGAGGGGAGGTGAGGAGGGAGTGTTGCTCCATGGGAGGGGAGGTGAGGTGAAGGTTGTAGTGTCGCTCCATGGGAGGGGAGGGGAGGTGAGGTGATGGGGGAGTGTTGCTCCATAGGAAGGGAGGGGAGGTGAGGTGAAGGGTGTGGTGTTGCTCCATGGGTCGGGAGGGGAGGTGAGGGAGGAGTGCCTCTCCGTCGGAGGGGAGGGAAGGTGAGGGAGGAGTGCCGCTCTATGGGAGGGGAGGGAGGTGAGGGGGGAGTGCCTCTCCATGGGAGCGGAGGGAGGGTGAGGGGGGAGTGCCGCTCTATGGGAGGGGAGGGAGGGTGAGGGGGGAGTGTCGCTCCATGGGTGGGGAGGGAAGGTGAGGGAGAGGAGTGTCGCTCCATGGGAGGCGATGGAAGGTGAGGGGGAAGTGTTGCTCCATGGGAGGGGACGGAAGGTGAGGGGGAAGTGTCGCTCCATGGGAGGGGACGGAAGGTGAGGGGAGACTGTCGCTCGATGGGAGGGGAGGGGAGGTGAGGGGGAAGTGTCGTTCCATGGGAGGGGACGAAAGGTGAGGGGAGACTGTCGCTCAATGGGAGGGGAGGGGAGGAGAGGGGGGAGTGTCGCTCCATGGGAGGTGAGGTGAGGGGGGAGTGTCGCTCCATGGGAGAGGAAGGGAGATGAGGGGGAATTGTCCTCGATGGGAGGGGAAGGGAGGGAAGGTGAGTTGGGAGTGTCGCTCCATGGGAGGGGTGGGGAGGGGAGGTGAGGGGGGAGTGCCGCTCAATGGGAGAAGGGGTAAGGTGAGGGGGGAGTGTCGCTCCATGGGAGAGGAGGGGAGATGAGGGGGGAGTGCCGCTCCATGGGAGGAGAGGGACGGTGAGTGGGGAGTGCCGCTCCATGGGAGGGGAGGGTAGGTGAGGAGGGAGTGTCACTCCATGGGAGGGGAGGGGAGGGGAGGTGAGGGGGAATGTCGCTCCATGGGAGAGCAGGGGAGGTGAGGGGGGAGTGCCGCTCAATGGGAGAGGGGGTAAGGTGAGGGGGGAGTGTCGCTCCATGGGAGAGGAGGTGAGATGAGGGGGAAGTGTCGCTCCATGGGAGGGGAGGGACGGTGAGTGGGGAGTGCCGCTCCATGGGAGGGGAGGGTAGGTGAGGAGGGAGTGTCGCTCCATGGGAGGGGAGGGGAAGGGAGTTGAGGGGGGAGTGTCGCTCCATGGGAGAGGACGGAATGTGAGGTTGGGGTGCCGCTCCATGGGAGGAGAGGGAAGGGGAGGTGAGGGGTAAGTGTTGCTCCATGGGAGGGGACGGAAGGTGAGGGGGAAGTGTCGCTCCATGGGAGGGGAGGGGAGGGGAGGTGAGGGTGGAGTGTCACTCCATGGGAGGGGAGGGGAGGTGAGGGGGGAGTGTCGCTACATGGGAGGGGACGGAAGGTGAGGGGGAAGTGTCGCTCCATGGGAGGGGAGGGAAGTGCCACTCCATGAGAGGTGAGGTGAGGGAGGTGTGTCGCTCAATGGGAGGGGAGGGGAGGTGAGGGGGGAGTGTCGCTCCATGGGAGAGGAAGGGAGATGAGGGGGAATTGTCGCTCGATTGGAGGGGAAGGGAGGGAAGGTGAGTGGAGAGTGTCGCTCCATGGGAGAGGAGGTGAGGGGTGCTGAGGGTGGAGTGTTGCTTCATGGGATGGGAGGGGAGGTGAGGGGGGAGTGTCGCTCCATGGGTGGTGAAGGGAGTTGAGGGTGGAGTGTCGCTCCATGGGAGGGGAGGGGAGGTGTGGGAAGAGTGCCGCTCCGTGGGAGGGGACGTGATGGGAGGGTGTCGCTCCATGGGCGGGGAGGGGATGGGAGGTGAGGGGAGAGTGTCGCTCAATGGGATGGGGGGTGAGGTGAGGGGGGAGTGACGCTCCATGGGAGGGGAAGGAAGGTGAGGGGGGAAGTGTCTCTCCACGGGAGGGGAGGGGAGGGAAGGTGGGGCGGGGGGAGTGCCGCTATATGTGAGGGAAGGAGAGTGGAGGTGAGGGGGGAGTGCCTATCCATGGGTGGGGAGGGGAGGTGAGGGAGGAGTGCCACTCCATGGGAGCAGAGGGTAGGTGAGGTGAGGGGGGAGTGTCGCTCCATGGGAGGGGAGGGGATGGGAGGGGAGGGGAGGTGAGGGGAGGGGAGGGGAGGTGAGGTGAGGGGGGAGTGTCGCTTCATGGGAGGGGAGGGGAGGTGAGGGGGTAGTGTCGCTCTATGGGAGGAGAGGGGGGAGTATCGCTCCATGGGAGGGGAGGGGAGGTGAGGGGGGGGAGTGTCACTCCATGGGAGGGGAGGTGGGGAGGGGGGTGAGGAGGGAGTGTCGCTCAATGAGAGGGGAGGGGAGGTGAGGAGGGAGTGTTGCTCCATGGGAGGGGAGGTGAGGTGAAGGGTGTAGTGTCGCTCCATGGGAGGGGAGGGGAGGTGAGGTGATGGGGGAGTGATGCTCCATAGGAAGGGAGGGGAGGTGAGGTGAAGGGTGTAGTGTTGCTCCATGGGTCGGGAGGGGAGGTGAGGTGAAGGGTGTAGTGTTGCTCTATGGGAAGGGAGGGGAGGTGAGGTGAAGGGTGTAGTGTTGCTCCATGGGAAGGGAGGGGAGGTGAGGTGAAGGGTATGGTGTTGCTCCATAGGTCGGGAGGGGAGGTGAGGTGAAGGGTGTAGTGTTGCTCCATGGGAAGGGAGGGGAGGTGAGGTGAAGGGTGTAGTGTTGCTCTATGGGAAGGGAGGGGAGGTGAGGTGAAGGGTGTAGTGTTGCTCCATGGGAAGGGAGGGAGGGGAGGTGAGGTGAAGGGTGTAGTGTTGCTCCATGGGAAGGGAGGGGAGGTGAGGTGAAGGGAGTAGTATTGCTCCATGGGAAGGGAGGGGAAGTGAGGGGGGAGTGCCGCTCCATGGGAGGGGAGGTGAGGGGTGCTGAGGGGGAAGTGTCGCTCCATGGGAGGGGAGGGGATTGTCGCTCCATGGGAGGGGAGGGGAGTTGAGGGGGGAAGTGTCGCTCAATGGGAGGGGAGGGGAGGTGAGGTGAGGGGGGAGTGCCGCTCCATGGGAGGGGAGGTGAGGGGTGCTGAGGGTGGAGTGTCGCTCCATGGGAGGGGAGGGGATTGTCGCTCCATGGGATGGGAGGGGAGGTGAGGGGGGAGTGTCGCTCCATGGGTGGTGAAGGGAGTTGAGGGTGGAGTGTCGCTCCATGGGAGGGGAGGGGAGGTGTGGGAGGAGTGCCGCTCCGTGGGAGGGGACCTGATGGGAGGGTGTCGCTCCATGGGAGGGGAGGGGATGGGAGGTGAGGGGAGAGTGTCGCTCAATGGGATGGGGGGTGAAGTGAGGGGGGAGTGACGCTCCATGGGAGGGGAGGGAAGGTGAGGGGGGGAGTGTCGCTCCATGGGAGGGGACGGAAGGTGAGGGGGGAGTGTTGCTCCATGGGAGGGGAGGGGAGGTGAGGTGAGGGAGGAGTGTCGCTCAATGGGAGAGGGGGTGAGGTGAGGGGGGAGTGTCGCTCCATGGGAGAGGAGGGGATATCAGGGTGAAGTGTCTCTCCACGGGAGGGGAGGGGAGGGAAGGTGGGGCGGGGGGAGTGCCGCTATATGTGAGGGGAGGAGAGTGGAGGTGAGGGGGGAGTGCCTATCCATGGGTGGGGAGGGGAGGTGAGGGAGGAGTGCCACTCCATGGGAGCAGAGGGTAGGTGAGGTGAGGGGGGAGTGTCGCTCCATGGGAGGGGAGGGGATGGGAGGGGAGGGGAGGTGAGGGGAGGGGAGGGGAGGTGAGGTGAGGGGGGAGTGTCGCTTCATGGGAGGGGAGGGGAGGTGAGGGGGTAGTGTCGCTCTATGGGAGGAGAGGGGGGAGTGTCGCTCCATGGGAGGGGAGGGGAGGTGAGGGGGGGGAGTGTCGCTCCATGGGAGGGGAGGTGGGGAGGGGGGTGAGGAGGGAGTGTCGCTCGATGAGAGGGGAGGGGAGGTGAGGAGGGAGTGTTGCTCCATGGGAGGGGAGGTGAGGTGAAGGGTGTAGTGTCGCTCCATGGGAGGGGATGGGAGGTGAGGTGATGGGGGAGTGTTGCTCCATAGGAAGGGAGGGGAGGTGAGGTGAAGGGTGTGGTGTTGCTCCATGGGTCGGGAGGGGAGGTGAGGTGAAGGGTGTAGTGTTGCTCTATGGGAAGGGAGGGGAGGTGAGGTGAAGGGTGTAGTGTTGCTCCATGGGTCGGGAGGGGAGGTGAGGTGAAGGGTGTAGTGTTGCTCTATGGGAAGGGAGGGGAGGTGAGGTGAAGGGTGTAGTGTTGCTCCATGGGAAGGAAGGGAGGGGAGGTGAGGTGAAGGGTGTAGTGTTGCTCCATGGGAAGGGAGGGGAGGTGAGGTGAAGGGAGTATTATTGCTCCATGGGAAGGGAGGGGAAGTGAGGGGGGAGTGCCGCTCCATGGGAGGGGAGGTGAGGGGTGCTGAGGGGGAAGTGTCGCTCCATGGGAGGGAGGGGATTGTCGCTCCATGGGAGGGGAGGGGAGTTGAGGGGGGAAGTGTCGCTCCATGGGAGGGGAGGGGAGGTGAGGTGAGGGGGGAGTGCCGCTCCATGGGAGGGGAGGTGAGGGGTGCTGAGGGTGGAGTGTTGCTCCATAGGATGGGAGGGGAGGTGATGGGGGAGTGTCGCTCCATGGGAGGGGAGGTGAGGGGTGCTGACGGTGGAGTGTCGCTCAATGGGAGGGGGGATGAGGTGATGGGGGAGTATCGCTCCATGGGAGGGGAGAGGATGGGAGGTGAGGGGGGAGTGTCGCTCAATGGGGGGGGGGTGAAGTGATGGAGGAGTGCCGCTCCATGGGAGGGGAGGTGATGGGAGGGTGTCTCTCCATGGGAGGGGAGGTGGGGAGGGGGGTGAGGAGGGAGTGTCGCTAAATGAGAGGGGAGGGGAGGTGAGGAGGGAGTGTTGCTCCATGGGAGGGGAGGTGAGGTGAAGGGAGTAGTGTCGCTCCATGGGTCGGGAGGGGAGGTGAGGTGAAGGGTGTAGTGTTGCTCCATGGGAAGGGAGGGGAGGTGAGGTGAAGGGAGTAGTATTGCTCCATGGGAAGGGAGGGGAAGTGAGGGGGGAGTGTCGCTCCATGGGAGGGGAAGGGAGGTGAGGTGAGGGGGGAGTGCCGCTCCATGGGAGGGGAGGTGAGGGGTGCTGAGGGGGAAGTGTCGCTCCATGGGAGGGGAGGGGATTGTCGCTCCATGGGAGGGGAGGGGAGTTGAGGGGGGAAGTGTCGCTCCATGGGAGGGGAGGTGAGGGGAGCTGAGGGTGGAGTGTTGCTCCATAGGATGGGAGGGGAGGTGATGGGGGAGTGTCGCTCCATGGGAGGGGAGGTGAGGGGTGCTGAGGGTGGATTGTCGCTCAATGGGAGGGGGGATGAGGTGATGGGGGAGTGTCGCTCCATGGGAGAGGAGGGGATGGGAGGTGAGGGGGGAGTGTCGCTCAATGGGGGGGTGAGGTGATGGAGGAGTGCCGCTCTATGGGAGGGGAGGTGATGGTAGGGGAGGGGATGGGAGGTGAGGGGGGAGTGTCGCTCAATGGGAGGGGGGGTGAGGTGAGGGGGGAGTGACGCTCCATGGGAGGGGAGGGAAGGTGAGGGGGGGAGTGTTGCTCCATGGGAGGGGACGGAAGGTGAGTGGGGAGTGTTGCTCCATGGGAGGGGAGGGGAGGTGAGGTGAGGGAGGAGTGCCGCTCAATCGGAGAGGGGGTGAGGTGAGGGGGGAGTGTCGCTCCATGGGAGAGGAGGGGAGATGAGGGTGAAGTGCCTCTCCACGGGAGGGGAGGGAAGGTGGGGCGGGGGGAGTGCCACTCCATGTGAGGGGAGCAGAGTGGAGGTGAGGGGGGAGTGCCTATCCATGGGTGGGGAGGGGAGGTGAGGGAGGAGTGCCACTCCATGGGAGGGGAGGGAAGGTGAGGGGGGGGAGTGTTGCTCCATGGGTGAGGATGGAAGGTGAGGGGGGAGTGCATCTCCATGGGAGGGGCGTGAAGGTGAGGGCGGAGTGCCTCTCCATGGAGGGGGGGAAGGGGAGGGATGAGTGGCGCTCCATGGGAGGGGAGGGGAGGTGAGGGAGGAGTGCCGCTCCATGGGAGGGGAGGGGAGGTGAGGGGGGAGTGCCACTCCATGGGAGGGGAGGGGAGGTGAGGGGGGAGTGCCACTCCATGGGAGGGGAGGGGTGGTGAGGGAGGAGTGCCACTCCATGGGAGCAGAGGGTAGGTGAGGTGAGGGGGGAGTGTCGTTCCATGGGAGGGGAGGGGAGTGCCGTTCCATGGGAGGGGAGAGGAGTGCCACTCCATGGGAGGGGAGGTGAGGTGAGTGGGGAGTGTCGCTCCATGGGAGGGGAGTGAAGTTGCGTAGGGAGTGTCGCTGCATGGGAGGGGAGGGGAGGTGAGAAGGGAGTGTTGCTCCTTGGTGGGGAGGGGAGGTGAGGGGGGAGTGTCGCTCCATGGGAGGGGAGGTGAGGAGGGAGTGCCGCTCCATGGGAGGGGAGGGGAGGTGAGGTGAGGGGTGAGTGCGGCTCTATGGGAGGGGAGGGGAGGTGAGGGAGGAGTGCCGCTCTATAGGAGGGGAGGGAGGTGAGGGGGGAGTGCCGCTCTATGGGAGGGGAGGGAAGGTGGGGGAGTGTCGCTCCATGGGAGGGGAGGTGAGGTGAGGAGGGAGTGTCGCTCCATGGGAGGGGAGGGGAGGTGAGGGGGTAGTGTCGCTCTGTGGGAGGGGAGGGGGGAGTGTCGCTCCAGGGGAGGGGAGGGGAGGTGAGGGGGGGGAGTGTCGCTCCATAGGAGGGGAGGTGGGGAGGGGGGTGAGGAGGGAGTGTCGCTCAATGAGAGGGGAGGGGAGGTGCGGTGATGTGGGAGTGTTGCTCCATAGGAAGGGAGGGGAGGTGAGGTGAAGGGTGTGGTGTTGCTCCATGGGAGGGGAGGTGAGTTGAAGGGTGTAGTGTTGCCCCATGGGTAGGGAGGGGAGGTGAGGTGAAGGGTTTAGTGTTGCTCTATTGGAAGGGAGGGGAGGTGAGGTGAAGGGTTTAGTGTTGCTCCATGGGTAGGGAGGGGAGGTGAGGGGGGAGTGTCGCTCCATGGGAGGGGAAGGGAGGTGAGGTGAGGGGGGAGTGCCGCTCCATGGGAGGGGAGGTGAGGGGTGCTGAGGGGGAAGTGTCGCTCCATGGGAGGGGAGGGGATTGTCGCTCCATGGGAGGGGAGGGGAGTTGAGGGGGGAAGTGTCGCTCCATGGGAGGGGAGGTGAGGGGTGCTGAGGGTGGAGTGTTGCTCCATAGGATGGGAGGGGAGGTGATGGGGTAGTGTCGCTCCATGGGAGGGGAGGTGAGGGGTGCTGAGGGTGGACTGTCGCTCAATGGGAGGGGGGATGAGGTGATGGGGGAGTGTCGCTCCATGGGAGAGGAGGGGATGGGAGGTGAGGGGGGAGTGTCGCTCAATGGGGGCGGGGTGAGGTGATGGAGGAGTGCCGCTCCATGGGAGGGAAGGTGATGGTAGGGGAGGGGATGGGAGGTGAGGGGGGAGTGTCGCTCAATGGGAGGGGGGGTGAGGTGAGGGGGGAGTGACGCTCCATGGGAGGGGAGGGAAGGTGAGGGGGGGAGTGTTGCTCCATGGGAGGGGACGGAAGGTGAGTGGGGAGTGTTGCTCCATGGGAGGGGAGGGGAGGTGAGGTGAGGGAGGAGTGCCGCTCAATCGGAGAGGGGGTGAGGTGAGGGGGGAGTGTCGCTCCATGGGAGAGGAGGGGAGATGAGGGTGAAGTGCCTCTCCACGGGAGGGGAGGGAAGGTGGGGCGGGGGGAGTGCCACTCCATGTGAGGGGAGCAGAGTGGAGGTGAGGGGGGAGTGCCTATCCATGGGTGGGGAGGGGAGGTGAGGGAGGAGTGCCACTCCATGGGAGGGGAGGGAAGGTGAGGGGGGGGAGTGTTGCTCCATGGGTGAGGATGGAAGGTGAGGGGGGAGTGCATCTCCATGGGAGGGGCGTGAAGGTGAGGGCGGAGTGTCTCTCCATGGAGGGGGGGAAGGGGAGGGATGAGTGGCGCTCCATGGGAGGGGAGGGGAGGTGAGGGAGGAGTGCCGCTCCATGGGAGGGGAGGGGAGGTGAGGGGGGAGTGCCACTCCATGGGAGGGGAGGGGTGGTGAGGGAGGAGTGCCACTCCATGGGAGCAGAGGGTAGGTGAGGTGAGGGGGGAGTGTCGTTCCATGGGAGGGGAGGGGAGTGCCGTTCCATGGGAGGGGAGAGGAGTGCCACTCCATGGGAGGGGAGGTGAGGTGAGTGGGGAGTGTCGCTCCATGGGAGGGGAGTGAAGTTGAGTAGGGAGTGTCGCTGCATGGGAGGGGAGGGGAGGTGAGAAGGGAGTGTCGCTCCTTGGTGGGGAGGGGAGGTGAGGGGGGAGTGTCGCTCCATGGGAGGGGAGGTGAGGAGGGAGTGCCGCTCCATGGGAGGGGAGGGGAGGTGAGGTGAGGGGTGAGTGCGGCTCTATGGGAGGGGAGGGGAGGTGAGGGAGGAGTGCCGCTCTATAGGAGGGGAGGGAGGTGAGGGGGGAGTGCCGCTCTATGGGAGGGGAGGGAAGGTGAGGGGGGAGTGTCGCTCCATGGGAGGGGAGGGGAGGTGAGGAGGGAGTGTCGCTCCATGGGAGGGGAGGGGAGGTGAGGGGGTAGTGTCGCTCTGTGGGAGGGGAGGGGGGAGTGTCGCTCCATGGGAGGGGAGGGGAGGTGAGGGGGGGGAGTGTCGCTCCATAGGAGGGGAGGTGGGGAGGGGGGTGAGGAGGGAGTGTCGCTCAATGAGAGGGGAGGGGAGGTGCGGTGATGTGGGAGTGTTGCTCCATAGGAAGGGAGGGGAGGTGAGGTGAAGGGTGTGGTGTTGCTCCATGGGAGGGGAGGTGAGTTGAAGGGTGTAGTGTTGCCCCATGGGTAGGGAGGGGAGGTGAGGTGAAGGGTTTAGTGTTGCTCTATTGGAAGGGAGGGGAGGTGAGGTGAAGGGTTTAGTGTTGCTCCATGGGTAGGGAGGGGAGGTGAGGGGGGAGTGTCGCTCCATGGGAGGGGAAGGGAGGTGAGGTGAGGGGGGAGTGCCGCTCCATGGGAGGGGAGGTGAGGGGTGCTGAGGGGGAAGTGTCGCTCCATGGGAGGGGAGGGGATTGTCGCTCCATGGGAGGGGAGGGGAGTTGAGGGGGGAAGTGTCGCTCCATGGGAGGGGAGGGGAGTTGAGGGGGGAAGTGTCGCTCCATGGGAGGGGAGGTGAGGGGTGCTGAGGGTGGAGTGTTGCTCCATAGGATGGGAGGGGAGGTGATGGGGGAGTGTCGCTCCATGGGAGGGGAGGTGAGGGGTGCTGAGGGTGGACTGTCGCTCAATGGGAGGGGGGATGAGGTGATGGGGGAGTGTCGCTCCATGGGAGAGGAGGGGATGGGAGGTGAGGGGGGAGTGTCGCTCAATGGGGGGGGGTGAGGTGATGGAGGAGTGCCGCTCCATGGGAGGGAAGGTGATGGTAGGGGAGGGGATGGGAGGTGAGGGGGGAGTGTCGCTCAATGGGAGGGGGAGTGAGGTGAGGGGGGAGTGACGCTCCATGGGAGGGGAGGGAAGGTGAGGGGGGGAGTGTTGCTCCATGGGAGGGGCCGGAAGGTGAGTATGGGAGTGTTGCTCCATGGGAGGGGAGGGGAGGTGAGGTGAGGGAGGAGTGCCGCTCAATCGGAGAGGGGGTGAGGTGAGGGGGGAGTGTCGCTCCATGGGAGAGGAGGGGAGATGAGGGTGAAGTGCCTCTCCACGGGAGGGGAGGGAAGGTGGGGCGGGGGGAGTGCCACTCCATGTGAGGGGAGCAGAGTGGAGGTGAGGGGGGAGTGCCTATCCATGGGTGGGGAGGGGAGGTGAGGGAGGAGTGCCACTCCATGGGAGGGGAGGGAAGGTGAGGGGGGGAGTGTTGCTCCATGGGTGAGGATGGAAGGTGAGGGGGGAGTGCATCTCCATGGGAGGGGCGTGAAGGTGAGGGCGGAGTGTCTCTCCATGGAGGGGGGGAAGGGGAGGGATGAGTGGCGCTCCATGGGAGGGGAGGGGAGGTGAGGGAGGAGTGCCGCTCCATGGGAGGGGAGGGGAGGTGAGGGGGGAGTGCCACTCCATGGGAGGGGAGGGGTGGTGAGGGAGGAGTGCCACTCCATGGGAGCAGAGGGTAGGTGAGGTGAGGGGGGAGTGTCGTTCCATGGGAGGGGAGGGGAGTGCCGTTCCATGGGAGGGGAGAGGAGTGCCACTCCATGGGAGGGGAGGTGAGGTGAGTGGGGAGTGTCGCTCCATGGGAGGGGAGTGAAGTTGAGTAGGGAGTGTCGCTGCATGGGAGGGGAGGGGAGGTGAGAAGGGAGTGTCGCTCCTTGGTGGGGAGGGGAGGTGAGGGGGGAGTGTCGCTCCATGGGAGGGGAGGTGAGGAGGGAGTGCCGCTCCATGGGAGGGGAGGGGAGGTGAGGTGAGGGGTGAGTGCGGCTCTATGGGAGGGGAGGGGAGGTGAGGGAGGAGTGCCGCTCTATAGGAGGGGAGGGAGGTGAGGAGGGAGTGTCGCTCCATGGGAGGGGAGGGGAGGTGAGGAGGGAGTGTCGCTCCATGGGAGGGGAGGGGAGGTGAGGGGGTAGTGTCGCTCTGTGGGAGGGGAGGGGGGAGTGTCGCTCCATGGGAGGGGAGGGGAGGTGAGGGGGGGGAGTGTCGCTCCATAGGAGGGGAGGTGGGGAGGGGGGTGAGGAGGGAGTGTCGCTCAATGAGAGGGGAGGGGAGGTGCGGTGATGTGGGAGTGTTGCTCCATAGGAAGGGAGGGGAGGTGAGGTGAAGGGTGTGGTGTTGCTCCATGGGAGGGGAGGTGAGTTGAAGGGTGTAGTGTTGCCCCATGGGTAGGGAGGGGAGGTGAGGTGAAGGGTTTAGTGTTGCTCTATTGGAAGGGAGGGGAGGTGAGGTGAAGGGTTTCGTGTTGCTCCATGGGTAGGGAGGGGAGGTGAGGTGAAGGGTTTAGTGTTGCTCCATGGGAAGGGAGGGGAGGTGAGGGTGGAGTGTTGCTCCATGGGAGGGGAGGGGAGGTGAGGTGAGGGAGGTGTCGCTCAATGGGAGAGGGGGTGAGGTGAGGGGGGTGTGTCGCTCCATGGGAGAGGAGGGGAGATGAGTGTGAAATGCCTCTCCACGGGAGGGGAGGGAAGGTGGGGCGGGGGGAGTGCCACTCCATGTGAGGGGAGGAGAGTGGAGGTGAGGGGGGAGTGCCTATCCATGGGTGGGGAGGGGAGGTGAGGGAGGAGTGCCACTCCATGGGAGGGGAGGGAAGGTGAGGGGGGGAGTGTTGCTCCATGGGTGAGGACGGACGGTGAGGGGGGAGTGCATCTCCATGGGAGGGGAGGGGAGGTGAGGTGAGGGGGGAGTGTCACTCCATGGGAGGGGAGGGGAGTGCCACTCCATGGGAGGGGAGGGAAGGTGAGGGGGGAGTGCCGCTCTATGGGAGGGGAGGGAGGTGAGGGGGGAGTGCCTCTGCATGGGAGGGTAGGGAAGGTGAGGGTGGAGTGCCGCTCTATGGGAGGCGGCGGAAGGTGAGTGGGGAGTGTCGGTTCATGGGAGAGGATGGATTGTGAGGGGGGAGTAACGCTCCATGGGAGGGGAGGGGAGGTGAGGAGGGAGTGCCGCTCTATGGGAGGGGAGGGAGGTGAGGGGGGAGTGTCGCTCCATGGGAGGGGAGGGAAGGTGAGGGGGGAGTGCCTCTGCATGGGAGGGTAGGGAAGGTGAGGGTGGAGTGCCGCTCTATGGGAGGCGGCGGAAGGTGAGTGGGGAGTGTCGGTTCATGGGAGAGGATGGATTGTGAGGGGGGAGTAACGCTCCATGGGAGGGGAGGGGAGGTGAGGAGGGAGTGCCGCTCTATGGGAGGGGAGGGAGGTGAGGGGGGAGTGTCGCTCCATGGGAGGGGAGGGAAGGTGAGGGGGGAGTGTCGCTCCATGGGAGGGGAGGGAAGGTGAGGGGGAGGAGTGTCGCTCCATGGGAGGGGAGGTGAGGTGAGGGTGGAGTGCTGCTCCATGGGAGTGGAGGGGAGAATGCCGCTCCATGGGAGGGGAGGTGAGGTGAGGGTGGAGTGCTGCTCCATGGGAGTGGAGGGGGGAATGCCGCTCCATGGGAGGGGAGGGGAGGGGAGGTGAGGGGGGGAGTGTCACTCCATGGGAGGGGAGGGGAGGTGAGGGAGGAGTGCCGCTCCATGGGAGGGGAGGTGAGGTGAGGGGGGAGTGCCGCTCCATGGGAGGGGAGGTGAGGTGAAGAGGGAGTGTCGCTATATGGGAGGGGAGTGGAATGCCACTCCATGGGAGGGGAGGTGAGGTGAGGGAGGAGTGTCACTCCATGGGAGGGGAGGGAAGGTGAGGGGGAGGAGTGTCGCTCCATGGGAGGGGAGGTGAGGTGAGGGTGGAGTGCTGCTCCATGGGAGTGGAGGGGGGAATGCCGCTCCATGGGAGGGGAGGTGAGGTGAGGGTGGAGTGCTGCTCCATGGGAGTGGAGGGGGGAATGCCGCTCCATGGGAGGGGAGGGGAGGGGAGGTGAGGGGGGGAGTGTCGCTCCGTGGGAGGGGAGGGGAGGTGAGGGAGGAGTGCCGCTCCATGGGAGGGGAGGTGAGGTGAGGGGGGAGTGCCGCTCCATGGGAGGGGAGGTGAGGTGAAGAGGGAGTGTCGCTATATGGGAGGGGAGTGGAATGCCACTCCATGGGAGGGGAGGTGAGGTCAGGGAGGAGTGTCACTCCATGGGAGGGGAGGGAAGGTGAGGGGGAGAGTGTCGCTCCATGGGAGGGGACAGAAGGTGAGGGGGGATTATTGCTCCATGGAAGGGGAGGGGAGTGCCACTCCATGGGAAGGGAGGTGAGGTTAGGGAGGAGTGTCGCTCAATGCGAGAGGGGGTGAGGTGAGGTTGGAGTGTCGCTCCATGGGAGGCGAGGGGAAAGGGAAGGGCCTCTCCACGGGAGGGGAGGGAAGGTTGGGAGGGAGTGCCGCTCCATGTGAGGGGAGGAGAGTGGAGGTGAGGGGGGATTGCCTATCCATGGGTGGGGAGGGGAGGTGAGCGGGGAGTGCCACTCCATGGGAGGCGAGGGATGGTGAGGGGGGGAGTGTGCTCCATTGGTGGGGACGGAAGGTGAGGGGGGAGTGCATCTCCATGGGAGGCGAGGTGAGGGGGTTGTGTTGCTCCATGGGAGGGGAGCGGAGGTGAGGGGGGAGTGTCGCTCCATGGGAGGGGAGGGGAGGGCAGAGTGTCGCACATTGGGAGGGGAGGTGAGGTGAGGGGGGAGTGTCACTCCATGGGAGGGGAGTGAAGGTGAGGGGCGAGTGTCGCTCCATGGGAGGGGAGGGGAGTGAAGGTGAGGGGCGAGTGTCACTCCATGGGAGGGGAGGTGAGGGGGGAGTGCCGCTCCATGGGAGGGGAGGGGATGTGAGGTGAGGGGGGAGTGCGGCTCTATGGGAGGGGAGAGGAGGTGAGGGGGGTGTGCCGCTCCATGGGAGGGGAGGGAAGCTTAGGGAGGAGTGCCGCTCCATGGGAGGGGAGGGGAGGTGAGGGAGGAGTGCCGTTCCATGGGAGACGAGGGGAGGTGAGGTGAGGGGGGAGTGTCACTCCATGGGAGGGGAGGGGAGTGCCACTCCATGGGAGTGGAGGTGAGGTGAGGGGGGAGTGGCGCTCCATGGGAGGGGAGTGAAGGTGAGGGGGGAGTGTCACTCCATGGGACGGGAGGGGAGGTGAGGGTGGAGTGTCGCTCCATGGGAGGGGAGGGGAGGTGAGGGGGGAGTGTCGCTCCATGTGTGGGGAGGGAAGGTGAGGGGGGAGTGTTGCTCCATGGGAGGGGAGGGGAGGTGCGGTGAAGGGTGTAGTGTTGCTCCATAGGAAGGAAGGGAGGGGAGGTGAGGTGAAGGGTGTAGTGTTGCTCCGTGGGAAGGGAGGGGAGGTGAGGTGAAGGGTGTAGTATTGCTCCATGGGAAGGGAGGGGAAGTGAGGGGGGAGTGTCGCTCCATGGGAGGGGAGGGGAGATGAGAGTGGAGGGGAGATGAGGGGGCAGTGTCGCTCCATGGGAGGGGATGGGAGATGAGAGGGGAGGGGAGGTGAGGGAGGAGTGCCGCTCCATGGAAGGGGAGGTGAGGTGAGGGGGTAGTGCCGCTCCATGGGAGGGGAGGGAAGGTGAGGGGGGAATGTCGCTCCATGGGAGGGGAGGGTATGTGAGAGGGAGGAGTGTCGCTCGATGGGAGGGGAGGGGAGTGCCACTTCATGAGAGCAGAGGGAAGGTGAGGTGAGGGGGGAGTGTCGCTCCATGGGAGGGGAGGTGAGAGGGGAGTGTCGCTCCACGGGACGGGAATGAAAGGGGAGTGTCGCTCCACGTGAGGGGAGGGGAGGGGGGAGTGTTGCTCCATGTGTGGGGAGGGGATGTGAGGGGGGAGTGGCGCTCCATGGGAGGGGAGTGAAGGTGAGGGGGGAGTGTCGCTCCATGGGACGGGAGGGGAGGTGAGGGGGGAGTGGCGCTCCATGGGAGGGGAGTGAAGGTGAGGGGTGAGTGTCGCTCCATGGGACGGGAGGGGAGGTGAGGGGGGAGTGGCGCTCCATGGGAGGGGAGTGAAGGTGAGGGGGGAGTGTCGCTCCATGGGACGGGAGGGGAGGTGAGGGTGGAGTGTCGCTCCATGGAAGGGGAGGGGAGGTGAGGGGGGAGTGTCGCTTCATGTGAGGGGAGGGGAGGTGAGGGGGGAGTGTCGCTCCATGGGAGGGGAGGGGAGGTGAAGGAGGAGTGCCACTCCATGGGAGCAGAGGGTAGGTGACGTGAGGGGGGAGTGTCGCTCCATGGGAGGGGATGGGAGGTGAGGGGGGACTGCCACTGCATGGGAGCACAGGGGAGGTGAGGTGAGGGCGGAGTGTCGCTCCATGGGAGGGGAGGGGCGGTGAGGGGGGACTGGCACTCCATGGGAGCACAGGGGAGGTGAGGTGAGGCGGGAGTGTCGCTCCATGGGGGGGGGAGGGCGGAGTGCCACTCCATGGGAGGGGAGGTGAGGTGAGGGGGGAGTGTCGCTCCACAGGAGGGGAGGTGAGAGGGGAGTGTCGCTCCACGTGAGGCGAGGGGAGGGGGGAGTGTCACTCCATGGGAGAGGAGGGGAGTGCCACTGCATTGGAGGGGAGGTGAGGTGAGGGGGGAGCGTCGCTCCATGGGAAGGGAGTGAAGTTGTGTAGGGAGTGTCGCTGTATGGGAGGGGAGGGGAGGTGAGGAGGGAGTGTCACTCCATGGGAGGGGAGGGGAGGGGAGGTGAGGGAGGGAGTTTCACTCCATGGGAGGGGAGGGGAGGTGAGGGAGAAGTGCCGCTCCATGGGAGGGGAGGTGAGGTGACTGGGGAGTGTCACTCCATGGGAGGGGAGGTGAGGTGAAGAGGGAGTGTCGCTCCATGGGAGGGGAGGGGAATGCCACTCCATGGGAGAGGAGGTGAGGTGAGGGAGGAGTGTCGTTCCATGGGAGGGGAGGGGAGGTGAGGGGGGACTGCCACTGCATGGGAGCACAGGGGAGGTGAGGTGAGGGCGGAGTGTCGCTTCATGGGAGATGAGGGGAGGTGAGGGGGGAATGGCACTCCATGGGAGCACAGGGGAGGTGAGGTGAGGGGGGAGTGTCGCTCCATGGGAGGGGAGGGGGGAGTGCCACTCCATGGGAGGGGAGGTGAGGTGAGGGAGGAGTGTCATTCCATGGGAGGGGAGGGGAGGTGAGGGGCGACTGCCACTACATGGGAGCACAGGGGAGGTGAGGTGAGGGCGGAGTGTCGCTCCATGGGAGGGGAGGTGAGGTGAGGGGGGAATGGCACTCCATGGGAGCACAGGGGAGGTGAGGTGAGGGCGGAGTGTCGCTCGATGGGAGGGGAGGTGAGGGGGGACTGGCACTCCATGGGAGCACAGGGAAGGTGAGGTGAGGGGGGAGTGTCGCTCCATGGGAGGGGAGGTGAGGTGAGGGCGGAATGTCGCTCCATGGGAGTAGAGGGCAGGTGAGGTGAGGGGGGAGTGCCGCTCCATGGGAGGGGAGGTGAGGTGAGGGGGGACTGCCACTGCATGGGAGCACAGGGGAGGTGAGGTGAGGGCGGAGTGTCGCTCCATGTGAGTAGAGGGGAGGTGAGGTGAGGGGGGAGTGTCGCTCCACGGGAGGGGAGGTGAGAGGGGAGTGTCGCTCCACGTGAGGCAAGGGGAGGGGGGAGTGTCACTCCATGAGAGGGGAGGGGAGTTGAGGGAGGAGTGCCACTCCATGGGAGTAGAGGGGAGGTGAGGTGAGGGAGGAGTGTCACTCCATGGGAGAGGAGGGGAGTGCCACTGCATTGGAGGGGAGGTGAGGTGAGGGGGGAGTGTCGCTCCATGGGAGGGGAGTGAAGTTGTGTAGGGAGTGTCGCTGTATGGGAGGGGAGGGGAGGTGAGGAGGGAGTGTCACTCCATGGGAGGGGAGGGGAGGTGCGGTGATTGGGGAATGTTGCTCCATAGGAAGGGAGGGGAGGTGAGGTGAAGGGTGTGGTGTTGCTCCATGGGAGGGGAGGTGAGGTGAGGGGGGAGAGACGCTCCATGGGAGGGGAGGGGCGGTGAGGGGGGAGGGACGCTCCATGGGAGGGGAGGGGAGGTGAGTAGGGAGTGTCGCTGCATGGGAGGGGAGGGGAGATGTGGGGGGAGGGTCGCTCCATGCGAGGGGAGGGAAGGTGAGTGGGGAGTGTCGCTCCATGGGAGGGGAGGGGAAGTGAAGGGGAAGTGCCTCTCCACGGGAGGGGAGGGAAGGTTGGGAGGGAGTGCCGCTCCATGTGAGGGTAGGAGAGTGGAGGTGAGGGGGGATTGCCTATCCATGGGAGGGGAGGGGAGGTGAGGAGTGAGTGTCGCTCCATGGGAGGGCAGGGGAGGAGAGGGGGGAGGGACACTCCATGGGAGGGGAGGGGAGGTGAGTAGGGAGTGTCGCGGCATGGGAGGGGAGGGGAGGTGAGGTGAGGGGGGAGTGTCACTCCATGGGAGGGGAGGGGAGGTGAGGGGGGAGTCGCTCCATGGGAGGGGAGGGGAGGTGAGGAGGGAGTGTCACTCTATGGGAGGGGAGGGGAGGTGAGGGGGGAGTCGCTCCATGGGAGGGGAGGGGAGGTGAGGAGGGAGTGTCACTCCATGGGAGGGGAGGGGAGGTGAGGTGAGGAGGGAGTGTCACTCCATGGGAGGGGAGGGGAGGTGAGGGGGGAGTCGCTCCATGGGAGGGGAGGGGAGGTGAGGAGGGAGTGTCACTCTATGGGAGGGGAGGAGAGGTGAGTAGGGAGTGTCGCGGCATGGGAGGGGAGGAGAGGGGAGGAGAGGGGGGAGGGACACTCCATGGGAGGGGAGGAGAGATGAGGGGGGAGTGTCGCTCCATGGGAGGGGAGGAGAGGGGAGGTGAGGGGGGAGTGTCACTCCATGGGAGGGGAGGGGAGGTGAGGGGGGAGTCGCTCCATGGGAGGGGAGGGGAGGTGAGGAGGGAGTGTCACTCTATGGGAGGAGAGGGGATGGGAGGGGAGGGGAGGTGAGGGGAGGGGAGGTGAGGGGAGGGGAGGTGAGGTGAGGTGAGGGGGGAGTGTCGCTCCATGGGAGGGGAGGGGAGGTGAGGGGGTAGTGTCGCTCTGTGGGAGGGGAGGGAGGAGTGTTGCTCCATGGGAGGGGAGGGGAGGTGAGGGGGGGGAGTGTCGCTCCATGGGAGGGGAGGTGGGGAGGGGGGTGAGGAGGGAGTGTCGCTCAATGAGAGGGGAGGGGAGGTGAGGAGGGAGTGTCGCTCTATGGGAGGGGAGGGGATGGGAGGGGAGGGGAGGTGAGGGGAGGTGAGGGGAGGTGAGGTGAGGGGGGAGTGTCGCTCCATGGGAGGGGAGTGAAGTTGTGTAGGGAGTGTCGCTGTATGGGAGGGGAGGGGAGGTGAGGGGGGACTGCCACTGCATGGGAGCACAGGGGAGGTGAGGTGAGGGCGGAGTGTCGCTCCATGTGAGTAGAGGGGAGGTGAGGTGAGGGGGGAGTGTCGCTCCACGGGAGGGGAGGTGAGAGGGGAGTGTCGCTCCACGTGAGGCAAGGGGAGGGGGGAGTGTCACTCCATGAGAGGGGAGGGGAGGTGAGGGAGGAGTGCCACAACATGAGAGTAGAGGGGAGGTGAGGTGAGGGAGGAGTGTCACTCCATGGGAGAGGAGGGGAGTGCCACTGCATTGGAGGGGAGGTGAGGTGAGGGGGGAGTGTCGCTCCATGGGAGGGGAGTGAAGTTGTGTAGGGAGTGTCGCTGTATGGGAGGGGAGGGGAGGTGAGGAGGGAGTGTCACTCCATGGGAGGGGAGGGGAGGTGCGGTGATTGGGGAATGTTGCTCCATAGGAATGGAGGGGAGGTGAGGTGAGGGGTGTGGTGTTGCTCCATGGGAGGGGAGGGGAAGTAAGGTGAAGGGTGTAGTATTGTTCCATGGGAAGGGAGGGCAAGTGAGGGGGGAGTGTCTCTCCATGGAGGGGGTGGAAGGGGAGGGAGGAGTGGTGCTCCATGGAAGGAGAGGGGAGGTGAGGGAGGAGTGCCGCTCCATGGGAGGGGAGGGGTGGTGAGGGAGGAGTGCCACTCCATGGGAGCAGAGGGTAGGTGAGGTGAGGGGGGAGAGTCGCTCCATGGGAGGGGAGGGGAGTGCCACTCCATGGGAGGGGAGGTGAGGTGAGTGGGGAGTGTCGCTCCATGGGAGGGGAGTGAAGTTGAGTAGGGAGTGTCGCTGCATGGGAGGGGAGGGGAGGTGAGAAGGGAGTGTCGCTCCATGGTGGGGAGGGGAGGTGAGGGAGGAGTGTCGCTCCATGGGAGGGGAGGTGAGGCGGGAGTGCCGGTCCATGGGAGGGGAGGGAGGGGAGGGGAGGTGAGGAGGGAGTGTCGCTGTATGGGAGGTGAGGGGATGGGAGGGGAGGGGAAGTGATGGGAGGGGAGGGGAGGGGAGGTGAGGGGGAAGTGTCGCTCCATGGGAGGGGAGGGGAGGTGAGGGGATAGTGTCGCTCTATGGGAGGGGAGGGGAGGTGAGGGGGGGGGAGTGTCGCTCCATGGGAGGGGAGGTGGGGAAGGGGGTGAGGAGGGAGTGTTGCTCCATAGGAGGGGAGGAGAGGTGAAGGGTGTAGTGTCGCTCCATGGGAGGGGAGGGGAGGTGCGGTGATGGGGGAGTGTTGCTCCATAGGAATGGAGGGGAGGTGAGGTGAAGGGTGTGGTGTTGCTCCATGGGAGGGGAGGTGAGGTGAGGGGGTAGGGACGCTCCATGGGAGGGAAGGGGAGGCGAGGGGGGAGGGACGCTCCATGGGAGGGGAGGGGAGGGGAGGTGAGGGGGGAGTGTCGCTCAATGAGAGGGGAGGGGAGGTGAGGAGGGAGTGTCGCTCTATGGGAGGGGAGGGGATGGGAGGGGAGGGGAGGTGAGGGGAGGGGAGTTGAGGTGAGGGGGGAGTGTTGCTCCATGGGAGGGAGGGGAGGTGAGGGGGTAGTGTCGCTCCGTGGGAGGGGAGGGGGGAGTGTCGCTCCATGGGAGGGGAGGGGAGGTGAGGGGGGGGAGTGTCGCTCCATGGGAGGGGAGGTGGGGAGGGGGTTGAGGAGGGAGTGTCGCTCAATGAGAGGGGAGGGGAGGTGAGGAGGGAGTGTTGCTCCATGGGAGGGGAGGTGAGGTGAAGGGTGTAGTGTCGCTCCATGGGAGGGGAGGGGAGGTGCGGTGATGGGGGAGTGTTGCTCCATAGGAAGGGAGGGGAGGTGAGGTGAAGGGTGTGGTGTTGCTCCATGGGAGGGGAGGTGAGGTGAAGGGTGTAGTATTGCTCCATGGGAGGGGAGGGGAAGTGAAGGGTGTAGTATTGCTCTATGGGAAGGGAGCGGAGGTGAGGTGAAGGGTGTAGTGTTGCTCCATAGGAAGGAAGGGAGGGGAGGTGAGGTGAAGGGTGTAGTGTTGCTCCATGGGTCGGGAGGGGAGGGGAGGTGAGGTGAAGGGTGTAGTATTGCTCTATGGGAAGGGAGGGGAGGTGAGGTGAAGGGTGTAGTGTTGCTCCATGGGAAGGGAGGGGAAGTGAGGGGGGAGTGACGCTCCATGGGAGGGGAGGGGAGATGAGAGGGGAGGGGAGATGAGAGGGGAGGGGAGATGAGGGGGCAGTGTCGCTCCATGGGAGGGGATGGGAGATGAGAGGGGACGGGAGGTGAGGGAGGAGTGTCGCTCCATGTGAGGGGAGGGGAGGGAATGGGGGAGTGTCGCTCCATGGGAGGGGAGGTGAGGGGTGCTGAGGGGGAAGTGTCGCTCCATGTGAGGGGAGGGGATTGTCGCTCCATGGAAGGGGAGGGGAGTTGAGGGGGGAAGTGTTGCTCCATGGGAGGGGAGGGGAGGGAATGGGGGAGTGTCGCTCCATGGGAGGGGAAGGGAGGTGAGGTGAGGGGGGAGTGCCGCTCCATGGGAGGGGAGGGGAGGTGAGGGGTGCTGAGGGTGGTGTCTTGCTCCATGGGATGGGAGGGGAGGTGAGGGGGGAGTGTCGCTCCATGGGAGGGGAGGGGAGTTGAGGGAGGAGTGTCGCTCCATGGGAGGGGATGGGAGGTGAGGTGAGGGTGGAGTGCTGCTCCATGGGAGTGGAGGGGGGAATGCCGCTCCATGGGAGGGGAGGGGAGGGGAGATGAGGGGGGGAGTGTCGCTCCATGGGAGGGGAGGGGAGTTGAGTGAGGAGTGCCGCTCCATGGGAGGGGAGGTGAGGTGAGGGGGGAGTGCCGCTCCATGGGAGAAGAGGGCTGATGTGGGGGGAGGGTCGCTCCATGCGAGGGGAGGGAAGGTGAGTGGGGAGTGTCGCTCCATGGGAGGGGAGGGGAAGTGAAGGGGAAGGGCCTCTCCACGGGAGGGGAGGGTAGGTTGGGAGGGAGTGCCGCTCCATGTGAGGGGAGGAGAGTGGAGGTGAGGGGGGTTTGCCTATCCATGGGTGGGGAGGGGAGGTGAGCGGGGAGTGCCACTCCATGGGAGGCAAGGTGAGGGGGTTGTGTTGCTCCATGGGAGGGGAGCAGAGGTGAGCGGGGCGTGCCACTCCATGTAAGGGGAGGGATGGTGAGGGGGGGAGTGTGCTCCATCGGTGGGGACGGAAGGTGAGCGGGGGAGTGCATCTCCATGGGAGGCGAGGTGAGGGGGTTGTGTTGCTCCATGGGAGGGGAGCGGTGGTGAGGGGGGAGTGTCGCTCCATGGGAGGGGAGGGGAGGGCAGAGTGTCGCTCCATGGGAGGGGAGGTGAGGTGAGGGGCGAGTGTCGCTCCATGGGAGGGGAGGCGAGTGAAGTTGAGGGGTGAGTGTCGCTCCATGGGAGGGGAGGTGAGGGGGGAGTGCCGCTCCATGGGAGGGGAGGGGAGGTGAGGTGAGGGGGGAGTGCGGCTGTATGGGAGGGGAGAGGAGGTGGGGGGGTGTGCCGCTCCATGGGAGGGGAGGGAAGGTGAGGGGGGAGTGTCACTCCATGGGAGGGGATGCATTGTGAGGGGGGAGTGTCGCTCCATGGGAGGGGAGGGGAGGGGAGGTGAGGGGGGAGTGTCGCTGTATGGGAGGGGAGGGGAGGGGAGGTGAGGGGGGAGTGTCGCTGTATGGGAGGGGAGGGGAGGTGAGGGAGGAGTGCCGCTCCATGGGAGGGGAGGGGAGGTGAGGGGGGAGTGCCACTCCATGGGGGCAGAGGGGAGTGGAGGTGAGGGCGGAGTGTCGCTCCATGGGAGGGGAGGTGAGGGGGGAGTGCCACTCCTTGGGGTGTGAGGGGAGTTGAGGTGAGGGGGGAGTGCGGCTCCACGGGAGGGAAGGGAAGGTGAGGGGGGAGTGTGCTCCATGCGATGGGAGGGGTGGAGAGGTGAGAGGGGAGTGCCTATCCATGGGAGGGGAGGGAAGGTGAGGGGGGAGTTTTGCTCCATGGGAGGGGAGCGGGGAGTGTTGCTCCATGGGAGGGGAGGGGGGAGTGTTGCTCCATGGGAGGGGAGGGGAGGGGAGGTGAGGGAGGAATGGCGTTCCATGGGATGGGAGGGGAAGTGAGGGAGGAGTGCCGCTCCATGGGAGGGGAGGGGAGGTTAGGGAAGAGTGCCGCTCCATGGGAGGGGAGGGGAGGTGAGGGAGGAGTGCCGTTCCATGGGAGGGGAGGGGAGGTGAGGTGAGGGGGGAGTGCCACTCCATGGGAGGGGAGGTGAGGTGAGGGGGGAGTGTTGCTCCATGGGAGAGGAGTGAAGGTGAGGGGGGAGTGTCGCTCCATGGGACGGGAGGGGAGGTGAGGGGGCAGTGTCGCGCCATAGGAGCGGAGGGGAGGTGAGGGGGGATGTGTCACTCCATGGGAGGGAAGGGGGGGGCGTGTCGCTTCATGGGAGGGGAGGGAAGGGGAGGTGAGGGAGGAGTGGCGCTCCATTGGAGGGGAGGGGAGGTGATGGAGGAGTGCCGCTCCATGGGAGGGGAGGGGAGGGGAGGGGAGGGGAGGTGAGGGGGGAGTGTCGCTTCATGGGAGGGGAGGGGAGTGCCACTCCATGGGAGGGGAGGTGAGGTGAGGCGGGAGTGTCGCTCCATGGGAGAGGAGTGAAGGTGAGGGGGGAGTGTCGCTCCATGGGACGGGAGGGGAGGTGAGGGGGCAGTGTCGCTCCATGGGAGCGGAGGGGAGGTGAGGGGGGAGTGTCGCTCCATGGGAGCGGAGGGGAGGGAAGGGGGGGCGTGTCGCTTCATGGGAGGGGAGGGGAGGTGAGGTGAGGTGAGGGGTGAGTGCCGCTCCATGGTAGGGGAGGGGCAGTGATGGGGGAGTGTCGCTCCATGGGAGGGGAGGGGAGGTGAGGAGGGAGTGTTGCTCCATGCGAGGGGAGGTGAGGTGAAGGGTGTAGTGTTGCTCCATGGGAAGGGAGGGGAAGTGAGGGGGTAGTGTCGCTCCATGGGAGGGAAGGGGAGATGAGCGGGCAGTGTCGCTCCATGGGAGAGGAGGGGAGATGAGAGGGGAGGGGAGGTGAGGGGGGAGTGCCTCTCCATGGGAGGGGAGGGGAGGTGAGGAGGGAGAGCCGCTCCATGGGAGGGGAGGGAAGGTGAGAGGGGAAGTGTTGCTCCATGGGTGGGGAGGAAAGGTGAGGGTGGAGTGTCGTTCCATGGGAGGGGAGGGAAGGTGAGGGTGGTGTGTCGCTCCATGGGAGGGGAGGGGAGGGGGGAGTGTCGCTCCATGGGAGGGGAGGGGAGGTGAGGGGGAAGTGTCGCTCCATGGGAGGGGAGGAAAGGTGAGGGTGGAATGTCGCTCCATGGGAGGGGAGGTGAGGTGAGGGGGGAGTGTCGCTCCATAGGAGGGGAGGGGAGGGGAGGGGAGATGAGGGGGGAGTGTCGCTCCATGGGAGGGGAGAGGTGGTGAGGTGAGGGGGGAGTGTTGCTCCATGGGAGGGGAGGGGAGGTGAGGTGAGGGAGGAGTGTCGCTCCATGGGAAGGGAGGGGAGGTGAGGTGAAGGGTGTAGTGTTGCTCCATGGGAGGGGAGGGGAGGTGAGGTGAAGGATGTCGCTCCATGGGGTGGGAGGGGAGTTGAGGGGGGAGTGTCGCTCCATGGGAGTGGAGGGGAGGTGAGCGGGGAGTGTCGCTCTATGGGAGGGGAGGTGAGGAGGGCGTGACGCTCCATGGGAGGGGAGGGGAGGTGAGGGGGAAGTGTCGCTCCATGGGAGGGGAGGGGAGGTGAGGGTGGAATGTCGCTCCATGGGAGGGGAGGTGAGGTGAGGGGGGAGTGTCTCTCCATGGGAGGGGAGGTGAGGTGAGGGGAGAGTGTCGCTCCATAGGAGGGGAGGGGAGGGGAGGGGAGGGGAGGGGAGGTGAGGGGAGGGGAGGTGAGGGGAGAGGTGGTGAGGTGAGGGGGGAGTGTTGCTCCATGGGCAGGGAGGGGAGGTGAGGTGAAGGGTGTAGTGTCGCTCCATGGGGGGGAGGTGAGGTGAGGGGGGAGTGTCGCTCCATGGGGTGGGAGGAAGGGTGAGGGGGGAGTGTCGCTCCATGGGGTGGGAGGGGAGTTGAGGGGGGAGTGTCGCTCCATGGGAGGGGAGGGGAGGTGAGGGGGGAGGGATGCTCCATGGGAGGGGAGGGGAGGTGAGTAGGGAGTGTCGCTGCATGGGAGGGGAGGGGAGATGAGGGAGTGTCGTTCTATGGGAGGGGAGGGGAGGCGAGGTGAGGGAGAGCGTCGCTCCATGGGAGGGGAGGGGAGGTGAGGGGGTAGTGTTGCTCTGTGGGAGGGGAGGGGAGGTGTGGTGAGGGGGGAGTGTCGTTCCATGGGGGGGGGAGGTGAGGGGGGGAGTGTTGCTCCATAGGATGGGAGGGGAGGTGAGGGGTGAGTGTCGCTCCATGGGAGGGGAGGGGAGGTGGGGGTGGGGGAGTGTCGCTCCATAGGGGGGGAGGGGAGGTGAAGGGGGAGTGTCGCTCCATGGGAGGGGAGGGGAGGTGACATGAGGGGGGAGTGTCTCTCCATGGGAGTGGAGCGGAGGTGAGGGGATAGTGTCGTTCTATGGGAGGGGAGGGGAGGTGTGGTGAGGGGGGAGTGTCGCTGCATGGGAGGGGAGGGGAGGTGAGGTAAAGGGGGGAGTGTCGCTCCATGGGAGGGGTGCTGAAAGTGAAATAAAATCAATAATTCTTTTGCAGAGAACAACAAATGTTCAGCTCTCCATCAATGAACCATGCCGTCAGTGTTTTGGGGTCTTGCTGTGCATAACCTGGACGCTGCACACACATAATGCGGAGAATTTACTTTAGCCAGAGGGTGGTAAATCTGTGGAATATGTTGCCACAGGCATCTGTGGGGGCCAAGTCATTGGGTGCAGATATAGATAGGTTGGTTCTTGATTAGCCAGGGCATCAAAGGGAATGGGGAGAAGGCCAGGGAGTGGAGATGACTGGAAGAATTAGATCAGCCTATGATTGAATAGCAGAGTAGACTCGATGGGCCGAATGGCCTACTTCTGCTCCTATATCTTATAGTCTCATAAAATAGGGTAACAGAGACTGGGACATTGTCCATAATTGAATGTTGTTTCAACTTCGCAGTTATTTTCAGGAGTGGTCTTGCAAACCCACAATACCACCCCTTCCTCTCAAACTGGGAATTTGTACAGTACAACGACGGAGGATGAGAGATGACCTGATAGAGGTGTACAAGATAATGAGAGGCATTGATCGTGTGGATAGTCAGAGGCTTTTTCCCAGGGCTAAAATGGCTAACAGTTTTAAGGTGCTTGGAAGAAGGTATAGAGATGTCAGGAGTAAGTTTTTTTATGCAGAGGATGGTGAGTGCGTGGAATGGGCTGCTGGTGGCGGTGGTGGAGGCGGAAATGATAGGGTCTTTTAAGAGACTCCTGGATGGCTACATGGAGCTTAGAAAAATAGAGGGCTATGGGTAACCCTAGCTAATTTCTAAGGTAAGGCCATGTTTGGCACAGCATTTTGGGCCGAGGGCCCTGTATTGTGCTGTATGTTTTCTATGTTTCTATAATAAGATTATTATATGAATGGTGACCGATTAGGAAAAGGGGAGGTGCAACGAGACCTGGGTGTCATTATACACCAGTCATTGAAAGTGGGCATGCAGGTACAGCAGGCGGTGAAAAAGGCGAATGGTATGCTGGCATTTATAGCGAAAGGATTCGAGTACAGGAGCAGGGAGGTACTACTGCAATTGTACAAGGCCTTGGTGAGACCACACCTGGCGTATTGTGTGCAGTTTTGGTCCCCTAATCTGAGGAAAGACATCTTTGCCATAGAGGGAGTACAAAGAAGGTTCACCAGATTGATTCCTGGGATGGCAGGACTTTCATATGAAGAAAGACTGGATGAACTAGGCTTGTACTCGTTGGAATTTAGAAGATTGAGTGGGGATCTGATTGAAACGTATAAAATCCTAAAGGGATTGGACAGGCTAGATGCAGGAAGATTGTTCCCGATGTTGGGGAAGTCCAGAACAAGGGGTCACAGTTTGAGGATAAAGGGGAAGCCTTTTAGGACTGAGATTAGGAAAAACTTCTTCACACAGAGAGTGGTGAATCTGTGGAATTCTCTGCCACAGGAAACAGTTGAGGCCAGTTCATTAGCTATATTTAAGAGGGAGTTAGATATGGCCCTTGTGGCTTGGGGGATCAGAGGGTATGGAGGGAAGGCTGGTGCAGGGTTCTGAGTTGGATGATCAACCATGATCATAATAAATGGCGGTGCAGGCTCGAAGGGCCGAATGGCCTACTCCTGCACCTATTTTCTATGTTTCTATGTTTCTATGTCATACTGACCCCTGAAGCTGCTGAACTGAACTACAGACCAGATCAGATTATTCACCGGTCCTGCTTCTCACACTGAGCTCTTATTGCCACCTTCTGGCCAGGCAATTGAAGAGAGAAAAGGGGGGCTGAGAGAGGGTGAGAGAAGGTGGAGGGTGGGAGAAGAGAGAGGTGGAGGGGAGAGAGAGAGGTGGAGGGGGGAGAGTGAGGTGGAGGGGAGAGAGAGGTGGAGGGGGGAGAGTGAGGTGGAGGGGGGAGAGAGAGGTGGAGGGGGGAGAGTGAGGTGGAGGGGGGAGAGTGAGGTGGAGGGGGAGAGTGAGGTGGAGGGGGAGAGTGAGGTGGAGGGGGAGAGAGAGGTGGAGGGGGGAGAGAGAGGTGGAGGAGAGAGAGAGGTGGAGGAGAGAGAGAGGTGGAGGAGAGAGAGAGGTGGAGGGGGAATGGGGACCGAGAGGTGGAGGGGAAATGGGGAGAGTGAGAGAGGGGGTAAAGGGGAGAGGGAGGGAGAGAATGGCTAATTCTGCTCCTGTGACGTAAGGTCTGAAAACAGGAGAGAGGAAGAAAGAAACTGCAGCTATTTCTACCAACAGAATCAGAGTGATTTAATTTATGAACGTAGTGTATGGCAGACAGCCAATGTATGAAATCAGTTCAAGTCACCAAGCTTGTTACAGAGTGACACCCTAATTCTGCTTAGTTCTGGTTCTGTAATCTCCCATCTGTGTGTTTCCCCAAATCTTGACTTCGTCCCAATGTGAATAAGACGTTAAGAGATTGATCTGATCTGCCATTCCACCATGGCAGAATTATTATCCCTCTGAAAACCGTTCTCCTACTTTCTCCCCTCACCTTTGATGCCCTTCCTAACCAAGAACCTTTCAACCAACATACATCAAAGTTGCTGGTGAACGCAGCAGGCCAGGCAGCATCTGTAGGAAGAGGTACAGTCGACGTTTCAGGCCGAGACCCTTCGTCAGGACTAACTGAAGGAAGAGTGAGTAAGGGATTTGAAAGCTGGAGGGGGAGGGGGAGATGCAAAATGATAGGAGAAGACAGGAGGGGGAGGGATAGAGCCGAGAGCTGGACAGGTGATTGGCAAAAGGGGATACGAGAGGATCATGGGATAGGAGGCCTAGGGAGAAAGACGGGGGGGGGGTGACCCAGAGGATGGGCAAGAGGTATATTCAGAGGGACAGAGGGAGAAAAAGGAGAGTGAGAGAAAGAATGTGTGCATAAAAATGAGTAACAGCTGGGGTACGAGGGGGAGGTGGGGCCTAGCGGAAGTTAGAGAAGTCAATGTTCATGCCATCAGGTTGGAGGCTACCCAGACGGAATATAAGGTGTTGTTCCTCCAACCTGAGTGTGGCTTCATCTTTACAGTAGAGGAGGCCATGGATAGACATGTCAGAATGGGAATGGGATGTGGAATTAAAATGTGTGACCTTTCAACCTCCACTTTAAATATACCCAATTACTTGGCTCCACGGCTGTCTGTGGTAATGAATTCCACCTGGCTGCGTGGTGTGCCGACAACAACATGGCCCTTAACACCCAGAGGACCAAGGAGATCATTGTGGACTTCAGGCATGCTTGGAGCCACACTAACGTCCCCATCTACATCAACAGAGCTGTAGTGGAGCGTGTATCAAGCTTCAAATTCCTTGGTATCCACATTTCTGAGGATCTCACCCGATCTCTGAACTCCTCCATCCTGATCAAAAAGGCGCAACAGTGCCTTTATTTCCTGCAGAGCATCAAGAAAGCTCACCTCTGTCCCAGGGTACTGACGGACTTTTACCGCTGTACCATTGAGAGCATACTCACCAACTGCATCTCAGTGTGGTATGGCAATTGTCCCATATCGGACTGCAAAGCACTCCAGCGTGTGGTGAAAATTTCCCAGCGGATTATCGGCACCCAATTGCCCACCATTGAGAACATCTACCATAAACGCTGCCTGAGCAGGGCGAGAAGCATTATCAAGGATGCATCTCACCCTAACCATGGATTTTTTACTCTCCTCCCATCTGGTAGGCGCTACAGGAGCCTCCACTCCCGCACCAGCAGGCACAGGAAGAGCTTCTTCCGAGGCTGTGACCGTGCTGAACCTCACATCACAGCGCTAAGCAGTATTGCACCCATAGTGTACTGTTTCAGTACTTTTATATTTGTGTGCTGTAGCACTTAATTTTTATTCACAGTTATTTGTGAATAACACGATTCTTTGCATTTCTGGTCATGCTAACTGCATTTCATTGTCTTTGTATCTGTACTCAGCACAATGACAATAAAGTTGAATGTAATCTCATTTAATCTAAATTCACCACTTTCTTGCTAAAGAAATTCCTCATCTCTGTTCTAAAGCAATGTCCTGAGGCTGTGACCTCTGGTCCTACACTCCCAAAGTACCCATCCTCTCCACATCCAAGCAACACACTCTCCATACCCATTCTATAGAGACCTTTCAATATTCGATAATTCTTTTAAACTCCAGTGAATACAGGCCCAGAGCCATCAAACACTTCTCAAACCTTGCTGGTGAACGCAGCATCTCTGGGAAGAAGTACAGTCGATGTTTCAGGCTGAGACCCTTCATCAGGACCAGCAACTTCGATGCGTGTTGCTTGAATTTCCAGCATCTGCAGAATTCCTCGTGTTTGCGACTTCTCAAACCATAACCCTTTCATTCCAGGGGTCATTATTGTGAACTTCCTCTCAAATGCTAGCACATCCTTTCTTTGATAAGGAGCCCTAAACTGCTCACAATACTCCAAATGTAGTGTGACCATTAGAAATACATAAATATTTTTTTACAAGAGAGCCTTGCACAAGTATCTGTCACCCATCATCTCAGAGGACAGAAAAGTTAAGGACCAGGAGGAATAGTACGAGAGGAAATCACCTCATCTGCCCAGTATAGAAAGAGGGGAAGGAAGTTCCACGGCTAAGAAAACTGCTGAATGTGGCTACGAGAGGTTACACTTGAATCCTAGGGGGACCAATATCCTGGCAGGGAGATTAGCGAGGGCTACTGAGGTGACTTTAAACTAGAATGGTTGGGGGGTGGGAATCAAATTAAAGAGGCTAGGCGTGAGGAGGTTAGTTCACAACAGGGGGATGGGAACCAGTGCAGAGAGACAGAGCGGTGTAAAGTGAGGGTAGAAGCAAAAAGTACTAAGGAGAAAAGTAAAAGTAGCAGGCCGACAAATCCAGGGCAAGCATTAAAAAGGGCCACTTTTCAACATAATTGTGTAAGGGCTAAGAGAGTTGTAAAAGAGCGCCTGAAGGCTTTGTCTGTCAATGCAAGGAGCATTCGTAATAAGGTGGATGAATTGAAAATGCAGATTGTTATTAATGATTATGATATAGTTGGGATCACAGAGACATGGCTCCAGGGTGACCAAGGATGGGGGCTCAACGTTCAGGGATATTCAATATTCAAGAGGAATAGACATGAAGGAAGGGGAGGTGGGGTGGTGTTGCTGGTTAAAGAAGAGGTTAACGCAATAGAAAGGAAGGACATAAGCTGGGAAGATGTGAAATCGATATGGGTAGAGCTGCGTAACACTAAGGGGCAGAAGACGCTGGTGGGAGTTGTGTACAGGCCACCTAACAGTAGTAGTGAGGTCGGAGATGGTATTAAACAGGAAATTAGAAATGTGTGCAATAAAGGAACAGCAGTTATAATGGGTGACTTCAATCTACATGTAGATTGGGTGAACCAAATTGGTAAAGGTGCTGAGGAAGAGGATTTCTTGGAATGTATGCGGGATGGTTTTTTGAACCAACCTGTCGAGGAACCAACTAGAGAGCAGGCTATTCTGGACTGGGTTTTGAGCAATGAGGAAGGGTTAATTAGCAATCTTGTCGTGAGAGGCCCCTTGGGTAAGAGTGACCATAATATGGTGGAATTCTTCATTAAGATGGAGAGTGACATAGTTAATTCGGAAACAAAGGTTCTGAACTTAAAGAGGGGTAACTTTGAAGGTATGAGACGTGAATTAGCTAAGATAGACTGGCAAATGACACTTAAAGGATTGACGGTGGATATGCAAGGGCAAGCATTTAAAGGTTGCATGGATGAACTACAACAATTGTTCATCCCAGTTTGGCAAAAGAATAAATCAAGGAAGGTAGTGCACCCATGGCTGACAAGAGAAATTAGGGATAGTATCAATTCCAAAGAAGAAGCATACAAATTAGCCAGAGAAAGTGGCTCACCTGAGGACTGGGAGAAATTCAGAGTTCAGCAGAGGAGGACAGAGGGCTTAATTAGGAAGGGGGAAAAAAGATTATGAGAGAAAACTGGCAGGGAACATAAAAACTGACTGTAAAAGCTTTTATAGATATGTAAAAAGGAAAAGACTGGTAAAGACAAATGTAGGTCCCCTGCAGACAGAAACAGGTGAATTGATTATGGGGAACAAGGACATGGCAGACCAATTGAATAATTACTTTGGTTCTGTCTTCACTAAGGAGGACATAAATAATCTTCCAGAAATAGTAGGGGACAGAGGGTCCAGTGAGATGGAGGAACTGAGCGAAATACATGTTAGTAGGGAAGTGGTGTTAGGTAAATTGAAGGGATTGAAGGCAGATAAATCCCCAGGGCCAGATGGTCTGCATCCTAGAGTGCTTAAGGAAGTAGCCCAAGAAATAGTGGATGCATTAGTGATAATTTTTCAAAACTCGTTAGATTCTGGACTAGTTCCTGAGGATTGGAGGGTGGCTAATGTAACCCCACTTTTTAAAAAAGGAGGGAGAGAGAAACCGGGGAATTATAGACCAGTTAGCTTAACGTCGGTGGTGGGGAAACTGCTGGAGTCAGTTATCAAAGATGTGATAACAGCACATTTGGAAAGCGGTGAAATCATCGGACAAAGTCAGCATGGATTTGTGAAAGGAAAATCATGTCTGACGAATCTCGTAGAATTTTTTGAGGATGTAACTAGCAGAGTGGATAGGAGAGAACCAGTGGATGTGGTATATTTGGATTTTCAAAAGGCTTTTGACAAGGTCCCACACAGGAGATTAGTGTGCAAACTTAAAGCACACGGTATTGGGGGTAAGGTATTGATGTGGATGGAGAATTGGTTAGCAGACAGGAAGCAAAGAGTGGGAATAAACGGGACCTTTTCAGAATGGCAGGTGGTGACTAGTGGGGTACCGCAAGGCTCAGTGCTGGGACCCCAGTTATTTACAATATATATTAATGACTTGGATGAGGGAATTAAATGCAGCATCTCCAAGTTTGCGGATGACACGAAGCTGGGTGGCAGTGTTAGCTGTGAGGAGGATGCTAAGAGGATGCAGAGTGACTTGGATAGGTTGGGTGAGTGGGCAAATTCATGGCAGATGCAATTTAATGTGGATAAATGTGAAGTTATCCACTTTGGTGGCAAAAATAGGAAAACAGATTATTATCTGAATGGTGGCCGATTAGGAAAAGGGGAGGTGCAACGAGACCTGGGTGTCATTATACACCAGTCATTGAAAGTGGGCATGCAGGTACAGCAGGCGGTGAAAAAGGTGAATGGTATGCTGGCATTTATAGCGAGAGGATTCGAGTACAGGAGCAGGGAGGTACTACTGCAGTTGTACTTGGTGAGACCACACCTGGAGTATTGTGTGCAGTTTTGGTCCCCTAATCTGAGGAAAGACATCCTTGCCATAGAGGGAGTACAAAGAAGGTTCACCAGATTGATTCCTGGGATGGCAGGACTTTCATATGAAGAAAGACTGGATGAACTGGGCTTGTACTCGTTGGAATTTAGGAGATTGAGGGGGGATCTGATTGAAACGTATAAGATCCTAAAGGGATTGGACAGGCTAGATGCAGGGAGATTGTTCCCGATGTTGGGGAAGTCCAGAACGAGGGGTCACAGTTTGAGGATAAAGGGGAAGCCTTTTAGGACCGAGATTAGGAAAAACTTCTTCACACAGAGAGTGGTGAATCTGTGGAATTCTTTGCCACAGGAAACAGTTGAGGCCAGTTTATTGGCTATATTTAAGAGGGAGTTAGATATGGCCCTTGTGGCTACGGGGATCAGGGGGTATGGAGGGAAGGCTGGGGCGGGGTTCTGAGTTGGATGATCAGCCATGATCATAATAAATGGCGGTGCAGGCTCGAAGGGCCGAATGGCCTACTCCTGCACCTATTTTCTATGTTTCTATGTTTCTTTGAGAGGTAGAGCAAGCAGTTGGAAGGCTGAAATGAAGGAAGAACACAATAATGAGAGCTGTGTTAGACTGAAAGTAAGGCAGGTAACAAAGAACATTTACTCAGACATTTGGATTAACATGGCAGAGGGAACGTTATTGACACAAGTTGGACACTGAACTGGAGCAGGAGCTGGATGACCTCCGGATCATTCGGGAGGTTGAGGTGTTTATAGGTAGTAGCTTCAGGGAGGTAGTTACACCAAAGGAGCAGCGCACAGGTAATTGGGTTACCGCCATTCGAGGGAAGGGGAAAGGGCAGACAGAGCAGGGTTCCCCTGTGGCCATTCCCCTCAACAACAAGTATACCGATTTGGATACTGTTGAGGGGGATGACTTACCTGGGACAAGCTGCGGCAGCCGGATCTCTGGCATTGAGTCTGGTTCTGCAGTGCAGAAGGGAGGGTGGAAGAAGAGGAGAGTGGTAGTGATAGGGGACTTGATAGTTAGAGGTACAGAAAGGAGGTTCTGTGGTTGTGACAGAGACTCCTGGATGGTTTGTTGCCTCACAGTTGCCAGGGTGTCTCTGATTGCATGCATGGCATTCTGAAGTGGGAGGGTGATCAGCAGACATCATGGTACACATCGGTACCAATAACGTAGGAAGAAAGACTGAGGAGGTCCTGAAGGGTAAGTATAGAGAGCTTGGTTAAGAAATTAAAAAGCAGGACATCAAGGGTGGTAATCTCAGGATTGCTACCTGTGCCATGTGCCAGTGAGGGTAAGAGAGACGGGTTACACCTGAACTACAAGGGGACCAATATCCTTGCGGGGAGGTTTGTTAGTGCTATTGGGGAGGGCTTAAACTAGATTTGCAAGGGGATGGGAACCAGAGTGCCAGAGCAGATAGTGGAGTGGAGGTGAAAGTAAATGTTAAAAGTTCATGCAAAGTCACAAATAGAAGGGTTGTGTGTGGTGGTAATAATCTTCTGAGGTGTGTCAAGGAGTATTGTGGGGAAGGCTAACAAGCTGAGGGCATGGACTGACACATGGAATTACGATATTATAGCCATTAGTGAAACTAGGCTGCAGGAGGGGCAGGACTGGCAGCTTAATGTTCCAGGGTTCTGATGTTTCAGATGTGATAGAGGCAGAGGAATGAAGGGTGGGGGGGGGGGGCAGGTGGCATTGCTAGTCAGGGAAAATGTTACAGCAGTGCTCAGGCAGGACAGATTAGAGGGCTTGTCTACCGAGGCCATATGCGTGGAGTTGAGAAACAGGAAAGGTATGACTACATTTATGGGGTTGTATTATAGACCACACAATAGTCAGCGAGAATTAGAGGAGCAAATCTGCAGACAGATAGCAGACAACTGCAGAAAACAAAGTTGTGTTGTGATAGTAGGGGATTTCAATTTTCCACATATAGAGAAGATGAGCACGTACACTAAAAACAGAATACTGCAGTGCTACATTTATTCTATCCTGACTTATGGAAGTGAATGTTGGGCTATTTCTCCAGCAATGGAAAAGAGACTAGAAGCAGCTGAATTATGGTTCTGCAGGAGACAATAAGAGAAAGACAACTCAGATTCCTAGGACACATCATGCGGAAAGATGAACTAGAAAAACTCACACTCTCTGGAAAGATTGAGGGGAGCAAACCTAGAGGAAGACCTCGGCTTATGTACATCAAAAGCATAGCCAGGTGGCTACACATCGAGGAAATGGAAGTCATCCAAAAAACGAAGGATAGATCTATATGGAAAACCATGGTCACCAAAGTCCACATTGGATATGGTACCTAGACAGACATATTGATTGGGATTCCCATACTGTTAAAGGTCTAGGCGGGTTAGAGTTTGTAAAATGTGTGCAGGAAAGTTTTCTAAATCAATAATAGAGGTAGCAACTGGAGAGGATGCAATATTAGATCTCCTATTAGGAAACAAGTGAGGGCAGATGACAGAACTGTGTGTAGAAGAACACTTTGGTTCCAGTGATCATAACACCATTAGCTTCAACTTGATCACGGATAAAGATAGATTTGGTCCTCGGGTTGGGGTTCTAAACTGGAAAAGGGCCAAATTTGAAGAAATGAGAAAGGATCTAAAAAGTATGGATTGGGACAGTTTGTTCTCTGGCAAGGATGTGATTGGTAAGTGGGAGGCCTTCAAAGGAGAAATTTTGAGAGTGCAGAGTTTGTATGTTCCTGTCTGGATTAAAGGCAAAGTGAATAAGAATAAGGAACCTTGGTTCTCAAGGGATATTGCAACTCTAATAAAGAAGAAAAGAGAGATGTATGACATGTATAGGAAACAGGGAGCAAATAAGGTGCTTGATAAGTATAAAAAGTGCAAAAAAATACTTAAGAAAGAAATCAGGAGGGCTAAAAGAAGACATGAGGTTGCTTTGGCAGTCAAGGTGAAGGATAATCCAAAGAGCTTCTACAGGTATATTAAGAGCAAAAGGATAGTAAGGGATAAAATTGGTCCTCTTGAAGATCAGAGTGGTCGGCTATGTATGGAACCAAAAGAAATGGGGGAGATCTTAAATGTTTTTTTTTGTGTCTGTATTTACTAAGGAAATTGGCATGGAGCCAATGGAAATAAGGCAAACAAGTCGTGAGGTCATGGAACCTATACAGATTGAGGAGGAGGATTGGAGGATAGCTCACGTTGTTCCATTGTTTAAAAAAGGCTCTAAAGGAAATCCCGGAAATTATCGGCTGGTAAGTTTGACGTCAGTAGTAGGTAAATTATTGGAAGGAGTACTAAGTGGTAGGATCAACAAGTATTTAGATAGACAGGGACTTATTAGGGAGAGTCAACATGGCATTGTGCCTGGTCGGTCATGTTTAACCAATTTATTAGAGTTTTTCGAGGTTACCAGGAAAGTGGATGAAGGGAAGGCAGTGGATGTTGTCTACATGGACTTCAGTTAGGCCTTTGACAAGGTCCCACATGGGAAGTTAGTTCGGAAGATTCGGTCGTTAGGTATACATGGAGAGGTAGTAAATTGGATTAGACATTGGCTCAATGGAAGAAGCCAGGGAGTGGTAGTGGAGGATTGCTTTTCTGAGTGGAGGCCTGGGACTAGTGGTGTGCCACAGGGATCAGTGCTGGGTCCATTGTTATTTGTCATCTATATCAATGATCTGGATGATAATGTGGTAAATTGGATCAGCAAATTTGCTGATGATACAAAGACTGGAGGTGTAATGGACAGTGAGGAAGGTTTTCAAAGCTTGCAGAGGGATTTGGACCAGCTGGAAAAATGGGCTGAAAAATGGCAGATGGAGTTTAGCACAGGCAAGTGTGAGGTATTTCACTTTGGAAAGACAAACCAAGGTAGAACATACAAGGTAAATGGTAGGGCACTGAGGAGTGTAGTAGAACAGAGGGATCTGGGAATACAGATACAAAATTCTCTAAAAGTGGTGTCACAGGTAGATAGGGTTGTAAAGAGAGCTTTTGGTACATCGGCCTTTTTAAAATCAAAGTATTGAGTATAAGAGTTGGAATGTTATGGTGAGGTTGTATAAGGCATTGGTGAGGCCGAATTTGGAGTATTGTGTACAGTTTTGGTCACCAAATTACAGGAAGGATATTAATAAGGTAGAAAGAGTGCAGAAAAGGTTAACAAGGATGTTGCTGGGACTTGAGAAACTGAGTTACAGAGAAAGGTTGAATAGGTTAGGACTTTATTCCCTGGGGTGTAGAAGAATGAGGGGAGATTTGATAGAGGTATATAAAATTATGATAGGTATAGATAGAGTGAATGCAAGCAGGCTCTTTCCACTGAGGTTAGGGGAGAAAAAAAAAGAGGACATGTTTAAGGGTAAAGGGGGAAAAGTTTAAAGGGAATATTGGGAGGGGGGGGCTTCTTCACACAAAGAGTGGTGGGAGTGTGGAATGAGCTGCTAGATGAGTGGTAAATGCGGGCTCACTCTTAACATTTAAGAAAAACTTGGACAGGATGATAGGTGTATGGAGGGATATGGTCCAGGTGCAGGTCAGTGGGACTCGGCAAAAAATGGTTCGGCACAGCCAAGAAGGGCCAAAAGGCCTGTTTCTGTGCTGTAATGTTCTATGGTTCTATGAAGAAAATAATGGGAGTTTCAGCAAGGCAATAAGTTAAAGGCAGCATTCTGCGTGGACAGGATCAAGTTCTATACCACGGAATCCAGCCTCCCCACCATGGACTGTCTACACCTCTCGCTGTCTCGGTAGAGCTACTAGTGTAATCAAGAACCCACCCACTCTAAATGTAGGCTTTTCTCCCCTCTTCCATCGAGCAACAGATATAAAAGCCTGAAAGGACGTATCACAGGGCTCAAGGATGGCTTCTAACCAGCATCATCCAGGCCATACTCTCTTCACTGCTACCATTGGGCAGGAGGTACACACCACCAGGTTCAGAGTCCCGTCCCTTCAGCCATCAGACTCCTGAACCAGCGTCGATAACCAATTTGAACTGATTCTGCAACCTATAAACTTACTTTCAAGGTCTCTTTGCAACTTATGTTCCCAGTATTATTTTTAATTTGCAATGTCTTCTTTTGCACATTAGTTGTTTGTCTTTGAACAAGTAATTTACATCAGTCTTCACTGTGGAAGTATGTCAGAAGTTCAAGAGTGTTAGAGGCAGAAGTGAGTGCAGTTGCTATTATTAGGGAGATGGTGCTTGGGAAACTGAAAGAGGTAGCTGAAGAGATTGTGGAGGCATTCGTGATCTTTCAAGAATCAATAGATTCTGGCATAGTTCCAGAGGACTGAAAAATTGCAAATGGCACTCCACTTTTCAAGGAGGGAGGGAAGCAGAAGAAAGGAAATTATAGGCAAGGTAGCCTGACCTCAGTGGTTGGGAAGATGGTGTCAATTAAGTTTGTGGCTTCAGGGTAATTGAAGGTACTTGATAAAATAGGCTGTAGTGAACATGGTTTCCTTAAGGGAAAACCTTGCCTGACAAAACTGTTGGGTCAACATTGGGACTGCTTCTTTTTAGGTTGTACGTTAATGATTTAGATGACAGAATTGATGGCTTTGTGGCCAAGTTTAGGGATAATACAAAGATAGGTGGAAGGGGCATATAGTGTTGAAGAACAGGGAGGCTGCAAAAGGACATAGACAGATTGGGAGAACGGGCAAAAAAGTGGCAGTGTCAGGAAGTGTACGGTCATGCAGGTTGATCAAAGGAATAAAAGCATTGACTATTTTTGAAATGGAGAGAATTAAAAAATCTGAGGTGCAAAGGAACTTGGGAGTCACTGTGCAGGATTCTCTAAAGGTTAAACTTGCAGGTTGAGTTTGCAGTGAGGAAGGCAGCATAAAGGTTAGCATTCATTTCAACAGAATATAAAAGCAAGGATGTAATTATTAGGCATGGGTGAGGCCATTGCTATTGTAAAGGAAAAAGTGCAAGGCAAACTGAAGGTCTAAAGGTGGGTAAGTCACCTGGAGCAGATAGGCTACATCCCAGAGTCCTGAGAGAGGTTGAAGAGAATACGGATGCATCGGTCATGATCTTTCAAGAATCACTTGATTCTGGCACGGTCCTGGTGGACTAGAAGATCCCAAATATCACTCCACTCTTTAAGAAGGGAGGAAGGCAAAATAAAGGAAATTATAGGCCAGTTAGCTTAACCTCAGTGGTTGGGAAAAGTGTTGGAGTCCATTATTAAGAATGAGGTTTCAGGGTATTTGGAGACTAATGATAAGTCAAAAGTTAGCATGGTTTCTGTGAAGGGAGAACTTGTCTGACAAATCTGTTAGAATTCTTTGAGGAAGTAACAAGCAGGGTGGACAAGGGAGAGGCAGTGGATGTTATTTATTTGGATTTTCAGAAGGCATTTGATAAGGTGCCACATACGAGGCTGCTTAACAAGATAAAATCTTATGGTGTTACAGGAAAGATACTGGCATGGATAGAGGAATGGGAATAAAAGGGGCCTTTTCTGGTTGGCTGCCAGAAACTAGTGGTGTTGATCAGGGACCACTACCTTTCACACTGTTTTGTCAATGATTTAGATAATGAAATTGCTGGCTTTATGATAAAATTTGCGACGATACGAAGATAGGTGGAGGGGTGGGTAGTGCTGAGGAAGCAATGCGATTGCAGCAGGATCTGGGAAAAAAAAGTGGTAGATGGAATAGTGTGTTGGGAAATGTATGACAATGCATTTTGGAAAAAAAAGGAACAATGGTGTAGACAATTATCTAAATGGGGAGAAAATTCAAACTTCAGAGGTGCAGAGGGACTTGGGAGTCCTTATGCAAAACTCTTAGAAGGTTAAATTATAGGTTAAGTCTGTGATAAAGGCGGCAAGTGCAATGTTGGCACTTACTTCAATGGGAATAATATAAAAGCAGGACCCTGCAAAATCCAGAGGTGGTTCACCAGGAAGGTTCCGGGATTAAGGGGGTTAACATATGAGGAGCATTTGGCAGCTTTGGGCCTGTACTCACTGGAAAAATTGAGGTGTGACTATTTAGAATAGAGGTTGGGTAAGGAGGAATTTCTTTAGACAGAGTAGTAAATCTGTGGAATGCTCTGCCATAGACTGCAGTGGAGGTCAAGTCTGTGCATATACTTAAAGTGTAAGTTGATCGTTTCCTGATTGGTCAGGGCGTCAAAGGATATGGTGAGAAGGCAGGTGTGTGGGGTTGAGTGGGATCCGGGATGGCAGAGCAGACTTGATGAGCCGAATGGGGTTGATGAGATACAGGATGATGGAGCAGACTTGATGGGCCAAATGGCCTAATGGCTACGTCCACACTAGACTGGACAAAATCTGTAATTGAAGCCTTTTCTCTTTGTTTTGACCCTTCGTCCACACTGAAACAGCGTTTTCCTCCCCCGAAAAGAGCTTTTCTAAAACGCTCTCCAGAGTGTGTAAATCTGAAAATGCTGGTTGGGCGGTGTAGTGTGTACAGGGTAAGCGGAGCTTTTTAAAAACACTGTCATGACGTGCCGGAACAGATGGTGGTGGCAGTGCGGCATTTCATTGTTTTCTTGAACGCATATAGCATTCTTTATAGCAGTCGTGGATGTCATTGGATTTGGTTTGGCATGACTCCCAGTCCATGTTCTCCACTGCTTCGTTGACTTTGTAGTCGTTTGTAACTTGCAGAAGCAGCTCGACTTCATCGTCTGTCCAAACATAGAAGCCCGGTCTGCTTTTTCCAGCAGAGGTTTTTTTTGTATTCCTCAAAACATTGTTGAAAACTTTCTTTCGCTGTTGTTGTAGGTACTCTAGTTTTTGACCAACGGAAATAGCGCAACGCCGCCGCAGAAAGAGAAATAGTATACTGTTTCCTCTTTGCTTGTTTTCTGTAGATGTGTCCTACGCATGCCCAGTAGGAGGAGATTCATCCAAATACCCATTTTAATGTGGACGGAGGTATTTTCAAAAATGCCTGCTGTGGACGCTTATTGTTCTTACGTGAAACTGGCGTTTTCAAAATTATCCGGTCTAGTGTGGACGTAGCCCAAGGCAGCAGAATAGGGTTGAGGGGTAAAAATGGATCAGCCATGATGAAATGGTGGAGCAGACTTGATGGACTGAATGGTTTCACTATGTTCCTATGTCTTATGATCAGTCTTTGTTTATGTAGTTTCATTAATTTTATCTTATTTATTTATATTTTCTGTGAATGTCTTCAAGGACATGAATCTTAAGGCAGTGTATAACATATACATACTTCGATAATAAATTTACTTTGAACTCCCTGAATTCCTGGCTCCTCTCCTCACTTTAGATGCCCCTTTTAACTTGTATCTGCAGCCCAGCTACCAACTTCCTCTGGCTCAACTTTGAGCTTTGTTTCACTCCTGGGAAGCACCTCGACATGGTTCTCTGTATGCTGTTGGGAGGATCAAGGATCGAGCCAGACCAGGGCTAATACATTCCATACCTTGGACAACAATTCAGATTTCAGTTGGGTAAAACAGAACACCACAGACAAGGTTGAGTTTGCTATAAAGACGTAAGTCTAAGTTTCTTTTTATTTTTCTTTAAAGAAACAAAAATCAATGCAAACTTGCACTAACAAATTGATTATTGCTTTCTTCCAAAAAAAAATTCCAAAAACATAATTGAATTACTTGTTTTCTAAAAATTATTAAAAAAAGTTGCCAGACCTTTCACATTCCTCTAAGTGACACTGTAAGGCATGGGAGGCTAGTGAGAATCTTTGCCCTCTTGGAATGCTGTGCGAGTGGTGATGTGAAACTCCTTATGGGGAGTTTAGTGGGGTAACTACTGTACATTCCGGTTTTATTTTGCAGGTGAGGTTTGAGTTTATGATGCAAACTCTGCAGGTAGGAGGATAATACTAGGTCTCGGTTTATAATACAAAAAAATGGATAAAAAAGGCTAGAATTGCACTTGTTAATTGTACTTCAATTAAATTATACTAAGACGCAGTTTGTGTTAAAATACTTGTCTGGGTCTCTGCTCCAGCGCAGATCGTGGAGCTGAAGTCCAGGACTCATGAGGAACGCTCAAGCCTGGCCTTCGGGATTTCCACCGGAGTGATTTCCGGCGTTCCGAACTGGGTCACATAACGTCCACAAAGAACTCGCTGGGATTGCCCATGGCCATGTGGAAGGACTGGCGGCTGGCGGTCAGCTCGGGTGGAACAGAGCCCAGGTCCCGGACAGGGGGAGCCCCTGGGGGTACAGTGGCAGAGGGGGGCTGGGGCACCATCATCACCATTAGCGGGTTGTATTGGAGGGGTACGCCAGGAGGCGGAAAGGCATGCACAGAGTGGTGGGAGCGGACACTGCCCACCACCGAGTGGTGGTGGCTGCGGTGGCTGTGCTCACTGGCTGCAGGCTCCCGCCTCGCACTGCTCCTCACCGAATACTCTGATTCACTGCCGCTGCCTGACTTGGAATCCACCGCCTTGCCGTCCTTGTCCTTGGTGGCCCGTCGCTCGCTCTCGCTGCGGTTTGACCCACTACTGCGGCTCCCTGTCGGGGAAAGGGCAAGGACATTACTCCCAGTTATCACTACAGCCACACAGCACAGTAATGGGGCCCTTACTTGTCCCATTCTTGCTGCTCAGCATACACCTCTCCAAGCCGAAGCCCGCCACCTCTCTGTTAGTTAGGGTCGCAGAAACAGACCCTTCGGCCCAACTCGTCCATGCTGAACTCTGACCTGGTTCCATTTGCCTGCGTTTGGCCCTCCCTACCCAAGTCGCTGTACAAGTGTCTTTTAAATGTTCTTGATGTACTCAGCTCAGCCACTGCCTCATTCCAAACACCCAACACCCCATGAGAAGTTATTGCCCCCCAAGTCCAATCACAGACTTCCCAACCCTGGGCAAAAGGCTGTGACGATGCATCTTATCTGCAGCCCTCATGGTTTTATAATTCGCTTTGAGGTGCCCTTCAGGAAAAGCAATCCCAGCCTATGCCCAATCCACAAGTTCCAGCATGACCATTCATCTCATCTGATTTTATTCTCCTCCCTGTTGTGCAAGATACTCCCTCCAGCACCCCATCAAGCAGCTGTGATCCAGATTTCAACCACCCTGAGATCCCCTCTAACATTTCTCACCCTCTTGGCACTGAGTGGGACCACCAGGCTAATGCATGGTGATGAAGTGCAGCAGGGACAGTCCCTCTCTCAGCCAAGGCTGTACTCCACTTCAGGTCCCTGGATAAATCCAATGGTACACATCCCTGCAACCCCCAGCCCTTTGGAATTCCTAACGAGCTGACAGCCTTGGGTCTGCCCGGAGCACAACGGCGTCACTCACCTTCACTGTGCTGGCTGCCTGCACTGCCACCCCCTGCGTAGCTGTAGGTGGTAAGCTCATGGTAGCTGGGGGGCTGTGTGGAGTAGGGGTGCGGTGGAGGGTAGGGGTACTGGAAGGAATGCATTATCGGCCAGGCGGTGCTGCCTGGGTGTGGGAGCGGTGCCAGCGTATCCTGATCAGAGGCACCGCTCGATCCATCGTTGTCGTTCAGTGAGAGGTTGGCCAGGTCTGCATCGAGAAGGAATAGGTTAGCTCATCGTCAACATGGTCAAATGCAGCACTCACTTCACTGAGGCATACCTCCTCACTCTAGATACACATCCTGCCATCATTGCTGCTACACTCACTCTACAGATGCTGGACAATCACCCTGCTACGTACACACATAGCAGCAACAGCAGAGTAGTACCAGTTGTTTTAGTAATGGTGCATGCCGGGCCGCACTGAGACACTTGAAAGCCTACACATAGGAGGGACAATCAATTCACTGCAGGTATACTTGCCGTTATCAATCTGACGTGGCTCATACTGCCTCCCCCCACCCCCAACCATAGATGGGAACTGTAGGTGAAAGGGAGTAAGTGGGGTAAACTGAAAAAAGATGAAACGTCTATCCCACTTGGTACTGGTCAACAGGCTGGCACCCTCTCGTGGACCATTGAAAGAAGCAGCTTCTCTGTGCCTTCATGGCTAGCTGATGTCGAGGGCAGGGGGCTGCGAATTGCGTAGTCAATCAACTGGGCGTCCTACGCATTTGCCATATTTTCACAATTGATCTGATATGGTTTCCTACCCTTCCCCCCCACCCAACCTCACCTCGCTCCTCCAAAGCCATCAGTTTTCAAGTGACTTTGATTATTTCAAAAGCTCATTGTTCTTGATTTCTCTACGCAGTCATTACAGCAGGACAAGACCGACATAGAGTGGATGTTTCCAGTAGTGGTAGAGTCAAGGACTAGCTATTCTAACATGGGATTATGGTGCTGACTCCATTGCTATATGGTAAGAATATTCAAGGGATGGTTATGGTTAGTAAGTTTGCAGATGACACTAAAATGACACTCTGGGTCAACGCCTGGAGTTTAAAGTCTTGGGGTCAAAACTGGAAGTCAAGGACCAAAGTTAACATTCCTGGAGGTGGGAGGCCTGATGTCTGAGAGTCTGGGCCTGTCAGAATGTATGAGTGGGAGGGAGAAAAGGGCCTGTTTTCCTATTGCTGGTTTATTTTGCTGCTCTTGCTCATGTTGTTCTGCTGAACACAGCAGGCATGCTATGTTGGTGCCAGAATATATGGTGACACTTGTGGGCTGCTCCCAGCAAATCCTTAAGTTTTGATGGTTGTTGACACATATGACATATGTCACTGTGTGGTTCGATGTAAATAAATGAACCTGAATCTAAAATAAATAGTATAGTGGACAATGAAAGTTACTTTAAAAAAAAATCATCAGCTGAGTAAAAAGGCCAAGATGGCAAATGGAAAAGCTCACATTTATCTGAGCTAAATTCCATTTTGGAAAGTCAAATGCAGGTAGGACTTTCACAATGAATAGCAGGGCCCTGGAGATAGAGGTACGTAAAATCATAAAGAGCAGAGATCATTCTTAACCCCCTTTCCAGATTGGGGCATAGGTTAAAGGTGAGAGGGCAGAGAGTTAATGAACTTGAGGGGCAACTTTTTGTTTACAAAGGGTGGTATCTATGTGGAATCAGCTGCCAGAGGAAATGGTTGAGACAGATACAATAACAACTTTTAAAAGACAGTTGGACATGTACATGATTTTGAACTAGCTTGGATGGAGCATCATGGACCAGTTTGGCTGAAGGGGTTATTTCTATGCAGTATAACTCTGTGATGTGTAAGATTCTGGAAAGGTATAATAACAACAGGGTTGTTGTGGTGGGAGATCTTAATTTCCCAAATATTGATTGGCATCTCCCTAGAGTGAGGGTTTTAGAAAGGAAGGAGTTTGTTAGGTGTGTTCAGGAAGGTTTCTTGACACAATATGTAGATAAGCCTACAAGAGGAGAGGCTGTACTTGATCTGGTACAGTACTGGGAAATAAACCTGGTCGGGTGTCAGGTCTCAGAGGGAGAGCATTTTGGAGATGGTGATCACAATTCTACCTCCTTTACCATAGCATTGGAGAGGGATAGCAACAGACAAGTTGGGCTAACTTTTAACTGGAGTAAGGGGAAATATGAGGCTATCAGGCAGGAACTTGGAAGCATAAATTCGAAACAGATGTCCTCAGGGAAGCGTACTGAAGAAATGTTTGCGTGGGGTTGTGTAGATACGTTCCAACAAGACAGGGAAAGGATGGTACGGTACAGTACAGGAACCGTGGTGTACAAAGGCTGTAGTAAATCTAGTCAAGAAAAGAAGAGCTCACAAAAGGTTCAAAAAACTAGGTAATGATAGAGATCTGGAAGATTATAAGACTAGCAGGAAGAAGCTTAAGAAAGAAATTAGAAGAGCCAGAAGGGACCATGAGAAGGCCTTGGCGGACAGGATTAAGAAAAACCCCAAGGCATTCTGCAAGTATGTGAAGAGCAAGAGGATAAGACATAAGAAAATAGGGCCAATCAAGTGTGACAGTGGAAAAGTGTGTATGGAACCAGTGGAGATGGCAGAGGTACTTAATGAATACTTTGCTTCAGTATTCACTACGAAAAAGGATCTTGGCGATTGTAGGGATGACTTGCAGCAGACTGAGAAGCTTGAGCATGTAGGTATTAAGGAAGAGGATGTGCTGAAGCTCTTGGAAAGCATCAAGTTGGATAAGTCTCCGGAACCGGATGGGATGTACCCCAGGCTACTGTGGAAAGTGAGGGAGGAGATTGCTGAACCTCTGGCAATGATATTTGCACCATCATATGAGGATGGGAAAGGTTCCAGAGGATTGGAGGGTTGCAGATGTTGTTCCCTTATTCAAGAAAGGGAGTAAGGATAGCCCAGGAAATTATAGACTAGTCTTACTTCAGTGTTTGGTAAGTGGATGGAGAAGATCCCGAGAGGCAGGATTTATGAACATTTGGAGAGGCATAACATGATTAGGAATTGTCAGCATGGCTTTGTCAAAGGCAGGTCGTGCCTTACGAGCCTGATTGAATTTTTCTTTTTGAGGATGTGACTAAGCACATTGATGAAGGTAGAGCCGTAGATGTAGTGTATATGGATTTTAGCAGGGCATTTGATAAGGTACCCCATGGAAGGCTTATTGAGAAAGTAAGGAGGCATGGGATCCAAGGGGACATTGCTTTGTGGATCCAGAACTGGCTTGCCCACAGAAGGTAAAGAGTGGTTGTAGACAGGTCATATTCTGCATGGAGGTTGGTGACCAGTGGTGTGCCTCAGGGGTCTGTTCTGGGACCCCTATTCTGTGATTTTTATGAATGACCTGGATGAGGAAATGGAGCTGCTACGCAAGTTGACTTTGTGGTTAAGAAGATATACGGTGCATTGAGTTTAAGAGGCAAGAGGTAATGTTGCAGCTATATAGGACCCTGGGTCAGACCCCACTTGGAGTACTGTGCTCAATTCTGGTTGCCTCACTACAGGAAGGACGTGGAAACCATAGAAAGGGTGCAGACGAGATATACAAGGATGTTGCCTGGATTGGGAGCATGCCTTATGAGAATAAGTTGAGTGAACTCGGCCTTTTCTCCTTGGAGCGACGGAGGATGAGTGATGTCTTGATAGAGGTGTACAAGATAATGAGAGGCATTGATTGTATGGTCAGAGGCTTCTTCGCAGAACTGAAGTGGCTAGCATGAGAGGGCACAGTTTGAAGGTGGCGAATTTATGGAATTTGTTGCCACATGCAGCTGTGGAGGCCAGATCGTTGGGTGTATTTTAAGCAGAGATTGATAGGTTCTTGATTAGACACAGCATCAAAGGTTACGGGGAGAAGGCCGGGAACTGGGGTTGAGGAGGACATTTAAAAAAAAAGAATCAGCTATGATTGAATGGCAGAGCAGACTCGATGGGCCAGATGGTCTAATTCTGCTCCTATATCTTATGGTCTTATGGAAATGTATCCTATGTGCCTCTGGTTTCTAGAGCAGCCCAATGGTGAGCCGTTGCCTCACTGCTTCAGAAACCTCAGTTCAATCCTGACTTCTGGTGCTGTCTGTGTGGAATGTTCATGTTCTCCCTGTGACAGTGTGGTCCAGTTTCCTCCCCATTCCAAACACTTGTGGGTTATTCAGCCACAGTTAACTTACAGGGGAATTGAATTGCCTTGCAAGTTTAGATTGATTTGATGGGCCGAATCAACTCCTTATGTTGCAAAGAAAGGTGGAAATTTTAAGGCTCTGAACCCTTGTTATAAACCATTTTCTATCTCTCTGCTGTACACAATCCTTTGGCCAACTTAAACACTTCAATCAACTCTTGCACTGCGGGGAACGTATATGCCAAGTGTCCTTGGGGTTTAACCCTCTCAGACCCAACATCCATTTTGTGAGGCTGACACAGAATTCCGCATCTCCCATCCCCAGATCACACCGAGGCTCGCTCTCCCTCACTCACAATTCTCACAGCCACTGAAGTCCCCAAAGATGTAGTAACACTGTTCTGAGAAGGTTATTTTGTTCACTGTGTGGCGGATGAAGCCAGCCTTCAGCAGGTTGCTGGCATACTTCCTGGCTTCCCTGCGGTCCTGGAAGCCCTCAATGTGGTGGTAAAGCCAATCGACGACATCAGAGCCTGTGGACAAAAGTGTTAGTGATAAAACAAAGGAGCCAGAGAATATTGAAAATACTCGGCATATCAGGCAGCAACTGCGAGGGGGGAACAGGACCAACTTTCTTCAACCCAAAATATAACAGTGCCAGAGACCCATGTTAATCCTGACTCAGACAGAAGAGATTCTGCATATGCTGGAAATCTCAAGGAACTCATTAGGAATTTCGGAGAAATGGGAGTTCCTGGGATGTGGTCCGATGGGTTTATCCTGGACAGTGGAGGGGAGGTGATCGCACATACACACAGCATCAGTATTGGGCATCAAGCACATTGCTCGGTGATGAGTTTGATGGTTTTCTTTTCAGAAGGGTTGAGAGGGATAACAGATCAGCACTGATGGAATTTCAGAATGGACTCAAAGGCCTGACAAATTCTGCTTCTATGTCTTATGGATGCCATCTCAGATTTCCAGCATTTGAAGCTTTCAGACATACATTGGACAAAGGAAGAGAGAAGAGCAAACAGCCCTGCATGGGGGCTAGTGCCCCTAAACAGGGTCCCAAGGAATAAAGGGTCGAGTCTGGAACGTTCACGCTGTGACCCTGTTAATCCAAAAGGAGACCAATCCTGACATTACACACCAGACCAAGTGATCCTGCGGGTGGTAAAAGGATAAACCCTCGGCCCACTGGAGATCACGAAAATTGTTAGCCACAACATCGAAGGCTTCAGCCACAGTAAAGCAGAAATCCTGGCAAACTTAAAACCAGACATCTTGTGCATACAAGAAACTCACAGGCTGAACAGCCAACCCTATGTGCCAGGAATGCACTTGGCTATTAACACCCCTAGCTAAACTTATGGAAGTGCAATCTTTGTTGAAGATGAATCGATAGTAATGAGCACAGAAAACATCCAAGCTGGCTCAATGGAACTTCTGAAAGTTGAAACAAAACACAAATATCATCTCGGTCTACAAACCCCCTAATGAACCATTCATGTGGCCACCTAACCTAGATCTCCAGGACAAAATGTACCTCATTATTGGTGACTTTAATAGCCATAGCATCACTGGGGATACAAAGATGACAATGCAAATGGAGAAGAAGTTGTTTAACAGCCTTGAGCTACTATACGAGTCGAAGGACACCCCTATCTTCACAAGTGCCTGATGGAGAAAATGATACAACCCAGACCTTGCCTTTGTAACCTCGGCAAGCTCCAACCTCTTCACACGAACAGTCCTCCAACAGATACCCAAATCCCAACATTGTCCAGTCCAGGTAGAATCCCTTCCAGTTCTGAGATCTGTACCATCAAAGTACCTATCAAGATTTAACCTGAGGAAAGCGAATTGGACATCTTTCACAGAATCCCTTGATCAACTTATCGATACCATACCACCAGAACCTGATCATTATGATGAATTTGTCTGACTAATCTGGAAAGTAGCACAGCAGAACATACCTACAGGCTGCAGAACCAAATATATTCAGGGATTGACTAGTGATATCAAGCAAAGTTACGATGAGTATGTCAACTTATACGACCAAGACCCGTTTGGTCAAGACACAACTGAAATGGGAGAGTCAGTTCTGTCCCTACTGAGCCAAGAGAGAAAACAGCGTTGGCAGGAACTGATAGAAAACACAGTCATGACCAAGAACAGTAAGAAGGCATGGGCAACTGTTTGGAAACTCAATTCAGACAATAGACCACCACAGTGAATTGCTGCCGTAACACTCAATCAGGTTGCCCACCAACTAATACTAAATGGTCAACCAAATAACAAGGAACGGAGGAGGCAAAAGAAAAAGCAACATCAGGAGATGGAGTCAGGTCTCTCAAATGGGAATAACAAGTTCCTACCTCTCACCCTAGAAGAATTAAAGGATGAAGTATCACAGCTAAAATCCAACAAAGCTGCTGGCATAGATGGGATTCTTAATGAATTCCTTAAACATCTTGGACCCAAAGCACTCCACTGGCTTCTGTCTTTTTTTAACTGTTGCCTGAGATCATTAAAAATACAGTGGAGTTGCTCTCCTAAAACCTAATAAAGACCCCAACATTCCTAAAAATTACAGACTGATTTCCTTGCTCTGCACCCTCTATAAACTCAATGAGAGACTCATACTGAAAAGAATGAGTCAAAGATCTTCTAACACCAGACCAAGCCGGGTTCAGGCCAGGCCCCTCTTGCTGCGGTCAAGTCCTGAACTTAACCCAGTATATTGAGGATGGCTTTGAAATGCAACAAGTTACAGGAGCAGTATTCGTTGACTTAACAGCAGCATACGACACTGTGAATCACAGAGGTCTTCTACTGAAATTATCTAAAATGTTAAAAAACGAAACCACAGTCAAAGTAATAAGAAGCCTCCTAGAAAATCGTGGATTTTATGCAGAAATGAATGGAATTAAGAGTAGGTGGCGTCAAACAACTCTAGAGTGGCTGGCTGTCTGGTGTGACGATAGATATATATATATTTCATTAGTGCAGTGAAGTTACATACCAATGTTGCCAAGGGACAGGGACAGAGTGAAACAAGTTTTCCAGTATCTTACAGGAAGTTCAAGATTACCTTACTGACAGGCAGAGATGAGGAAAGATTGCATCACACCAGGCTACTACAGTGTTAGCATGAACACCAAACCCTCCCTGACGAAATGGGGCTGGGAGTTAGTGCACTGATACCTTCCCAAGTCAGAGCCTGTAAGACACACATTTAAGTACAAATCTGCTTCCAAGATAGGGGGAATTTGACAACATTTATCTTGTGACCACAGCGATGTGAACATCTTACATACTGGGGAATAAACATCCACGAACAAACAACCCACCTAAAAAGGCATTGGGAATTGTAATTTTCAACCACATTCTGTCTCGAACCTCAAGGCCAGACTCTGGGGAAGCCATGGCCTTGGCAACGGACATCATATCTGTGTGGATTGACAGATTGAAGTCATCAAACCCTGCAGAAAAATTACGAAAAAATGATTAGTAGACAAGAACGAACAAAGATCAAGGCTGTTCACTGCATTTACTCCCAACTTTCCACCTGTCACCATGAACCCTCACCACCCAGGAAAGGCCCTCTTCTCATCAGGGAGGAGGTACAGAAGCCTGAAGATGCACAGTCAGTGTTTTAGGAACAACTTCTTCCTCTTCACCATCAGATTTCTAAATGGTCCATGAACACTACCACACTCTCTTTTACACTTTTGATTTATTTATAATTTCTTGTTGCAATTTATAGTAATTTTACGTATTTCACTTTACTTGTCACAAATCAACACATTTCATAACAAATTATCAGTGATAGCAAACCTGATTCTGATTCACCTTTCAAAACCACATCATCAACTCATCAGCTCTATAAAAAATAGATGAGCTTTATTTGCCACACGTACAATCAAAACATTAAAAGGTACAATTAAATGTGTCATTTGCGTTAATGACCACAGACCAGAGATGTGCTGGAGGTAAGTGTCTCCAATGTAGCATGCCCATGAATTACTAACCCTAACTCCATAGGTCTTTGGACTGTGGGAGGAAACCGAAGCATCTGGAGGAAACCCACAGGAAGAACGTATAAACTTCTCAGACAGCAGCGGATATTGAACCACGATCACAGACACTAATAATATTATGCTATTGGTTCCCATCTTATGTCTGCCTCACCCACTGAGCACAACCCTGTTGTTCCACTTCTGAGGGGTGGAATCATGGAGGAAGGACCGTTCCTTTGTGACTGCAGTCCTGGCCCTGGTCCTTAAGCTGGGAGCAGTAGGGGTGTAGGCTATGTGCTTTATCCTGGAGAATTGTGTTTGACCCTATGAATGAGGATGTTACAGCGACGAGAGGGCATTAGATACAAATATCGGTTGAATAGGGAGTAGTGTGACACTATCACAGTGCCAGCGACATGGGCTCAATTCCACTACCGTCTGTACATTCCACATGGATATTACTGTATGGCACAGGCCGGTGCAGGTTACCACACTCTCCTTCTCCCTGCCCCCTACAATTTCTGCAGAGTTTAACTTTCCTCCCCACAGCGAGGAAGCCACTCACGCTCTGTTTCAGTTATTGAGCTGCTGGAAGTTATGGTACTCATGGACGAGCTGGCACCGTAGGCTGGATATGCTCCGGTCATGGCCACAGAATGCGAAACCCAGGCCGCAGGATCAATGGGTCTGATTGGCTCATCTACAAAAAGAGGCACAGAAAATCGCATCAGTGAGGGGAGGGGAAGGAGCAGGGGGAGAGACAGTAAAAGCCCAGGGAGGGAGTAAAAATCAACATTGGCACTCACCACAGGATGCAGCTAACAACACAGTAACGTAGCGACATACCAGCACAACGAAGTCCTCTCAGTGTGATTCTTCTCAGATATGGGACTGACCCTCCCACCCCCCGACGGGATTGACCAATGGGAGTGCCACACCCTCAATGGGTGCCCTGTGTGTGTGAGCACCCTACATTGAGTGTCCAGAGGTTAGGAAAACAGACAGTTTGTCCCATTCCAGATCTTATCCTAATTCAGCATACTCCTCCTAACGGAGTAACCAGACAGGGTCTTCTATCAGAGATATTACAAACAATTATCCAATACATCCCCACATTGAAGGGAGCTTTACTCTAACCCATGCTATGTCCCTGTCCTAGGAGTTTTGAACAGGAAAGTGCCTGACAGCAACTGACTGTGTATCCAAGTCACAGTCTCTCTGCCCTAGGAGTGTTTGATGGGACAGTGCAGATGGAACATTATGCTTTATCTGCATTTATTTTCTGTGCCTGGGAATGTTAGATGGGTCAGTATGTATACAATGTCTCCAGACTGGTGCATCTAACACTCCCAGGTACAGAAAATGCAACATAGATAATCTGTACACAAGCCTATACTGTGACTGCCATGGGAACATTTTAATGGGACAGAGTTGAGGGAGCATTAAGCTGTACCCAAAGGTAATTTGTACCGCTCTGGAAGGACGTAGGGGAAGTTATTTGAAGCTAAGCCGTACCTTGGAGAGTTTGATGGAGAGCTTGGTCCTGACCCTAAACCATGTTATTTTGACATTGTACAAGACATTGATGAGGCCAAATTTTGACAATTGTGTTAAGTTCTGGTCTCCTGCCTACAGGAAAGATATCAAAAAGATTGAAAGAGCGTAGAAAAAAATGGCAAGGATGTTGCTGCAACTTGAGACCTGTGGTATAGGGAAAGACTGAATAAATTAGGACATGCACTTTGGTAGTAAAAAACAAATGCGCAGACTATTTTCTAAATGGGGAGAAAATCCAAAAATCTGAGCTGAAAAGCGATTTGGGAGTACTTGTGCAGAACACCCTAAGGGCGAATTTGCAGGTTGAGTCGCTGGTGAGGAAGGCAAATGCAATGTTAGCATTCAGTTCAAAAGGTCGAGAACAGGGGAAGTGATGCTGAGGCTTTATAAGGCACTGGTAAGGCTTCACCTTGAGTATCGTGAACAGTTTTGGGCTCCTCATCTTAGAATATACGTATTGGCATTGGGGAGGGTTCAGAGGAGGTTCACAAGGGTGATTCTGAGAATAAAAGGGTTATCATACAAGGAACGTTTGATAGCTCTGGGTCTGTACTCACTGGAATTTAGGATGATGGGGTGGGGGGGGCAATCTAATTAAAACCTTTTGAATGTTGAAAGGCCTAGATAGAAAGGATGCTTCCCATGGTGGAGGAGTCTAGGACAAGAGGGCACAGCCTCAAGTTAGAGAGGTGTGCACTTAAAACAGAGATGCGGAGAAATTTGTTTAGCCAGAGAGTGGTGAATTTGTGGAATCTGTTCCCTCAGGTAGCTGTCGAGGCCAGGTCATTGGGTGTAGTTAAGGCAGAAATTGATAGGTTCTTGATTGGCCACAGCATCAAAGGTTACAAGGAGAAGGCCAGGGAGTGGAGCTGAGGAGGTGGTAAAAAGGATCAGCTTTATTTGAATGACAGCAGACATGATGGGCTAAATGGCCTAATTCTGCTCCAACATCTTATGGTCTCAATTCTCTGGAGTGTAGGCGAATGAGGGACGATTGAATAGAGGTATTCAGAATTTCGAAGGGTATAGACAGGGTAAACATAAACAGGCTTTTGCTACTGAGATTGGGTGAGACTAGAGCTAGAGGTCATAGGTTAAGGATGAGAGGGTAATATTTAAGGAGAACCTGAGGGGGAACACCTTCACTTAGAGTGTGGAGAAAGCTGCCACCAGAAGTGGTGGATGTGGCTTTGACTGCAACATTTAAGAGAAGTACATGAATGGGAGGATTATTGAGGGCTATGGTCCAGATGTAGGACCACGGGACAAGGCAGAATAATGGTTCAGCATGTAGTAGATGGGCCAAAGGGCCTGTTTCTGTGCTGTAATGCTCTATGACACTACATTGTCTCTAATGTGATTAGTTAAGTCAATAAATGTTTTGATTGAGCCATTCAAGATGTTACTTACATAAGTCCCAATGGTGGAGGTGGCACAGAACATTCTGCTCTTAATTAAGGCGGAAGTTACTAGTTTCCTGATTGGTCATGGCATCAAAGGATATGCTGAGAAGGTGGTGTGTGGGGCTGAGTGGAATCCGGGAGCAGACTCAAGGGGCTGAATGGCCTAATTCTGCTCCTGTATCTTATGGTCTCTTTCATGCTGTGAAAAGTTAAGTCTTTGAATGGATGTTGTGATACTTACTTCTGGGCAACGTAAAATAACCCTGAGGCGATGGGTCCCAGCACTTGGCAACAGTTAAAATGATTGGCCTTAAAACAGGAAAAGCACACAGATTACTGTTGAACAGAGTCACTAAAAGCAGTGAAGATGCAGCACAGAGCACAATGGGAGATTGGAGAGGGAAGGATAAGAACATTGACAGATTTACAGATCCAGAAAGGTTCAACCACTCAACGCACGGTTAAGACTTACTCATCTCTCTGAGTATGGGTGGGGGGGGGAGGTGGTCAACACGATTCATCCCCATTGCCATGTCAAACTGCCGGCTGAGCAATGCAACACCAACGAACGTATATGGTGACATAAACGCACTTAGATAATAAACTTGCTTTGAACTTCCCCTCCATTTCCCACATGGTCCCGGCTCTGACATATACTTAGAACAAACACACAGGCCCTTTAACCCACAATTTTGTGCCTATCCTTTAACCTACTGCAAGAGCAACCTGACCCCTCCATCCCCCACAGCCCCCTATTTTTATTTCATCCATATGTAGATTTGTAGGAACATAAGAGTTTCTTCAAATGTCCCTAAAGTATTTGCCTCTAGGGATAAAAAGTCTCTGGCTATCTACTATCTATGCTTTTCATTTTGTATGTCTATCAAATCAACTCATTCACCTTTGCTCCAAAGAAAAAAGATCTAGCTCTATGTGGAGTTTGCTGCCTTTTTGCCCACCATTACACACTCACTCCTTCATTTTCATGCTCCGCCCTCAGAGTTTAATGTGAAATTATGCTCAGATAAAATCAGCATTTCTTGCCCACTTGATTTTAGGTGGTCAAGGGCCCTTCTTGCTTGCTCCTTCAAGGGCGTGAATTTGCTGAGCCAAACTGCCTGCTATCCCACGCTGTATGATACCAACCTGACCAAACCTGGATTTGTTAAACCCTAGAGATTCTGCCAATACTGGAAATCTTGAGCAACACACACAAAATACTGGAGGAACTCAGCAGGCCAAGCAACATCTATGCAGTCAATGTTTCAGGCCTTCACCCTTCTTCAGTACAAGAAAAGAAGGGGCTAGAAGCAGGAAAAGAAAGTGGAATTGGGAAGGAGTACAAGCTGGCAGGTGGTAGGAGAGAGAAAAGGTGGGTGTGTGGTGGATGATGTGAGAAGCGGGAGGGGATAGATGGAAGAGATAAAGGGCTGAAGAAGGAATCTGAAGGGAGAGGAGAGTGGATAATGGAAAAAGGGGAAGGAGGACGGGAACCAGAGGGAAGTGATGCGCAAGTAAGTGAAGGGAACCAGAATGGAGAATGGAAAAAAAAAGGAGCAGGAACTTCAATTTGTTTAACTTCCAGTAATTTCTCCTTCCCCCCACCCACCTTTTCTTCTCTTCACCCCTTCTCTTTGCCTATCAGATTCCTGTCTTCAGCCTTTTACCTTTATCACCTATCCCCCTCCCAGCTTCTTACCTCATTCCCCTTCCCCACCCAGTCATCTTCCCCATCACCTGGTTTCACCTCTCACCTGCCAGCCTGTACTCCTTCCCTTGCCCCCACCTTCTTATTCTGGCTTCTGCCACTCTTCCTTTCCATCCTGATGAAGGGTCTCAGCCTGAAATGTTGACTGTTTATTCCTGTCCATAGTATTCTGTATCCTGCCACCATTTTGTGTGTGTTGCTCATAAATTGGACTCAATCAGTTTCTTCCGTGAAGAGAGATAGTTTGCATTTCTGGCCAGAGACCAAGCAGATCATTTCTAGCATTTTATACTCTTATTTCAGATTTCCAACAGCTTCTGCTTCTTGTCAGAGTATTCCAATTACATTCACAGTTGCTGAATCAGTCGCCCTTCACCAGCTCTGTTCCCTGGACGCCCTAGGTCAATGCTTTGAAGACCCTTGTCTCTGCATTTAAAAATAAAATCCACAAACTTCACAACTGATCCTTGATCCAATGAGTTTTCAGCAAAGGTTCAAATTTCCTCTCCCCTTCATGGAAAGTGGTACTCCCTAACATCACCCTTGAACAGGACAGTCCTATATTCTGTGGAGCTATCTGGCTAACGCAGGCTTTCCTTGCAATGAGAGGTGGGAAAGGAGGGGTAAAAGGCCAGCCATTCTCTTGTTACTTACCCAGGTTTGTGCACAATTTCCCTCAGAACCCGCACGGCGTCATCGTTGCTCATGTTTTCGAAATTGATGTCGTTTACCTTTAGAAGACAGGAGGACCTGGAGTGAGTAACCCACTCGATATGAAAACTTGCCCACACCCAGGAATCATCATAAGTACGCAAGTATTTCAATATTAAACACAGTTATCCCAGAACAAGGTCAGCTGGATAGTGTGCAAACATCTAATTGTGCCTCTACTGCTACCCTGGCAGAGAATTCTACAGATTCACTACTCTGGGAAAACCAATTTCTCTTTATCTCTACCTAAATAATGATACCTTTACACAAACCAGCCTTCCCTCCAGTGACTGACTACACTTCCCACTGCCTCAGGAAACAGCCAACATAATCAAGGACCCCTCCCTCGCTCGCCATCCTCTCTTCCACCCCTTCTCATCGGGCAGAAGATACAAATGCTTGAAATCACAAGATGCGAAAAGCTTTTATTCTGCTGCTTTCAGACTCTTGAAGATATTTCTCATATGTAATAGACGATGCTGGGGAAGCACGGTGACAACTTTCTGGCAGCAAACTCAACTATTAACTACTTTACTACTCACTTTTTCTGGACAACAATCACTGCCTGTAACTTCCCTTTTGGAGCTGAGCTTTTGAACTGCCTGTATGACCTGACAATTCTGTGGTGTGACTGAAGCCTCAAAGGTGCAGGATGGTCGCAGCGTGGCATATACGGTCTGAATTGAGGTGGCGTGGCCCGGGTCCAAGAGCAGGAACGAGACAATATTTGGCTGCTGGAATGGACTTGGAGGCAATTTGAAGCGGTAATTCTGTGGTGAGGCAGAGTTGAGGTGGTGGAGCCCGGCCCGAGAGTGAGGAACTAGCAAATGTTCGACTAGTTTAAATGCCAGGCCAGATTGAAAAGGTTGGGGCCAGAGGGCTGCACTCGATGAACTTATGCATGGAATGGTGTCTGGATGGCACACAAAAGGCTTTTACTGTATCTCAGTACATGTGACAATGAATTGGCTGTCTGTTGTATCCAACGATGGCACTTTGATTTGTGCAGTTGAAGTGGCTGTTGAGTCCAAGCTGAGAGTGATATGGGTGTCCATCATAAGGACGTGGAAACTGCCCTGGATCTGGTAGTGGAACCACTGCTATAGCTTTCCTTGTTTTCCGGGAAGCAAGCAGTTCTGCTCAATGTCTCTCCTCTAGGTGCGCAGCCCTCCAGTAAAAAATGATATCGTATCTGTTAAATAGGGGCTGTGGTCAATTCTGATTTGATGGAGAATGGACGTGAAAGCACAGAGTAACATCTGGAGAAATTTCTGAAACGCCTGCTCGCTGCTGTCGTTACTGTGTGGTCGGGAATCTTTCGGAGGGTAGGCCTCAAAATCCCCGGCCTTGCCTGCTTTTGGCGACCGAGAAGGATGTCGAATCGTTTGGACAGAGATGGCGCTCAGTACTCGGTGTCGCAGAGCTGATCAGAGCTCGAAGTTTTCGGATGACTCAGAGTTGGATTGTGGTCGGCATGGCAGGGAGAGTTTTTCTTCCCTCTTCCGTCTGCGTGAGATGTGGGACATTTGAGAAACTTTGAACTTTACTGTGCTTATGGACCTCTTCATCAGGTTATGGTATTGTTGCACTGTTGTAACTATATGTTATAATTATGTGGCTTTGTCAGTTTTTTTAGTCTTGGTCTGTCCTGTGTTTTGTGATATCACACCAGAGGAAATAATGTATCATTTCTTAAAGTATGCATTACTAAATGACAATAAAAGAGGACTACGTGTCTTCATAATCTAATCTAGGTTGTTGTGAGCAATTCTAATCAACACACGCCAACCACTCTGGTCTTGCACTTCCTGCTCCAGCTGTTTGGGAATGTGGGCAAAAAATCAAAAGAAATACCAGTAACATGACAGAATCACATTGTCCCAAAGGTCTCCGTTTTGAGCTCCAGTTGTGAGATCTGTAGCCAGAATAGGGTGTGGGATGGGGTTTAAGGTGAGAAACAGGTAAATGATACCAGGCCTCAGCTTCCTTGCTGAAAGGTAAAAACCCAAGCAAGCAGCAATCTTCTCCCTTTGTGCCACTCTGGAGGCAATGTGCAAAGTCAAGAGCTATCAGGTTTGTTGCAGGCTCACCCAGCTGATAAAGGTGCCCACCAATGCCCACCACGAGGTTCATACAAGGAACAACTCTACCTCAGAGTAGATCATTGGGAGCACTATTGGGGATTAGCTTTATTTGTCACATGTACCACATCAAAACACAATGATGTGTGATGTTTGCATTAAGAACCACAGTCCAAGGACTGTGCTAGGGGCAGCCCACAAGTGTCAGCACACTTCTGATGTCAACATAGCATGCCCGCAACTTAGTAACCTCAGCCCATACATCTTTGGGATGTGGGAGGAAACCACACCAGCTACAGAGGAATATACAAACTCCAGCTGTCGAATTTGAACCTGCATCATTGGCACTGGAAGAGGATTATGCTAGCCACTATCTACCATGCCACCAACACTGGAGGTTAGGAGCCCACACTGTCAACAGACGTGTGATGGCTATAAGGCTTCTTTCCTCTTCATCGGGCAGATATAAAAGCCAGAAAGCACATACTACTAGGTTCAAGGACAGCTCCTATTCCACTGATATCAGACTCTTAAATGATAAGATGGACTCTCTGCTTCACAATCTATCTTATGATCTTGCATTTTACCTGCACTGCACTTTGTCTGTTCCTGTTACACTTTATTCTGCATTGTTATTGCTTTACCTTATTCTAGCTTGATATAATGATCTTATCTTTAGGAACAGTATACAGGACAAGCTTTTCACAGTACCTTGGTACTTGACAATAATAAACCAATTCCCGTATACAGGATGTGCTTTTCACTGTATCTTGATACTTGACAATAATAAACCAATTCCTAGACCACTGTTTAATTACAATACTGCCACATTTCTCAATTACGATCTCCTCATACAGACTGGCCAAACATGGTGAGCTACACTTCAGCTTCAGGGGAGTCTGGCTTTAGATTCCATTGGTGAAATTCCCAAATTACCTGTAACAGCATGTCCCCAGGTTCAATCCTTCCATCTGCTGCCACCGCTCCTCCTTTCATTATTGACCCAATGTAAATCCCTCCGTCGCCTCGCTCGTTGCTCTGACCGACAATACTGATGCCCAAGAAGTTGTACTTCTCTGAAGATGGTTAGAGACAGAAGGGTTATTTCTCTTCTCTTCATGATCAAGGCACTCTTGAGAATGCAAAAAGAATTCTTAATTATCGATACAATTTCTAAAAATAGAAGTGGCCTTAATGATCCTTCAAGCCTCCTCAGCCATTCTATGGAATGGCAGATCAGCCTTAAGGATCACCGTTCAATACAATGGCTGATCTATGTCCCTCAGTTCTACCTTCCTACCTGCCCTTACATTCCACATTAAATATATTCAAAGACACAGCCTCTGTTCTGAGGTACAGGAATTCCAAAGGCTCCCTACCCACAGGGACAAAGATCCTATTAATTTCAATATTATACAGGCAACACCATACCTTGGGACTATGCCCCTTAGTTCTGGAAGTCTTCATTAGTGGAAACACACTCACCAACCACCTCAGAATCTTACTTTTCAGTGAGGTAACCTCTAATTTAACTACACTTCACAGTAACTGAATCTGCTCAACCTTGTCACATACAGTACAGAAATGAGCCCTTTGTCCCACACTAAGTCTGTATCCCTCTTTTGTACTCTATTACTTATCAAAATGTCTCTTCAATGTTGTAATAGTGTCTGTATCTGCCATCTCCTCTGGCAGCTCGTTCCATATAACCACCACTGCCTGGGAAGAAACCTGCCTCTCATCTTTAAATTTCTCCCCTAGACTTTCAGCTTTACATAGCACTGTGCAGGGCGCTTGGCTCACATTGTACAGTGCCTAGTACAGCACCAGACAGACTATTTAACCACATTGAAGTAGAACAGTACAGCACCAGAAACACCATTTACCCACATTGACGTAGAACAGTACAGCACCAGAAACACCATTTACCCACATTGACGTAGAAGAGTTCAGCACCAGACAGACCATTTACCCACATTGAAGTAGAACAGTACAGCACCAGAAACACCATTTACCCACATTGACGTAGAACAGTACAGCACCAGAAACACCATTCACCCACATTGACGTAGAACAGTACAGCACCAGAAACACCATTTACCCACATTGAAGTAGAATAGTACACCACCAGAAACACCATTTACCCACGTTGACGTAGAATAGTTCAGCACCAGACAGACCAATTACCCACATTGACGTAGAACAGTACAGCACCAGACAGACCATTTACCCACATTGAAGTAGAATAGTACAGCACCAGACAGACTATTTACCCACATTGACGTAGAACAGTACAGCACCAGAAACACCATTTACCCACATTGACGTAGAACAGTACAGCACCAGAAACACCATTTACCCACATTGAAGTAGAATAGTACAGCACCAGACAGACCATTTACCCACATTGACGTAGAACAGTACAGCACCAGACAGACCATTTACCCACATTGACGTAGAACAGTACAGCACCAGACAGACCATTTACCCACATTGACGTAGAACAGTTCAGCACCAGACAGACCATTTACCCACATTGATGTAGAACAGTACAGCACCAGAAACACCATTTACCCACATTGACGTAGAACAGTACAGCACCAGACAGACCATTTACCCACATTGACGTAGAACAGTACAGCACCAGAAACACCATTTACCCACATTGACGTAGAACAGTACAGCACCAGACAGACCATTTACCCACATTGACGTAGAACAGTACAGCACCAGACAGACCATTTACCCACATTGACGTAGAACAGTTCAGCACCAGACAGACCATTTACCCACATTGACGTAGAACAGTACAGCACCAGACAGACCATTTACCCACATTGACGTAGAACAGTACAGCACCAGACCATTTACCCACATTGACGTAGAATAGTACAGCACCAGACAGACCAATTACCCACATTGACGTAGAACAGTACAGCACCAGAAACACCATTTACCCACATTGACGTAGAACAGTTCAGCACCAAAAACACCATTTACCCACATTGACGTAGAACAGTACAGCACCAGAAACACCATTTACCCACATTGATGTAGAACAGTACAGCACCAGACAGACCATATACCCACATTGACGTAGAACAGTACAGCACCAGACAGACCATTTACCCACATTGACGTAGAACAGTACAGCACCAGACAGACCATTCACCCACATTGACGTAGAACAGTACAGCACCAGACAGACCATTTACCCACATTGACGTAGAAGAGTACAGCACCAGACAGACCATTTACCCACATTGATGTAGAACAGTTCAGCACCAGAAACACCATTTACCCACATTGATGTAGAACAGTTCAGCACCAGACAGACCATTTACCCACATTGACGTAGAACAGTACAGCACCAGAAACACCATTTACCCACATTGACGTAGAACAGTACAGCACCAGACAGACCATTTATCCACATTGACGTAGAACAGTACAGCACCAGACAGACCATTTACCCACATTGACGTAGAACAGTACAGCACCAGACAGACCATTTACCCACATTGAAGTAGAACAGTTCAGCACCAGAAACACCATTTACCCACATTGACGTAGAACAGTACAGCACCAGACAGACCATTTACCCACATTGACGTAGAACAGTTCAGCACCAGAAACACCATTTACCCACATTGACGTAGAACAGTACAGCACCAGAAACACCATTTACCCACATTGACGTAGAACAGTACAGCACCAGACAGACCATTTACCCACATTGATGTAGAACAGTTCAGCACCAGACGGACCATTTACCCACATTGATGTAGAACAGTTCAGCACCAGACAGACCATTTACCCACATTGACGTAGAACAGTACAGCACCAGAAACACCATTTACCCACATTGATGTAGAACAGTACAGCACCAGAAACACCATTTACCCACATTGACGTAGAACAGTACAGCACCAGACAGACCATTTACCCACATTGACGTAGAACAGTACAGCACCAGACAGACCATTTACCCACATTGACGTAGAACAGTACAGCACCAGACAGACCATTTACCCACATTGACGTAGAACAGTACAGCACCAGAAACACCATTTACCCACATTGACGTAGAACAGTACAGCACCAGAAACACCATTTACCCACATTGACGTAGAACAGTACAGCACCAGACAGACCATTTACCCACATTGATGTAGAACAGTTCAGCACCAGACCATTTACCCACATTGACGTAGAACAGTACAGCACCAGAAACACCATTTACCCACATTGACATAGAACAGTACAGCACCAGACAGACCATTTACCCACATTGACGTAGAACAGTACAGCACCAGACAGACCATTTACCCACATTGACGTAGAACAGTACAGCACCAGAAACACCATTTACCCACATTGACGTAGAACAGTACAGCACCAGACAGACCATTTACCCACATTGACGTAGAACAGTACAGCACCAGAAACACCATTTACCCACATTGACGTAGAACAGTACAGCACCAGAAACACCATTTACCCACATTGATGTAGAACAGTACAGCACCAGACAGACCATTTACCCACATTGATGTAGAACAGTTCAGCACCAGAAACACCATTTACCCACATTGACGTAGAATAGTACAGCACCAGACAGACCATTTACCCACATTGACGTAGAACAGTACAGCACCAGAAACACCAATTACCCACATTGATGTAGAACAGTACAGCACCAGAAACACCATTTACCCACATTGACGTAGAACAGTACAGCACCAGACAGACCATTTACCCACATTGACGTAGAACAGTACAGCACCAGAAACACCATATACCCACATTGACGTAGAACAGTTCAGCACCAGACAGACCATTTACCCACATTGACGTAGAACAGTACAGCACCAGAAACACCATTTACCCACATTGACGTAGAACAGTACAGCACCAGATAGACCATTTACCCACATTGACGTAGAACAGTACAGCACCAGACAGACCATTCACCCACATTGACGTAGAACAGTTCAGCACCAGACAGACCATTCACCCACATTGACGTAGAACAGTACAGCACCAGACAGACCATTTACCCACATTGATGTAGAACAGTTCAGCACCAGAAACACCATTTACCCACATTGACGTAGAACAGTACAGCACCAGACAGACCATTTACCCACATTGATGTAGAACAGTTCAGCACCAGAAACACTATTTACCCACATTGACGTAGAACAGTACAGCACCAGAAACACCATTTACCCACATTGACGTAGAACAGTACAGCACCAGACAGACCATTTACCCACATTGACGTAGAACAGTTCAGCACCAGACAGACCATTTACCCACATTGATGTAGAACAGTACAGCACCAGAAACACCATTTACCCACATTGACGTAGAACAGTACAGCACCAGACAGACCATTTACCCACATTGATGTAGAACAGTTCAGCACCAGACAGACCATTTACCCACATTGACGTAGAACAGTACAGCACCAGAAACACCATTTACCCACATTGATGTAGAACAGTACAGCACCAGACAGACCATTTACCCACATTGACGTAGAATAGTTCAGCACCAGACAGACCATTTACCCACATTGACGTAGAACAGTACAGCACCAGAAACACCATTTACCCACATTGACGTAGAACAGTACAGCACCAGACAGACCATTTACCCACATTGACGTAGAACAGTACAGCACCAGACAGACCATTTACCCACATTGACGTAGAACAGTACAGCACCAGAAACACCATTTACCCACATTGACGTAGAACAGTACAGCACCAGACAGACCATTTACCCACATTGATGTAGAACAGTACAGCACCAGAAACACCATTTACCCACATTGACGTAGAACAGTACAGCACCAGACAGACCATTTACCCACATTGATGTAGAACAGTACAGCACCAGACAGACCATTTACCCACATTGACGTAGAATAGTTCAGCACCAGACAGACCATTTACCCACATTGACGTAGAACAGTACAGCACCAGAAACACCATTTACCCACATTGATGTAGAACAGTACAGCACCAGACAGACCATTTACCCACATTGACGTAGAATAGTTCAGCACCAGACAGACCATTTACCCACATTGACGTAGAACAGTACAGCACCAGAAACACCATTTACCCACATTGACGTAGAACAGTACAGCACCAGACAGACCATTTACCCACATTGACGTAGAACAGTACAGCACCAGACAGACCATTTACCCACATTGACGTAGAATAGTTCAGCACCAGACAGACCATTTACCCACATTGACGTAGAACAGTACAGCACCAGAAACACCATTTACCCACATTGACGTAGAACAGTACAGCACCAGACAGACCATTTACCCACATTGACGTAGAACAGTACAGCACCAGACAGACCATTTACCCACATTGACGTAGAACAGTACAGCACCAGACAGACCATTTACCCACATTGACGTAGAACAGTACAGCACCAGAAACACCATTTACCCACATTGATGTAGAACAGTACAGCACCAGAAACACCATTTACCCACATTGACGTAGAACAGTACAGCACCAGACAGACCATTTACCCACATTGACGTAGAACAGTACAGCACCAGAAACACCATTTATCCACGTTGACGTAGAACAGTACAGCACCAGACAGAACATTTACCCACATTGACGTAGAACAGTACAGCACCAGAAACACCATTTATCCACGTTGACGTAGAACAGTACAGCACCAGACAGACCATTTACCCACATTGACGTAGAACAGTACAGCACCAGACAGACCATTCACCCACATTGACGTAGAACAGTACAGCACCAGACAGACCATTCACCCACATTGACGTAGAACAGTACAGCACCAGACAGATCATTTACCCATATTGACGTAGAACAGTACAGCACCAGACCATTTACCCACGTTGACGCAGAACAGTACAGCACCAGACAGATCATTTACCCACATTGACGTAGAACAGTACAGCACCAGAAACACCATTTACCCACATTGACGTAGAATAGTACAGCACCAGACAGACCATTTACCCACATTGATGTAGAACAGTACAGCACCAGACAGACCATTTACCCACATTGATGTAGAACAGTTCAGCACCAGAAACACCATTTACCCACATTGACGTAGAATAGTACAGCACCAGACAGACCATTTACCCACATTGACGTAGAACAGTACAGCACCAGAAACACCAATTACCCACATTGATGTAGAACAGTACAGCACCAGAAACACCATTTACCCACATTGACGTAGAACAGTACAGCACCAGACAGACCATTTACCCACATTGACGTAGAACAGTACAGCACCAGAAACACCATATACCCACATTGACGTAGAACAGTTCAGCACCAGACAGACCATTTACCCACATTGACGTAGAACAGTACAGCACCAGAAACACCATTTACCCACATTGACGTAGAACAGTACAGCACCAGATAGACCATTTACCCACATTGACGTAGAACAGTACAGCACCAGACAGACCATTCACCCACATTGACGTAGAACAGTTCAGCACCAGACAGACCATTCACCCACATTGACGTAGAACAGTACAGCACCAGACAGACCATTTACCCACATTGATGTAGAACAGTTCAGCACCAGAAACACCATTTACCCACATTGACGTAGAACAGTACAGCACCAGACAGACCATTTACCCACATTGATGTAGAACAGTTCAGCACCAGAAACACTATTTACCCACATTGACGTAGAACAGTACAGCACCAGAAACACCATTTACCCACATTGACGTAGAACAGTACAGCACCAGACAGACCATTTACCCACATTGACGTAGAACAGTTCAGCACCAGACAGACCATTTACCCACATTGACGTAGAACAGTACAGCACCAGACAGACCATTTACCCACATTGACGTAGAACAGTACAGCACCAGACCATTTACCCACATTGACGTAGAATAGTACAGCACCAGACAGACCAATTACCCACATTGACGTAGAACAGTACAGCACCAGAAACACCATTTACCCACATTGACGTAGAACAGTTCAGCACCAAAAACACCATTTACCCACATTGACGTAGAACAGTACAGCACCAGAAACACCATTTACCCACATTGATGTAGAACAGTACAGCACCAGACAGACCATTTACCCACATTGACGTAGAACAGTACAGCACCAGACAGACCATTTACCCACATTGACGTAGAACAGTACAGCACCAGACAGACCATTCACCCACATTGACGTAGAACAGTACAGCACCAGACAGACCATTTACCCACATTGACGTAGAAGAGTACAGCACCAGACAGACCATTTACCCACATTGATGTAGAACAGTTCAGCACCAGAAACACCATTTACCCACATTGATGTAGAACAGTTCAGCACCAGACAGACCATTTACCCACATTGACGTAGAACAGTACAGCACCAGAAACACCATTTACCCACATTGACGTAGAACAGTACAGCACCAGACAGACCATTTATCCACATTGAGTAGAACAGTCAGCACCACGTTCAGACAGCGGACCATTTACCCACATGACGTAGAACAGTCAGCACCAGACAGACCATTTACCCACATTGACGTAGAACAGTCAGCACCAGAAACAGACCATTTACCCACATTGACGTAGAACAGTACAGCACCAGACAGACATTTACCCACATTATACCCACATTGAGTAGAACAGTTCAGCACCAGACAGACCATTTACCCACATTGACGTAGAACAGTACAGCACCAGAAACACCATTTACCCACATTGATGTAGAACAGTACAGCACCAGAAACACCATTTACCCACATTGACGTAGAACAGTACAGCACCAGACAGACCATTTAACCACATTGACGTAGAACAGTACAGCACCAGACAGACCATTTACCCACATTGAAGTAGAACAGTTCAGCACCAGAAACACCATTTACCCACATTGACGTAGAACAGTACAGCACCAGACAGACCATTTACCCACATTGACGTAGAACAGTTCAGCACCAGAAACACCATTTACCCACATTGACGTAGAACAGTACAGCACCAGAAACACCATTTACCCACATTGACGTAGAACAGTACAGCACCAGACAGACCATTTACCCACATTGATGTAGAACAGTTCAGCACCAGACGGACCATTTACCCACATTGATGTAGAACAGTTCAGCACCAGACAGACCATTTACCCACATTGACGTAGAACAGTACAGCACCAGAAACACCATTTACCCACATTGACGTAGAACAGTACAGCACCAGAAACACCATTTACCCACATTGACGTAGAACAGTACAGCACCAGACAGACCATTTACCCACATTGACGTAGAACAGTACAGCACCAGACAGACCATTTACCCACATTGACGTAGAACAGTACAGCACCAGACAGACCATTTACCCACATTGACGTAGAACAGTACAGCACCAGACAGACCATTTACCCACATTGACGTAGAACAGTACAGCACCAGAAACACCATTTACCCACATTGACGTAGAACAGTACAGCACCAGAAACACCATTTACCCACATTGACGTAGAACAGTACAGCACCAGACAGACCATTTACCCACATTGATGTAGAACAGTTCAGCACCAGACCATTTACCCACATTGACGTAGAACAGTACAGCACCAGAAACACCATTTACCCACATTGACATAGAACAGTACAGCACCAGACAGACCATTTACCCACATTGACGTAGAACAGTACAGCACCAGACAGACCATTTACCCACATTGACGTAGAACAGTACAGCACCAGAAACACCATTTACCCACATTGACGTAGAACAGTACAGCACCAGACAGACCATTTACCCACATTGACGTAGAACAGTACAGCACCAGAAACACCATTTACCCACATTGACGTAGAACAGTACAGCACCAGAAACACCATTTACCCACATTGATGTAGAACAGTACAGCACCAGACAGACCATTTACCCACATTGATGTAGAACAGTTCAGCACCAGAAACACCATTTACCCACATTGACGTAGAATAGTACAGCACCAGACAGACCATTTACCCACATTGACGTAGAACAGTACAGCACCAGAAACACCATTTACCCACATTGACGTAGAACAGTACAGCACCAGACAGACCATTTACCCACATTGACGTAGAACAGTACAGCACCAGAAACACACCATTTACCCACATTGACGTAGAACAGTACAGCACCAGACAGACCATTTACCCACATTGACGTAGAACAGTACAGCACCAGAAACACCATATACCCACATTGACGTAGAACAGTTCAGCACCAGACAGACCATTTACCCACATTGATGTAGAACAGTTCAGCACCAGAAACACTATTTACCCACATTGACGTAGAACAGTACAGCACCAGAAACACCATTTACCCACATTGACGTAGAACAGTACAGCACCAGACAGACCATTCACCCACATTGACGTAGAACAGTTCAGCACCAGACAGACCATTCACCCACATTGACGTAGAACAGTACAGCACCAGACAGACCATTTACCCACATTGACGTAGAACAGTACAGCACCAGAAACACCATTTACCCACATTGACGTAGAACAGTACAGCACCAGAAACACCATTTACCCACATTGACGTAGAACAGTACAGCACCAGACAGTCAGCACCAGAAACACCATTTACCCACATTGACGTAGAACAGTACAGCACCAGACAGACCATTTACCCACATTGATGTAGAACAGTTCAGCACCAGAAACACTATTTACCCACATTGACGTAGAACAGTACCATTTACCCACATTGACGTAGAACAGTACAGCACCAGAAACACCATTTACCCACATTGACGTAGAACAGTACAGCACCAGACAGACCATTTACCCACATTGACGTAGAACAGTTCAGCACCAGACAGACCATTTACCCACATTGACGTAGAACAGTACAGCACCAGAAACACCATTTACCCACATTGACGTAGAACAGTACAGCACCAGACAGACCATTTACCCACATTGATGTAGAACAGTTCAGCACCAGACAGACCATTTACCCACATTGATGAACCATTTACCCACATTGAGGTAGAACAGTACAGCACCAGAAACACCATTTACCCACATTGACGTAGAACAGTACAGCACCAGAAACACCATTTACCCACATTGATGTAGAACAGTACAGCACCAGACAGACCATTTACCCACATTGACGTAGAATAGTTCAGCACCAGACAGACCATTTACCCACATTGACGTAGAACAGTACAGCACCAGAAACACCATTTACCCACATTGACGTAGAACAGTACAGCACCAGACAGACCATTTACCCACATTGACGTAGAACAGTACAGCACCAGACAGACCATTTACCCACATTGACGTAGAACAGTACAGCACCAGAAACACCATTTACCCACATTGACGTAGAACAGTACAGCACCAGACAGACCATTTACCCACATTGACGTAGAACAGTGCAGCACCAGAAACACCATTTACCCACATTGACGTAGAACAGTACAGCACCAGACAGACCAATTACCCACATTGATGTAGAACAGTACAGCACCAGAAACACCATTTACCCACATTGATGTAGAACAGTACAGCACCAGAAACACCATTTACCCACATTGACGTAGAACAGTACAGCACCAGACAGACCATTTACCCACATTGACGTAGAACAGTACAGCACCAGAAACACCATTTACCCACATTGATGTAGAACAGTACAGCACCAGAAACACCATTTACCCACATTGACGTAGAACAGTACAGCACCAGACAGACCATTTACCCACATTGACGTAGAACAGTACAGCACCAGAAACACCATTTATCCACGTTGACGTAGAACAGTACAGCACCAGACAGAACATTTACCCACATTGACGTAGAACAGTACAGCACCAGAAACACCATTTATCCACGTTGACGTAGAACAGTACAGCACCAGACAGACCATTTACCCACATTGACGTAGAACAGTACAGCACCAGACAGACCATTCACCCACATTGACGTAGAACAGTACAGCACCAGACAGACCATTCACCCACATTGACGTAGAACAGTACAGCACCAGACAGATCATTTACCCATATTGACGTAGAACAGTACAGCACCAGACCATTTACCCACGTTGACGCAGAACAGTACAGCACCAGACAGATCATTTACCCACATTGACGTAGAACAGTACAGCACCAGAAACACCATTTACCCACATTGACGTAGAATAGTACAGCACCAGACAGACCATTTACCCACATTGATGTAGAACAGTACAGCACCAGACAGACCATTTACCCACATTGATGTAGAACAGTTCAGCACCAGAAACACCATTTACCCACATTGACGTAGAATAGTACAGCACCAGACAGACCATTTACCCACATTGACGTAGAACAGTACAGCACCAGAAACACCAATTACCCACATTGATGTAGAACAGTACAGCACCAGAAACACCATTTACCCACATTGACGTAGAACAGTACAGCACCAGACAGACCATTTACCCACATTGACGTAGAACAGTACAGCACCAGAAACACCATATACCCACATTGACGTAGAACAGTTCAGCACCAGACAGACCATTTACCCACATTGACGTAGAACAGTACAGCACCAGAAACACCATTTACCCACATTGACGTAGAACAGTACAGCACCAGAAACACCATTCACCCACATTGACGTAGAACAGTACAGCACCAGACAGACCATTTACCCACATTGATGTAGAACAGTTCAGCACCAGAAACACCATTTACCCACATTGACGTAGAACAGTACAGCACCAGACAGACCATTTACCCACATTGATGTAGAACAGTACAGCACCAGAAACACTTAGACCATTTACCCACATTGACGTAGAACAGTACAGCACCAGACAGACCATTCACCCACATTGACGTAGAACAGTTCAGCACCAGACAGACCATTCACCCACATTGACGTAGAACAGTACAGCACCAGACAGACCATTTACCCACATTGATGTAGAACAGTTCAGCACCAGAAACACCATTTACCCACATTGACGTAGAACAGTACAGCACCAGACAGACCATTTACCCACATTGATGTAGAACAGTTCAGCACCAGAAACACTATTTACCCACATTGACGTAGAACAGTACAGCACCAGAAACACCATTTACCCACATTGACGTAGAACAGTACAGCACCAGACAGACCATTTACCCACATTGACGTAGAACAGTTCAGCACCAGACAGACCATTTACCCACATTGATGTAGAACAGTACAGCACCAGAAACACCATTTACCCACATTGACGTAGAACAGTACAGCACCAGACAGACCATTTACCCACATTGATGTAGAACAGTTCAGCACCAGACAGACCATTTACCCACATTGACGTAGAACAGTACAGCACCAGAAACACCATTTACCCACATTGATGTAGAACAGTACAGCACCAGACAGACCATTTACCCACATTGACGTAGAATAGTTCAGCACCAGACAGACCATTTACCCACATTGACGTAGAACAGTACAGCACCAGAAACACCATTTACCCACATTGACGTAGAACAGTACAGCACCAGACAGACCATTTACCCACATTGACGTAGAACAGTACAGCACCAGACAGACCATTTACCCACATTGACGTAGAACAGTGCAGCACCAGAAACACCATTTACCCACATTGACGTAGAACAGTACAGCACCAGACAGACCAATTACCCACATTGATGTAGAACAGTACAGCACCAGAAACACCATTTACCCACATTGATGTAGAACAGTACAGCACCAGAAACACCATTGACCCACATTGACGTAGAACAGTACAGCACCAGACAGACCATTTACCCACATTGACGTAGAACAGTACAGCACCAGAAACACCATTTATCCACGTTGACGTAGAACAGTACAGCACCAGACAGACCATTTACCCACATTGACGTAGAACAGTACAGCACCAGAAACACCATTTATCCACGTTGACGTAGAACAGTACAGCACCAGACAGACCATTTACCCACATTGACGTAGAACAGTACAGCACCAGACAGACCATTCACCCACATTGACGTAGAACAGTACAGCACCAGACAGACCATTCACCCACATTGACGTAGAACAGTACAGCACCAGACAGATCATTTACCCATATTGACGTAGAACAGTACAGCACCAGACCATTTACCCACGTTGACGCAGAACAGTACAGCACCAGACAGATCATTTACCCACATTGACGTAGAACAGTACAGCACCAGAAACACCATTTACCCACATTGACGTAGAATAGTACAGCACCAGACAGACCATTTACCCACATTGATGTAGAACAGTACAGCACCAGAAACACCATTTACCCACATTGACGTAGAATAGTACAGCACCAGACAGACCATTTACCCACATTGATGTAGAACAGTACAGCACCAGAAACACCATTTACCCACATTGACGTAGAACAGTACAGCACCAGACAGACCATTTACCCACATTGACGTAGAACAGTACAGCACCAGACAGACCATTTACCCACATTGACGTAGAACAGTTCAGCACCAGACAGACCATTTACCCATATTGAAGTAGAACAGTACAGCACCAGACAGACCATTTACCCACATTGATGTAGAACAGTACAGCACCAGATAGACCATTTACCCACATTGACGTAGAACAGTACAGCACCAGACAGACCATTTACCCACATTGACGTAGAACAGTACAGCACCAGACAGACCATTTACCCACATTGACGTAGAACAGTTCAGCACCAGACAGACCATTTACCCATATTGAAGTAGAACAGTACAGCACCAGAAACACCATTTACCCACATTGACGTAGAACAGTACAGCACCAGACAGACCATTTACCCACATTGACGTAGAACAGTTCAGCACCAGACAGACCATTTAGCCCATTGATGTGACAATCTTGATGCAAATTTACACTAAATGTCCTCCACTTGAGCATCATCCATGACTCACCATTCAGAGTCAGGTTTAATATCACCAGCATAAATTGTGAAATTCGTCTTTGCAATACAAAATAATAGAGGCAAAAATGCACATACATACACAGATATCTAATGGGATTGGGGAAAAGTGTTTCTGAATCATTGAATGTGTCTTCGGGTTAATGTACTTCCTTCCTGTTGTTAGCAATGAGAACAAGGCATGACCTGGGTGGTGGGGGTCCTTAATGCCAGATGCACCTTTTTTGAGGCATCGCTCCTAGAAGACGTCCTGGATATTTCTGAGGCTAGTAACCATGATGGAGCTGACATAAGATTACAAGTGACTGCAGCTTATCTTGATCTCTCATTCCCCTCATATACATGTGTCTACCTAAAGGTGACCCACTTACCCATGTTTAGTGTGACCGTGATGATGTTCAGGGACATTGTTGAGTCAGTGACGCTGCTGAACGAGGATGCCTATGAAGGGTTATAACCAGAGGAACAACATTAAGTGAAGTGTAGAAAATCTACGGAGTGTGAAACTACTTTTGATTCAAACCATAACAACTGGGCAGGGAGAAGCAGGACAAACCAAGACAGGGCAAGTTTATTTTTTGATAGCTTTTATGAGTTTTTATATTAAGAATTTTACATTTTTATAATCAGATTTTTTAAAATATTCAGAAATATTAAGATTACCTTTGTGACCCGCACATCGAAACATACAGTGAGATGTGTCATTTTCATCAACCACCATAGTCCGAGATTGTGCAAGTGTCACTGTGCTTCCGGTGCCTACAATTTACTAACCCTTACTAAACTATACATATTTGGATTGTGGGAGGAAACCCACGCAATCATGAGGAAAACATACTAACTTCTTACAGGCTGCCATGGGAATTGAACCCTGATGCGAGTGCTGGTGTCGTATAGCACAATGTTAACTACTACACTACTGTCTCATTTTGAATTCTTTTTAAACAGAACCTTCTGGGCTTTCAAAGAAAGAAGGTATTTTAGCATTTAAAGGAAGATTTGCCAATGGAAGACAAATTAATAGAATTGATTAAAACTCGGGAGAGAAAAGAGCACAATTTACAGTTTAGAATACAGCTTGCAAAAGATTTAGAGATAAATATTAAAAGGCTCAATTTACAATACTCCAGGAGCACAGCATCTGAATGGGGCTATTGCAGAGAACCAGACAGGCCCCTCCTGCTCCGTAGTAACATGAAGGGAACTACATCCACAGCAATGATTTTCTGCACTAACTGATTACACATGCGATCACTGAACTGGCTGTGATTTAGGAAGGATGGGATAGGGGACAGGGGACAGGGGACAATGGTTGGGAGCTACGGGTGTCCAAGGAAGATCAAGGCCATCGGGCTGGAACAATCATCATTTCTACTTTTGATTTGCAAAGAAAATTGTGCAGATCTCTTACGCGCTCAAGACGTGCTGGTCGCTGCTTCCGCCTGCGCCGATGGCGTTTCAGGATCCGGGAAGCATTACTTTGTTCTGTGGAGCTGCTGAACCTGGGGAGAGAAAATCAAACAAAGTCCAGGAAATCCACATCACCCACACTGCAAGGTTGCTTTTGTCTTTCTGGGAGATACTCCACTGTTTCTCTCCTTCTCCACCCACCCTGTAAACTTCCCAAACACGAGGTGCTGATAGAGTAATTCTCACGCTTACTTCAAGTTCTAGCATCGTGCTTTTCCTCCTCTTGTTCATCTCCTGGTTAAACCATCAGCTCATTTTACACAGACCCTTTACCCGTCTCTTCCCTTCTAAAGCAGATGAAAGGAAGATAGCTGGTGTTGTTGATAGTGTAGGAGGTTGTCATAGGTTGGAACAGGACATTGACAGGATGCAGAGATGGGCTGATAAATGGCAGATGGAGTTCAATCTCGAAAAAGATGGGGGCCAGAATGGACAATGGTAAAAGAGAAGGGTGGCGGAGAGAAAAAATTACCAGAAGTTAGAGAAATTGATGTTCATGGTCTTTTTACCTTTCCCCATTCTGGTGCCCCGCTCACCCCTTCTCTTCTCCTCACCTGCCCATCACCTCCCTCCTCCTTCCCTTTCTTTCATGGCTGTCAGTCATCTCCCATTAGATTCCTTTTTTTCTGGCGTGTGCCTGCATCCGTGATGATGTCTTTTTCATGGCTTTTTACAAGGCGCGGAAAGAGAGAGAGAGATAGAGAGATAGATAGAGAGATAGATAGAGATAGAGATATAGAGAGATAGATAGATAGAGAGAGACTGACTGTGTGGCGCGCCACTCCTCACACAGACACTTTCACAGTATTTTCCCTTTATTTTACAAGGTCAAGTTGCGATCTCGACACTCAACCTGGCACAGACGGAAATCGTACTCAGGAGCGGACCCAAATGGTTTCGAACCCGGGAACCTCCGCTCCCGGGTCCGGCGCCGATGTTATTGAGCCACCAACCGGCCCTAGATTCCTTAAGCCCTTCACCTCTTTGACCTATTCCCTCCTAGTTTCTCACATCATCCCCTTTCCTCAACCACAAACCTTCTATCTCACATGGTCTCATCAATCACCTGCCAGCTTGTATTTCTTCCTCTCCACCCAACTTTTTACTCTGGCTTCTTTCCCTTTCCAATCCCGATGATGGGTCTCAACCCAAAATATTAACTATTTATTCCCCTCCAAAGATGCTGCTAAGCTCTTCCAGCTTGCTCTAGATTTCTGGAATCTGCAGAATCTCCTGTGCTTATCAAATCCAGTTTTGGTTGGATTGGAGTACAGTGAGGGAAGGCAGGCAGTTTGGCCCAACAAGCTCACAACCTTGAGAAGGAGCAATCAAAAAGAGCTGTTGACTACTTAAGTGGACAAGTAAAGCTGATTTCACCTGAGCATAGTTTCACATTAACTGTGAGGAAATGAGCAGTGGTGAGAGAAAAGGCAGCCAGCTCCACACATAGTTAGAGCTTTTCTCTTTGCAGCCAAGGAGGATGAGCGGTTATTCTACAGATGTATACAGTGGACAACTAGACTTTTTCCCAGAGTGGAAATGGATAATACCAGGGGGCATAATTTTAATGTGATTGGAGGGGAGTAACAAGGATGATGGTAGGGGCAGACATATTTGGGACATTTAAGGGAATCTTAGATAGGTACACAGAAGTAAGAAAAATGGAGGACCACGTGGAAAGGAAGAGTGAGATCGATCTTGGAGGAAGTTGAAAGGTCAACACCACATTTTGGACCAAAGGGACTGTATTGTGCTGTTTTATAACACTGCAACCTTTTTCCAGGTTTGGTAAATCAAGAACTAGAGCAGAGTTTTGAGGTGAGGGGAGAAATTGAGTAACAACCCAAATGGTAAATGAGACTGCAGATGCTGAAATCCAGAGCAACCAAACAAAAAACAGCACTGGAGGGACTCAGTGGGTCAGGTGGCACCTTGGGAGGTAAATGGACAGGCAACATGTCAGGTCGAGATCCTTCATCGAGACTGACGTTGGTATGTGTTTGGAATGAGCTGGAAGAAAAAGTGGTTCAGGCAAGCACAACAGCAACATTTAAAGGGCACTTGGACAGCTATATGGTTAGGAAAGGATTAGAGGGATATCAGCCAAATAAGACTTGCTTGGAGGGATATATGTCTGGCATGGATCGTTGGGTTAAAGGCTGACTTCTGCGCTTAAGACTCCATATGGTCACCCTTGGGCAAGGTGTAGTACCTGCTTAGCCCCTCTACCCCACCCCGATCAGGGTCACGTGAAGCCATGTGAGAAGGTGGTGGATGATCATATGAGCAGTTGGTGCATATCACAAGTCCTGGTTATGCGACCACTGATGCCAAGCAGACAATTTCTTTGGCTGGGGTCACCAGTCTTGTGAAGACACTGTCCAGAAGGAAGTAACTGCAAACCATTTAAGTAGAAAAATTTGCTAAGAACTTGGAAAAACCTTGATGGCCTACGTCATACAACAGAGCAGATAATGAATGAACGGTGACTTAGTAGTAAAATGGATTCAGCAGTGGCTATACGGGAGACGCCAGAGAGCAGTGGTGGATAACTGTGTCAGATTGGAGGAGGGTGTGTAGCGGTGTGCCTCAGGGATCTGTACTGGGTCCAATGTTGTTAGTCATATATATTAATGATCTGGATGATGGGGTAGTAAATTGGATTAGTAAGTATGCAGATGATACTAAGATAGGTGGTGTTGTGGATGATGAAGTAGGTTTTCAAAGCTTGCAGAGAGGTTTAGGCCAGTTAGAAGAGTGAGCTGAAAGATGGCAGATGGAGTTTAATGCTGAAAAATGTGAGGTGCTACGTTTTGGTAGGACTAATCAAAATAGGACATACATAGTAAATGGTAGGGCATTGAAGAATGCTGTAGAACAGAGGGATCGAGGAATAATGGTGCATAGTTCCCTGAAGGTGGAATCTCATGTGGATAGGGTGGTGAAGAAAGCTTTTGGTATGCTGGCTTTTATAAATCAGAGCATTGAGTATACGAGTTGGGATGTAATGTTGAAATTGTATAAAGCATTGGTAAGGCCAAATTTGGAGTATTGTGTACAGTTCTGGTCACCAAATTATAGAAAAGATGTCAATAAAATTGAGAGAGTACAGAGGAGGTTTACTAAAATGTTGCTTAGGTTTCATCTCCTAAGTTACAGAGGAAGGTTGAATAGATTAGGTCTTTATTCTTTGGAGCATAGAAGGCTGAGGGGGGACTTGATAGAGGTGTTTAAAATTATAGGGGGATTGATAGAGTTGATGTGGATAGGCTTTTTCCATTGAGAGTGGGGGAGATTCAAACAAGAGGACACGAGTTGAGAGTTAAAGGGCAAAAGTTTAGGGGTAACACAAGGGGGAACTTCTTTAGTCAGAGAGTGGTAGCTGTGTGGAACGAGCTTCCAGCAGAAGTGGTTGAGGCAGGTTCGATGTTGTCGTTTAAAGTTAAATTGGACAGCTATATGGACAGGAAAGGAATGGAGGGTTATGGGCTGAGTGCAGGTCGGTGGGACTAGGTGAGAGTAAGAGTTCGGCATGGACTAGAAGGGCTGAGATGGTTTCCGTGCTGTAATTTTTATATGGTGACTCCATGTCACTGAGTCTGTGATGCTGAGTAGAAGAGTATACACTTCTTACTACAATTACACAGGGCCTTGTTACATTAACACCTGGATTATTCATTGTACTTCCTTCCAACAAGGATTCAGCTGGCCGGTTCCTGGGAAGGGAGGTTTGTTGTACATGTAGGCTAGGTCTCTACTCTTGGTAGAGTTTTGATATCTTAAAGTCATGCAAACTTGAGATGGCCAAAGGCAGGCAGGGACTCAATGGCTGCTTCCATGCTTTATCTCTCTATGACTAACTCATTTTGGTAGATATGGGCAGCATAGAGAGAGAGCAAGCACAGAAACAGGCTGTTCAGCCCATCATGTGCTTTACCTAGCTAGGGAATCTAGAAACAAAAGAAAACAAGTTAAGAAATGGGCCACTGAGGAATGAAATAAGTTTCTTCACTTGAATGGTGGTGGATGTTTGGGACCCCCAGAGTGCACCAAATAGCCAGATCTTGATCTTAGAGGAATCGGGGATACAGAGCTAGGAAATATTGCTGAGCTACATCAGCCATGATCTTATTGAAGGCTACGGCAGGCCTACTATTTCTCATGTTCGTAAATCATAAAACACCCAGACTGGCAGTGAGATCAGTGGTTACTGAGGGAATGGATCAAAAAGTTTAAGATATTCAGATTCAGTTTTTTGTCCCCTGTATCGAAACATACAGGGAAATGTATCGCTTTTGTTAAACAACCGCACACTCAAGGATGTGCTGGGAGCTGACCTCAACATACGATGCTCACAATGTTCAGCAGAGGATACAAGCAGCAGCAAATTAAAACAAGACAATAGAGAAATAAGCCCCTTCCCTCCCCCAACCTCCTTGACACACACACAAACAGGCCTCTAACCTCACGACAGGCTACCTCAAGTCCTTGGCCCTGGACTCTCACATTATCAAAATTTAGGGGAGAAAGAAGAGATATGTCAGGCCAATGCTGAGTCACCGATCATGAAATATACAGAAGGACAAGTAAAGGAGACTAGTTGCCTTGTGATACTGGAAGAACTGAATTCAGGTGGGAGAATGTGGGGCTGCTCACTTTTAGACATTGAGGTTCTGAGGACTAGTAGTTAAAAGTAGGATTTGAAGTGCTTTGTAGAAACAAGCTGGGAAAAGTTGAGCAAATAGTCACAAAGGTGAGAGAATGACTACTTTTCAGAACAGGGCACCTTACGTTCTAAGGAGGATCTGAGCAGTTCTACATAGGGCCTTCAGAGGACACTAGAAAGGACTACCTGCTGGCTGCGTCATCTTCATCAGAATCGCAGAAACTGGTCGTTTCTAGCTCACTGCTCAGGAGTGTGGATGAACTCTCATAGCCTGCAAGATGCCGCTCCATCTTGGGGTGTCCATTAACTCTGGGACCTGAGGGGAGGCAGAAGACATTCCTCAATTGCAACACAGACACGGTAAAAGTGATCAAAAGCACATTGATTTATTTCCAAATTACAATTACAAGAAAAATATCTTCCATTATTCATGATGAGATTTTTACTTGAAGCTTTAAGACTCTAAGGCACAGCACAAAGTGCAGTGACCAAAGACTCTGCCATTGATGTCAAGGTGCTTCCAAAACAAAAAGAGCTATCAGGCATTTGACAAATACACCAAGCTCGTAGCTTAGGCACAAATTATTTCTGGTACTGCAGACTCTTCAACAGTAACCATTGGACCTGGTGATATTGATCCGAGGCTTTTCAGAAGTCAAGAATGAGGCATAAACTATGTTACAGCTGTTTTATTAGTGTTACATGAATGAACAACCAAAGAGATAGTCATGGTTGTCTCATTCTCAGACTAGGGAGAAACAATATTCCAGTGATTAGAGTGAGCCTATCAAGTAGACAGATTCAAGTAGTGTGACACCTGCTGCAAAAAACTGAGGAGCTTCTAGAAAAATGCAGACTCAGTTATACTGGAAAATTTATTGAACACCTAAAAAACAAGCAAGCATAGGAGAATAACAACTCCATATCCTAATCCAATAGCAGCTTTGGTCACAGAATTTCCCAATGCCCCAATATTCTGCTCTTACCATGTTCCATACTCTCTCTGCGCCGGGGTTTCTCTCTCCGCGACAGGACCACAGACTCCGTCTCCGTCTCGTTGTCCAGATTTTCCCGACTCCCAGTGACATTCGCACTGAAAGAGCAGGAAAAGCATCCAGGAGAAGCCACGTGGGAAATGCAAAACAAAGCATAGCTAAAGGATGGGGAGTCTAAACAAAACCCTTTGTCTAATATTTAATACTGACCTTTTCTAACCATTTCTACATGTCTTTAGCAATCTACAATTTGCTTAAACCACACTACATTTTAATAAGCATTTTTGCAATTACTGCTTTGACCCACATCATTTTAAAGATGTATCATTTAAACCACTTCTATACATTTGCAGATGACACCAATGTTGGTGAAATCTCAGATGGTAACAAGGTGGTGTACAAGAGTGAGGTAGATCACTCAGTTGAGTGGTATCACAGTAACAACTCTGTACTCAATGTCAGCAAGAAACTGATTGTAGACTTCAGGAAGGGGAAGTCGGGAGAACACACACCAGTCCTCAGAGATGTCAGCGGCAGAAAGGCTGAACAGCTTTAAATTCCTGGGCATAAACACCTCAGAGGATCTAAAGCAACACACACAAAACGCTGGAGGAACTCAGCAGGCCAAGCACCATCTATGGAAAACAGTCAACAATTGATGCCTCAGACCAACAGCCTTCTTCAGGACTGGAAAGGCCCTAACAAATTTCTACAGATGTACCATGGAGAGCAGTCCGACAATTTTGACTGATTGCATCATTGCCTGGTTGGGGACTCTAGTGCGCAGGATGGCAAGAAGCTACAGAGATTGTAGACTCAGCCAGCTCCATCCTGAGCACAACCCTCCCCACCACTGAGGACACCTTTAAAAAGCAGTGCCTCAAAAAGGTGGCAACCGTCAGCAAGTGCCCTCACCATACAGGACATGCCCTCTTCTTGTTACTCTCATTAAGGAGATGGTATAGGACACAGAAGACCCAAGCTCAACAATTCAGGCACAGCTTCTTCCTCTCCACCATCAGATTTTTTGAATGGACTAAGGATCCATGAATACTGCCTTGTTTTTGCTTTTTTGGTATGATTTGTTTAGTATTTTACATTAATTTTTTGCCTGTTGCCGCAAAGCAACAAATTCCACATCATAAGAGTAAGGCTCTGTAAGGTTTCACTGCTAATGTAATGGTTTCTCTGCAGCAGCAGCGTTTGGGTTATGACTAGAGATAAAGGGGGCTTTGGAATGTGTGCCATCCAATGACAGGCCTCTTGTGTGTCTGAGAGAAGGTATTTAGGGGCTTGTGTTCTGCGGAAGATGGAGAGAGAAGAGGCCAGAACGGAGAGGTCGTAGACTGCAGGACTGAGTGGACATGGAATGGAGTCGGGAGTTGACGATGCCCGGGGGAATCAATGGAGAATGAACGGATGGGAAAGTCATGAGCTCCAACGAGCGCATTAGACTTTTCTTTTTGTTTTCCTTACTAGCCCTTTAGTCAAATTAAGAATTATAAAGCTAAATCATTTAATTGCATATGGTGTACTGTTTATTATTTTGTGGTACTGATTTGCAACAGGGGAAAACATCACACAGCATCCACACAAACGAGATTTCACAAGTTTGGCGGTCCGGAGAGTGTCTTTCCCTGGACTAACGCAGTCCACCGAACCATGGGGTTACACAAGACAGTGATAATAAACCAGTAGAAGACACTAAGCTTTTACTTAGACACAAACCAGTAGGTTCAGAAGCTCCCAGGTTCCTATGGTGAGTAACTTTATCTGCAACCCTGCTGCATTGGGCATGATGGGTAGGGGCAATGCCTTGAGAAAAGCTTAAACTGATCCCAGTAACTTCTTCACTCCATTCTTACAAAATACTCTGCCACACGAGACCCAAGCTAGCTAAATCCATCATACTCTCAGGGTTATTTGCAATTGTAACGAAAAGAGAACAAGCCCCATCACGTTTAACTGAAAATCCAGACACCGATTGAAGAGGAACTAGAGATCTGTCTCCAAGCTTTCTGAAGCCTACAGGCCACTGGGTGGCCACATAGTTGCATGAGAGATTTCTGCAGATCTGGAAATCCAGAGCAATAAACAAAATACTGGAGGAACTTGTCGAGACTTGGCTGAAACACTGACCATTTGTTCCTCTCCATACACGCTGCCAGACTTGCAGAGTTCCTCCAGCATTTTGCCTGTGCATAGTTAGTCCTATGGAAGGGAATACAAATGCTGAGAACCTTCATCATGACATGATAAAAGATCTCGTCTCAAAGTGTTGACTGTTTGTTTCTTTGCATTGATGCTGCTTGACCTGCTGAGTTCCTCCACCATTTTGTGTGTGCCACTGCTCCTTTTCAGTGCTGAACGATACATAATGCATGGAAAAGCTATTGTAATGCCTTGTTTAATAAGCTAACAACTTCACTAACTGGAAGGATGGAGGTCTTGAATCTCCGATTCCGCCTGTCCGCTCGATTGGAGGGGGCACTTCGGGCACACTGGTAACTGGGTGTGAAACAGGTTCTGGCTGCGACCCTTCAGCAGACACCAGCTGTGAGAAATAAGGATAAATTATGAATAAGGGCCACAGGCATGAGTAGTAGATCTGTTCATATGCAAACCACACATGAATTAAAGTAAATCACAAAATGCTGGTGAGACTCAACAGGCCAGACAGCATCAATGGAAAACAGTACCAATGGAAAACAGTACAGTCAACGCTTTGGGCCAAGACCCATCAGGACTGGGGAAAAAAACATTATTTTTTTACTCCTGTCCTGAAGGGCCTCAGCCCAAAACATCAACTATCCTCTTGTCCATAGCTACTGCCTGGCCTGCCGAGTTTCATCAGCATTTTGTATGTGTTGCTCGGACTTGCAGCATCTGCAGATTTTCACTTGTTTTTACACAGGAATTAAGATTAGTTAGCAGTTTTTTGGTTGCATTAAGTAAACAAGCACAATAACAATCCAGAAATAAGATAAAGATCAGAGAGCCACGTAGAAGGGAAGGGTTAGAGTGATCATAGTATAAATAAAGGTCAGCACAACATCATGGGCCAAAGGGCCTGTACAGTGCTGTCATGTTACAAGTTCTATTAGCTTTATTTACCACATGTACATCAAAGCATATGTTTATACTTCAACAACCACAGTCTGAGAATGCACCAACACAACATGCCCACAACTTAGTCAGCCTAACCTGTAGGTCTTTGGGTTGTGGGAGGAAACCAGAACATGCAGAGGAAACTCCTGTGTTCATAGGGAGATCATACAAACTCCTTACAGATAGCAGTGGGGTAGTTGGTCATCTGATTGCTGGTGCTGAACGGCATTGTTAATCACTAAGCTACCTCGCCATGAGGGCTGTGTATGGTTAGTTAATTCCTGCCAATACAATTGCTCTCATTTCCCAATAAGGGAAGGAGACAGAAAAGTCAACAAATTCAATTGTTATCCAGCAACCACCTCTAGTCCCTGGACATTAAACAGAAATGATGCAGAATTTCTTTAGCCAGAGGGTAGAGAATCTGTGGAAATCATTGTTGTGGATGGCTGTGAAACCAAGTGATTGGGTGAGGTTGAAGGGTTCTTGTTTAGTAAGAGTGTCAAAGTTTGTGGGGAGAAGACAGGAGAATGGGGCTGAAAAGGAAATTAGCCATGATTGAATGACAGAGCAGACTTGATGGGCTGAATGCACTAACAATGCTCCCATGTCTTGTGGTCATATATCATGAAAATTTATTGAGGACATTCAGCCCATTTGGTCCAGCAGCCAAATCCCATTTCCCTGTTCTTGATCCAAGTTCCGGCAGGTTATAGTTCAGTCCTTTCGGTTCTTGCCCAGATTCTTTTCTGAAAGTGTTCAGTGAACCTTGCCCCTAAAAAACTTTCAAGCTGTGAGGTCCACCGTTTGGGTGAAAAAATTCCTCAAATCCTCACAAAACTGCCACTTTAAATCCTTGGTTATTCTGTTTTATGCATGTTTCATGCATCTCAGTTTTATATACAAAGTCGAAATCCCTCTCATGCTCCTCAACACCAGTCGACGCAACCTTACTCAACTCCAGCTATGTCAATATCCTGAATCAGCCTCCTCTATTGGACCATAGCACCCACTAGCTTCAGGTAAGTGGTATGAATAGATGCTCCAGCCTGAATTTGGTGTCTGGCTGGTGCAACAGTTGGACAGCAAAAGTGACACCAAATACTCCATCACATCAGACTCCCTTCTCCTCAGCTTTCTACCCAGGAAAATATCAGTCATGTTTAATGAGATAAACAGTCAGGAATACCCAGCAGATCAGGCAGCAGTTATGAAGAGAGAAACACAGTGAATGACCTTTCACTGGACTAATGAAAGAACACTGACCTGAAACGGTAACCATTTCCTTCTCCACAGGTGCTGCCTGACTGGCTAAGTGTTTTTATTAGATTAGATTAAATTCAACTTTATTGTCATTGTGCCGAGTACAGATACAAAGCAAATGCAAAGAATAGTGTTATTCACAAAATAACTGCGAATAAAAAGTGCTACAGCACACAAACATAAAAGTACTGAGACAGTACACTATGGGTGCAATACTGCTTAGCGCTGTGATGAGAGGTCCAGCAGGGTCATAGCCTCAGGGAAGAAGCTCTTCCTGTGCCTGCCGGTGCGGGAGCAGAGGCTCCTGTAGCGCCTACCAGATGGGAGGAGAGTAAAAAGCCCATGGTTAGGGTGAGATGCATCCTTGATAATGCTTTTCGCCCTGCCCAGGCAGCGTTTATGGTAGATGTTCTCAATGGTGGGCAATTGGGTGCCGATAATCTGCTGGGCAGTTTTCACCACATGCTGGAGTGCTTTGCAGTCCGATACGGGACAATTGCCATACCACACTGAGATGCAGTTGGTGAGTATGCTCTCAATGGTACAGCGGTAAAAGTCTGTCAGTATCCTGGGACAGAGGTGGGCTTTCTTGATGCTCTGCAGGAAATAAAGGCGCTGTTGCACCTTTTTGATCAGGATGGAGGAGTTCAGGGACCAGGTGAGATCCTCAGAAACGTGGACACCAAGGAATTTAAAGCTTGATACACGCTCCACTACAGCTCCGTTGATGTAGATGGGGACGTGAGTGCAGCTCCTAGCATGCCTGAAGTCCACAATGATTAAAGATAAAGCCGTAAGACACTGAAGCAGAATCAGGCCATTCTGTCCATCGAGTCTGCTCTGCCATTCCATCCTGGCTGAATTACTTTCCCTCTCAACCCCATTATCCTGTCTTCTCCCTGTAACCGTTGGGGCCCTTACTAATCAAGAACCTAAACTCAGCTTTAAGTATGCCCAATGACTTGGCCTCCACAGCCGTCGGTGCAATAAATTCCACAGATTCACTATCCTCTGGCTAAAGAAACCCCTCCTCACCTATGATCTAAAGAACCCTAGTAGAGATATTTATATAATCCCTAGCAACAGGTAAGGTACCAGAGGATTGGAGGATAGCCAATGTTGTTCCACTGTTTAAGAAAGACTCTAAAAATAAACCAGGAACTTATAGGCGCCGGCGAGCCTGACATCAGTGGTGGGAAAATTACTGGAAGGTATTCTAAAGGACCAGATATGAGCGTACTTGGATAGACATGGACTGATTAAGGTCAGTATGGCTTTGTGCATGGCAGGTCGTGCCTAACAAAACAAAGTTTTTCCAAGGAAGTTACCATGAGAGTTACCATGAAGGCAAGGCCCTGAATGTTTTCTACATGGACTTTAGGAAGGCACATATCAAGGTACTGCCCAGGGAGGTTGGTCAAGAAGGTTCAGTTGCTAGGTATTCAAGATAAGGTCATAAATTGGATTAGACATTGGCTTTGTGGGAGGAGCCAGAGAATGGTAGTAGGTGTTTGTCTCTCTGACTGGAGGCCTGGGACTAGTGGAGTGCCGCAGTGATCAGTGCTGGGTCCATTGTTGTTTGCCACCTATATCAACAGTCTGGAGGATAATGTGGTTAACTGAATCAGTAAATTTGCAGATTAGATTATGAGGACACTCAGTCCTCGTTTATTGTCATTTAGAAATGCGTGCATTAAAAAATGATACAATGTTCCTCCAGTATGATATCACAGAAACACAAGACAAACCAAGACTAAAACTGACAAAAGCCACATAATTATAACATATAGTTACAATAGTGCAAAGCAATACCGTAATTTGATAAGAGCAGGCCATGGGCACAGTAAAAAAAAGTCTCAAAGTCCCGATAACCCATCATCTCACACAGACGGTAGAAGGAAGAAAAGCTCTCCCTGCCATGAACCTCCAGCGCCGCAAACTTGCCGATGCAGCACCCTGGAAGCACCCGACCACAGTCCAGCTCTGAGTCCGTCCAAAAACTCCCAGCCTCCGACCAGCCCTCGAACATTGAGCACCCAGCACCATCTCTGCCGAGCGCTTCGACCCCGGCCCTGGCCACCAAGCAACAGGCTAAGCCAAGGATTCAGGGCCTTCCCCTCCAGAGATTTCGGATCACAGTAGCGGCAGCAGCAAAGCAGGCATTTCAGAAGTTTCACCAGATGTTCCTCCATGCTCTCACGTCTGCCTCCATCAAATCAGAATTGTGCATGGTATCCTACTTGACAGATAACAGATATCATCACTGGAGAGGCCGTGGGCGCTGCGTCGTGCTGCCATCTTCTCCTCCCGCCTAGATTGATGCCAAGATTGGGGGTGTTGTGAACAGCAAGGAAGACTATCAGAGCTTGCAGCTGGATCTGGATCAGCTGGAAAAATGGGCTGAAAAATCACGTATGAAATTTAAAGCAGACAAGTGTGAGGTGTTGCACTTCAGTAGGACCAACCAGAGTGGGTCTTACATAGTAGAGATAGGGCATTGAGGAGCACAGCAGAACAAAAGCATCTGGGAAAACAGGACCATAATCCATTGAAAGTGGTGTCACGGGTTCATAGGGTCGTAAGGAAAGCTTTTGGCACACTGGCTTTCATTAAACAAAGTATTGGGTACAGGAGATGGCATGTGATGTTGAAATTGTACAAGAGGCCTAAGTTGTGCAGTTTTGGTCACCTACCTGCAGGAAAGATGTAAATAAGGTTGAAAGAGTACAGAAAAAAATTATAACGATGTTGCCGGGATTGGAGGACCTGAGTTATATGGAAAGATTGAATAGGTTATATTCCTTGCGACGTAGAAGATTAAGAGGACATTTGATAGAAGTATACAAAATTATGAGGGGTATAGACAGGGTAAATGCAAACAGGCTTTTCCACTGAGGTTGGGTGGGACTAGAACCAGAGGTCATGGGTTAAAGGTAAAAGGTGAAAAGTTTAAGGGGAACATGAGGGGAAGTGAGTGTGGAATGAGCTGTTAGCAGAAGTGGTGCATGCAAGCTCAATTTCAATGGTTAAATTTGGACGGGTACATGGATAGTAGAAGTATGGAGGGCAGATCCCGGTACAGGTTGATGGGAGTAAGCAGTCTAAATTGTTCAGCATGGACTAGATGGGTCAAAGGGCCTGTTTCTGTGCTGTAATTTTCTAGGACTATGACATCCTATTCTGAGGCTCTGCCCTCTGGTCCTAGACACCCCCCACTATTCGAAACATCCTACTCTATCTAGGCCTTTCAATATTCAGTAGGTTTCAATTAGATTCCCCATTATTCTTCTAAACTCCAATGAGTACAGGCCCAAAGACATCAAGTGCTCCTCATATGTTAATCCTTTCACTCCTGGGATTATTCTTATGAACTTCCTCTGGACCCTCTTCAATGCCAGCACATCCTTTCTTAGATAAGGGACCCAAAACCACAGAATCTGCAAGTTTTTGGTTCCCACAGTCGCCTCAGCACGGACAGGCTTGTCAAGAGCTGATGCAGGTTACACTAGGCTGCAGCCTCAACCATGGCTTTTCTCAGCTGACAGTCATTCTTTTAATGAAGAGTGGTTTCTAAAATAAAAAAAACAATCATACAGCAACACATGTAGGCAACGATGCTGAGGAGAGTTTCCTGTAATAATCCTGCCAGCTGAAACCATTACAATAGATGGTCAAACCAAAACACCAGTCAATCCTTCTGTTCTGTAACAGCTGTTTCCCATCTGAGAGATGATTGTTTCCTTAATTACCATCCCAAAGGAAACAACTTGCACAGGCACTCAGCCAGGACAACTAATAATGGACCCTGCTGGTTTAACCCTTCAAAGATTGTCATGTGAACAGACAAGACGGTTAACAAGGAGAAGAACTTACTGAGTGGACTATCCAAGCTGCATTTTACTTCACAAGTTTGCCAGGACTCAGTACTTCAAGGATTAGTTGCTGTTGCAGAGGCAATCTTGACAGTAATCTTCCCTCCACTGCTTTGCCAACATGCTTCATCCCTGCAAAAGGTCCATCAGACCCGGGGAACCGACTGCATGGCTGCTTTGTAGCTGAATCACCCTGAAGCTGGCCACAAAATTACAGCAGGAACTCTCCTTGACTCATCAGCGGAGGGAATTTTGGCTGGTATGCCCCCACTCCTTCCCATCACTAGGATGCAGACGAAATGAAGTGCTGCTCAAGATTGTGACCCAGAGCAAGTGGGCTGTATGGGTGTGAGGACCCCTTTAGTCACTCTGAGGAAATAATTCACTAATTATACTAGACTGATTACGCAGTGAGAAAAGATTCAATACAGTGGATTCCGGCTCATTGGGACACATTGACCAGTACATTTTAGCCCAATTGGCCCTTATTAGTCGAAGTTTCATGGAAATAGTTAAAATGTATAAACAAAAAAAAACTGTTTAACTGAGTAACAAATTGTATATTTAAATGAAATACAAAACAAACTAGAGCACTAGTAACACTACTGGTGGCTGTCCATTGTATTTGACGATGACAGGAAACCTGCGCAGGAGAGTTTGTAAAGTGGAAAAGTAGCTGCACTGTGGCAGTCGCACTCTCGACCTAGGAAGTCCAGGTCCAGTTATATGAGTAGTCATCTTGGTTGCAATGGATGACCACGACTACTTCTGTGCCTCGTCATGCCCTTCACTCTCCATTGAGCGTTGCAGAACTGCCTTCCTGGCCATTGGATCTGTCTCATCCACCCAGTCCCCCAGAGCTGTCATTTCACTCACTAGACAAGATATTTTAATCTCTAACATCAGCAGGAGCAGAATTTAGATGATGGCCAAGTTTGAAGATGATATAAAGATTGATGGAGGGGCAGGTAGTGTTGAGGAAACAGGAAGGCTGCAGAAGGACAAGATTAGGAGAATAGGCAAGAAAGCGGCAAATGAAATACAATGTTGGAAAATGCATGGTCATGCACTTTGGTAGTAGAAATAAATGAGCAGACTATTTTCTAAACGGGGAGAAAATCCAAAAATCTGAGATGCAAGTGGACCTGGGAGTCCCTGCGCAGAACATCCTAAAGGTTGACTTGCAGGTTGAGTCGGTGGTGAGCAAGGCAAATGCAATGTTAGCATTCATTTCAAAAGGTCTAGAATACAAGAGCAGGGATGTGATGTTGAGACTTTAAGACACTGGTGCAGCCTCACCTTGAGTATTGTGAACAGTTTTGGGTTTCTCATCTCAGAAAATATGTGCTGGCATTGGAGAGGCTGCAGAGCAGGATGATTCCAGGAATGAAAGGGTTATCATATGAGAAATGTTTGATGGCTTTGTGTCTGTACTCGCTGGAATTCAGAAGGATCCCATTGAAACCTTTTGAATGTTGAAAGGCCTAGACAGAGTAGATGTGGAAAGGATGTTTCCCATGGTGGTGGAGTCTTGGACAGGAGGGGTGTCCATTTAAATCAGAGATGAAGACATTTCTTTCGCCAGAAGGTGGTGAATTTGTGGTATTTGTTACCACAGGCAACTGTGGAGGCCAGGTTGTTGGGTGAGCAGAGCTTGATAGGTTCTTGATTGGACACAGCATCAAAGGTTATTGGGAGAAGGCTAGGGACTGGGGCTGAGGAGAGAAAAAAGGATCAGCCATGACTGAATAGTGGAGCAGACTTGATGGGCCAAATGGACTGTTTCTACTCCTATGTCTTATGGCCTCTCAGGCCATAGTGTTCTTTCAATATTTAGAAAGTTTCAATGAGAACTCCCTCCATTCTTCTAAACTCCAGCAAGTACAGGCCCAGAACCATCAAGCCTCATATGTTAACCCTTTCATTCCCAGGATCATTCTCATAAACCTTCTCGTGACTCTCTGGAATGTCAGTACATCTTATCTTAGATATGGGGCCCAATACAATAGTACAAATGCAGTCTGGTCAATGCCTTACAAAGCCTCAGCATTACATCCTGGCTTTTATATTCTAGTCTTCTCGAAATGAATGCCATCATTGCATCTCCCTTCCTTACTACTGAATCAACCCACAAGTTAACCTTAAGTGAATCCTGCACAAATATTCCAAGTCCCTTTGCACCTCTGATTTCTGGATTTGCTCCCCATTTAGAAAATAGTCTATTTCTTTATTCCGTCTAGCAAAGTGCATAACCATATACTTCCCTTCACTATATATTGCATCTGTCACCGCTTTGCCTATTCTAATCTAAGTCCTCCTCCAGACTCCAAACACGTTGTAGCTGAAATGGCAGAGACATTGTGTGATAGACAAGCAGTAGCTTGAACAAAAACTGAACACAAAGGACACTAAAAAACACTTTACATAATAATGTCATCACATCAGACCAAGCTCTTCCGGTGAAACTCCAGCTCAATGTTGGTGGGTGTGAATTATGTACAATTCCATCAATTGTGTTACCCTACAATGTAACTGTAATGCTGTTACCACACATTATATATACAGCTGTAATGTGCAGCAATTAATATACTTTTGTTCAACTGCATCAAGATAGTTTTAGGGTTAAGACAGTTTTTGAAAGGCATAAAGAGGCTGACAGCTGGAATCTTCAACCCAGTGCAGAAATTTCCAATACTATAAGCCAGAGCTTAGAGATGCGAGGGGAAAAGTTTAAAGGAGATGTGAGGGGGAAAGTTTAAAGGAGATGTGTGGGCGTTTTTTTAATATACACTGAGTAGCTGGTGCCTGGAACGGCTGCCAGGGGAAGTGGTGGAAGCAGATATGATGGTGGCATTAGATAGACACCATGGTTGGTAGAAAAATGGAAGGTTACATAGGAGGGAAGGGGCAGATCGATCTTAAGAGTAGATTAAAAGGTTGGTACAACATTGTAAGCCCAAGGGCCTGTACTGTGCTGTAGTGTTCTACGTTCCAGGTAAGAGGATGATCTGATACACCAACTACTAATACAGACTGTACATTATCCTTTCACAGATTGCATCATCATTCTCTTTCGCCATCCTCAAATCACCACATTTGGCACAGAAAGCCAAAGTTTATAAAGCACAATTGTTGGCAATTTTAAAGAAGGACTCCCAAAAAGAGAGACATCTTACCCAGGACACCACTCTGCCATTGAAACAGGGCAACTTTGCATTGTCATCAGAGATCTCTTCCTTTACAACACTGCAAAACATGAAAGAGTTCAGAATTAACTACTGTTGCACAAAAGCTGGCAGTATAGCGACAACAAGTGGGTTAAAGATTTAAAGATTACCTGTACTCATCACAGGTACATCGAAATGTACATTGTTTGCATCAACGATCAGAGTACCAGGACGTGATGGGATCAGCCTGCAAGTGTCGCTATACTTCTGATGCCAACATAGCTTGCCCACAATTACTAACCCCAATTGGTACATCTTTGGAATGTGGGAGGAAACTGGAGCACCTGGAGGAAACCCATGCGGTTACGGGGAGAACACACAAACTCCTTACAGACAGCAGTGGGAATTGAACCTAGATTATGACCGCTGGCACTGTAAAACTTTACACCAACTGCAACGCTACCATACTGCCCTCTGATACAGAAATTCATACTGCCATACTGCCCTCTGATACAGAAATTCATACTGCCATACTGCCCTCTGATACAGAAATTCATACTGCCATACTGCCCTCTGATACAGAAATTCATACTGCCATACTGCCCTCTGATACAGAATTTCAAATGAAATAGAGGTAGAGATCTAATGGCCATCAACATTTTACCAGTGCAATTCCCCAAACTTTTCGTATTGTGTTCAAAAGAAAGGAGGAGCACAGCGGTAGACTTCTGTTATTTAGCACCTTCATGGCCCTAAGGCACCCTACAGTGCCTTACAATGAGGAACTTTTGAAAAATGCTCACTGTTAAAAGACAGCGATTCTAACAACAAACTTGTACTCACCAAAGGTCCTACACACATTAATGTGATAAATTGCCCCTAACATTGGTGGCAAGGACATACTGCTTCTCTTCCAAAGAGTACCTTGGAATCTTTAACATGTATCCAGTCAGTGAATGTGGCCAACGGGCACATTCCAAGGTGAAGGAATACAAGTTGAGGGACCAACAGAAGTTGAGTGCAACAAACACAAAGGCTCTGTGGACAAGGGCATCAGAAGGGCCCAGTGGCTTCACTATCTTATAGTGTTAGGTCCTGACATCCATGCACATTGATGGGCTGGACAACGTGTAACAGCTTCATGAAAAGATCATTTGAGGAAACGTAACTCATTGTGAGAAATGGTATGGAACTGCTGACATCATGAAGATGGGCAGATATATTCACTGTGTACATTATGAATATGGTAAAGTATATTTTTAAAGAAATCTCCCAATAGTGTAAAGGGAACCAAGTTTAACACCCCTGCAATGCTCCTGCAACTCTTCACTGGCCACCTTGCTTCTCCATTCTCCACAACACAGAATTCTTGCCTCAAATTTCTGGAATAAATAAATGAATATAAATAAATAATTCTGCATGCTTGCGTGTCCGTGTCCTGTTTGTTAATGCAAATGATGTATTTCACAATATTCTTCAATGCACATGTGAGAAATGAATCTGAATACTGTAGTACCATATATACTAGCTTGTGAATCATTTCCTTACAGGTATTGAAAGGGAAAAATACAATAAAATTCTATGCAAGAACTATAAACAAATAATTTTCTCAGGCTTCCAGCCGGGTACAAATATTGATTATTACAGATGTTTTGATGATAAACTCTGCCATCTTCATCGGTGAACCGTCATTCCTGAGCTCGTCATTGATAATTGATACCTGTACCCAGATGGAAGCCTGTGAAGAGTTTATTCATCATATACGCTGGGAAAGCTATAGATCCTTTTTCATAACTGATAACCGGCTACTAAAGAATACAAACTCTGCAAATAACAAAAACAACAGAGAACATGAGTTGTAAAGAGTCCTTGAATGTGAGTCTGTAGGTCATAGAATCAGTTCTGAGTTGTGGTGAGTGAGGCTTTCCGCTCCAGTTTAGGAGCCAGATGATTGTAGGGTCATAACTGTTCCTGAACCTGGTAGTGCAGAAACCAAGTCTTCAAAACATCCAAATCTTAAATCCTCTTTCATTCAGTCTCTTAATTATTCTTTTTGGTTCAGCGCATGCTTTCCAAAAAGCCTATCAAGCCTATCCCACAAAAGCCTTAGATTAAAGGCACTTTTAGAAATGCAAACATTTCTTGTTAAATCTCCCACAGAGTGGGGGTAGGGTTTGCTATTGCTGTGGCGAAATCTACTGGGACATGGAGAGCTTCCTCCCATCATGCCTACCTTCAGTCCACACAATGTACTGACTCAGTTGGTCTGACATCAGATGCTCTAGTGAAAGTGAAATTAATCATTTGATCAATAATGGTTATTGAAGAGCGGCTATTTGCAAAGGAAGTCGAGCTTTAATCAGTGTCTCAGCTTGCTAGACTCATGCATTCTCTACACAATGGAAATAGCTCCTGGTCAAGATGGTGCCAAATTGCATTGTTCAAGGACTTGGCTCACACTTGGTCGTTTTATTTAGGTTCATACAGATAGTTTTGGGGACAGCATACAGAGTAAGGGGTCACATTAGGGTTTAGGGAAAGGGATGAGGTGAAGTTAGAGGTCAGCGACAGTAAATGAAGAGCTGGAGGTTGGAGTGCTCTGGGGTCAAAGGTCAAAGATCCCAGGAGGTCAGATCAAGAATATAGACAGATCCGGATGTCAGATTCCAGTGATCCCTGATGATGGAGGTCAGGTTGGCAGGTGCCAAGGACGAAGCGGGGTGGTGGGGGGGGGGGGCATAGTGGAGAATAGGAAGGGTTTTATTTTGCTATTGGTATCTGTCTTTTTGTATGTTGGCTGCATGTTGTTTTACTGAACATTGTTGGCACTGGAACGTGTGGCAACACTTGTGGGCTGCCTCTAGCTCATTCTCAGACTATGTTTGTTGTTGACACAGAATGGATTTCACTGTATGTGATTAATAAATCCAATCTAGTTATTGAATAACAATTTTGGAAGTATCGTGGATGGGAGAAAGCTGACTCAAAGCATTTTGGCTGTATTCATTGCAGCAAGGGGTCTTCAAAATCAACATAGAACACTGGAGGAACTCAGCTACTCAGGTAGCTTCTGTGGAGTGAAATAGCTCCCTCCACCGGTTCTGTATCAGAATGAAGGAGACTATCCTGAAACTGGCTATTTCCCTCCACAGCTGCTACCCAACTTGCTGAGTTCCTCTGCATTGCAGCATCTGCAGTCTCTCAGATTGTCATATAGCTCTATCTGCTCTATCAATCAGTGACATCGGTAATCTAAATCCTGGCACTTATCCCTGAAAGCATCTACCCCTACACCCCCTCCCTTACCAACATTCTGGACTCCACAGTCCTTGCAGGTGAAGTGTTGCCTCACCTGGGAGTCTGTCAGCATCATCTACTGTATCTGGTGCTTCTGGGTGCAGCCTATTCTACATCAATAAGACCCAAAGCACAACTGAGGGACAGCATCAGTGAGCATCTTGGGCAGCACATAGAAAATGCTGGAGGAACTCAACAAGTCAGGCAGCATCTAGGCAGGGGAGTTCTTCCAGCATGTGTCTTTTCCTCAGATCACTTGAGGAAAATCCAGTTGTTAGCAGAAACCTACAACTCAGAGTTAACATTAACAGCTAACAGCATGAATTACTATTTGTGAGAAAAAAATCCAATTTTCTGCTAGGATGTGCAGAACCTTTGCTAACTTTGCTTCTGAACTGCTTGGTATTAATTTTTTTTATAGACAGTTCTGGATTGCGAAGCAGCAGAATGAATCCCCCCCCCCCCCATGCACCCAATCAGTTACCTTCAATGTGCTGAAGACTCTGATCAAATTACCTCTTAATATTCAAATTCCAGGCAGCACTGTTTAGTTTGTGTAGTCACTATGTATAATTTAATCCCCAGAGTCCAGGCAACATCTAAATCCAGTCAGTGTTTAATTTATCCCACACAGGCCCTCCCTAAGTTACAAATGCCCTACCCTTGTAAACATTAAATATCAAAGCCGGTATTCCATCAGGGTTCCAGATATTTATAGCATTTACAACTATTTATTCCAATCGCCAGGCATTTTAATTTCTTTTCTCATTCCCACTCTGACATCTGTCCTCAGCCTCTGCTGCCAAGGTGAGGCTAAACGCAGCATGCACAAAATGCTGGAGGTTCTCAGCAAGTCAGGCAGTATCTATAGGGGAGTAAGCAGTCTACATTTTGTGCCAAGACCCTTCATTCTACAACCTGACAGTCTGAACATCAAAGTTGCTTACTTCGGATAAATTGCTCTTCTTCTGTCCCTTTTCCCTCTTCCCATTCCGACATGTCAGTCCACGGCCTCCTCTACTGTTGCAATGAGGCCACACTCAGGTTGGAGGAGCAACATCTTATATTCTGTCTGGGTCTCCTCCAACCTGATGGCATGAACATAGATTTCTCAATCTTATGGTAATTCCCCCACGCCCCCCATCCTTCACCATTCCTAATTCTTGTTTCCCTCTCACTTTATCTCCTACCTGCCCATCACCTCCCTCTGGTTCTCCTCCTCCCTCCCTTTCTTCCATGGTCTTTTTCTTTTACCAATTGACTTCACACTCTTTACATCACCTGCGCACTCCCCCCCCCACCGGTTTCACCCAACACCTTGAACTGCTTCCTTCCCCTTCCCCACCTTCTTATTCCTTCTCATTTTTTTTTCCAGTCCTGATGGATTTTGGCTCAAAATATCGACTGTACTCTTTTTCATAGATGCTGCCTGCCTGCTGAGTTCCTCCAGTATTTTGTGTGTTGCTTTGAACCTCCAGTATCTCATGTGGGTGATTTTCTCATGTTTGTGACCCATTACATTCTCCTCCTTCACCCATTTAATTTGCCCATCACTCACACACACCTTCCATTGTTTCACATCTGACCACCCTATCTCCCCTGAGTGCATGCTCCACCTTTCTCTATCAGATTCCACTAACTTCAACCCTTTATCACTTTCCGGCTTGTGACATCACTTCCACTCTCTCCTCCATCTGAAGGTCACCTCCCTCATCTGAATCTGTCTATCATTTGCTTGCTCACTCTATCCATCAGTTATTTCCCTCCATCTTTCAGCAGATGAAGGGTCTCAACCTGAAATGTCAACCATCTGTTTCTCTCCAGTGATGCTGCCCGACTCACTGAATTCATCCAGTGCCTTGTTTATTGCTGTAGATTCCAGCTTCTGCAGTCCCCCATGTCTCCACATAGATATTTATTTTCTGTAACAGTTTAATTCCACCCAACACACAAATCTCTCTAGGACGCCAATGTGCAAGGATTTATGGAATGCACTCTCCTTTGTGGGCCAGCACACATTTTTATGGAGGAATGCATTTGCTCAATCTATTACTACCCCTTCAGACGGCACGGTAGCGTAGTGGTCAGCACAATACTTTTACAGTACAGGCGACCCGGGTTCAATACCCGCCGTTGCTGTAAGGAGCTTGTATGTTCTCCCTGTGTCCGCGTGGGTGTCCTCCAGTTTTATCCTACAGTCAAAGACATATTGGTGGGTAGGTTAATTGTCATTATAAATTGTCCCGTGACCAGGCTAGGACTAAATCGGAGGATTGCTGGATGGCGCGGCTTGAAGGGCTGAAAGAGCCTGTTACACACTGTATATCTAAAATAAATAATTTCAACTTACATTGACACTACTGACGATGCCCACTATCTCTGAATTACCAGCAAACTTCAACCTATGGATTTCTATCATCTCAAGATCCTCATAAACAAAGTGAACACTTGTGTTTCCTCACAAAATGACCCCACTATGTCAAAATTAATTAAATACAAATATAATTACAAAGGCTCCTCCTGACCTGAACTCAATGGAACCCAACAATAATCCTCAGATGCAATGGAGTGTTTATGCTGCAAAAATGGCTCTGTGCCATTCTATGTCAATTCAGCCGGGAACTTTCTCTGGGTCAGGGTGATTTGCACGAGAACACGACACATTATCAACTGAAACATGTAGGCAACACACACCTTTTTATTGGTGAAAAGAGACTGCAGATACTGGAAATCTGGAGCAACAAACACAGGGGCTGGGGACACTTGGCAGGTCAGGGCAGCATTTATGCAGGGAAATGGAAAGAGGACATTTTGGGTCGAGATTAGCAGGGAGCCAATTCTGGTGAAGGGTCTCAACCTGAAAGACCAACCGTCATTTTCCTGACCCACTGAGTTCCTCCAGCATTTTGTACATTGTTCGAGCCTCTTCATTGGCTTTTTCTGACTGAGATAACAGAGGTGCAGAGAAGATAAGCAGCATAAAAAGCCAACAGCCAGCACCTTTTTTCCCCCAGGGTGGAAATAGCTTACAGAAGCAGGTATGATTTTAAGGCGAATGAAGGAAAATATAGGGGGATGTCAGAGGTAGTTTTTTTTTTATTATTTCAGAGTGTAGCAGGTGCATAGAATGCCCTGCCAGGGGTGGTAGAGGCAGATTCAATGGGGACATGTATAGAGAGCTATGTAAAAGAGAAAGGTTAGATTGATCTTAAAGGTCAATGCAACATTGTGGGTCGAAAGGCCTGTACTGTTCTATGAAACATCAACTGTCATTTTCCCTCCATAGATGCTGCCTGACCAGCTGAGGTCCTGCAGCGCCACTCTGTGTTACTCAAGTCTTTTTATTGGCTTTTCTAGGTTAGGTATGAACAAATTACATGTACTTGGGTGGGGTTCAGATTGGTTGCAGTCAAGTCTGGTCTTGGAACATATTGCAAATCATGACCGAAAAATAAAACAAAATCCAGATGTTAGAAAGCTGAACTGAACACAATGTCAGGCAAAGCTTGGCTGCTCAGGCAAAGCAGTTAGAGTCAGAGGCACAGAAAAGTACAGCACAGAATAGGCCATTCAGCCCATCTAGCCTGTGCTGAAGCATTTAAACTGCCTACTCCCATTGACCTGCACCTGGACCTCAGCCATACATAACCCTACTATCCATGTACCTATGCAAACTTTGCTGAAACGCTGAAATCGTGCTTGCACGCACGACTTACGCTCGCAGCTTATTCTACGCTCTCATGAGTGAGGAAATTTCCCCTCATGACCCCCTTAAACATTTCACCAAGCAGCCTTAACCAATAACTTCTGGCTATAGTACTACCCAACCTCAGTGGACAAAGCTTGCTTGCAAAATCCCTATTTAGACATTCAATTTTGTATACCTCTATCAAATCTCTTCTATGTTCCAAGGAATAAAGTCCTAACCTATTCAATCTTTCCTTATAACTCAGGTCCTCCAGTCCTGGCAACATCCTTGTAAATTTCTTCTGTACTCTTTCAACCTTTTTTACGTCTTTCCCGCAGGTAGGTGACCAAAACCACACTCCAAATTAAGCCTCATCATCTTGTACAACTTCAGCACAACATCCCATCTCCTGTAATCAGTACATTGATTTATGAAACCAATGTACCAGACGTTTTCTTTACAACACTATCCACCTGTTCCACCATTGTCAGCCCATTTTCCCATCTGATCCAGATCCCACTGCAAGCTTTGATAGTCTTCTCGCTTCCACTCAATCTTGGTGTCATCTGCCAATTTTCAAATCCAGTTTACCAAATTATCATCCAGATCGTTGATATAGATGACAGCAACGAACCCAGCACTGATCCCTTCAGTCCTCCAGTCAGGGAGGCAACTACTACTCTCTGGCTTCTCCCACAAACACAATGTCTATTTATTACCTCATCTTTAATGCCGAGCAACTGAACCTTCATGATCAACCTCCCATGGGGAACCTCGACAGTTGCCTTGCTAAAATCCAGGTAGACAACATCCACTACCTTGCCTTCATCACTTTTCCTGGTAACTTCCTTGAAAAACTAAGATTGGTCAGATACAACTTACCATGCACAATGCCATTCACTCCATATCTATTCAAATACTCATATCCAGTCCCTTAGCATACCTTCCAATAACTTTCCCACTATTGATGTCAGGCTCACAGGCCTATAATCTCCTGGTTTACTTTAGCAGAACACTAGCTATCCTCCAGTATATCACCTGCTGAAGGACAATTTAAGCAACAACTGCTAGAGCCCCTGCAATTTCTGCACTTGCCTCCCATGGTGTCAGAGCTCTGCCAGCCTCTGGGGATTTATTCATCCTAATTTGCCTCAAGATAGCAAACACTTCTTCCTCTGTAATCTGTATGGGGTCCATGACCTTGCTGCTGTTTTGCCTCACTTCGACAGACTCTGTCTGTCTCCTGAGTAAATAGATATACAAAAAGTCCACTTAAGACCTCTTCTGGCTCCATGCATATATTACCATCCTGATCTTCCAGTTTTGTCCCTTGCAATCTTTTTGTTCTTAACATATCTGTAGAATCCTTTAAGATTCAGCTTTGCCTTCTCTTAGCCCTCCTGATTTCTTTTTGACGTGTTCTCTTACATTTCTTATACTCCATAAGCATCTCATTTGTTTCTAGCTGCCTATACCTGCCATACACTTTTGTTTTCTCAATGAGGGCATCAATATCTCTGATAGGTCTCTGAGCTGAAGTGGTAACAATATTTCTCTTTCAACAAATGCTGCCAAACCTGCTGTGTGAGACCAGCTTTTAGTGTTTTAGTGTAGTCTATTGTACTTCCTCTGGAAGCAGAAGGAATTGGGCACATACGAAAGACTGATCAACTGGCTGGAGTGTTCACTGAGATCTTTAACCTTTTGCTTCGGCAGTCTGAGGTACCAACCTGCTTCAAGGCATTTTCAATTATACTAGTGCCTAACTAGTATGTGGTAATATACCTCGATGACAATCGTCCAGTAGCACTTACATCCACAGTGGTGAGGTGCTTCAAGTCACTTTTTATTGTCATTTCGACCATAACTGCTGGCAGAGTACACAGTAAAAATGAGACAACATTTTTCAGGATCATGGTGCTACAAAAACTACACTGAACTACGTAAAAAACAACACAAAACTACACTAGACTACAGACCTACCCAGGATTGCATAAAGTGCACAAAACAGTGCAGGCATTACAATAAATAATAAACAAGACAATATGCGCAGTAGAGGGCAGTAGGTTGGTGTCAGTCCAGGCTCTGGGTATTGAGGAGTTTGATGACTTGGGGGAAGAAACTGTTGCATAGTCTGGTTGTGAGAGCCCGAATACTTCGGTGCCTTTTGTCAGATGGCAGGAGAAAGAAGAGTTCATACGAGGGGTGCGTGGGATCCTTCATAATGCTGTTTGCCTTACGGACGCAACGTGTGGTGTAAATGTCTCTAATGGCGGGAAGAAAGACCCCGATGATCTTCACAGCTGACCTCACGATCCGCTGCAGGGTCTTGTGATCCGAGATGGTGCAATTTCTGAACCAGGCAGTGATGCAGCTGCTCAGGATGCTCTCAATACAACCTCTGTAGAATGTGGTGAGGATGGGGGGGTGGGGTATGGACATCTCTCAGCCTTCGCAGAAAGTAGATTCGCTGCTGGGCTTTCTATGGAGCTGGTGTTGAGGGACCAGGTGAGATTTTCTGCCAGGTGAACACCAAGAAATTTGGTGCTCTTAACGATCTCTACAGAGGAGTTGTCGATGTTCAGTGGAGAGTGGTCCTTCCGTGTCCTCCTGAAGTCAACAACCATCTCTTTTGTTTTGTTCACATTCAAAGACGGGTTATTGGCTCTGCACCAGTCCGTTAGCCGCTGAACCTCCTCTCTGTATGCTGACTCATCGTTCTTGCTGATGAGACCCACCACGGTCGTGTCATCGGCAAACTTGATGATGTGGTTCGAGCTGTGTGTTGCAGCAGTCGTGGGTCAGCAGAGTGAACAGCAGTGGACTGAGCACACAGCCCTGGGGGGGCCCCCCCATGCTCAGTGTGATGGCGTTGGGAGTTGATGCTTCCAGTCCGGACTGACTGAGGTCTCCCAGTTGGGAAGTCTAGGGTCCAGTTACGGAAGGAGGTGCTCAGGCCCAGTAGGCTCAGCTTTCTAATCAGTTTCTGAGGAATGATTGTGTTGAATGCTGAACCGAAGTCTATGAACAGCAAATACAAAATAATCTGCAGATGCTGTAAAAGATCAAAGCAACACTTTTAGTACGCTGGATGAACTCAGCAAATCGGGCAGCATCAGTCAGAAACGATGAGTCGACGTTTCGGGCCGGAACCCTTCATCAGGACTAAAGAATGAAAGATGGGGAAGGATTTGAAGAATGCTTGTAGCGTCAGTTGATAGACCAGTAATTTGAAAGACAAAGGGGTGGGGGAGGGGAAGCATTGACGTCATAGCCCTGAAAACAATGGGTGGTAAAAGGAGGAGGCGGAACCATGAGGGAGCTGGAGGAGGGGGTAGAGTTAAGTAGGGATAGAGGAGGGGAGGTGGAGAGAATTACCGGAAGTTGGAGAGACTACCTAGACGGTATATGAGGTGTTGCTCCTCCAACCTGAGTTTAGCCTCATCATGGCAGTAGAGGAGGCCATGTATGGACATATCTGAATGGGAATGGGAAGCAGAGTTGAAGTGGGTGGCTACTGGAAGATCCTGTCTGTTGTGGCGGACAGAGTGGAGGTGCTCGACGAAGCGGTCCCCCAATCTGCGTCGGGTTTCACCGATGTAGAGGAGGCCGCACCGGGAGCACCGGATGCAGTAGATGACCCCAACAGACTCACAAGTGAAGTGTTGTCTCACCTGGAAGGACTGTTTGGGACCCTGAATGGTCGCAAGAGATGATGCGTAGGGACAGGGACATTACGCTTACAGGGATAAGTGCCGGGTGGGAGATCAGTGGGGATGGATGAGTGGATAACGGAGTCACGGAGGGACCGATCCCTGCGGAAAGTGGAGAGGGGTGGAGAGGGAAAGATGTCCTTAGTGGTAGGGTCCTGTTGAAGGTGGCGGAAGTTGCAGAGGATAATGTGCTGGATCCGGAGGCTGGTGGGGTGGTAGGTAAGGACAAGGGGAACCCTGTCCCTGTTGTGGTTGCGGGAGGATGGGGTGAAGGCCGAAGTGCGGGAAATGGAGGAGATGCGGGTGAGGGCATCATTGATGACTGTAGAAGGGAAACCACGATCCTTGAAGAAGGACGACATTTGAGATGTCCTGGAGTGGAAAGCCCCAGCTCCCTCATGGTTCCGCATCCTTCTACCACTCATTGTTTTCAGGGCTATGATGTCAATGCTTCCCCTCCCCCACCCCTTTGTCTTTCAAATTACTGGTCTATCAACTGACGCTACAAGCATTCTTCAAATCCTTTCCCATCTTTCATTCTTCAGTCCTGACGAAGGATTCCGGCCCGAAATGTGGATTCATTGTTTCTGACTAATGCTGCCCGACCTGCTGAGTTCATCCAGCGTACTGAAAGTCTATGAACAGCATTCACACATATGTGTCTTTTTTGTCCAGGTGGGTTAGGGCCAGGTGGAGGGTGATGGCAATGGTGTCGTCTGTTGAACGGTCGGATGGTACGCAAACTGCAGGGGGTCCAGTGAGGGGGGCAGCAGGGTCTTGATGTGCCTCACGACGAGCCTCTCAAAACACTTCATAATGATGGATGTGAGTGCGATGGGACAGTAGTCGTTGAGGCAGGACACTGAACACTTCTTTGGCACAGAGACGATGGTGGCGGCCTTGAAGCACGTAGGAACGACGGCGCTGCTCAGGAAGATGTTGAAGATGTCAGTGAGAACCTCAGCTAGCTGGTCTGCACATCCTCTAAGCACTCTGCCAGGAATATTGTCTGGTCCAGCAGCTTTCCCTGGGTTGACTCTGCACAGGGTCCTCCTCACATCGGCCATGGTAAGACCTGGTCTTTTGGAGGAGGGGTGGTCTTCCTCACCACCATGTCATTTGGTGATGCAATATATCAACTCCTCCCTGGGAAGCCACTTGGACCTGCTCCAATTTGCCTACCAGCGCAATATGCCATCTTCACTCAACCCTGGAACATCTGGACAGCAAAGATGCACAAATCAGGATACTCTTCATCGATTACAGCTCGGTATTCAATACCATCATCCCCTCAAAACTAATCAATAAGCTTCAAGACTTTAGCCTCAATATCTCCTTGCGCAATTAGATCGTCGATTTCCTCACTCAGTCAGTTCGGATTGGCAACAACAGCTCCTCCATGATCTCCATCAACATAGGTGTACAAGGTTGTGTGCTCTACTCGCTTTACATTTATGACTGTATGGCTAAGCACAGCTCCACTGCCATATTCAAGTTTGCTGACAACACCACCGTCATAGGACAAATCAAAGGCAGTGGCGAATAAGCATATACGAGGGAGATTGAAACTCGGGCTGAGCGGTGCCATAACAACAATATTTCACTCAATAAGACAAAGGAGATGGTGATGGACTTCAGGAAGACTAAGCCTGCACTGCTCCCTGTTACTACTGATGGTGAGGATGTGGATGTGGTGAGGACCAAGAGTCCCTGGATGAAGGACTTGAGTAGAGCACCAACACGGAGGCTGTGTACAAGAAGGGCCAGAGTCGCCTCTACTTCCTGAGGAGACTGAGGTCCTTTGGAATAGGCAGGGCTCTCCTTCACACATTCTACTAGTCTGTTGCCGCCAGTACAATCTTCTATGTGGTGGTGTGCTGGGGCAATGACTTCTACATGGACAATGCCAACAGACTCAAAAAACTTATTAGAAGGCTGGCTCTGTAATAGGAGTCAAACCGGACACATAAGAGACTGTGATAGAACAAATGACCCTACGGAAAATCCTGGCAATTCTGGACAATGTTTCTCACACTCTACATGCTGCCTTGGCTGAACAGAGGAGCACTTTTAGTGACAGACTAAGACAACTACCCTACTCCAAAGAGCGTTATAGGAGGTCATTCTTACCCTCTGCCATTAGGCTCTATAATGAGTCAACCTATAGCCGGGAAAGTGATGACCCCCTTCTGTTAGACTATTTGAGGCAACTTGTATCTATCTAACAAGACAAAGGAGCCAATTTATTGAATTCAGGAGGAGGAAACTAAGGTCCACGAGCCAGTCCTCATTGGAGGATCAGAGGTGGGGAGAGTCAGCAACTTTAATTTTCTCAGTTATTATTTCTGAGGGCCTGCCCTGGGTCCAGTATCTGTGCAATTACAAAACAACCATGGCAGTGCCTCTCCTTCCTTAGAAGTTTATGAAGATTTGGTATTACGTATAAAACTTTGACAAGCTTCTTATGTAGTGGAGTGTATATTGACTGGGTGCATCACAGCCTGGTATGGAAACACCAATGCCCTTGAACAGAAAATCCTACAAGTAGTAGTGGATACAGCCCAGTCATTCATGGGTAAAGCCCTCCCCACCATTGAGTACACCTACATGAAGCATTGTTGCAGGAAAGAAGTATCCATCATCAGGGACCCCCACCACTTAGGTCATGCTCTCTTGTTGCTGCTGCCACTTTTCATCTCCTGTTCTTGATATTTATTGCTTATTTATTATTATTATTTCCTTTTTGTATTTGCAGTTTGTCTTTTGCACACTGGTTGATTCCCAAGTTGGTGCGGTCTTTCATGGATTCTAATATGGTTACTATTTTATTATGGATTTACTGAGTCAAGAAAATTAATCTCAGGGTTGTAGATGGTGACAGACATGTATTCTGTTAATAAATTTATTTTGAACTCTAAATATGTGACAAGACTACACTAATATCAATACTGTTATCCTTTCCTGCCTCCCAGCACCCTTCAAAAAACTGCCATTGGTACCACAAACCTCCTCAGTAAACAGTTCCTTCTGAGCAACTTTAGATTCCTTCTGCAAACCACATACGCAGAGTAGCCACTTTACTCTGTACACCTGCTCATTAGTACAAATATTTAATCAGCCAACCATCAGCAAGTCAATGCGTAGAGCACACAGACGTGGTCGAGCGATTTAGCTATTGTTCAGACCGAACATCAGAATGGGGAAGAACTGTAATCTAAGTGACTTTGACCATGGAACAATTGTTGGTGCGAGACAGGGTGGCTTGAGCATCTCAGAAACTGTTGATCTCTTGGGATTTTCATGAACAGTCTCTAGTGTTTACAGAGAATAGTCCAAAAAACAAAAAAAATCAGTGAGCAACAATTCTGTTAAAGTATGCCTTGTTAATAAGAGCGGTTAGAGGAGAATGGCTAGTTTGGTTCAAGCTGACAGGAAGGCGACAGTAACTCAAAGAACCACATGTTACAACAGTGAGGTACAGAAGAGCATCTCAGAATACACAGGTTGAACCTTGAAGTGGATGGGCTATAGCAGCAGAAGACCACGAACCTACACCCAGTGGCCATTTTATTAGGGTACAAGAGTTACCTAATAAACTGGCCACTGAGTTTATACAGTATATAGATGCTGCCCTATGCTCTGTTCTGCCTGGTTCCTCAGATACAACCTGCCCTTTACATACCTGTGTCAGGTTACACAGATCACCTGAACACTCAGTCCCTTATTCTAAAGCTAGCAGCTTCCCAACAACAGATGTCAGGTTAACCAACAGCTATTAAGTCATTGGACTAGGAACTCACAAGCTAGAGAAGATAACTAAAAGAAATTTAATTAATTCTGTAAGAGAATAACAAACTGTGAAATTACCCAACCATAACCGATGGTCCACCTGGCTTTTACTAATGTTCTTCGAGAGAAGGAAAGCTTTACTCCACATTACTCCAGATCCACAAAAAAGCTTAACTGCACTCAGAAAGGGCCAAGCAACCACTGCAAGGACAAACAGGGGTAAGATATCGATGCAGTATAGGACTCTTGGCCTCTTCACTCATCCTCACTGCTCAATAAAATCGTGGGTGGCCTATGAGCTCAGAGCCGTTTCCTTGCATGGGGCGGCACACTAACATAGCAGTTAGCACAATGCTTTACAGCACTAGTGATCATCGATGGGGATGTGATTCCTGTAAGGAGTCTTAATGTTCTCCCTGTGAACATGTGGGTTTCCTCCAGATTCTCCAGTTTCCCCTCTCATTTGAAAGGCTAGGGTTAGGGTTAGCAAGTTGTGGGCATGTTGGTGCCAGGAAAATGGCAACATTTCTGGGCTGCCCACAGTACATTGTCAGACTGCATTAGTCTTTGACACAAACGTCGCATTTAACAGCATGTTTCGATGTACGTGACAAATAAAGCTAATCTTTAATCTTTGCACTAACTCGATTCCCTTAATCTGTTTCTCACATACACTCAGCAAGTGAGCTGCCACACGACTTTTGATTAGAGAATTCAAGATTACATGGGAAAGATTCCTTCCTGAATGGTGGGGACAACTGAAGCCAGCAGTTCTGCACAATCACATTACACCCCAGTAGAATTTTGTTTCTTGAGGTAAATGTGCTACATTCATTTCTTATAATACAGGCAACCCCTTGTATTACAGAGGGGTTTATGCTCCAAATCATAATTTTCCAGAATGCAAATCCATATCACATGTGCATGCAGCAAGAAATGCAAGTTAAAAAATTGCATTAACTTAAATTTTCACTTAAATTTCATAAGAGCAAATTGTTATTCTGATCCCAGAACTATTTTGGTAGTGAGTTACAAATTCCTCATGACGAATTTCAGTAACGATCTGGGTTGCCTATATTAGAGGAAGTAGGGCAGTGAAAAACAAAAATCTTCCAGGTTCCTTTGTTTAGAAAACCACACAGTCCTGGACATTTACCACTTTTCATTACAATTGTTCCCCATCCTTCATTCAATCTTTTTAACCTAGTGGCATCCTTCAGATCCAAAACATTTATTTGATATGTGTGCCACCTCCTGACTTTCATTACAACACCATGTGCTATTTCAATGTCACCAAAGACTGGCATATTTCTACAGATGTACTGTGGAGAGCGCTCTGACTGGTTCTATCACCATCTGGTGTGGAAGGGCCAAGGCACAGGATCGGGAAAAAAAAGAGGGTTGTAAACTCAGCCAGCTCCGTGATGGGCACGAGCCTCTTTACCAGAGGACTTCCTCAAAAATGCAGCATTCATCATTATGGCCCCCCACCACCCAGGCCATGCCCCCTTCTCATTATCGCAGAGGTGGTACAGGAGACTAAAGACACACACTTGATGTGGGAGGAAAAGCTTCTTTCCATCCACCATCAGATATTTAAATGGACAATGAATCCTTGACCACGACCTCTTGTTGCACGATTCTATATGTATTTATAATTTAGAACACATTTTATATATTATACTGTACTGCAGCCACATAAAACAAATGTCAGTGATAATAAATCTGATTCTAATTCAGCAGTTCTCACTTTGTACCTGACCGTACTTGCAACAACAGTTGTAAGACGTACTTGCACTGATTCTGAATTTCATTTCACACCTATTACCACTCTCGTCACCTTGCGGGCTCTGAAGAATAAAGGATTGGATAAATCACTACTGCTGCTGCAGTCTTCAGTCCCTACCTATACTCGGGGAGTAAAGGTACAGCCAGGTGATCAGACTTTCTAAAGTGTGGATGTGGAACAATTCCAAGCGAGATTGGAGGTGACATCAGATGCATTTCAACTCTGACAGAGCTTGCAGGCCATTACTTCCTACAAAGCTACACCCAACATTATGATTGGCAGCGATGCTTCACTACCAGGTGAGTTCAACACTTTTTATGCTTGCTTTGAAAGGGAGAATAAAACTACAGCTATGAGGATCCCTGAAGCATCTGATGACCCTGTGATCTCTGTCTCAGTAATTTTTTTTTCTGTATTATCATGTATTGTATTACCACTGTAAGGTTAAGAAATTTCATGACATATGCTGGCGATATTAAACCTGATTCTGAAATCAGGTAATCACAGTGTACCAGATGAAGACCAACACTCAACCTGGGGTTCATCTGCTCAACTACTTTCTGCACAGCAGAACGAATACAAGATTTACCAGCTCAACATTGAAAGTAAGGATGTGTTTCTTTGCAGCCCTAATGGTGCAGAATGGGTAAGGTGCTCTGGGGCCATTAATTGGAGCGTACAACCAACAGTGAATCGACGGAAGTAAAGGCTATGTTCCAATTTGTGGAAGGACTCACAGCTCCCACTGAAAAGAGTCGTGGTCTATTGATCAAATCATTGAACTAACGAGCTGCTCAATTCTCAAACTTCAATCAGCCCCAGTTAATCTGCTGGGCAAAAGGAATGTAAAGGGTTGACACAAAGGAGATAGCCACGCTCTATCCATCTTCCCCTCCCCCCCAAATAACTCAGTAGACTCAGTTTAATACACACAAAGCTCAGAGATTCAGACATTAACACTGTCACATTTTTCAATTAATCCAATGAATTGCCAAGTAGTATGTGAAAGTCCCTTACCATGATTATAAACACAAGATTCTGCAGATGCTGAAAATCCAGAGCACACAAATACATACGCCCATACTAAAATGCTGGGCGTCTATGGAGGAAAAAAAAAGTCGAGACATTTTGCTGGAAAGCTGGCATTTGATAGATGAGGGGGTATAAACATACCATGACTACTTTTCTCAGTTACTTACTGATAGAAGCGTCAATACAGTCATTCCAAACTTGAACTGTAACAGCAAGAGCATTTTCAGCAGTATAGCCTTTGGTTAACATTCTAACCAGGATGAGACTAAAATCTAATACGTATTATAACAAAGTACTGCAAGACCATAAGATATAGGAGCAGAAGTAGGTGATCTGGCCCATCCAGTCTGTTCCACCATTCTATCATGGGCTGATCTAATTCTTCCAGTCATCCCCACTCCTCTGCCTTCTCCTCATACCCTTTGATGCCCTGGCTAATCAAGATCCTATCCATCTCTGCCTTAAATACACCCAAGGACTTGGCCTCCACAGCCACTCGTGGCACCAAATTCCACAGATTTATCACCTTCTGACTGAAGTAATTTTCCCGCATTACTGTTCTAAATGGACGTCCTTCAATCCTGAAGTCGTGCCCTCTTGTCCTAGACTCCCCTACCTTGGGAAATAACTTTGCCACATCTAATCTGTTCAGGCCTTTTAACATCTGGAATGGTTCTATGAGATTCTGCCTCATTCTCCTGAACTCCAGGGAATACAGCCCAAGAGCTGCCAGACATTCCTCATATGGTAACCCTTTTATTCCTGAAATCATTCTTGTGAATCTTCTCTGAACCGTCTCTAGTGTCAGGATATCCTTTCTAAAATAAGGAGCTCAAAACCGCACACAACACTCCAAGTGTGGTCTCATCAGTGCCTTATAGAGCCTCAACATCACATCCCTGCTCTTATATTCTATACCTCTAGAAACGAATACCAACATTGCATTCACCTTCTGCACCACTGACTCAACCTGGAGGTTAAGCTTTTAGGGTATCCTGCATCAGGACTCCCAAGTCCCCTTGCAGGGCTGCATTTTAAATTCTCTCTCCATCTAAGTAATAGTCTGCCCATTTAATTCTTCCACCAAAGTGCACGATTATACACTTTCCAACATTGTATTTCATTTGCCGCTTCTTTGCCCTAAACTATCCAAGTCTCTCTGCAGGCTCTGTTTCCTCAACACTACCTGCTCCTCCACCTATCTTTGTATCATCGGCAAATTTAGCCACATACCCATTAATCCCATAGTCCAAATCATTGACATACATCATAAAAAGCATCATTCCCAACACTGACCCCCATGGAACTCCACTGGTAACTGGCAGCCAGCCAGAACAGGATCCCTTTTTTCCCCTACTGTTTTCTGCTATCTGCCAATGCTCCACCCATGCTAGTAACTTCCCTGTAATTCCACGGGCTCTTATGTTGCTAAGCAGCCTCATGTGCGGCACCTTGTCAAAGGTCTTCTGAAAATCCACGTACACTACATCTACTGCATCTCCTTTGTCCACCCTGCTTGTAATTTCCTCAAAAAACTGCAGTATGGGTCTACTGCTATGCAAGACCAGGTTGCAGTATTAGTGACTGCACACTGAAAAAACATTACAGTGCAATAATACTAATAGCTACAGACACTCTGTAGTGTCCATATTGTACTTGGATGAGGAAATAGACGGGGGGGGGCTATGGAGGTCTGTGGTCTGAGTGCAGCGTGATGGGACTAGGCAGAATAAAAGCTTGGCATAGATTAGATGGCTGAAGGGCCTGTTTCTGTGCTGCCATGCTCTACAGCTCTATAATGCACGCAGTACACAGTTTCAACACATCCCCCTCCTTTCATACCCTGGTCTAAGCACTGAAACTGGCCCTTCCATCCAACTCATTCATGCCAACCAAGAAACTCACCTAAGCTGGTCCCGCTTGCCACAAGTTTGTTAGTCAGTAACGATAATGTCATGTTCTGATTTTAAACTTAGAAAGATGTTCGGAAGCTTACCTCTGATTCCAACATGAAACTTATTGGTAAAACACACAAAATGCTGGAGGAGCTCAGCAGGTCAGGCAGCATCCATGGAGAGGAATAAACAGTCACTGTTTCAGTACTGAAAGGTCTAGGCCTGAAACAGCAACTGCCTGACACATCCTGCCTGACCTGCTGAATTTCTCCAGCATGCAGTGTGTTTTACTCTGGATTTCCAGCATCTTGAGTTTATGGAAGCTCATGGGTTAAGCAAAGTGACATCAATGATCAACTAGTACTCCATACACTTTTCAGAAACTTGCACTCCATACAGTTGCAGACTGAAATTCTCTCGCACAAAGATTGTATCAAAGACAGATTTTAGATCACCTGGGGAGATTAGCCAAAAATAATTGTGCAACAAATCCAGATAATATGGGTGTGATACACATTCTGATTTTAGGCAGAGGTGGAGAAATTTTTGATAAGCAAGGTACAAAAAGTTACCACATGCAGACAGAGCACCTAGCAGAGGCCACAGCAGGTCCACATTTCACTCATTACTACCTGCCCAATAGTACATGTAGATAAATAGTCACAGATCACTGCAGAACAGAAACAGGCCCTTTGGCCCATCTAGTCCATGTCGTCTTTTATTGTGGCAAGTCCCATCATGTATATCTCAACTATATCCTTCCCATCCATGTACTTATCCAAACTTCTCTTAAATGTTGCAATCAAACCCATATCCACCACTTCTACTGGCAGCTCTTTCCACACTCTCACCACCCTCTGAGTGAAGTTCCCCTTAAATATTTCACCTTTCACCATTAACCCACGACTCACCCAACCTCAGTGGCAAAAGCCTATCTTTTACTCTAACAAACTTCCACTCATTTCCTATGCTCCATGAAATAAAGTCCTAATTTATTAAACCTTTTCTTATAACTCAGATCCTTAAATCCCAGCAACATCCTTCAAAACTTCCTCTGTACTTCCAATCTTATGGATCTCTCTCCTATAGAAATGGTTCACCAGCAGGAAGCCTGCCCCACTCAGAACAAAACCCTAGGATTCTTCCCTCCTGGAGGCAGCTGAGGCTCAGTGGGCAGCACCCTTGCCCTAGAGAACTATCATTGTCTCCAAATAGTTTAGACAGAGCTCGACAAGACATCAACAACTGGGAACTCAAACAAAATCTATGGCTCTTAAAATTTCAGACTTTTATCCAGAATGTTCAAATCTGAAGTTCATTTCTCTCTCAAGAACCAAGCAACCTCTTGAAAAAACAACCTGGTTCAGTATTGATGCCACCGCCACAGCAGGATATTTGGTCATGAGTAGCACACAAAAAACGTTGGAGGAACTCAGCAGGTCAGGCAGCATCTATAGAGGGAAATAAACGGCCAACTTTTCAGGCCTAACTTGCTAAGTTCCACTAGACTTTGTATTGCTAGGCACATTTCCTTGCACTGAAGAGCAAACAAAAACTATCTTTTTCCATTGGTGGTCTTTATCTGTTTTTGCTCTAACTATCCCATACACTCTGCCCCACTTCTGGCTTCTGCCACCTTCCCTTTCCAGTCCTGATGGAGGTCTGGGCCCAAAATGTCAACTGTAGTCGCGGAGGCAGATACAATAGAGGCATTTAGGAGGCTCTTAGAATATGCAGAGAATGGAAGAAATATGGATGTAATTTAGACATAAGAATTAGCTAAACTACACATTTAATTACTCAGTTTAAACACTGGAGATCATGCAGAACCAGAACCGGAGTGAAGGGATCCAGGATAAGGAAATGGTTTTTAAAAAAAAGCAAAGATAGTGTGCAACTAGACTGTCAGGAAGGACAGGCAGATGATAGAACAGAACTGTAGCCAGCAGGGCGAGTATTAGTGCATTAGGATGGAGAATCAAAAAGGGTTGCAAATATAGTACTCAAAGTGTAATATTTCAACACAGATATCTATAAGAAATAAGGTGGATCTTTCTGCACTATTACAGATTGTTAGGTATGATGTTATGGCCATCACTAAATTCTAGTTGAAGGATGGTTGTATTTGGGAGCTGAATGTCCAATGTTACACGTTGTATTGGAGGGACAGGACAGAGAGGGTGGTTTGGCTCTGCAGGTAAAGAATGGCATCAAATCAATGGAAAGATGTGACATAGGATTGAAAGATGTTGAATCCTTGCAGGTTGAATTAGAAACTGCAAAAGGACCCTGATGGCAGTCATATACAGGCCTCCCAAAAGTAGCTGGGATGTTGACGATGGGATGATGTCAAAAGGGCAATGTTATGATAATCATGGGAGGTTTCAACATGCAGGTCAATTGGGGAAAATCAGACTGGTCATGGATCTCAAGAGTGAATTTGTTGAATGCCTACAAGATGGCTTTTTAGAGCAGTTTGTCATTGAGCCTACCTGGGGATCAGCTATACTGGATTGGGTGTTATGTAACGAACCGGAGGCGATTAGGGAGCTTAAGGTTAAGGAAACCTTAGGGGACTGAAATTTGATTGGGAGAAAGTAAAGTCTGATGTAGCAGTAAGGAAATCACAGAGGTATGAGAGAGGAGTTGGCTAAAGTAAATTGGAAGGAGATGCTGGCAGGGATGACAGCAAAGCTTGAGTTTCTGGGGAAAATGAGGAAGGTGCAGGATTGATGTATTACAAAAACCAAAGAAATACTCAAATGGCAAAATAGTACAACTGTGGCTGACAAAGGAAGTCAAAGCTAATGTAAAAGCAAAAGAGAGAGCATTCACCTAAGCAAAAATTACCAGAAAAAGAGGATTGGGAAGCTTTTAAAAACAGAAAGCAATTAAAAGAATCATTGGGAGTGAAGACACTAAATATGAAAGCAAGCTAGCAAACAAATATTAAGGTAAATAGAAAAAGGTTTTTCAAGTATATAAAAAATAAAAGTGGATATAGGACCGCAAGAAAATGAGGCCAGAGAAATAATAACAAGGGACCAGGAGATGGCAGATGAACTAAATGAGTATTTTGCATCAGTCTTCACTGTGGAAGACACTAGCAGTATGGCAGATGTTGAAGGGTGTCAGGGAAAAGAAGTGAATGCAGTTACTATTGAAAGGTAGAAGGTGTTCAAAAAACTGAAAGACCTAAGAATACACAAGTCACCCAGACCAGATGAACTACACCCAAGGGTTCTGAAAGAGGTAGCAATAGAGATTGTGAAGGCATTAGTAATGATCTTTCAAGAATCACTAGACCCTGGCATGGTTCTAGAGGACTGAAAAATTGCAAATGTCACTCCACTGTTTAAGAAAGGAGGAAGGCAGATGAAAGGAAATTATAGACCAGCTAGCCTGATCTCAGTGGTTGGGAAGATGTTGGATTTAATTGTTAAGGACAAGATTTTGAAGTACTTGGTGACACAGGACAAGATAGGACAAAGTCAGCATGGCTTCCTTAAGGGAAAATCTTGTCTGACAAACCTGTTGGAATTCTTTAAGTAGATTACAAGTAGGATAGATAAAGGGGATGCAGTGAATGTTGTATATTTGGACTTTCAGAAGGCTTTTGACAAGGTGCCACATGAGGCTGCTTACGAAGTTAAGAACTCATGGCATTACAGGAAATTTACTAACATGGTTAGAGCAGTGGCTGATTGGTCGGAGACAGTGAATGGGAATAAAACAGCCCTTTTCTAGTTGGCTCCAATGATGTGGTGTTCTGCAGAGGTCGGTGTTGGGACTACTTCTGTTTATCAGTGATTTAGATGATGGAATAGATAGCTTTGTTGCTGTAGGGGACTGATGAGGCCAATCCGGGCCCTGAAGGCTCGCCCACATGTGAGACACAGGTGGGTGGGTGCTGTCGTGGCAGTGGATGCTGCTCAGGCCTTGCGCACAGCACGCTTTCGTTGCACCTGACCTCAGCTGCACGGGCTTCTGTGGTGATCTTGCTGCGCCAAGCTGGACGGTCGAGGGCAAGCGTCTCCCACGTGTTGATGTCGACACCCAGGCCTTTGAGGGACGCTTTGAGGCAGTCTTTGTAACGTTTCTTCTGCCCCCCGACTGAGCGCTTGCCCTGACACAGTTCTCCGTACAGCAGCTGCTTAGGCAATCGGCTGTCTGGCATTCTGACCACATGTCCAGCCCACCTGGCTTGGGCTTTCAGCAGGAGGGTGTAGACGCTGCAGAGCCCAGCTCGTTTCAGGATTTCCGTGTCGGAGACTTTGTCCTGCCATCTGATGTGGAGGAGTCTGCGGAGACAGCTCAGGTGAAAATGGTTGAGCTGTTTGGCGTGTCTGCTGTAGACAGTCCAGGTCTCGCTGGCGTAAAGGAGGGTGGTAAGGACCACTGCACAGTGGACCTTCAGCTTGGTGGTAAGGCTGAGTTCTCTCCGCTCCCAGACATTCTCACGGAGTCTCCCAAAGGCGGCGCTGGCTTTGGCAATCCTGTTGTTGACCTCAGCGTCTATGTTCACTGCGCGAGAGAGTATGCTGCCCAGGTAGGTGAAGTTGTCGGCTGCCTGGAGGTTCTGGCCCTTCACCGTGATGCGCGGCTCCTGGTATGGCTTTCCTGGGGCAGGCTGGTACATAACTTCGGTCTTTTTGGTGCTGATAGTGAGACCGAAGTTGTCGCAGGCTTGTGAGAAGCAGTCCATTTCACGCTGCATCTCCTGCTCTATGCTGGCGTTGAGTGCGCAGTCATCAGCAAACAACAAGTCTCTGATGACAGTCTCTCGCACCTTTGTAACTGCCTGCAGGCGCCTAAGGTTGAACAACCTGCCGTCAGTCCTGTATCTGACGTGGATTCCTTCTTCGTAGTTATGGAAGGCATCTGTCAGCATGGCAGAGAATACCATACTGAACAGAGTCGGGGCAAGAACGCAGCCTTGTTTGACACCATTTGTCACTGGGAAGGCCTCCAACTGGTCACCATCATTCAGAACTTTCACCATCATACCGTCATGGAACTGCTGGATGATTGTGATGAACTTGCTGGGGCAGCCGAACTTCTCCATGATCTTCCACAAGCCTTCTCTGCTGACCGTATCGAAAGCCTTGGTTAGATCGACAAAGGTCACGAAGAGGTCGCTGTGTTGCTCCTGGCATTTTTCCTGGAGTTGGCGCGCAGCAAAAATCATGTCCGCGGTCCCACGTTCAGCACGGAAGTCGCACTGGCTTTCTGGGAGCAGACCTTGCTCAAGATGTTGGAGAAGGCGGTTGAGCAGGACACGGGCCAGAATCTTCCCTGCAATGGACAAGAGGGAGATGTCTCGGTGGTTGTCGCAAGACTGGTGGTTGCCTTTCCTCTTGTAGATGTGGACTATGCTGGTATCTTTCAGCTGTTGGGGGACCTGTCCCTTTTTCCACATGGACTGGAAGAGTACAGTCAGCTTTTGCATCATGACAGGGCCTTCTGCTTTGTATACCTCAGCAGGGATTGCATCGGGTCCTGGCGCTTTGCCACGGGAGAGTTGCTTCACTACCTTCCTGACTTCATCTACTGTGGGGAGGGTGTCGAGGTTCTTGTTGATCTCTACCTGGGGCAGGCGGGCAATGGCCTCGTCGTTGATGTCGGCAGGGCAGTTAAGGACGTTGTTAAAGTGCTCAGCCCACCGATCCAGAATCTGCTTCTTCTCCGTCAGCAGCTGCGTCTCATCTGCGTTGAGGAGGGGTGAGCAGCCGGAGGACTGGGGTCCGTATACAGCCTTAAGCGCATCGTAGAAGCGCTTTATGTCGTGGCTGTCTGCACAGCCCTGGATTTTATCGGCCTTCTTGCTGAACCAGCTGTCCTGCATCTCGCGAAGTTTTTTCTGCACCTTTCTCCTTGCGTTGGTAAAGGCATCTTTCTTGGCTAGCGACGTGGGGTCGTTCTGATGCGCTCTGTAATGTTGATGTTTCTCCGTTAGTAGTGCCTGTATTTCTTCATCATTCTCATCAAACCAGTCTTGGTTTCTTCGGGTTGCTGGTCCAAGATGTTCCAGGGCGGTAGTGTAGACAGTGTCTCTGAAGGCCGTCCACTGTTCCTCAACGCTGGTCCCGTCATCCTGTGGTGTGTATGGCAGTCCGCCTTCAAGGTCATCGATGAATTCTTCTGCAACCCTGTGCTTTGCAGCTTGGAGACATTCAACCTCTTTGCAGTCTTCTGCCCTTGGGGTCTTCTCATGGGCAGAATGCGAAGCCTGAACTTGGACACAATGAGGCAGTGGTCGGTCCAGCAGTCGGCACCACACATGGCTCTCGTCACTCTGACATCCATCCTGTCCCTCTTCCTGGTGATGATGTAGTCAATCAGATGCCAGTGCTTCGAGCGCGGGTGCATCCATGACGTCTTCTTATGGGTGGGTAGGCGGAACAGGGTGTTGGTGATGACAAGATCGTGTGTGGCACACGTTTTGAGGAGTAGAAGGCCGTTGCTGTTACACTTGTCAGTGCCGTGTCTTCCAATGATCCCTTCCCAGGTTTGGTAGTCTGTCCCTACTCTGGCATTGAAGTCCCTGAGAACGATGAGCTTCTCTGACTGTGGGATTGCTGAGATGAGGGCGTCGAGTTCTTCATAGAACTTGTCTTTAATGTCATCTGGGTTGGTCATGGTGGGAGCATAGGCACTAATCAGCGTAGCACTCTTCTTGTTTGCAAGTGGGAGCTGAAGTGTCATCAGGCGGTTGTTGATGCTCTCTGGGTGCTTGGTGAGTTTACGGGCGAGGTTAGAATTGATGGTAAATCCCACGTCTGCTTCTCGTCGTTCAGCACTGCTGCGACCGCTCCAGAAGAACGTGTATCCACCACTACGTTCTGTCAGCTGGCCCTTGTCTGCTAGGGGCGTTTCACTGAGAGCTGCTATGTCCACGTTGTAGCAAGCTAGCTCTTTTGCAACCAGTGCAGTTCTTCTCTCTGGTCTGTCTGCCTTGACGTTATCTCGCAGAGTTCTCACGTTCCATGTACCAAGGTTGAGCACCATCACTTTCTTCCGCATTGGGTTTGAAGTCATGACTTGCGCTTGACTTGGATTAAAGTGAGGGAGAGTTGAGCAGGTCGTCAGCCTCACTCTCTCGTCCCGGCCTATCTGGACCCAGTGGCAAGACATAGTCGAGACAGCTGGAGATAGGTCAGGATGCAGTGGATGGCCAGCAGTGTTCTGTGTGTCTCACTCTGCCCTCTTAGCGCTCCACAACGCATTGCTGAGAATCGCCTTTCTGCCCGTTGAACCAGTGATGGTTTCTTCCGCGCAGTCCGCCGAATCCAGGCTTCACACGCTAGGTAGACAAGCCCTGAGTGTTGTGGGTCTACGGCAGTTCTTGCAGCGTGCTCGCAAGCCTCCCTACCCATTGTTGGACATCCTCATCCACCTTTGCAGCCGTTGGGAGATGTCTCCTCTTCCGCCTGCTCCGCCGTTGGGATGATCACCTAGTGGTGTGGTAATGACACCACCCCCTCACTTGTTTTCGCCCGCTAGCTGCTCCACCTTCGCTGGGTCCTGCAGCTGCTCCCGACCGTACCAGGCGGCGGCGGTCGCGACGAGCGGCAGGCCAGCTCCAGCATTTAGTGTGTTGCTGCTCTGGATTTCCAGCATCTGCAGAATCTCATGTTTAAAACAGACTTCATCAGTTTGCTTTCCCAAATGTCTGTTGACCCACTATGGAAAGACACTATCAGTTACTCTATCTGCCATAGTACGGCCAAGCTCTGGTCTGTAACATAGTCACAGCTACACTGCTAATATCTCAGTTGAGCACAGCAGAAACACTGATTCTTTGCCAACTGGTACTGGGCTGTCTTCATTGTAGAGGAAGTGGATAAATCTATTAAATGCAGGCAGGCTACAACATGCACTTGATTATAACACCTCACATTCACCTCTGGGACTGGACTCATTCGGAGTTCAGAACAAAGGTACAAAATATCACTAGCTCTGAACTGCAAAGAGATTTCATCCAGTGCCAATCAAACGGTGCAGTCTAACAGCAAAGTTAGTAAATGGTTCAGTCCAGTTGCAGTTAAACCAGCAGGAACTGGTGGGGAAATGTAAACATTAGCCTCGTGCACTTAGGGATACTTCCTGCAAATCAGGCTGAACAGCTTTCTGTTACATGGTAGAGGAACCCAGACTTGCACCCAGCGGTTCATCAAAGGAACCACCCCCTCAAACAACAGTCAGACTCCCACCTACACCCAGCGGGGAGAGAGATACTGTTCACCCACACCTGACAGAGACATGGAGACAGAGACTCACATTCACCATAACCCGGTGGGAGACTGAGATCCCTCGCTCACACCCAGTGGGAGGTGGGGGGGAGAGAGACCCCTCGCCCACGCCCAGCGGGGGGACAGAGAGACCCTTCGCCCACACTCAGCGGGGGGGGCAGAGAGACCCCTCACTCACGCCCAGCGGGGGAACAGAGTGACCCCTCGCCCACGCCCAGTGGGGGGGGAGAGCAGAAAGACCCCTCTCCCACGCCCAGCAGGGGGGGGGAACAGAGTGACCCCTCTCCCACGCCCAACGGGGGGGGGGGGGGAGAGACAGAGTGACCCCTCGTCCACACTCAGCGTGGGGTGGGGGGGGAGAGAGTGACCCCTCACCCACACCCAGTGGGGGGAACAGAGAGACCCCTCTCACCAGCCAGGGAGGGAAGAGAGAGACCCTGCACTCACACTAGGTGGGGGTGGTAACGGAAAGGAGACATAGATCCCAAGTGGGGGCAGAAGTGTGGGAACTCTCACTGACACCCAGTGGGGAGGGGGGGATGCAGAGAGTCCCCTCACCCACATCCAGTGGGAGGGTCAGGGAGACCCTCACTCATACCCAGTAAGGGGACAGATGGAACTAATCTTCAGCTGGCAGGGACACAGACAGGTCCCCACCTACATCTTTTCGGAGACAAAAGAGAACACCTCCCCATCTTCACCCGGCTGTCCGACAGAGAGACCCTCACCCCTGCAGCTAACTCATATTATAGTTGGGCTGTCCAGCTCACTCCACCACTCAAGCAGGAACTTCTATACTGCCCACCATTTCACACAGACTTTGCGTTTCAATCCCTTGAAATCTGTTCTTAAACTCAGTTCATACTCCAAGACACAAACACGCAAACTACAGGAAAGCAAAATATGATCGGGAATATGCCAATGGTGCAATTATCCTGATGTAGGACTTTGACCCATAATATTGACAATCCCTTCCCCCATCCCCACAACCACTTTTCTACCCACTCAGCTCCTCCAGCAGTTCCTTTGCTGCTGACAATTGTGCAGACCAATGCAACAATTCCCCCTGCCCTTCCCCACAAACCCCAACTGAGCAAAATGTGTCTGAAAGCCGAGACCCGAGGAGGAAACAGGGAAGTGGGTGATTTCCTGTCAGACCCCAGAACATAAAGCTGCTGCTCCAACAGTACAAGGGAGAGTCAATAATCAATGGAAGGATGCTGAGGTGGGGGATGGGGGCTATTCACAAAGTCACCCAGTCAGTTACACTCTTGGGCCCTCAATCCAGGTCACTGAAGCCTGCTAGCCAATACAAAACCCCACAGGATTCCTCCGCCTCCCCCCTCCCTTTCCAAGGCACTTAGTGAAAAGGAAAGAAGCAAGCAGAAATTTCTGCTGCCATTTCTCAGATTTGGCCCTGTGGTCAGACACTGAAGCGCCTCTGGGGAGGCAAGTTTGAAGAAAGGGAAAGCGGGTAAACTAAGGAATTCACCACTTGGAGTAGTGAGGGCAGGAGGGGGGTGAAAATAGTAGGGGTAGAGAGAGAGACAGAGCAAAAACACAAAGCTTGGAGACAAAACAGATCCCGAGCCAGAATCCCAGACAGAAAGCCAGAAATTCAGATTCCAAGGAAAAGTTACAAGAGAAACCGGAATGTTACTTGTCAGCAAGATAGAAAAACTACAGTTGGAACCCAGGACACACAACTTCAGCTCACATCAGACCTGAAACAATCTCCACAGGGGTAGAGTGGGACTCAACAGCATTCTGTTTTTTTTAATCTTTTGGAGGGGTTTGTTGGGAGGGAGGTTTAAGTGGATCCAGCCTGAAAAAGATATTTCACTCTGAGTTTAAATATTTGCAGATTTATGAGAGCTGTTGAGAGCATGAAACCGGGCCACACCAGGCTGGGAATGGGAAAGCTCATTCCCCAAAATGGGCAAGAGAGGGCTGTGGAGGTGACATATCGGTTCACTATTGCCCCAGATTCCTGGATACAGTGAACAGCTTGTGTTTGCTTTTCAGATCATCCAAAACACAAGTCTGCTAGGTATTAATTAGGAAAATAGCATCTTACAGAGAAAGTGCAGTGCAAGCAGACAAATAAAATACAAGGGCCAAGTTGATGGAGACTGGGAGATGATTGGGGATGGGGTAAGGGCAGTGGTGGGAGTGGGGGTCTGTGAGCAGGCAGAGGACGATGATCGGGAACCAGGAGGGTGACAGTAAGGCTTCTTGATACAAGCCAGGAAACAGAACCAATGCAAACTGAAAACTTCTCTTTAAAATCCCAATGGGTCAGCAGGAGGGAACCCAAACCAGAACAGTGGAGGTAGTGAGAGATGGGGATAAGCGCAGACAGGAGACAGTGGGTCGGGTAGAAAGGGGGGAGGACCAATGGGGGGGGGTGAGGACACCAAGAAAAGGAGAAAGTGCGTGGGTGTCTGTGAGTGGCTTGGAGGGATGGAGGGATGGAGGGAAGGAAAGGAGCTTCTTGAGCTATTTGGTTCTGATGTTGTCTTGCCGCTGCTACAGGTGTTGTTCTACTGACCACAGTGGGAATGCTATGCTGGGGCCAGAATGTGCGTCGACACCTGTGGACTGCTCCAGAAGAGCCCTCAGGCCTGTTGACCATTGGCGCAAACAACACACTTCACTCTATGCTCTGACATACACGTGACAAATAAATGAATGGGAACTCTGAGTGTATCCGATAAGGGAGATAGCCAGCTGACGAGGAAGTGGAGAAATGGGTGGGCCAGAAGGAGAGGGCTTGGGGAGGTGGGGGGGAGTAGGCCAGGGGCAGGAGGGTGATTTCAGCCGGGAACTGGAGGTAGACAGGCAGAACTCCAAATGGTGGGGAGAGAGACCAGTCAGGTTGGGCACTGGAACTAGACTGTGGATGCTGAGTTATGGAATTACACACTATCTGCCGGAGGGACAGGCAGTCAAGCAAAATCTTGTGGTGGGAGAACTATCAACATTCTGGGTCGAGACCCTGCAAGTTTGGCACCTCTCCCCCAGCCCTCACCTACACCACACCCACACATGCTACACCCTCAACAGCCCCTCCCTAGGTGCTCCCTTCGATCCCACTCACTCGCCGCCCACTCCAATCCCACTTCATCATCCCTCACTGCCCCCTCCAGTCCCACTCCCTCAAAATCCTCACTTCACTGCCCCTCCAGTCCCACTCCCTTATTCCTCCTCCCTCGCTGTCTCCTTCAGCCCACTCCATCATCCCTCACTGCCTCCTCCAGTCCCACTCCCTCAAAGTCCTTCCCTCACTGTCTTCTCCAGTCCCACTCCCTCAACCCACAGTATCCCCTCGTCCCACTCCCTCATTCCTCCTTCAGTCCCACTCCATCGTCCCTCATTGCCCCCTCCAGTCCCACTCCCTCATTCCTTGTCCCTTCGAGCATTCCCTCACACCCTCCCCTACCCCACCCCCAGCCCCGCTCCCTACCCGAAGTCCTGGTCCATGGATTTGAAGAAGAATTTGTAGTTGGGCTTGTTGAGCACCAGCTTGAAGTCGGCCAGCGTGACCCTGTCGGCGGGCAGCTGCAGCTTCACCAGGTACGGAGTCTCCTCCTCGTCCATGTGGTAGATGATCTTGGTCTCGGCCATGACGGCAAGCGGCCCGAAATCGCGCTCCAGCTGCTCCTGCGGCGGGCGGGCGTTCCGGCTCGGGCTCGAGTGCGACCACCCCCCCTCCTCCTCCTCCTCCTCCTCCTCCTCCTCCTCCTCCCCTCCCCCCCCCGCCGGCCGCCGCCTGACGTCACCACGCTCCACGTCCTCCGACAGAAAGAGGGGCGCGTGGCGTCATCGCGCACCACGTACACAGCTTGCGGCTTCTCTATGACGTCACGGGAATTCCTGAATATCAAATGAGGGCCGAGCATCCAAGTCTATGCGGCGGGGCGGAGTTGTTTCCCTTGCGCGTACACCAAACCGTGCGTTGTTCCAACTCATTTTAGTTTAAGGTGTTGAAAATGAAGCTGTGAACAAGAAGATTTCCAACAACAGCAAATTGACAAAAGATAAGTTATTCCAATGCTTAAAGAAGAATGTGGACTACAAATCACAAACAAAAGAAAATCTGTAGATGCTGTAAATCAAAGCAATACACAAAATGCAGGAGGAACTCAGCAGGACAGGCAGCATCCATGGAAAAGAGTACAGCTGAAGTTTCTTCTCCCCCCCCTTCCCCCACCTTTTACTCCTCATCTTTTTCCTCCAGCCGTGATGAAGGGTCTCGGCCGGAAAAGTCGACTGTACTCTTTTCCATAGAATCTGCCTGGCCTGTGGAGTTCTTTTTGTGTGTGTTATGTGGACAGTCAATATCATTTTCCCAGGGTCGAAACGTCTAATACTAGAGGTTAAATTGTTAAATTGGAGATGCGCGAGGCGCTTTATTTTTAAAGAGAGAGTTGTGGGTGTGTGGAATCAGCTGCCAAGAGCGGTAGAGGAAAACAAGGATGTTGAAAGGGACTTAGAGCAGTACAGTACAGGAGCATACACTTCGACCTGCCTGGACCACATTTCGGGAAATGTGATCACTTGCCTGCTCTCCTCACTGCAGACAGGCAGAGGCTAAAGAGCAAGGCCCCAGAGGTGGTTGAGGGAGGCAGAGGACCAGCTATAGGATTGCTTTGAGTCAGTGTGGTCAAGGAGGCATGGGCTCCAAGGGAACATTGCTTTGTGGATCCAGAACTGGCTTGCCCACAGAAGGCAAAGAGTGGTTGTAGATGGGTCATAGTCTGCATGGAGGTTGGTGACCAGTGGTGTGCCTCAGGGATCTGTTCTGGGAACACCTTCTCTTTGTGATTTTTATATGACCTGGATGAGGAAGTGGAGGGATGGGTTAGTAAGTTTGCTGATGGCACAAAGGTTGGGGGTATTGTGGATAGTGTGGAGGGCTGTCAGAGGTTACAGCGGGATATCAGTAGATTGCAAAGCTGGGCTGAGAAGTGGTAGATGCAGTTCAACCCAGATAAGTGTGAGGTGGTTCATTTTGTTAGGTCAAATATGATGGCAGAATACAGTATTGACAAGTGCATCCCCAGAAAATCATCCAGAGGCTTCCCTAGCTGGATGAACCATCAGCTCCGCAATAAGCCAGATCAGAGGCATTCATCTCTGGCGACCAAGGGGTTCAGGTACAATCTCCAGAAAGCCTTCTCACGTACTAAGTGGCAATTCTGGACAAAACTTGAATCGCTGAGGGATGCTCGACAGGTGTGGCAGGGTTTGAATGGTGTTACCTCTTATAAAGAGAAACCAAGTGACAAAAGTGACGACTGGGCTTTACTCCCGATGAGCTCAATAACATCTGTGCTTGATTTGAACGTCAAAACATGGAGGAGCCAACACCAACTCCCAGAGCCACCGGTGACCCTGTGATTCCAGTAGCAGCATCCTTAAAGAGGATGAATCCATGGCATGCATCTACCTTCCTGGCCGAGTACTAAAGACCTGTGGTGATCAGCTGGATGCAGTATTCACTGTATCTATAATCTCCACAAAACAACCAATCTCATGAGCAATGCCAGTGAGAGGAAACCCAATTATGAGCATGCGAAGAATGAGGGGGTTGGACAATGTTTAGGTGGGCATTCAGTTACTGTTTAGGTTCTGGCTCCTGCTCTGGACTTTCCACTGAGAGGTAGCTGCCTCCTTGTTCTCCACCGATTTTCCTCAGAATGTTACATAATGACCTGAGATTACCTCACTTTGTTTTAAATCTCCAGTAAAAGTGTTGGTCCACATCCACCATATGACAACTGGCTAACACCATGTCCAACAGAAGGCACATCTGGCAGTGGCACATTCCCATGGTGTTGCTACTGGCAGGTAACTCTGTTGTGGAGCAAACGTCAGCTGTGTGATAGACATAGCAGAATGATACCCATGTGGAGGGTGGTGACCATGGTGTTCTGGGACCCTGGTTGTTGCGATTTTTATAAATGACTTGGATGAGGAAGTGAAAGGTGGGTTAGTAAGTTTGCAGATGAGATGAAAGTTGGGGTGTTGTGGATAGTGTAGAAGGTTGTCACAGGTTACAATAGGACATTGACAGGATTCAGAGCTGGGCTGAGAAGTGGCAGATGGAGTTCAACTCAAAATGTGAAGTGATTCATTTGGAAGGTCAAATGTGAAGGCAGAGTAGCGGAGTTAATGGCAGAGTTCTTAGCAGCATGGAGGAACAGAGGGATCTTCAGGTCCTCGTCCATTGATCTTCAAAGGTGTCACACAAGTTCATAGGGTGGTTAATAAAGGTGTATGGTGTGTTGGTCTTCATTAGTTCAAAAGCCATGAGGTAGTGTTGCAGCTCTATAAAATTCTGGTTAGGCCACACTGGGAGTGTTCTGTTCTGATCTGATCACCTCCTCCTCACTAGAGGAAGGATGTAGAAACTTTAGAGACAGTGCAGAGGAGATTTACCAGGATGCTGCCTGGATTAGAGAGCATGTCTTATGAGGAAAAGTTGAGCTGGGACTTTTTGTCTTTGGAGAGAAGGGGGTTGACAGTTGACTTGATAGAGGTGTACAAGATGATAAGATCAAGTGGACAGAGAGAGACTTTTTCTCAGAGTGGAAATAGATAATGCAAAGCTAGAGATGCTTGGCAGGACACACTGGGTGAACCAGAATCAGAAATAGCTTTAATATCACTGGCACTGGCATGAAATTTGTTGTTTAGCAGCAACAGAACAGTGGAATACATAATAATAACTATAATTTACAATACGTTTATCTAAAAAAGAAAGTGCTACACATGCCCTTACACTTCTTCCTTCACCACCATACAGGGCCCCAGACAGTCCTTCCAGGTGAGGCGACACTTCACCTGTAAGTCAGCTGGGGTGATATACTGCATCCGGTGCTCCCGATGAGGCTTTCGATATATTGGCGAGACCCGACGCAGACTGGGGGATCATTTTGTTGAACACCCATGCTCTGTCCGCCAGAGAAAGCAGGATCTCCCAGTGGCCACACATTTTAATTCCACGTCCCATTCCCATTCTGATATGTCTATCCATGGCCTTCTCTACTGTAAAGATGAAGCCACACTCAGATTGGAGGAACAACAGCTTATATTCCGTCTGGGTAGCCTCCAACCTGATGGCATGAACATTGACTTCTCAAACTTCTGCTAATGCCCCACCTCCCCCTCATACCCCATCCGGTATTTATTTATTTATATCCACACATTCTTTTTCTCTCTCTCATTTTTCTCCCTCTGTCCCTCTCACTGTACCCCTTGCCCATCCTCTGGGCTTCCCCACTTTTCTTTCTCCCTGGGCCTCCTGTCCCATGATCCTCTCATATCCCTTTTGCCTATCACCTGTCCAGCTCTTGGCTCCATCCCTCTCCCTCCTGTCTTCTCCTATCATTTTGGATCTCCCCCTCCCCCTCCCACTTTCAAATCTTGTACTAGCTCTTCTTTCAGTTAATCCTGACGAAGGGTCTCGGCCCGAAACGTCGACTGTACCTCTTCCTAGAGATGCTGCCTAGCCTGCTGTGTCCACCAGCAATTTTTATGTGTGTTGCTTGAAATTCTAGCATCTGCAGATTTCCTTGTGTTTGCCCTTGTGGTATAGATTAGCTTTATTTATCACATGCACATCAAAACATTGAAACATACAGTGAGATGCAATGTTTTTGTGTCGATGACCAACACAGACTGAAGGTGTGCTGGGGGCAGCCTGCAAGTGTCACCATGCTTCTAGTGCCAACATAGCATGCCCACAACTCATCAACCCTAACCTCCGTGAGTCTGGATCGTGGGGGAAACGGGAGCACCCAGGGGAAACCCACATGGTCTCGTGGTCGTGGGGGAAACTCCTTACAGATAGAGGAGAGAATTGAATCCTAATTACTGATTGCTGCTGCTGATGTTCATTCCCTCTTCTCTGCCTATTGAAGAATCTCTATTATATTTGTCTCCACCACTACCCAAGGCAGTGCATTCAGGACACCCACACTGTGTAAAAAAAACTTGCCTTGTATATCTCCCTTGAACTCAAATGCATACCCTCTGGTATTAGGCATTTCAACCCTGAGATAAAGATACTGGCTGCCTACCATGTCTATACCTCTCATAATTTTGTAAAGCTCCAGCAGGTCTCCGCTACTCCAGAGAGAACCCAAGTTCATCCTTTAATCCAGGTTTAGAACCTGGTGAGCATCGTGGTTAGCGTGACGCCATTACAGATCGGAGCATTCCAGAGTTCAAGGTTCAATTCCAGCGCTATGCCATAAGGAGTCCCTGTACATCCTTCTCGTGCAATGCATGGTGCTCTGGTTTCCTCCCACAGTTAAAGGACATACTGAGTAAGTTAACTGTCACTGTGTTTCGGTTAGGGTGAACGGAGCAGTGTGGCTGGAAGGCTGGGAGGACTGACTCTGTGCTGTATTGCTAAATCAGTAATAAAGAAATAAACCTCTGTCCGTACTGTGGGACCTGCCCTTCTCCCACCCCACGCAATCCAGCCTCACCAGAGCAAATGCTCAGAACTGGGATCCGAATGATAGTGTCTATCCCCGGCTCTTAGAAGAATTGGCCGCCGCAGTGGGCATATTTCTTAAAAAGGTTTATTTGTCACATGTGAAATACGTTATTTGCATCAATGACCAAAACAGTCTGAAGATGTGGTGGGGCAGCCCACAAGTGTTGTCCTGCCTGTAGCCTACTAACCTATGAACCCATGTGTCTCCTGTAGCCTACTAACCTATGACAGCCATGCGTTGCCTGTAGCCTACTAACTCTGGCTAAAGAAATTCCTCCTCATCTTCGTTCTAAATGGACATCACTCCATTCTGAGGCTGTGTCCTCTGGTCCTAGACTCCCCCACCACAGGAAATCCCTTCAGATTGAGTCCTTTCATCATTTAATAGGTTTCAATGAGATGCCCCCTCATTCTTCTGAATTCCAGTGTGTGCAGGGCTAGAGCCATCAACTGCTCCTCATGTGGTAAACCTTCAGTTCCCAGAATCATTCTCATGAACTTCTCCAAAATCAGCTCTTTCTTTCTGAGATAAGGGGCCCAAAACTGCTCACAATATTCCAAGAGACGCCTTACCAGTCTTATTAAGCCTCAGCATCTTTTCTTTTCTAGTCCTTTAAAAATGAATGCCAACATTGCATTTGCCTCTCTCATCACCGACTCAACCTGCAAATTTACCTTTAAGGAATCCTGCATGAGGATTCTTAAGTCCCATTGTGCTTTGGAGTTTTGAATTTTCTCTCCATTTAGAAAATAGCTACACTTCTATTTCTTAAACCAAAGTGCATGACCAGACACTTTTAACTGTGGTGTTGTTGCAACTACATATCAATGAAATAAAAGCACGCTTGTGGGAGATGGCTTTAACTGGTGTATTCACATTGCAGCGAGAGAACATGAGCGAGAGGGAGAGAGAGAGAGAGAGAGAGAGAGAGAGAGAGAGAGAAAGAGCGAGAGAGAGAGAGCAAGAGTGTGTGTCTGAGAGGGAGATTAATGCACATGCATAGACAACAGATCATACTTTATGCTAAGGGAAGTCATTGCTCTAAAAGAAATAGATCCATACATTACATTTCCTCCCCCTTTACATTAATATAATATAAAACTCTATATGTACAAAACATTCAATTTCCCCTCCACAAACCATATCCAAATAAACATGCTTTCATAATAACAGCCCATAACTAACTTCACTACACTAAAGGTTCAGTCTTTCGGGTGGCACTCTGTGTCTTTCAGGATAGCACCTCTGGACCTGTGGAGTGGCATCAGGTCATGCAGGTGTCTTGTCTAAGACAACGTTCTCGGTTTCTGGTGTCACTTTGCTGTCAGTGACATGATCATTACTGAGTTGCAAGTCTGGTGGCTGTAGTGGGTCTGTCTTGTTGGGACGCAGTCGACTCAGGTCTGTTCTTCGGTTGAGCATCCAGTATCTGGTCCACATGACGTCTCCTTGTCTGATCTCCAACATCCACTGTGTACGTCAGCGGTTCAGTTCTTGGCATCCTGAACAGCTTTTGGCCAAGTCTTCAATCTGTGCATCTATTCTCAGCCACCATAGGCTCCAGGTAAGGCTCTTCATCTTGACTAAACCTAAGTGTCCATCGTGCAGATTTTCTAACACTCTGGTGTGCAGGTTAGAGGGAACCACAACATGAGATCCACACATCAGCGTTCTTTGACATACCGACAGTTAAAACATAGAAGCACAGAAAACCGACACCAGAATACAGGCCCTTCAGCCCACAAAGCTGTGCCGAACATGCCCTTACCTGAGAAATTACCTAAGGTTACCCATAGCCCTCTATTTTTCTAAGCTCCATTTACCTGTCCAGGAGTCTCTTAAAAGACCCTATCATATCTGCTTCCACCACCGCCACTGGCAGCCCATTCCACTGTGTTGCCGTGTTGTTTGATACCCTTGAACTCTGCATCAGAAGAGTGGGCTCCTCGGAACAGTGCCAATGTTATAACTGGATAGCAGACATCACTGCAATTCCCTTCCTGGATTGAAAATGGACGCAAGGGGCTGGTGATCTGTCACTAGCATAAACTTTTGTCCGTAGAAGTAGTGGTGAAACTTCTTTATTCCCCTTACTAGACTAAGGGCCTCTTGTTGATCTGTGTGTAGTTGCGTTCTGGGCTCATCAGTGATCATGAAGCAAACACAATTGGACATCCAGATCCATCTTTCATAATGTGTGACAAAACCTCTCCAATGCCGTAAAAGGACATATTTCACACCAGTCTGATGGGCAGAGATGGGTCATAATGAAATGAGTGAGCAGTTCTTCGGATGTTATTAGCCACTTTGTTTCCTTGCATGCTCTGTCACATTTGTCTGACCATTCCCACTTTGCTCTGGCCTGTAACAGTGCATTCGATGGATGCAGTACTGTAGCAATGTTTGGGAGAAACCGGTTGTAGTGGCTTAGGAGGCCCAAGAGTGACCTGAATTGTGTCACATTTTCCAGTTTGAGTGTCTGCAGCACTGTTTCAATCTTCTCTGGTGACTTATGTAAGCTGTGCTTGACAATGACATGTCCACAATATGAGATTTTACTCTTGAGAAGCTCGCATTTCTCTCTCTTTGCGCACAGACCATACTCACTCAGCCTGGTAAGCACTTTACTGAGGTTCTGGAGGTGCTCTTCATCACTCTTGCCATTCGTGATGATGTCATTGTGTTCTTGGGCTGTGTACTTGGTCCATTGATCTTTGCCAAGTTGCTGGAAATGAAAAAATGCCAAAGACGAGACAATTTTACTGGAACAGTCCCTTGTGAGTGTTGATTGTGAGGAATTTCCTGCTTGACTCCTCAATCTCCATTTGCAGATAGCCTTGTGACAAGTCAATCTTTGAAAACCTCTCTCTGCCCACCAAGGTGCAAAAACCTGTTCTGTTTATGGCAGAGATACTGCATGGTAGGCAGCACTGGGTTGATGCTCACCTTGAAATCCCCACATATGCAAATGGCTCCAGCCCTCCCTTTCTTGATCACTGGGACAATGGGCATGGCCCAATCGCTCAACATTGAGAGAATTTCAGATGTCTCCAAGCTTTCAAGTTCAGCATCCACTTTAGGAGATAGTGTGTAAGGCTCTAGATGCACTTTATGGAATCTTGGTGGTGCTGTTTCATCCAGTTCAACTCTGGCCTTCATGCCTTTGAGCTTACCAATCCCCTTCTCAAACACCTTATTAGCGTTAAGCAGCTGTGCCAGTTTCTGGTTATTGCTCCGATTTGGGCTGCCATTGCCTGTTGATGACACGTTGAGAAATTTGATTGTGTGCCAGTCTAGTTGCATTTTTCTCAACCATTCAGCTTTCAGTACATAAAGCTCTAACTGCTGTCTTTGGCCTCCATATGTCACATTCACTTTCAGTTTGCCTTTGGGAGATACTTTTTCACTTGTGTAAGTCTTTAGCATCACTGAGGTCTCTGTAACAGAATCTTAGAGAAGTGTGTTGTAGTCAGCCTCTGGAATTATTGACAAAGCTGGCCCTGTATCCAGCTCCATTTTCAGTTTGACACCAGACACACTGATTGTCATCCAGATGATTTTGTGATCTACTTCAGTAATACTATGCAGTTCTGGGCATGACAGCTCACCTTTGTCAGCGTCTGTATTGTCTGATTCTGTTTCACATTCAGTCATTTTGTGCATTTGCTTAGTTTTGTGTTTGAAACTTTTCACTCAGTTGTGCTTTTCATCTGCCATTCTACCTGTATGACCTTGTCTCTGGCACCTTTTGCAAACGTATTCTTTGAACCAACAGTAATTTGCACCATGGGAGGATTTGCCATATCGATAGCATATTTGGCTTTTTGCACCATTCAGGGACATTTTGTGCATTTCCCATTGCAACCCCCTTTCTGCAGTTCTGCTGTCCCTTTTGCTGCAATCTCTAATGATATTACAATTGTCAGTGCCTATTCTAAGGTTAGGTTTCTTTTGGACAGTAGCCTGATTTGAGAGCTTTGACTGTGCATGCCACATACAAGCCTGTCCCTTAATGCATCAGAAAGTCCATTTCTAAAGCCACAGTACTGGGAAAGTTTGTGCAGTTCTGCAATGTATTAAGAAATGTTTTCATCCTTTGACTGGTTTCTTTTATAAATCTAAATCTCTTAGCTATTACCAGTGGTTTAAGGCTCAAGTGATTTTGTAAAATTGTAACAATCTTGACAAACAATTTGCTTGTTTTTCTGGGAGGGCGGAGGGAGGGAGAGGGAGAGGGGGGAGAGAGAGAGAGGGAGAGATAGATAGATATCAATGCACATGCGTACACAATAGATCACATGGAGTGCTAAGGGGAGTCTTTGCTCCAAAAGAAATAGATCCACACATTACATTAACAATCAATCTAACTCTTTCCCTCCAACACAGCCCGTAACGCTCCATTTTTCTTTCATCTATTTGCCTATCTAAGAGTCTTTTAAATGTCCCTAATGTACCTGCCTCAAACACCACCCCAGCAATGTGCTCAGCCATGCACCTTCCTGTGACATCTCCCCTAAATTTTTCTCCACTCAACCTAAACAGATGTCTTTTGGTATTGGCTGGGAAAAAGGTGCTGACTGTCTACCTTTGCCTCTCATATTAAACTATTTACTGTTAAATTTTTTACTATTTACTATCGATTTGTACTCCAGGGAGCGCGAAGCGCAGAATCAAGTATCACTGTGATGATTGTACATTCTAGTATCAATTGTTTTGTGACAATAAAGTAAACAACTCTATCAAGTTATCTTGCATACTGCTTTGCTACAAGGAAAACCCTAACTTGCTCAGCCTTTCCTCAGAAGCCATGCTCTCCTATCCAGGCAGCATCCTGGCGAATCTCCTCTGCACCTTCTTGAAAGCTTCCATATCCTTCCTCTAATAGGTGACCAGAACTGAACACAATAAACCAAGTGTAATCTAACCAGGGTTTATAGAGCTGCAACATTGCCTCATGACTCTTGAACTTAATCCCATGGTTAATGAAGACCAATGCAGCATACACCTTCTTAACCACCCTGACTACTTCTACTGCAACCTTGAAGGATCTATGGTCGTGGAGCCTAAGGTTCCTCTGTTCCTTCACACTGTTAAGAATCCCACCCTGTACTCTGCCCAGCTTGCCTGATCACTCACCAGAGCAGGGAGGAAGGAGTTTAATTTTGGGGCTGCAATGAGTAGAACTGCTGCCTACTGTTGCCCTCCCATGCCCACTACTCTAGGCATTTCCCCTGCAGCCTTAAGAGGCATATTACCAGTGTTACAAGTCTTAACATTCAATATTAATGACCAGTTAGGCTCAGAGAGAGTCTCTATTTACTGACAAGTGCCTTTATTGTCACAGCTAAAAGCATGCACATTTACAAACTAAGTACCTGTGTGCACACCCACCAGGTTTCCTTGACTCTCCATGAGCAGTCAGAGAATAGCAAGGTGATGCCCGGGAATAGGAGTCTATGTTGGCCAGGCATTCTCTTGATCCTAATGTAATTTCCACATTCCGATGTGGGGTCATCCACTTCCGCGATGGTTGGTCTCCATAGACATGTTGTTGTTGCTTGTGCTCCCGATGTTCTCCATTCTTATTCTTTTCCTTATCAATCCATGATGTTTCAATTTCATTGGCTGAAGGTCATCTGACTGACCTGTGTTGGCTTCTCATTGGATGTGGCCCAAGGCTTTATGGCCCTTTCTTTTAGCCAAGAGCATTGGGTGATTTCTTTCCAATTAAGACTGGTTCATAGCAGTCTGGACAGGTAAGCCAAACACTGGAACTAGACCTGACAACCAGGTAACAGACTGTTCCTTCTGTCAGCCTGCACTTTCCATAATAAAGAGTTTCTTATCTGAAAGCGGTCTCAGTAGAAATCTCATTGTCTCCATGTTCACTTGCTCTGCTTAAGTTATTTCAGAGCAAGGATCAATTCATCAAGGAGTTCACAAAATAGTGGCTGCAAGCACAGTTTAACAAAATGGCCACCACTATTCTTGCAACCACATGGCAAGAACAAATAATTTTATTTTGTCTGTTTCCACTGCCCTTGCCACATTGCTGTTCATATAGTGTAGTTCTTTATAGCCAACACCAGCCTCTACAACTTCTCCATCACCACCATCCAAGACCGAAACAGCCTTTTCCTGTTCACCACTGTAGCCTCTAGCTCTTTGCTCCTTCTCATCTCTCAGCTCGCCCTTGAGGGATACTCTATACAAATGCAATGTTTACAGATTTCTGGGCTTTCACACTTTCACAGTGTTGCAGTGCAGCAGATGATGCAGTGGGTGTGATCCCAGCTTCCAGGCTGTGCAGTTTTCTCTGTAATTGTGTGGGTTTCTTGTCAGTACTTTAGTTTGCATCCCCTCACAAAAGTGTTGATACTCGTAATATGAAGAGTTGGTAAGTTCAGTGGTTCAATGGTCCATTTACTATCGGAGAACGTATACGGTATACAACCTGAAACTCTTACTCTTCGCAGACATCCATGAAACAGAAGAGAACCCTAAAGAATGAATGCAGAAGAAACGTTGGAACCCCAACGCCCTCCCCCTCCTCCCCCTCCCCCACCCCCACATTTCAGCAGGAAGCATCAGCACCCTTCACCCACCAAACAAGCAATAGCAAGTTCCCCAAAGAGAGACCATGATCTGCAATCCAACAAAAACTATTGTTTACCCGACAATTCGTCATGCCACAGGCTCTCTCTTTCTCACTAACAAGGGACTAACAAGTGTCACCTTTTCCACAGGGAGAGGGGAGACCAACACACAAACAGTTGCTGTTTATTGATTGCTGTGGGTCAATGGTAGGAGTGTCAGAGTCTATTTGATGAAAGACAGTGGGTTGCAGGCAAACACACTAAGCCCCACTGTGTACCTGGCTGCAGTGTCCACGAGCATCTTCAGCCTCTCACAGCTGCACTCTTAAGCTTCCAAGGGCAGCAATTGTACCAGCGTCCAAAAAACAGGCAATTTAAAAAGCGGTGCCTGTCAAGACTTTCTGCTCATTTTCAGGCAGCAGGAGCCTAAAGGAGGCACAACTGTGAAAGTTGTGTAAGTTGTAAGTTGATCAGATAAATAAGTCATTGGTAAGGGCCAATAAAATGAAGTTTGTGTTAAGCAGAGTAGCCATTGTGGAGTGGCTAGGATTACAGTAGAAGACTAAGGGTTTGGCTCAAGAGGCTTCAGCATGAAGAGTTGGAGGCTAGGGTAAAGTTTCTCGTTTCTTTTTTACTACATCATAAGTACAGCAGTTGGAATGGAAACAGCTCCTTTCTGACCATTTTATAGTCTATGTTCTTTCTATTTTTGCACTATTTTTGATCTTTTTAATATACACATGTATATATACTTACTAACAAGAGAAAATGCTGGAAATCCAAGCACCACACACAAAATGCTGGAGGAACTCAGCAGGTCAGACAGCATCTATGGAAAAAAGTATAATTGGCAGGCTTGGCCTCCTGAGTTCCTCCAGCATTTTGTGTGTGTTGCTATATATACTTACTGTAATTTATTTATTTATTTCTCACTTCTATATTATTATGTCCTGCTGCTGCTAAGATAACAAATTTCATGACTCATGCTGATGATAGTAATTGTGATTCTGGTTCAGACCATGTTTGGGAGCCGGAGCTGGATGGCCTTACGATCATTCGGAATTCACGGTGGTTGGTTGACAAGAGTTACAGTGAGGCAGTTACTCCTAAGTTGCAGGGTTCAGCAGAGGGAAAGCAATCAGGCAGTCAGTGCAGGGTGGCCCTGTGGCCACTCCCCTCAATAACAAGTATATTATTTTGGATACATGTGTGGGGAACCAAACAGAGGAATACACTGAGTCCGGTTCTGAATGGAATAGGAGAAGAAGCAAGCAGTAGTGACAGGGGATTGACTGGTTAGGGGAACAGACAGGAGAGTCTGTGGATGACAATGAGACTCATGGATGGTTTGTTGCCTTCCAGGTGCCAGGATCAGAGATGTCTCATATTGAGACTGTACCATTCTTAAGGAGGAGGGTGAGTAGCCAGTCCTTGGTCTGTGTTGCTACCAATGATGTGGGCAGGAAAGGTGACAAGGCCCTGGAAAGTGAGTTCAGGGAGTTGAGTGCTAAGAACAGGACCTCCAGGTTGGTGATCTCAGGACTGCTACCGTGTCATGTGCTAGTGAAGCCAGAAGTAAGCAGTTTAATATATGACTAAGGAATGGTGCAGGAAGGAGGCATTCAGTCTTTTGTATCTCTTCCAGGGAAGTCAGGACCTGTACGCATGAGACAGTTTTCACCTGAACTGGAGGGAGAGCAGCATCCTTGCATCCTTGAAGGTTAGCTGTGCTTCCCCAGGGGTTTAAACTTGAGTTGTAGGGGCTTGGAAATGAGAGCGCCAGGTAAGATTGTGGAGTGCTTATGGGGAAAGTTAAACCTACATACAAAGACAGGAATAGAATCATAGAAACATAGGAAACCTACAGCAAAATACAGACCCTTCAGCCCACAATGCTGTGCCGAACATGTCCTTTCTTTAGAAATTACCTCGGGTTACCCACAGCCCTCTATTTTTCTAAGCTCCGTGTACCTATCTATTGTATCCGTCTATTGTATCCGCCTTCACCACCGTCGCCGGCAGCCCATTCCACGCACTAACCAATCTCTGCATAAAAAACTTACCTTGACATCTCCTCTGTACTTACTTCCAAGCACCTTAAAACTGTGCCCTCTCATGCTAGCCCTTTCAGCCCTGGGAAAAAGCCTCTGACTATCCACACGATCAATGCCTCTCTTCATCTCATACACCTCTATCAGGTCACCTCTCATCCTCCGTCGCTCCAAGGAGAAAAGGCCAAGTTTACTCAACCTATTCTCATAAGGCATGCTCCCCAATCCAGGCAACATCCTTGTAAATCTCCTCTGCACCCTTTCTATAGTTTCCACATCCTTCCTGTAGTGAGGAATTGTAGGACAAATATTCTGAGTTGTGTCTATTTCAATGTAAGGAGTGTTGTAGGATATGTGTGTGGAATTACAGTGTTAGAGCCATGAGTGAGACTTGGTTGCAGAAGGGGTAGGGCTGGTAGCTCAATGTTCAAGGGTTCTGTTGTTTCAGACATGCTAGAGGGGAAGGTAATAAAGGTGAGGCATTAGTCATGAGGGAGAATGACACAGCAGTGATCAGAGAGGACATAAGACAAAGGAGCAGAATTAGGCCATTCAGCCCATTGAGTCTCCATCATGGCTGATCCAGATCCTATTCAACCCCATAACCTCCCTTCTCGCCATATCCTTTGATGCCCTGACCAATCAGGAAACAGTAAACTTCCGCCTTAAATATACCCACAGACCTGGTGTTCACCGCAGTCTGTGGCAAAGCATTCCACAGATTTACTACTCTCTGGCTAAAAAAATTTCTCCTTACCTCTGTTCTAAAAGGTCGCCCCTCAATTTTGAGGCTGTGTTCTCTAGTTCTGAATATCCCCACCAGAGGAAACACCCTCTCCACATACACCCTATCTAGTCCTTTCAACATTCAGTAGGTTTCAACGTGATTCCCCCCCCCCCCGCCCATTCTTATAAATTTCAGTGAATACAGGCCCAAAGCTACCAAACACTCCTCATATGTTAACCCTATTCATGCCTGGAATCATCCTTGTGAACCTCTTCCGGACTCTCCCAATAACAACACATCCTTTCTGAGATAAGGGGCCAAAACTGTATTCCAAGTGCTGCCTGACTAGTGTCTTGTAAAGCTTCAGCATTATCTCCTTGCTTTTATATTCTATTCCCCTTGAAGTAAATGTCAACATTGCATTTGCCTTCTTTACCACAGACTCAGCCTGTAAATTAACCTTCTGGGAGTCTTGCATGAGGACTCCTAAATCCCTCTGCACCTCTGATGTTTCAATCTTCTCCCTATTTAGATAATAGTCTGCACTATTGTTTCTTTTACTTTTGTCCCCTAATGAGTAAGGAAGGATTACTTTAGACAGAGGGTGGTAAATCTGTGGAATTTGCAGCTGTGGAGGCTAAGCCATTGGGTGTATTTAAGGCAGAGATAGATAGGTTCTTGATTAGCCAGAAGGCAGGGGAGTTGGGATGACTGGGAGGATTGGATCAGCCCATGATTGAATGGTGTAGCAGACTTGATGGGCTGAATGGCCAACTTCTGCTTCTATATCTTATGGTCTTTTACCAAAATGCATTATCATAGATTTCCTAACAGTGTGTTCCAGACGGAGATGCATATCAGGCGGGGGAAAAATGAGGTGCTTGAGGAGTATAAAAATGCAAGATAACACTTGAGAGAGAAGTCAGGAGAGCTGGAAGAGGACATGACGTTGCCCTGGCAGAGAAGGTGAAAGAGAATCCTGAAAACCTCTTCAGATGTATTAAGAGCAAATGGATAGGAAGGGACAGAATTCCTGATCAGTGCACTCACCTATGCATGGAGATAGAGGATACGGGGCAGGCCAGCTGCATCACCACCTAATACAGGAATTGCAAGGCACATAGCTGCAGGGATTGTGAGGACTACTGAGAGCATCTCTGGGGTCTCTCTCCCACCCGTTTGAGATACTGATCAGGAGTGCTGCCTGCACAGGGCTCTTAGCATTGTCAAGGATCCCTCCCATTCATTCCACAATCTCTTTGATCCCCTACTATCAGGTAGGAGGTACCATAACATTAGGACAAGGACTTTTAGGATGGGAAACAGCATCTTCCCCCAGCCATAAAACTACTGAACTCCCTGCCACTAACCAGGTCTCATCACTTCTGAAGTGCTAATAGTGTTATACTTTTTAACTTGTGTCTTAAATGCATCTTATGCTAATTATCAATCTTCTGGTATGTCTTTTATTATTTGTTAATTTATTTGTGGTAATATTACTTATGTGTAGTGTGTGAGTTATATGTACTGTGTTGTGCACCTTGGTGTGGAGAAATGTTTCGTTTGGTGGTATACATGTGGAGAGATGAATGACAATAAACTAGAACTAAATTAATATTTTGCATATGTATTTACATGCAAAACAGATATAGGGTCTTTCGAACTCAGGCAAAGAGGTCTTTGGTTTACAGAAGAGGAGGTATTTGATGTCTTGAGGCATATTAGAGTGGATTTTCTCCAGGGTCTCTTGGATCTTGTGGGAGGCTCGTGCACAAATTGCAGGGGCCCTGGCAGAGACATTTCAAATTTAAAATGCTCTAACAATGAGCTGGGAAATTAGAGGCCAGTGAGCTTGATGTCAGTAATGGGTAAATTATTGGAAAGTATTCTCAGGGACAAGATACTGTATATATACAAGATACTGTATTGGAATAGACAGGGCCTGATTAGAGATAGTTAACATGGCCTTGTGCATGGTAGGTCGTGTCTATCCAATGTTAGAGGTCTTTGAGGCAGTTACGAGGAAGACTGATGAAGGAAAGGCATGGAAACAGGGGTCACTGGTGCCTTAGCCCTCCTCGGGTCCACCACCAGCTTCTTAGTCTTTTTCACATTAAGCTGCAGATAATTCTGCTCACACCATGTGACAAAGTTTCCTACCGTAGCCCTGTACTCAGCCTCATCTCCCTTGCTGATGCCCAACTATAGCAGAGTCATCCGAAAACTTCTGAAGATGGCAAGACTCTGTGCAGTAGTTGAAGTCCGAGATGTAAATAGTGAAGAGAAAGGGAGACAAGACAGTCCCCTGTGGAGCCCCAGTGCTGCTGATCAAAGGGATAGCAAGGGACAAAATTGTTCCTCTGGACATCAGAGTAATCTCTGATGGTCATCTACTGTATTCATGGAGCCGAAACAGATGGGAGATCTTTAACAAGAGAAAATTTGCAGATGCCGGAAATCCAAGCAATGCACACAAAATGTTGGAGGAACACCTATGAAAAACAGCTCAGTTGACGTTTCAGACCAAGACCCTTCACCAGGACTGGAGAAAAAAGCTGAGCAGTCAGGGTAAGAAAGTGGGGGAGGGGAGGGTGAAGTAAGGAGCTGGGAAGTTGATTGGTGAAAGAGATACAAGACTGGAGAAGGGGGAATCCAGAGAGGGGTAGTAGTTGGCTGTCTCTCTGACTGGAGGCCTGTGACTAGTGGAGTGCCCCAGGGACTGGTGGTGGGTCTGTTGTTGTCTGTCATTTATATCAATGATCCGATAAATAATGTGGTAAACTGGATCAGCTAATTTGCAGATGACAACAAGCTTGAAGGTGTAGTGGGCAGTGAGGAAGACTATCAGAGCTTGCAGTAGGATCAGAACAGCTGGAAAGTGGCAGATGGAATGCAGCAAGTGTGAGGTGTTGCATTTTGGGAGGACCAACCTTACACTGAGGAGTGTGGTAGAACAGAGAGATCTGGGAATTCCTTGAAAGTGGTGTTATGGGTCGATAGTGTTGTAAAGAAAGCTTTTCACACATTGGCCTTCATAAATCAAATTATTCAATACAGAAGTTGGGATGTTAGGTTGAAGTTGTATAAGACCTTGGTGAGGCCTAATTTGGAGTATTGGGAACAGTTTTGGTCACCTACCTACAGCAATGATGTCAATAAGATTGAAAAAGTGCAGCAATAATTTACAAGGATGTTGCAAGGACTTGAGGACCTGTGTTATAGGGAAAAGTTGAATACGATAGGACTTTATTCCCTGGATTGGAGCAGAACGAGTGGAGATTTGATAGAAGTGTACAAAATTATGAGGAATATAGATAGGGTAAATGCAGGCTTTTCCCACTGAGGATGTGTGAGGTCAGGGGTTAAGGGTGAAAGTTGAAATGTTTAAGGGGAACATGAGAGGGGCTTCTTAACTCAGAGAGTGGTGGGGTGTGGAATAAGCTGCCAGTGGTAGTGGATGCAGGCTCTACAGTATTACAGAATTTAAGAGAAGTTTGGATAGGGTAGGGTATGGCAGGTTATGGTCATTGTGCAGGTCAATGGGACTAGGCAGATTAATTATTTGACACATATTAAATGGGCTGAATGGCCCTTTTCTGTGCTGTCGTATTCTATGACTGAGTGCAAAATCACAAATGTCACTCCAATCTTTAAGGAGAGAGGGATGCAAAAGAAAGGAAATTATTAGCTAATTAGCCTGACTTCAGTGATTAGGAAGATGTTGGAGTCCATTATTAAGCAAGAGGTTTCAGGGCACTTGATTAAAATAGGCTAAAGTCAGAGTGGTTTCCTTAAGGAGCAATCTTGTCTGACAAATCTGTTGGAATTCTTTAAGGAAATAACTGGCAGGATGGTTAAAGGAGAATCAGTGGATGTTATTTACTTGGATTTTCAGAAGGCCTTTGACAAGGTGCCAAACATGAGGCTGCTTAACAAAGTAAGAGCCCTTGATATTACAGGATATATGAAATTATTTATAACAGGGATTGATAGGTTCTTGATTAGTAAGGGTGTCAAGTGTTATGGGGAGAAGTCAGGAGAATGGGGTTGAGAGGGATAATAAATCAGCCATGACTGAATGGGAAGTAGACTCAAAGGGCCAATAGGCCTAATTTTGTTGCTATGTCTGTCTTATGTGATGCAATGACAAAGAAGGCAAACCAACAGTCTTACTTCATGAGGAGTCTGAGGAGATTTGGTATGTCACATAGACTCTTGCAAATTTCTATAGCTGTATAATAGAGGATATTCTGACTGACTTGTGTCGAGGCTCCAGTGCACAGGATGGCAGTAGGCTGTAAAGACTCAGCCGGCTCCATCACAGCACAACCCTCCCCCACCACCGAGGACATGTTGGAGTGCGGCATCTGTGCTTTATACAGCAACAAATTTCACAACAGTGATAATAAACCTGATTCAGATTCATGGTGATGAATTGGTCTGAGAAGCACTGATGATGATGAAAGGAAATGTTATAAACAATAGAGCCATATGGGAACAGAATGAAATGAAGCTCCCTTTAATTTCACTGAATTCACTCACATCTTGATAAGTTTCTAACACTGACGTCCTCACCTCTGAGAATGTTTGGATGGAGAGGGAGCAGGGAGCTAGAGACCAGAGATGAATAGGAGTGTGATCCAGCAGTGGGCAGCATAGAAAATGGCACTTGAGGCTAGAGGACAGAGGATTCTTCTTCTGGGATCTCACTCTCACCTGTACTACATCACTTCATAAATCTAGACAGGATATTTGTAGATCAGGACTAATGTGTGACCAAAAGTCAAATTATCTGCAGCAAATTTCCAGTTACATCAGGCTCAGCAGTATATTTCTGCAGAGAATCTGTTTGAAATATTTATAAATAAGTTTAACCATAACAGTGACTCTCGGAAGAAAAATTGTGGCAATTCTTGAAGAAGATAAAAGCCTACAGAAAAATTAATGGTAGGCAAAATGGGATTAAATAACCTAATATTTATTTTTAAATTATACTCTTAATAAGCCACTTATGAGATTTTCCTGAACTATCAGCATTACATCTGCAGAGCCAGGCCAAGGGAATGTAATAGGGTGCATTCCTCATCTGGGACCTCTCACCCTTGGTAACTCCATCAGTTGATGCAGGTGTATATTTTCGCAAAAATAAAATGGCAGAGGCATCTTAAGTTTAAAGGAAACCGTGACAACTCCTTTATTGTCCTCCAAGCACAGAACATAAAGCGCAGTTAAAAAAAACTCCATGTCATTACATCATCACGTCAGACCAGCCTCTTAAAGTGAACCCCAACTCGAGGTCAGTAGTTGTGAATTATGCATAATTTCCACCTATATTACATTACCCTACACAGGCAACCCCCCCCCGCCCACCAGAATTCATTTAAACTGGCTTTGTGAGGCTTTCCAGACCTCAGACCACTGGGGTCCTATGTTCCATGAGTGGAGGAACAGCAGATCCCTCTGGCTCATCCAGAGGTGTGTTGACATGCTCGTGGTCAAGTTGTGACAGCAGGGATTCAGTAGTGGAATCCTCTAAATCTTGATGGGCTGGTTTAAGGCAATCTACTGAAATACATTTGTTTACCCCCCCGCCCTATCTATAATAAGTCTTTTTTTCTGCATTCCAAGATGTGGAAAGGGCCATCATAAGGGAGCCTAAGAGGATGTTGATGTGTATCATGGTGGACAAAAACAAACGAGGTGGAATGTAGGTCAACAGGAACCAGAGATGTTGTACGTCATGATGGGAGGTAGGAACAACAGGTGAAAAGGAATTCAATTTATGGAGGAGGGTGGAACGCTGTTGAGAGGCCAACTAGGCAGTCAGTCAGAGCGTCAGGAATAAAAATCACCCGGACTTGGGTCCTCTTTTGGAGCTGTTCTGAGCGCCAGCAGGACCCACAGGAGTCGATCATGCCAACACTCATCCATCAAGGAAGCCCTCACAGCAGATATTAAGGAGCAGTGAAACGGCTTGCATAGGCCATGGTGTGATGTAGCCTAAAGTTAAGGTTCTGGGCCATCGCTGCCCATAGGTCTGACATGAATTGGGGTCCGTGGTCAGAGGAAATATCAGATGGGGTGCCAAACCGAGTAACCCAGGATTTGTTGAATGCCCGAGCCACGTCTGCAGCCATTGTCAATGCTAAAGGTAACCTCTGGCCTCCTAGTGGTACTGTCCACCATGGTAACGAGGTGCCTGAAACCACGGGAGGGGGAAGAGGACCAACCAGGTCCACATTGATGTGGTCAAACTGACGCTCAGGAACCTCAAAAGATGCCAATGGCGCTTTGACATGACGGTTAATTTTTTTCCCTCTGGCTGCAGTCCAATCACGCACGTCCTTTCTGAGGCCGTACCACACAAACTTTAATGCAACCAGTTTCTGAAAAGCCTTCTGGCCCATGTGTGAAAGGCAACGAATGGAGTCAAAAGCAGTCTGCCTCTAGATTGTGGGCACCATGGGGTGAGGACAACCGGTTAAGAAATCGCTTCCCCGAACTTAATGTCAGCCAAATGCAAGCCCGTGATTGCTGTTTGGTAAACCTGGACCTCTTGGTCAGTAATTTGGTCAGCCCAGCATAGTCAACCCCTGTACGTATGGCCTCAAGGACTGGCCACGAGAGGCAATCAGCCACAGCATTATTTTTCTGTTGTTATGTTGTACATCAGTTGTGAACTCTGATGTGTAGGTCAGTTGGGGTTGCTGCTGTGCAGACCAAGAGTCTGATATTTTGACCATTGTGTGCACGAGGGGTTTGTGGTCAATGAACGCTGTGAAATGCCGACCCTCTAGAAGAAAACGAAAATGGAGGACAGCCAGATGGATACCAAGAAGATCGCAGACTAATGTGCTGTACTTTGTTTTGGAGGGAATGGAGCTGCTACTGAAGAAGGTGAGTTGGCCTTCGACCAACTGTTCATGCACAGCACCCACAGCATTGTCTGAAGTGTCAGTAGTGATGGCTATAAGTGCATTCGGGAGTCAGTGTGCCATTAGGGTCACGTTGGAAATAGCTCGTTAAATAGTCTGGTTGTGTCTGCTGACCAGTCACTCATCTAATTAAGGGCATTACCTTTAAGAGCACTCACGAGATTAAGGGCATCACCTTTAAGAGCACTCACGTGATTAAGGGCATCACCTTTAAGAGCACTCACGTGAAAGGGCATTACCTTTAAGGGCACTCACGTGATTAAGGGCATCACCTTTAAGGGCACTCACGTGATTAAGGGCATCACCTTTAAGAGCACTCACGTGAAAGGGCATTACCTTTAAGAGCACTCACGTGATTAAGGGCATCACCTTTAAGAGCACTCACGTGATTAAGGGCATCACCTTTAAGGGCACTCACGTGATTAAGGGCATCACCTTTAAGGGCACTCACGTGATTAAGGGCATCACCTTTAAGGGCACTCACGTGATTAAGAGCATCACCTTTAAGAGCACTCACGTGATTAAGGGCATCACCTTTAAGAGCACTCTGAAGGGGGAGGATAAGCTCAGTGATAGAAATTCACCATACCTCAAAAACTCTAGTAGATTTTTAGTATTGTGGTGTGTTGGGAGAGGCAATGATTGCAGAAGTCAGTGGTTGACAACCAAACTGGCATTTAGCAGGGTTAAATAATCAACCTGTTTTGGCTTAAGTGCTCAAAAAGTGTGTGGAGATGAGATATGTGTTTGGATTTAGATGACAAGTATGTCATCCAGCTAAGCAGGAAGAAAATCTAAGTCTTTTAATATCAGCTGTTGGAAAGTAAGTGCAACATTTTTCAGCCCAAATGGCACATGCAGAAACTCAGAGGCCAAATGGGGTTATCACAGCTATTTTGGGAATGTCCTCTGAGAACACAGGAACCTGAGGATAGCCCCTAACTAAGTCATCTTTTGAAAAAATTAACTTTCCGGCTAAACATTATGAAAAATCTTGGATGTGTGGGATGGGTAACGATTGGGGGTGGGGTGACTTGTTAAGGCATTCGTAATCGCCACAAGGGCAGCAACCACCATTGGACTTGGGGACCATATGAAGGGGTGAAGCCCAGAAGCTATTTGACTGGCATACAGTGCCAAGCCTTTCCATGTTAGCAAACTCAGCCTTCATGGTTGCCAGCTTTGCTGGGTCAAGTTGTGCGTGGGCATGGACAGGCAGGCTAGTTGTAGAAATGTGGTGCTTGAGGCTATGTTTTATGACTGTCGTGGAGAATGTGGGCTTGGTGAGGTTCGGGAATTAACCCGACAGTCAAGTAAACTCACATGTGGTACATTCACTTGACTGATCCATGGTGGGGAACCTACTGGGGGAGCAGGGTAACGGCCCAAAGTCCTTGACATCTACAAGTCGGCAGTTCTGAAGATTGACTAGCAGTCCTTGTGCACACAGGAAATCTGCACCGAGCAGAGGTCTAGCCACTTCAGCCAGGACAAAGTCCATGTATAACGTCACCCACTGAAGCGCCTGTTGTGTCCCGTAAGTCTGGATCCTGCTGCCGTTGGCAGCCTCCAGCAAGATTTTGTCATTCTTTGCCTTCTGACCAATAGGTGATGCTGGCAACACACTCACTGGAGCATCATGTCATGCAGGAAGCGTCACCCTGACAGGGTGTCTGCAATAAACAGTAGACGACCCTGGCAGCTGGAACCCATGGTGTTCACAGACCTCTGATGTCCCGATGTGCTGGCACTGTTGAAGTTGCAAGGTGGTCGGCACTTCCTAGCTATGAACCAATGCAAGCATGGTAAAAGCATGCATTGTCTGTTTTGCAGCCACGGTTGTGTGTGTGTTGGAGACCCTGCTTACTGAGTCAGAGAAAAGAGGAGGAATTGTGCACCTCTGCCCAGCTGAGTGTAGGCTATCAGCCATTTTATCAAGCTCCCTGAAGTCCATCAGTGCATTAGCCAGGGCTATGCAAACTGGATCAGGCTTTTGCTGCATGAAGAGTTCTTTAACAATAAAACAAGGATGGTGATTTCCCAGGAGAGACACCTTGTGGTCAATTAGCTCCGATGGCCTAGCACTGCTGAGGCCGGGCAAGGAGAGCAACTCTTTGGTGCGCTCAGACTCCGATAGTCCAAAAGTCTGTAAAAGAAGAGTTTTCAGCAATTGATATTTATCGTGTTCAGGCGGGTGTTCAAGCAGACTCACCAGTCTCACCACCATGGAACTACTCAGCAATGCTACCACGTAGTCTAGTGTTGGCTGTGGAGATTTCACGCAGCGCAAATTGGGCCTTAACTTGTACCAACCCAACAACGAATAACTGCAATCGTCCTAGAGCATCGGGATCGCTGATGTAGGTTTTTGTAAATAAAATGGTAGAGGCATTTTAAGTTCAACGGAAACTGTAACAACTCCTTTATTGTCAACCCAACACAGAACAAAAATGCGGTTTAAAAAAAAACTTCACATTATTACTTCATCATGTCGGACCAGCCTCTTCAACTGAACCCCAACTCAATGTCGATGATTGTGAATTATGCACGCTTCCACCCTGCACAGGGTCCAGTATCACCCAGTGTCTCAATGCTTTGTGCATGTTGTGCAACTGTTTGAGGTTTGGATGTTTATTGGACCTTAAAATCAATTTATTGAGAGCGATGATTGACAATGTTTCCCCTTCTCATTAGCACACATCTGATTTGATGAAGTGCTTTGGGACTAGGGCAATTCCAGCATACCATGTTGTGCATACATGTGTTGTGTAATATTATAAACTCTCTCAATTGCATTGACAGAATTCCATAGTTTCACTCTGGTGTCCTTGTTGTCTTGCACACATAACATGTGGAGGAATTTTGCTCGGGATGGTAGGGCAAGGAAGGCAAAACCAGCAGCCTTTTGTATCAACCAGCTGTGATGTTTGGCAAGGGTCCTCTGGTAGGAATCAGCACATATATCAGATATTGAATTACTTTGTGAATCATATCTTAACTTATCAAGAAAAAGCTGGAGCCATTGCAGTGCTCGATGGAGACGCAGTAAAGTGCGACAGCCAGACACCAGGCCATCACTGTGAAGCCTACTGTTGTTGACCAAATCACTTTTCAGTTCATAATCAATCATGGACTTTATAGTGGCATATTCTTTCCCATGCACACCCTTTCGATGTTGGATGATTATCTCCATCTTACTGTTCACTTCCTCTGATATAAATCCAAAAACAGTGCCAAGTGCATTGATAATTCTGAAAAGACAAGCCCAGAGTCAGTTACCGAAACAAAGACCTGGCTACCTCTCAGCAAAATCAGGAGCTGTGTCTCTGCAATAACTGTCTGGCTCTAGACCTTCAATAGAACCCAATGTAGAAAAACATCCATTTTGACATTCTGGCCAGCAAACTGCTAAAATATTACCAAATGTGTATCTTTAATCACTGGTTGTTAAACTTGTATTCGATCAAACATTGGCAGGGCATGCAACCAGGGTGAGATTGAGAATACAATTTTCTCTACATTGTCCAACCAGAAAAATAGAGGGCTATGGGTAACCCTAGGTAATTTCTAAAGTAAGTACATCAGAATCAGAATCCGGTTTATTATCACCGGCACGTGACGTGAAATTAGCAGCAGGCAGTTCAATGCAATACATAATCTAGCAAAGAGAGAAAAAAAATAAATTAACTAAAACATAAGAATAAATAAACAAGTAAATCAATTACATGTATTGAATAGATTTTAAAGAATGTGCAAAAAACAGAAATACTGTATACTAAAAAAGTGAAGTGGTGTTCATGGGTTCAAAGTCCATTCAGGAATCAGATGGCAGAGGGGAAGAAGCTGTTCCTGAATCGCTGAGTGTGTGCCTTCAGGCTCCTGATGGTAACAGTGAGAAAAGGGCATGCCCTGGGTGCTGGAGGTCCTTAATAATGGACGCTGCCTTTCTGAGACACTGCTCCCTAAAGATGTCCTGGGTATTTTGTAGGCTAGTGCCCAAGATGGAGCTGACTAGATTTACAACCTTCTGCAGCTTCTTTTGGTCCTTTGGAGCTGACTAGATTTACAACTAGATTTCCGCAGCATGTTTGGCACAGCATTGTGGGCTGAAGGGCCTGTATTTTGCTGTGGCTTTTCTACGTTTTTAGAACTCTTAGGGAGGCTATCCCTGGACAGAATATGAGGTGTTGTTCTCCCCTACTTCAGAGTGGCTTTGTTTTGGCAAGAGAGGAGGCCATGGATTGACATGTCAGAATGGGAATTACAATTAAAATGGGTGTTACTGGGAATTCTTGCCTGTTGTGGCAGATGGAGCGAAGCTGTTTGATTGAAGTCTTTTTTTTTTGCCTGCCATGCATGGATGTCCTAGCATGTAACACCAGGCTCTGTTCCTTTCCTGACTCCTCGTACTCCTTCCTTATCTAGTTAACTATTTCTGTCTAACTCCACTTTCTCTATCAAATGAAGATGATTTGGTCCATGCTTCTGCCTGCTCACTTACTTTTGGAGTTCTGTCCATCCTTCAAGATAACTTTCCAATGAAATATCTTCATCTTTGGTCACACAGGCCTGGAATGCAGCCAATAGTTGAGGGATCTGGAAATTGTTGTTGTCACATCGTTGTCCAGAAATTCTGTCCACAGGATTCATGGTTGCTGAAGCAGCAATGAGCTATTCGCAGGTATGAAAAGGTAGGAGAAAATTATTAAAGTTGAGTCATTTCTTTTGGATGGAAATTCTGAAAACAATGTGCCTATTCTATCACAATCTATTTTCTTTCATATAGCTCCAGAACATTTTTTTGAGTGAGATGGAAATAAGTTGCATGTGCAATACTGTCTTTGAGATGGATCAATGTGTCTGGTCCATCACCTCACACAATTGATCATCGAGACAGATCAATGTGTCTGGCCATGACCTCACTCAGTTGGGATTCTAGATAATGCGCCTGATGATTTCCCTCAATTAGTCATTGCGATCGATCAATGTGTCTGGTCCATGACCTCACTCAATTGGTCATCCAAACAGACCAATGTGTCTGCTTCATGCACGCACTTAATTGGAGATTGCGAAAGATCTATCTGTCTGGACTCAATTGATCACTGAGACAGATCAATGTGTCTGGTCCATGTCCTCTCTCAGCTGGTCATTTGGACAGATCAGTGTGTCTGGTCTATTAACTCACTCAATTGGTCTTTGACACAGATCAATGTGTCTGGTTGATGTCCAATTGAGGGAGGAGATCGGGACAGATTGATGTGTCTGTTCCATGACCTCTCCCAATTGGTCGCCAGAATAAATTGATGCATCTGGACCATGAACTCACTCAATGTTTCCAGTCCAGGACCTCTCTCAATTGGTCATCAGGACAGATCATTTTGTCATGTTCATGACCTCAGAAAATTGGTCATCAAGACAGATGGATGTGTCCTGTCTATACTCATACTCAGTTGCTCATCCAGATGAATCAATGTGTCTGGTCTATGAAATCACTCAACTGGTCATCGGGAGAGATCAATGTACCTGATCCATAGTCACTTCTCATTGATATATCCAGATAGATCAAAGTGTCTGATCCATAATCGCACTCAGTGGTCATTGTGACAGATCAATGCGTCTCGTCGATGATCGCACTCAATAGTCATTGTGACAGGTCAATGTGTCTGGTCCATAACCGTATTCAATGGTCATTGTGACAGATCAATGTGTCTGGTCCATGTTCGCACTCAATGGTTATTGAGATAGATCTATATGTCTGGTCCATGATCGCACTCAGTGGTCATTGTGACAGATTAATGTGTCTGGTCCATGATTGCACTCAATGGTCATTGTGACAGATCAATGTGTCTGGTCCATATTCGCATTCAATGGTCATTGTGACAGATCAATGTGTCTGGTCCATGTTTGCACTCAATGGTTATTGAGATAGATCTATATGTCTGGTCCATGTTCGCACTCAATGGCCATTGTAACAGATCAATGTGTATTGTCCATAATCGTACTCAATGGTCATTGTAACAGATCAGTGTGTCTGGTCCATAATCACACTCAATGGTCTTTATGATAGATCAATGTGTCTGGTTGATGATCGCACTAAATGGTCATCAACAGAGTTTGGTGTGTCTGGTCCATTACTTCACGTGATTGGTCATCGAGAGTGTTGAATGTGTCTGGTCCATGATCTCACTCACTTGGTCATCCAGATAGGTCGATGTGTCTAGTCCATGAACTCTCTCAATTGGTCGACGGAATAAGCTGATGCATTCATTATCGAGAGAGATCATGATCATGCGGCTAGAGTCAAGCTGCTCCTGCCATTGTCTGCACGAATTTTGTATGCTTTCCCTGTGACCACATTGGTTTCTTCTGGGTGCTCTGGTTTCCTCCCACATTGCAAAGACATGGTTAATTGACCACATGGGCAATGTGGCCCTGTTGGTCTGGTAGGGCCAGTTGGCGTGCTGTTTATTCTAAGAACTGAATGGGAAAACAGGGTCAGACTCCCAAAGTTGCTGAGATGAAGCAGTGTGTATGGCAGTCTTAAGTTGCAAAGACACTGAGTTGTAAATAGTTGCAAATGTGAATTGCTGTTCAGTACACAGAAGTGGAAGATCATTTAGAGCTTGTGGGAAGAGAAATTTTATTTTCTTATTGCTGAGACACTAGGAGCTATGAAGGAGCAACAAGACTTGAAATCAACAATCAACCTGTTGAAATTTAGCATGGGTGTCTGGACTACAAGTTGTTTGGAGTATTAGGAGGAAGAAGGTGGACTCCAGTTATGTAATTATCCAGTTAAATTTCATCAGGAGTAACTGGATTTTGTTCTGGGGCCTGACCCCAATGATTGGGAGAATTGCAGAGAAGCGATTGTACAATAGCTTCAGCAGAGTGATACTGGATCTGAAGTGCTGATGTCCAATCAGTTGATTTGAATTTCTTTAAATTTAGATGATTAAGGCAGGAGCTACAAGTTGTTTTCCATTGTACTAGAAGAAAAAGAATTTCAGGATGTATATCATATACATTTCTCTGACATTAAATGTACCTATTGAAACCTATTGTTTGTATGTGTCAAGGAATGCAGGAAGAGGTGAAATGCTTTGGCAGTTCTACAACAAAGTATTCAAGACAGATTTTAAAATATCTTAAAAGTCCTGGGCATCAAATGCATTGATATCATTATTCACAGGCCCCATTCTTTCCTGTGTAGTCAACACCAATGCCAAAGGGGAGAAGAGGATCAAGAGGAACACCAAAGGTGGGGAGGGAGGATGGAGATGTAAAACGATCCCTGAAAGCCTGAGGAATCCATTGAAGGGGAGATCTAGAACTTCTTTCCATCCAAAGGGTAGTTTTGGTCTGGAACACACACTTGAAGTAATGGTAAATGCAAAAATCCTTAAATGCATATAAAATGATGTAAATGTGATGCAGAATAATCTTTGGGGATGTCAAGTCCCAGGAAGTGTGACTAGGATGGACAGATTGTGCACTTCACATGATGGACTGAATGGGCTCCTCCTTCCATAGTCTTGTCTCCCAAATACCCAATGATTGTTTGAAAATTCTGCACCAGGTTATCATTTCTCTGCTTTTCAATCACATCAATAAACCCCAGTTCTTTGTATGATTTTGTTCAGCTATAAATACAAATTATTTGTTAATGTAACCAACTTAAGGGCCTTGTAAAAAATCACCTCCAATGGGGTGGTTCTCCCGAACAGAGACATAGAACAAAATTTAGGGCAGAGCTCTATTGCTATTGGGAGGATGATATTGACTGTGGGTAGTTGAGGAGAGTCTTACCTTGATTTTGTGATGACTTTGGTGTATTGATTCCTGAGGGTTTAACTGTTGAAACGGGGCTGTAGAAATAATGAACAACTGAGAGTAGTTGGGCCTTAGTTTAGAATCAGTCCCTAGGTACAACTGGAGTGAAGTCCAGTGACACAAAGCAATGCATACTATTGATGCTGAGCTGGTTGACTTCATTAACTTTGCCTCCAACTTTCACCCTGCCCTCAAGTTTACCTGGTCCATTTCCGACACCTCCCTCCCCTTTCTAGATCTTTCTGTCTCTATCTCTTGGAGACGGCTTATCTACTGATATCTACTATAAGCCTACAGACTCTCACAGCTACCTGAACTATTCCTCTCCCCACCCTGTCTCTTGCAAAAATGCCACCCCCTTCTCGCAATTCCTCCGTCTCCACCGCATCCGCTCTTAGGATGAGGCTTTTCATTCTAGGACGAAAGAGATGTCCTTTTTTAAAGAAAGGGGCTTCCCTTCCTCCACCATCAACTCTGCTCTCAAACGCATCTCTCCCATTTCACGCACATCTGCTCTCACCCCATCCTCCCGCCACCCCACTAGGATTGGGTTCCCCTTGTCCTCACCTACCACCCCACCAGCCTCCGGGTCCAACATGTAATTCTCCGTAACTTCTGCCACCTCCAACGGGATCCCACCACTAAGCACATCTTTCCCACCCCGCCCCTGTGCTTTCCGCAGGGATCGCTCTCTACACGACTCCCTTGTCCATTCGACCCCCCCCCCATCCCTTCCCACCGATCTCCCTCCTGGCACTTATCCTTGTAAGCGGAACAAGTGCTACACATGCCCTTACACTTCCTCCCTCACCACCATTCAGGGCCCCAGACAGTCCTTCCAGGTGAGGCGATACTTCACCTGTGAGTTGGCTGGGGTGATGTACTGCATCCGGTACCCCCAATGTGGCCTTCTATATATTGGCGAGACCCAACGCAGGCTGGGAGACTGTTTCACCGAACACCTACACTCTGTCCGCCAGAGAAAGCAGGATCTCCCAGTGGCCACACATTTTAATTCCACATCCCATTCCCATTCTGATATGTCTGTCCATGGCCTCCTCTACTGTCAAGATGAAGCCCCACTCAAGTTGGAGGAACAACACCTAATATTCCCTCTGGGTAGCCTCCAACCTGATGGCATGAACATTGACTTCCCTAACTTCCGTTAATGCCCTACCTCCCCTTCGTACCCTATCTGTTATTTATTTATTTATCTATTATTATTATTAATTTTTTTTCCTCTCTCCTTTTTCTCCCTCTGTCCCTCTCACTATACTCCTTGCCCATCCTCTGGGCTTCCCCCCTCCCCCTTTCTTTCTCCCTAGGCCCCCTGTCCCATGATCCTCTCATATCCCTTTTGCCAATCAACTTTCCAGCTCTTGGCTCCATCCCTCCCCCTCCTGTCTTCTCCTATCATTTTGGATTTCCCGCTCCCCCTCCCACTTTCAAATCTCTTACTATCTCTTCTTTCAGTTAGTCCTGACGAAGGGTCTCGACCCAAAACGTCGACTGTACCTCTTTCTATAGATGCTGCCTGCCCTGCTGTGTTCCACCAGCATTCTGTGTGTACTATTGATGTGCTCAGCTAGCATTTCACTTTTAAGTATGTTTATTAATGCAAAGAAGGCAATTTGGAATTATGCAGTTATTTAGAGTAAACAGATAAGTCTACTGCCATTATGCTCTTCTGTGGAAAATCACAAATATTTCCTTCTAGAAAGACCATAAGGTAGGACCATAAGATATAGGAGCAGAAGTAGGCCATTCAGCTTGTCGAGTCTGCTCCGCCATTCAATCATGGTTTGATCCAATTCTTCCAGCTGTCCCCACTCCCCTGCCTTCTCCTCATAGCCTTTGATACCCTGGCTAATCAAGAATCTATCTATCTCAGCCTTAAATGCACCCAGTGACTTGGCCTCCACAGCTGCTTGTGACAACAAATTCCACAGATTTACAACCCTCTGACTAAAGTAAATTCTCTGTCTCTCTGTTCTAAGTGGACGTCCTTCAATCCTGAAGTCGTGCCCTCTTGTCCTAGAATCTCCTACCATGGGAAATAACTTTGCCATATCTGTTCAGGCCTTTTAACATCTGGAATGTTTCTATGAAATCCTCCCTAATTGTCCTGAACTCCAGGGAATACAGCCCAAGAGCTGCCAGATGTTCCTCATATGATAACCCTTTCATTCCAGGAATCATTCTTGTGATTCTTCTCTGAACCCTCTCCAATGTCAGTATATCCTTTCTAAAATAAGAAGCCCAAAACTGCACACAATGCTCCAAGTGTGGTCTCACGAGTGCCTTATAGAGCCTCAACATCACGTCCCTGCTCTTATATTCCATACCTCTAGAAATGAATGCCAACATCGCATTCGCCTTTTTCACCACCGACTCAACCTGGAGGTTAATCTTTAGGGTTTCCTGCACAAGGACTCCCAAGTCCCTTTGCATCTCTGTATTTTGAATTCTCTCCCCATCTAAGTAATAGTCTGCCTATTTAATTCTTCCACCAAAGTACATGATCATACACTTTTCAACACTATTTCATTTGCCACTTTGCCCATTCCCCTAAACTATCTAAGTCTCTCTGCAGGCTCTCTGTTTCCTCAACACTACCTGCTCCTCCATCTATTTTTGTATGATCGGCAAATTTAGCCACAAATCCATTAATCCCATAATCCAAATTATTGACATACATTGTAAAAAGCAGCAGTCCCAACACTGACCCATGTGGAACTTTACTGGTAACCGGCAGCTAGCCAGAATAGGATCCCTGTATTCCCACTCTCTGTTTTCTGCCAATCAGTCAATGCTCCACCCATGCTAGTAACTTACCTGTAATTCCATGGGCTCTTATCTTGCTAAGCAGGATCACGTGCGGCACCTTGTCAAAGGCTTCTGAAAATCCAAGTACACTACATCTACTGCTTTGTCTACCCTGCTTGTATTTTAGAAACATAGAAAACCTACAGCAGAATACAAGCCCTGTGGCCCACAAAGTTGTGCCGAACATGTCCTTACCTTAGAAATTACGAGGCTTATCTATAGCCCTCTATTTTTTGAAGCTCCATGAACCTATCCAAAAGTCTCTTAAAAGACCCTATCGTACCTGCCTCCACCACCGTTGCTGGCAGCCCATTCCACGCACTCACCACTCCCTGAGTAAAAAACTTACCCCTGATGTCTCCTCTGTACCTACTCCCCAGCACCTTAAACCTGTGCCCTCTTGTGGCAACCATTTCAGCCCTGGGAAAAACCCTCTGACTATCCACACTATCAATGCCTCTCACCATCTTATACACCTCTATCAGGTCACCTCTCATCCTCCGTCGCTCCAAGGAGAAAAGGCCGAGTTCACTCAAACTATTCTCATAAGGCATGCTCCCCAATCCAGGCAACATCCTTGTAAATCTCCTCTGCACCCTTTCTATGGCTTCCACGTCCTTCCTGTAGTGAGGCGACCAGAACTGAGCACAGTACTCCAAGTGGGGTCTGAGCAGGGTCCTATATAGCTGCAACATTACCTCTTGTCTCCTAAATTCAATTCTTACGATTGATGAAGGCCAATACATCATATGCCTTCTTACCCACAGAGTCAACCTGCGCAACTGCTTTGAGCATCCTATGGACTCGGACCCCAAGATCCCTCTGATCCTCCACACTGCCAAGAGTCTTACCATTAATCCTATATTCTGCCATCATATTTGATCTACCAAAATGAACCACTTCACACTTATCTTGGTTGAACTCCATCTGCCACTTCTCGGCCCAGTTTTGCATCCTATCAATGTCCCACTGTAACCTCTGACAGCCCTCCACACTATCCGCAACACCTCCAACCTTTGTGTCATCAGCAAACTTACTAACCCATCCCTTCACTTCCTCATCCAGGTCATTTATAAAAATCACGAAGAGTAAGGGTCCCAAAACAGGTCGCTGAGGCACTCCACTGGTCACCGACCTCCATGCAGAATATGACCCGTCTACATCCACTCTTTGCCTTCTGTGGACAAGCCAGTTTTGGATCCACAAAAAATTGCAGCAGGTTTAGTCAGGCAGGATTTTCCTTTCAGGAAACCATGCTGGCTTTGGCCTATCTTGTCATGTGCTTCCAGGTACTCCATAATCTCATCCCTGACAATCAATTCCAACAACTTCCCAACCGCTAATGTGAGGCTAACAGGTCTATAGTTTCCCTTCCGCTGCCTCCCACCCTTCTTAAATAGTGGAGTAATATTTCCAATTTTCCAGTCATCCGGTACAATGCCAGAATCTATCAATTCTTGAAAGATCATTGTTAATGCTGCTGCAATCTCTCCAGCCACTTCCTTCAGAACCCGAGAGTGTATTCCATCAGGTCCAGGAGATTTATCAACTCTCAGACCATTAAGCTTCCTGAGCATCTTGTCAGTCATAATTTACACTGCACAAACTTCACTTCCCTGACACTCTTGAATGCCCATAATACTGCAGATGTCTTCCACTGTGAAGACTGATTCAGTTCCTTTGTCATTTCTGCATCCCTCATTACAATATCTCCAGCGTCATTTTCTATTGGTTCTATATCTTCCCTGAACTCTCTTTTACCATTTATTATTAAAAAAGCTTTTCGTATCTTCTTTGATACTAGTCACCAGCTTCCTTTCATAATTCATCTTTTCCTTCTGCAAGTTTTTAAAAGCTTCCCAATCCTCTATCTTCCCACTAGCTTTGGCTTCCTTGTATGCCCCCTCTTTTGCTTTTACTTTGGCTCTGACTTCACTTGTCAGCCATGGTGGTGTCTTGCCATTCGAAAATTTCTTATTTATCTTATATCTTATTTATTCTTATATCTGTCTTGCATTTCCCTCATTTTTCACAGAAACTCCAGCCATTGCTGCTCTGCTGTCCTTCCTGCTAATGTCCCTTTCCAGTCAACCTTGGCCAGTTCCCCTCTCACGCCATTGTAATTTTCTTTTATTCCACTGAAATACTGACACATTGGAATTTAGTTTCTCCTTCTCAAATTTCAAAGTGAACTTGATCATATTGTGATCACTGTTCCCTAAGGGTTCCTTAACCTTAAGCTCTCTTATCACATCCAGATCATTGCACAACACCCAATCCAGCATGGACGATCCCCTAGTAGGCTCAACAACAAGCTGTTGTAAAAAGCCATCCCTTAGACATTCCACAAATCCTCTCTCGAGGTCCAGTACTGACCTCAGCAGTGGCAGTGTGTTTGTGCCCTTGAGCAAGGCACTTAATCGCACATTGCTCTAGTGTCTGTGCAAGGAGTGGCGCCCCATACAGACTTTCAATCTGTGTCTTGTAAGGCATGAAAATGCCCGACGCAGGCCTCTCATGGTCTGAGTCGACGTTAGTTAAGATCCATAAATATAATTCCTTTGATCGTATGCAGTGCACTGTCTGTTATTTTGCGGCATTAATTTGTAACGGTAGCAAATGACACAGCGTCCACACAAACTGAAGTTTGGGGTGGGGTCAAGTGTGCCTCAATCTCACGGGTTTGGCAGGGCCGGAATTTGTCTTCCCTAGACTTACGCAGCCAAGGAAACCATGGTGTTTCTTTTATTTATTTATAATGGAGTTTTTAATGTATTTGCACAATTAGCTGTCTTTTGCACCTTTGTTGTTTGCCTGTCTTTGCCGTGTGCAGCTTTTCATTGGTTCTGTTGTGTTCCTTTGTAGTTAATGTGAATGCCCACAAGGATAGTGTCTGGTGACATCATAAACTTACTTTGAACTTTGACATTTGAAAGACTGTTGTTCCTGCTGTCAACAGCAATACTGACTTTGGTGATGAATCCTTTTGACAGAGTCAGATCTGAAACATTATTTCTCTTTCCACAGGCATTGTCTATTTTGCTCAGTTTTTGTTTCAGATTACCTTCACTTGCAGTTTCTTTTGATTTTCACCAATGTTTTTTTTTTCATCTCCAAACAGACAAGTCATAATTCCTACAATGTCATAGAGTGTTGGACATGAAAACAGGATTTTTGGCCAGACTTATTCCTGTCAACCAAGATGCTTACATCCTAACTCATGCATTGAATCCCCTGAAGACTGTTCTCTAAATCCTTTACATGCACGACAAACGCCAATGATCCCACCATTGATATGTGATGTTCGCCACTGGTTACAGATTTTCAGTCAGAAAAACACATCACTCTGCCTCCTATGTTTAATCCCATTTTGGATCAAGTTTGCTAAAACTCCTTGGAACCCATATACCTTCACTTTCGGGACTAGCCTACCATGTGGACCCTGTCAAAATCCTTGCTAAAGCTCATGCATACCATGTCTACCAACTTACTTCATTAATGTTCTTAAAAACCTCAGATTTGTGAGATAGGGTTTCCCACGCACAAAAACTCTCCCTGTTATTCCAAGTGGTAATGAATCCCATCCCTAAGAATTTTTCAGAGAACTTCTCTGAGTGAGTACCGATCTATACCGCCCTTCTAGAACATGGGAACAACATCAGTTACCCTCCAATCCTCTCGTACCTCATACTAGCTAAAGGTGATACAGAAATCTTTGTCCTGGACTGAAGAGATTCTGTAGATCCTGGAAATCCAAAACAACACACACAAAAGGCTGAAGGAACTCAGCAAGTCAGGCTGCATCTGTGGAAATGAATAAACAGTTGATGTTTCGAGCTGAGGTCCTTCATCAGGACTGGAAAGGAAGGTGGAAAAGTCAGACTAAGAATGTGGGAGGAGAGGAAGAAGTACAAGGTGGCAGGTGATAGGTGAATCCAGGTGGGTGGAACAGGTCAAGGGCTGGAGAGGAAGGAACCTGATAGGAGAGGTAAGTGGACCATCGGAGAAAGGGAAGGAGGAGAGGACCCAGGGGCAAGTATTAGGTATGTGAGAAGAAGTAAAAGGCCAGAGTGGGCAATAGAGGAAGAGGGGAGGGGAGGGGATGGAAATTTTTTTTTATTGGAAGGAGAAATCGATATTGATGAGGAACTCAGCGGGTCAGGCAGCATCTATGGAAATGAATAAATAGTTAACATTTCAGGTCTACGTTTTTGTTTCAGTCCTGATGAAGGGTCTCGGCACAAAATGTTGATTGTTTATTCATTTGCACAGATGCTGCCTGACCTGCTGAGTTCTTCAAGCATTTTAGAGATTTTGGATTTTCCTTTCATGCCTGATCGTGATACTTCTTACCCCTCCTTTTGAAGTAACACTGCATGGTAGCACGCTTTGCATACAGTTTCTGTATTGTGGTTTACAGATTGTTTTTAAACCAGTCTATGATTTCCTAGACTCACTGGGCTTGCTATCGATTTCTTTCTCCTATAGGCCATGCTCTTCCTAGATGCATCCCACTTGTCAGATGTTGATCTACCTGCCGGTGGTTGCTCTCCGTATGCTTCTTGGCATAACCATTCTTATAACATTAAAACTTGCCTGCCCTCAGTCCAGAACTTCAACTTTCAGACTACATTTATTTCTCATAGAATGCTATCATCTCATAGAAAACCTACAGCACAATACAATATTTCTTTCCATAACTTCCTCGAAGCTTTGAGGTCATCACTTTTCCCAAAGAGTCCTCCCATTGACTATACAATGTCTGTCTGTGTCCTCAAAGGTTAGATCCAGTACTACCTCTTCTCTAGTTACACAAACTACATCTTGGTTTATTGAGATCTTGTGGGTGCAGTATGAAGGTACTACTGGCGCTGAGACTTTCATATTAAAATAGTCCCAGATAATATTTTGGAAGGTACAATAGCTTATTATTATAACCCAATTATTCATAGCTCTTTGCGATTCTCTTCCTGAAATTCTCCCCGGCCAAGTATTACAGATTTGAATAGTTAATGTTAAATCTATGTGGATACCCTCCCCCGCGATCCCAGCTCTCATCCATGCCGGGTCTTTACCATCCCCTCCGACCTTCAACTGTCTGAGGCAGAACGCTCTGTCCTCAGTAAGGGCCTCACTTTTGTCCCCCTTCGCCCACACCTCAGCGAGTTCCACGTTCGCCATGATGCGGAACTCTTCTTCCGCCGTCTCCGTCTCCGAGCCTACTTCTTAGGCAAGGACTATCCCACCCCCACCGATGACCCCTTCTCCCGTCTTCAACCCTCCTCCTCTTCATGGACACCCTGCTCTGGTCTTCTGCCTGCTCTGGATCTCTTTATTGCTAACTGCCGATGGGACATCAACCGTCTCGACTTCACCGCACCTTGTTCCCATTCCAACCTTACTCATTCTGAACGCTCTGCTCTCCACTCCCTCCGCACTAATCCTAACCTTACTATTAAACCCGCCAACAGGGGGGGTGCTGTTGTAGTCTACCTCCTCTTATTTACCCCTCGATCGTGACCCCACTGAGGCCATTGTCTCCCACACCATCACCGACTTTATCCGCTCAGGGGATCTCCCATTCACTACTACCAACCTTATAGTTCCCACACCTCGCACTTCCCATTTCTACCTCCTACCCGAGATCCACAAACCTGCCTGTCCTGGCAGACCTATTATCTCAGCTTGCTCCTGCCCCACCAAACTCGTTTCTGCATACCTCGACACGGTTTTATCCCCCCTTGTTCAATCCCTTCCTACCTATGTTCATGACACTTCTTACGCTCTTAAACTTTTCGATGATTTTAAGTTCCCTGGCCCCCACTGCTTTATTTTCACCATGGATATCCAGTCCCTATATACTTCCATCCCCCATCAGGAAGGTCTCAAAGCTGTCCGCTACTTTTTGGATTCCAGACCTAATCAGTTCCCCTCTACCACCACTCTGCTCCGTCTAGCGGAATTAGTCCTTACTCTTAATAATTTCTCCTTTGGCTCCTCCCACTTCCTTCAAACTAAAGGTGTAGCTATGGGCACCCGTATGGGTCCTAGCTATGCCTGCCTTTTTGTTGGGTTTGTGGAACAATCTATGTTCCACACCTATTCTGGTATCTGTCCCCCACTTTTCCTTCATGACATTGACGACTGCATTGGCGCTGCTTCCTGCACGCATGCAGAACTCGTTGACTTTATTAACTTTGCCTCCAACTTTCACCCTGCCCTCAAGTTTACCTGGTCCATTTCCGACACCTCCCTCCCCTTTCTAGATCTTTCTGTCTCTGTCTCTGGAGACAGCTTATCCACTGATGTCTACTATAAGCCTACTGACTCTCACAGCTATCTGGATTCTTCCTCTTCTCACCCTGTCTCTTGCAAAAATGCCATCCCCTTCTCGCAATTCCTTCGTCTTCGCCGCATCTGCTCCCAGGATGAGGCTTTTCATTCCAGGACGAGGGAGAAGTCCTTTTTTAAAGAAAGGGGCTTCCCTTCCTCCACCATCAACTCTGCTCTCAACCGCATCTCCCCCATTTCACGCACATCTGCTCTCACTCCATCCTCCCGTCACCCCACTCGGAATAGGGTTCCCCTGGTCCTCACCTACCACCCCACCAGCCTCCGGGTCCAACATATTATTCTCCGTAACTTCCATCACCTCCAACGGGATCCCACCACTAAGCACATCTTTCCCTCCCCTGCACCCCCCCCCCGCTTTCCACAGGGATTGCTCCCTGCGTGACTTCCTTGTCCATTAGTCCCCCCCATCCCTCCCCACTGATCCCCCTCCTGGCACTTATCCTTGTAAGCGGAACAAATGCTACACATGCCCTTACACTTCCTCCCTTACCACCATTCAGGGCCCCAGACAGTCCTTTCAGGTGAGGCGACACTTCACCTGTGAGTCAGCTGGGGTAGTATACTGCGTCCGGTGCTCTCAATGTGGCCTTCTATATATTGGCAAGACCCGACGCAGACTGGGAGATCGTTTTGCTGGACACCTACGCTCTGTCCGCCAGAGAAAGCAGGATCTCCCAGTGGCCACACATTTTAATTCCACATCCCATTCCCATTCTGACATGTCTATCCACGCCCTCCTCTACTGTAAAGATGAAGCCACACTCAGGTTGGAGGAACAACATCTTATATTCCGTCTGGGTAGCCTCCAACCTGATGGCATGAACATCGACTTCTCTAACTTCCGCTAATGCCCCACCTCCCCCTCGTACCCCATCTGTTACTTATTTTTATACACACATTCTTTCTCTCACTCTCCTTTTTCTCCCTCTGTCCCTCTGAATATATCCCTTGCCCATCATCTGGGTTCCCCCCCCCTTGTCTTTCTTCCTGGACCTCCTGTCCCATGATCCTCTCGTATCCCTTTTGCCTATCACCTGTCCAGCTCTTGGCTCCATCCCTCCCCCTCCTGTCTTCTCCTATCATTTTGGATCTCCCCCTCCCCCTCTAACTTTCAAATCCCTTACTCACTCTTCCTTCAGTTAGTCCTGATGAAGGGTCTCGGCCTGAAACGTCGACTGTACCTCTTCCTAGAGATGCTGCCTGGCCTGCTGCGTTCACCAGCAACTTTTATGTGTGTTGCCCATTCTGACATGCCTATCCACGGCCTCCTTTACTGCAAAGATGAAGCCACACTCAGTTGGAGGAACAACACCTTATATTCCGTCTGGGTAGCCTCCAACCTGATGGCATGAACATTAACTTCTCTAACTTCCGCTAATGCCCCACCTCCCCCTCGTACCCCATCCATTATTTATTTATATACACACGTTCTTTCTCTCTCTCTCCTTTTTCTCCCTCTGTCGCTCTGACTATACCCCTTGCCCATCCTCTGGGTTTTCCCCCCCTCCCCCTTTTCTTTCTCCCTGGGCCTCCTGTCCCATGATCCTCTCATATCCCTTTTGCCAATCACCTGTCCAGCTCTTGGCTCCATCCCTCCCCCTCCTGTCTTCTCCTACCATTTTGGATCTCCCCCTCCCCCTCCCACTTTCAATCTCTTACTAGCTCTTCCTTCAGTTAGTCTTGATGAAGGGTCTTGGCCCGAAACGTCGACTGTACCTCTTCCTAGAGATGCTGTCTGGCCTGCTGTGTTCACCAGCAAATTTGATGTGTCTTGCTTGAATTTCCAGCATCTGCAGAATTCCTCGTGTTTATGGATATGAGTGAACTGTGTTTGTTTAATTGAGCACATATACATGAAATGTTGTCATCATCATCAGGGACCCCCACCACCCAGGACATGCTCTTTTCTCACTGCTACCATCAAGAAGGAGGTCCAGGAGCCTCAAGACCCACACCACCAAGTTCAGGAACAATTATTATCCCTCAACCATCAGGCAGGAGGTGCAGGATCCTCAGGACCCACACTACCAGGTTCAGGAACAGTTATATCCCTCAACCATCAGGAAGGAGGTACAGAAGCCTCAGGACCCACACCACCAGGTTCAGGAACAGTTATTATCCCTCAACCATCAGGCAGGAGGTGCAGGATCCTCAGGACCCACACTACCAGGTTTAGGAACAGCTATTATCCCTCAAACATCAGGAAGGAGGTCCAGAAGCCTCAGGATCCACACCACCAGGTTCAGGAACGATTATTATCCCTCAACCATCAGGCTCTTGAACTAGAGTGAATACCTTCATCAACTTCACTCACCCCATCATTGAAATGTTCCCACAACTAATGGACTCACCTTCAAGGACTCTTGACCTCATGTTCCCGATATTTATTTATCTATTATTTCTTCCTTTTTGTATTTACACAGTTTGTTGTCGTTCGCACTTTGGTTGAGCACCCAAGTTGGTGCCATCTTTCATTGATTCTGTTATAGTTATTCTATTATGGATTTATTGAGTATGCCCGCAAGAAATGAATCTCAGGGTTGTACATACATATACTTTGATAATAAATTTACTCTGAATGTTGAACTTTGTTTTTTAGTGATGCCTAGAAGCTGCCCACTTTCCAAAACGGAGCATCAGATGGAGTAGAGAGTGACCATCTTCTGCCTGGGGAAACCTCTATAGTTTTCATGACTGCCTCAGGTTTCTTCATGCTCTTTGGTAAGCCTTCACGTGGTTTTGCAGATAAACCAAAGTTGTTTACTGAGATAAGTTGATCTCTGTCTCAGGGCTGGTGATCTGGCCTACAGCAATGATTTAATGTGAAGTTTCTATAATCCATTGTAAAACTATCTGAAAATATTGTACTTTGCTGAATAAGGTATTTTTTGAGCTTTTAAACAAAATTTTAACATTTTAATTTCTGCTGAACAATCCCTATTTCCCATAAAATATTAACATGTAATTCTTTAAATAATAAAAAAGATTAATATTTTTACACAACTTCTGTGTGCATGAAATAGTGTCATAAAAGTGATGCTTTTTCCTTGAATTTTTAAAAACTGATTTGCTATTGATTCATTTTGAAGAGCTGACAGTTGTTGCTTTTCACAGAACAAGGGGCACAAATCACTACATTTCAATGTTTTGATGTACATGTGACAAATAAAGCTTATCTTTCTCACTTTATCCCATCTAAGGGCCCAGTGATGGGTCTGGATGCATTTTTCCCTTAGTTTAGGTTTGGTTTTGCTGGTACACTTGCATTGTTAAGGTTTTTTTTAATCTGAACCAGAGATTCAGGAAATTCCCATTCCTGTTTGCATAGTAGGGGAATTAAGAATTATGGGGAAAAGGCAGGTAGGTGGAGATGAGTCCATGGCCAGATCAGCCATGGCGGAGCAGGCTCGACGGGCCAGATGGCCTACTCCTGCTCCCATTTCTTATGTTCTTTTAAGGAAGGCAGCCTTATTCACTTACACTCAAGCTCAGACTTACACGTAACTCTTTCTCTGAGATAGAATTGTGGTCCTTCCATGCTGCCTCAGTTCTCACCAATGGGCAGCCAACAGCTTTCATTTCCTGAACTGTGAGACATAACCAAATCAAAGTCTGACTGATAGAGAAAAATAGAGTGAATCATTCTCAGACAAACTTGGAAGGAATTGGAGATGAAAAATCAGTAGCGTACAGTACCAGCGACCGGGGTTCAATTCCCACTGCAGCCTGAAAAGAGTTTGTACGTTCCTTCTGGGTGCTCCAGCTTCCGCCCACTGTCCAAAGACATACTGGTTGGTGGGTTAATTGGTCATTGTAAATTGTCCCGTAATTAGGCTAGAGTTAAATTGGGAGTTGCTGGGTGGTGAGGCTTGAAAAGGCAAAGGGCCTGTTCCACATTGTATCTCAATAAACAGGTAATAAATATAAAGAAAATGCTTACAGACAGGCACTACTTACAGAGGTTAAAGCTCATCAGGTAAATGAGGAGCAGGATGATAATCACTACAGCTGGCAGAAATCTCATGGCTCTCCCCCAGCAGCCCAACAACTTTGCCTTATTCTCTGGTTGCAACTTTCTCTGATACATCCTGAGATTTGCAGGGATACTGTCCTGGCTGGCGAATCCCAATGACATCCTAATCCAGAGTCCTTGTTTGGTGGTGAAATGTGGACTTAAATGTTTACCAAACACATAAGGGTTACAAAGTCCTCTGGTCTGTTTGTTCCTCCCTTTCTGCTGTCACTGCAGTCTTAAAACGGAAATATGTTTCGGCATATTGAGAGCGAACAGAACTCTTATTACTTTGGATTTTGTACCAAAATATCTGCATACTCTAGTTATGGATAAATTAAATGGCCTTGGGCAAGGGGGAGAGGAGGGAGAATCCTCAGGAGTGCTTGGTGTGAGTTTGTTATGGAATGGTCAATCCTGAGCCGATGGGAGTCCTCATTCCTTTAGTGTTGTTGCGAGGCAATACCTTGCACTTGTACCCAGCATTAAAATGAAGGAAGAGTGTGCGACTCGGAAGGGTGATATACTTCCCAGGTGGTGGTCCTTGTCCTTCTTAGAAGTAGAGGTTGTGGGCTTAGGAGGTAAATGGGTTTATTGTTTTCACACGTACTGAGGTACAGTGAACAATTTTGTTTTGCAAACAACCCATAGAGATCCTCCTATAGATAATCAGCTCTGGTTTAAGAACATAGAAATCTACAGCACATTACAGGCCCTTTGGCCCACAATGTTGTGCCAACCATGTAAACTACTCTAGAAATGCCTAGAATTTCCCTACCACATAGGCCTCTATTTTTCTAAGCTCCCTAGGGTCTCTTAAAAGACGCGATTGTTTTCTGACATTGAGTGAAAGGTTGTTGTGACAACACTCAACCAGATTTTCAATTTCTCTCTTATATGCTCATTCATCACCACCTTGGATTCCTTAATGTTATTCCTTAATCCATTATCGTTAATCGATGGTCAGGCTCTCCAATTTCATGTGGCAGGACCACATCCTTCTTTTTCCCTGTATTGATAGTATCAATGTGGATCATGACTTTGGCTGTTTATCCTCCTCATTTTGAACATGTTGAAATCGCACTGCGAAATCCCCGACCCTGGCATAAGTGGCGATGGCAGTTTGAGAATCCCGTTTGCAGCCACCTGTGCGCAATTGAATCCAGCAGTGGGGCTGGTCACGCATGTCTGCCAGCTCTCACAGTGATTGCCACATCTCCATGCAGCCAGTGTAGCTGTACGTTGCATCGTTGCTTTTCTTGGAAAGCAGCATTCCCAGCAATTTCCAACATTGTTTGAAAGGGGGATGGCCACAGGGATTCCTGCAGTTTTCCTGTGCCGGCAGCCCCACCTGCTGGTCACACATCGCTGCCGACAATAACTGTGCAGGCAAAGCACACTGGCGAGGAATGCAGAGGGTCAGGCAGCATCTGTCGAATGAAATGGATACTCGGTATTTCAGGTCATGACTTTATCTATCCTGATCCACAATATGGCCTGTCTATTTCCCTCCGCACAGCTCCCGCAGTATTTTCAAACCCTTGCATCCCCATTAATCATGGGGTGAAGAGTTTCACTAAACATACTAACCATTGTTTCTCAGCTCCATAGTGAATTCAGCTCCAGCTCCACAAACTGCTTAGTAAAGTGCGGCAGCTGGTTGCACTTCCTGCACACCTGGTTGCCAGGGACAACAAAGTGAGACTATCATTTAAAGGGATTAACCAAGTTCACTGGGGGCTTTATTCCACTCATGCCTTACAGTTAGGGTGAGGGTTAAGTACAACCTACATTTACTTTTACTTTGAGAGCAAAGAGAGGTACGCTCACCTGCGTACGCTCACAGTCACCCTCGTCGCTGAAGCCCAACCGTTTGCCCACAGACACGCAAAGCTTTGAGAAGAGCGACCTTGAGTTGGGAATGCCGTTGTTAAGGTTAACGTGTGGACACCAGTCTACAGGGAGGACAGTGAGTAGCAACAAGATAGTATTTTTCAAGCAACACACACAAAATGCTGGAGGAACTCAGCAGGCTAGTCAGCATCTAGGAAAAGAATGAACAGTTGACGTTTTGGGCTGAGACCCCTCACTTTCACTTTTCTTAAGGCTGCTAATGTAATAAAGGGGCTGCAATGGCAGTCAGTGGTTGGTTGGCTCCTCCTGTGAGACATAAGATATCCACAGTTTGATGGTGCTTCTTTGGGCTGATTGAGCAATTGGTGCTTTGCTGTACCTCGGTGAGGCTTCAAGCAAAGCCAAGAAGGGGCACGAGCGCATGATCAACTCCATTTCTCACCGATTAAAGCATTGCGCAAGACTGAAATTGACAAGGATGAGAGTGGAAGGTGAGCGGAGCGGCAGTTGGCGAGAGATGGCTGCCAGAGGAAGGGGCCGATGTGTGACCAGTCTCTCTTTTGCTGCTCCTGGAGGAAGGTGTTTGCATCAACCGGTCTCTCTTTCTCCATCTCGCTTGATGCTACCGGAACCTTCAGTCTTGAGAAAGGTTTAATTGACGTGATGTGTGGATTGGACCCTGTAGTTCATGTTCTGATGTGTTTCTGGTTTCTGGTCACTCCTTTTTTGTTACTATTTTGTGCGATTTTGTTCGGGGTGGACCGGCTTGGTGGGCTGCAGTCAACAAACAACACTGCGCTAAATTGAACTGAGCTGAGCTGACACTGAACAGTCCTGGGCTGTTTCAATGACTTTGTGGTTTGATGTTTTATATTCTGTGCTTTTCGCCATTTGCGAGATTTATTTTTTTTTGTGCGTTGGAGGTTTGATGTTTCTCTTTGAATGGGTTCCATGGTTTAATAAGACCAGAAGACAAAGAAGCAGAAATAGGCCATCTGGCCCATCGAGACTGCACTGCCATTCAATGAATGCTAACATTGCATTTGCCTCCCTCAACCTGCAAGTAAGTCAACCTTTAGGGTGTTCTGCACGAGGACCCCCAAGTCCCTTTCCATCTCAGATTTTTTGACTTTCTACCCAGTTAGAAAATAGTCTGCACATTTATTTTTACTACTGAAATGCAACACCATGCATTTTCCAACATTGTATTTCATTTGCCACTCTCTTGCCCATTCTTCTAATCTGTCTGAGTCCTTCTGCAGACTTCCTGTTTCCTCAACACCACCTGCCCCTCCACCAATCATCGTATCATCTGCAAACATGGCAACAAAGCCATCTATTCCATCATCTAAATCATTGATATACAGCACAAAAAGAAGCGGTCCCAATACCGACCGATAAGACCATAAGATATAGAACAGAAGGCCATTCGGCCCATTGAGTTTGCTCCACCATTTAGTCATGGGCTGATCCAATTCTTCCAGTCATCTCCACTCCCCACTCATCAATCATCACTAATGGTGACCCTGGCAAAACACAACTAGTCACTGGCAGCCAACCAGAAAAGAATCCTTTTATTCCCACTCACTGCCTCCTACCAATCAGCCAATGCTCGAACCATGCCAGTAACTTTCCTGTAATACCATGGGCTCTTAACCTAGTAAGCAGCCTCATGCATAGCACCTTGTCAAAGGCCTTCTGAAACTCCAAATATACAACTTCCACTGCATCCGCTTTATCTGTCCTACTTGCAATCTCCTGAAGGAATTCCTTGAAGGAAACCATGCTGACTTTGTCCCGTCTTGTCTTATGTCACCAAGTGCTCCATAACCTCATCCTTCACAATTGACTCCAACATCCTCTCAACCACTGAGGTCAGGCTAACTGGTCAATAATTTCCTTTCTGCTGCCTTCCTCCTTTTTTAAAGAGTGGAGTGACATTTGCAATTTTCCAGTCCTTTGGAACAATGCCAGGGTCCAGTGATTCTTGAAAGATCATTACTAATGCCTCCACAATCTTGTCCACTACCTCTTTCATAACCCTAGCGTGCAGTTCTTCTGGTCTGGGTGACTTAGAAACCACAGAAAAACTACAGCACAGAAACAGGCCTTTTGGCCCTTCTTGGCTGTGCCGAACCATTTTCTGCCTAGTCCCACTGACCTGCACACAGACCATATCCCTCCATACACCTCCCATCCATGTATCTGTCCAATTTATTCTTAAATGTTAAAAAAGAACCTGCATTTACCACCTCATCTGGCAGCTCATTCCACACTCCCACCACCCTCTGTGTGAAGAAGCCCCCCTCCCAATGTTCCCTTTAAACTCTTCCCCTTTCACCTTTAACCCGTGTCCTCTGGTTTTTTTCTCTCCTTGCCTCAGTGGAAAAAGCTTGCTTGCATTCACTCTATCTATACCCATCATAATTTTATATACCTCTATCAAATCTCCCCTCATTCTTCTACGCTCCAGGGAATAAAGTCCTAACCTATTCAACCTTTCTCTGTAACTGAGTTTCTCAAGTCCCGGCGACATCCTTGTAAACCTCCTCTGCACTCTTTCAACCTTATTAATATCCTTCCTGTTGACCAAAACGGAACACAATACTCCAGATTCAGCCTCACCAATGCCTTATAAAAATAAAATAAATAAATACTCAATACTTTGATTAATAAAGGCCAATGTACCAAAAGCTCTCTTTAAGACCCTATCTACCTGTGACGCCACTTTTAGGGAATTTTGTATCTGTATTCCCAGATCCATCCCTCTGTTCTCCTGCACTCCTCAGTGCCCTACCATTTACCCTGTATGTACTTATGCACCTTTAGGTCTTCCAGCTTTTTGAGCACCTTCTCCCTTGTTATAGTAACTGCAATCACTTCTCTTCCCTCACACCCTTCAATATCTGGCACACTGCTGGTGTCTTCCACAGTGAAGACTGATGCAAAGTGCTCATTTAGTTCATCTGCCATCTCCTTGACTCCTGCTACACCAGACTTTGCTTTCCCCCTATCAAATTTCAAATTGAACTTAATCATATTGTGATCATTGCCTCCTAAGGGTTCTTTTACCTTAAGATCCCTAATCACCTCTGGTTCATTACTTAACACCCAATCCAGTACAGCTAATCCCCTAGTAGGTTCAAAGACAAACGGCTCTAAAAAGCCACCTCGTAGGCATTCAACAAATTCGATCTCTTGGGATCCATTAACATCCATCTGCATGTTAAAATCTCCCATGACTGTCATAACATTGCCCCTTTGACATACCTTTTCTTTTTCCCATTGTAATCTGTAGTCCACATTCCAGGAACATTCAGGGCAGAATGCTCCTGTTAGGGTGGAGGACAGATACACCAAGGTCAGGGAACCTTGGCTAATGAGAAATATCTAGGCTCTGGTCAGGAAAAACAAGATAGTATAAAATGCTTTTATACTTCAGGCAACTGGGTAGAAATGAATCCCTCGTCAAATATATGAAGTTTATTATCAGGCTGAGAGAGAAATCAGGAGGGTGAAATGAGATGGATGTGGCAGGCAGGGTTGAAGATAATTCCAACAATGAATGGGTGACTTGGGAGAGAATAGGTCTTAAAGGTCTTCATGGCTGCCTATGTGTGGAGCCACAGGAGATAGCTGAGATTTTTATAGTTTCTAAGGATAATATCATAGATCCCAAAGTTAAAAGAATGATAGTTATGAGGTCTTGAAACATATGCATATTATGAAGGAAGAGGGAAGTGCATTAATGTCAGCAAATCCACAGAGACATCCCAGCACAGCTCTGCACCTTATGGGCGGTCATGGATGAAATGACAGAGGCCCTTGTAGGTATTTGCTTCGTTGTTAGCGTGAAGTTCCAGAAGAGTGGAGGGCTCCATTGTTCAAGAAGGGTAGAAAGACACCCACAGGCCAGTGACTCTGACTTTAGGCAAAGGGGACTTGCAGGGAGGACACGGTGGTTGGCGTGGACCAGTTGAGCCAAAAGGCATGTTTCTGTGCTGTATAACTGTGTGACTGTCTGACTGAAAGCCACATCCCTGCTGAGAGCTCAGTCAGGAACTCCAGCCTATGCTCAGTTCAGTTTGCATCTTTTGATAAATGATCAATGAGTCGGTGATGATGGGGGATCATTGTTCACTGTTCTCTCTCTGATGAGTCTTCCTTATTTCTCTTGCTGATTTAGTCAGGCTGGTTCTTATCAAAAACTTGCTCCCAAATATACATCTCTATATTAATAAATAATCTTGGATCCACTTTTATTCCATTTGGGACCCCAGTTTCATAACTGCTTTAGAAGTTTGAATAATCTTGGACTCCACTGGACCTGATGTTGTAACTGGTTTCTCACTTTCCAATCTTGTTGAAGGGCTGCTGGCTGGAAACTCTAGGTATGTCCCATAGGTGCTTAATGACTGGCAGAACATTTCCAGCACTACCGTTTAATTTGCCAGGATTCCACCATTTTTTTTAACATCATAGCTCAATGCCTATGATGCCTATGCCAATGTTTACTGCTCTGTATTTTCCTGACAGAGAGAGCGTGCGAGAGTGGGGGCGAGAGGAGCAGAGCGCTCGACAGTGAGGGGCGAGAGGGCGCGACAGTGAGGGGCGAGAGGGTGGGAGTGAGGGGTCAGAGGGCGAGAGTGAGGGGGAGAGCGCGTGAGAGTGAGGGGGAGAGGGGAGAGCGTGCGAGGGGGAGGGGGAGAGGGAGGGGACGAATTAGACTAAGACAGAAAGAAGAGTGCGTAAGATAGAGAGAGATGGAGAGAGACAAAAAGAGGAGAGTGAGGGAGATAGAGAGAGAGTGAGGCAGAGGAAAAAGAGAGAAGGGGTGACAGAGATAGAAGAACTGTGTTAGAGGGAGGGAGAGAAAAGAAAGATAGAGCAGAGAGAGAGAGGGGCAGAGAGAGTAAGAGGGAGAGAGACAGAGTGGTAGAACAGAGAGAGAGGAGAGAGATAGATGGAGAGAGTGGGTGAGAGAGAGATGGGGAAAGAGAGAGACAGAGACAGAGGAGGGAGAGAGAGGGAGAGAGAGGAACAGAGACAGAATGAGATAGAGACACAGATACAGAGAGACAGAGACAGGGAGAGAGGGGAGAAAGAGAGAGAGGGAGAGAATGAGCAAGAGAAAGTGAGAGAGAGAGAGAAAGATAGAGAGACACACAGGAGAGAGGAACAGAGAGAGGGAGAGTGTGAGAGAGACAGAGAGATGGAGTGAGAGAGAGAGGAGTGTGTGAGGAAGAGAGTGGAGAGACAGAGGAGAGGAGAGGGAGGGGAGAGAGTGAGTGTGAGGAGAGAGTGGGAGAGTGCAGAGAAAGAGAGAGTTGGAGAGAGGAGAGAGACAGGAGAGAATGAGTGGGTGAGAGAAATATAGTGAGCGAGAGAGAGGAGAGAGAAGGGAGAGGTGAGAAAGGGAGTGAGAGAAGAGGAAGTGTGAGAGAGTGAGCAAGAGAGAGGCACACAGACAGAAAGATAGTGAGAGAGAGAGAGGAGAGACAATGAGACAGTGAGTGATACAGAGGAGAGGGGACAGAGAGAATTTGAGGGAGAAGGGAGTGAGTGAGGGAGAGGAGAGAGCATGAGAGGGTGAGTTCAGGAGAGGAGGAGAGGGAGTGAGAAAAGGGAGTGAAAGAGTTGAGAGAGAGTGTGAGGAGAGACAGAGAGACAGATCTGTCTGAATTCATACACATTCGATATCACTACCCTGACTCTGTGTGGAATGGACCCATATTTACTTTGGTGAATTCTCTCTGCAAAGACACAATGGATGAAAATATCCTGATGGTCATCGAGCAGCACTGAGGTTACATGTACACGTCAGTTTTTTATTTCAGTTTAAGTAGAAGATTTACTATCAGTGTTCGATTTTGTGCAGCCATCTGTTTTCACTTGGTCTGAGGGCTTACGTCGTCCTCATTCCTTTGATGGCTCATTCCCCCAGCCTGCACTCAACCGCAGAATCTGGAAAAAATGGGAAAGCCCTGTTGGTATCTGCTGCATTTCACGACAAACATACCAGGAACACGCAGTTACCGTCATTTAACTAATATCGCAGGCAACAAAATAAATTTGGATAACAGTATAAGACCATAAGACATAGGAGCAGAATTAGGCCACTCAGCCCATCGAGTCTGCTCCACCATTCCATCATGGCTGATCCGGGATCCCATACACCTGCCTTCTTGCCATATTCTTTGATGCCCTGACAGATCAGGAAACTATCAACTTCTGCTTTCTTTCCATGGCCGTGCCCTCTGCAGTAGTTTGTGGCAGAGCATTCCACAGATTCACTACTCTCTGGCTAAAAAAAAAATTCTTCTTACCTCTGTTCTAAAAGGTCATTCCTCAATTTTGAGGCTGTGCCCCCTAGTTCTGGATACCCAAACCATAGGAAATATCCTTTTCACATCCACCTTATCTAGTAATTTCAACATTCAGTAGGTTTCAATGAGATCCTCCCGCATTCCTTCTGAGATATGGGGTCCAAAACTGTCAGCAATACTCCAAGTGCAGACTGACTAGTGTCTTATAAACCTTCAGTATTATTTCCTTGCTTTTATATTCTATTCCCCTTGAAATAAATGCCAACATTGCATCTGTCTTTTTTACCACAGACTCAACCTGTACATTAACCTTCTGGGAGTCTTGCATGAGGACTCCCAAGTCTTTTTCAACCTCGGATGTTTGAACCTTCTCCACATTTAGATAATAGTCTGCACTATTATGCATTTTGGTAAAAGGAACAATCATGCATTTCCCAACACTGTATTCCACCTGCCACTTTTTTGCCCATTCTTCCAATTTGTCTTAAGTCCTGCTCCAATCACATTGCTTTCTCAGCACTACATCTACCTTCTTATCATCTGCTGGTTTTGCTACAAAGCCATCAATTCAATTATCCAAATCACTGACAAACAATATGAAAAGTAGCGGTCTCAATACTGACCCCTGAGGAAGACCAATAGTCACCAACTGCCAACCAGAAAAGGCCCCTTTTATTCCCACTCACTGCCTCCTGCCTACCAGCCATTCCTTTATCCATGCCAGTGTCTTTCCTGTAACCTCATAGGATTTTATCTTGTTAAGCAGCCTCATGTGAGGCAACATCAAATACCTTCTGAAAATCTTAGTAAATAACATCCGCTGCTTCTCCTTTGTCTACCCTATTTGTTACTTCTAAATGAATTCCAACAGATTCATCAGGCAAGATTTCCCTTTACAGAAACCATGCTGACTTTGACTTATTTTGTCATTAGTCTCCAAGTACCCCAAAACTTCATTGTTAATAATGGACTCCAACACTTTCCCAACCACTGAGGTTAGGCTAACTGGCCTATAATTTCTTTTCTTTTGTCTTCTTCCCTTCTTAAAAAGTGGAGTAACATCGCCAATTTTCCAGTCTTCCGGGACCATGTCAGAATTGAGTGATTCTTAAAAGATTATGACCAATGCATCGGTTATCTCTTCAGCAACCTCTTTCAGGACTCTGGGATGTAGTCCATCTGGTCCAGGTGACTTATCCACCTTAAGACCTTTCATTTTGCCTAGCACTTTTTTCTTTGTGGCAATGGCATCACTCCTGCTCTCTGACACTCACGGACCTCTGGCACACTGCTAGTGTCTTCCACAGTGAAGACTGATGCAAAGTACCCATTAAGTTCATCTGCCATTTCTTTGTCCTCCATTACTACCTCACCAGCATCATTTTCCAGTGGTCCAATATTAACTCTCAGCTCCCTTTTACTCCTTATATAACTGAAAAAAACATTTGGTATCCTGCCTTATATTTTTGGCTAGTTAACCCTCATATTTAATTTTTTCCCTTCTTAAAGCTTTTTTAGTTGCCTTTTGTTGGATTTTAAAAGCTTCCCAATCATTCAACTTCCCATTCACTTTTGCTAGCTTATATTCCCTTTTCTTGGATTTTATGCAGTCCTTTACTTCCCTTGTCAGCCATGGTTGCCTACCCCTGCCAATTGAGAACTTCTTCCTCTGTGGGACATATCTATCCTGCACCTTGTGAATGATTCCCAGAAACTTCAACCACCTCTTCTCTGCCGTCATCCCCACCAGCAGCTCCTCTCTCATCGTTTTGTAATTCCCTTTTTTCCATTGTGATACTGATACACGTGACTTGTGCTTCTCCCTCTCGAGTTGCAGTGTGAATTCAAAAAGCACATTCCTTCTTGATGAGTTTAACACATAGAAGATAGAAAACTACAGCACAGTACAGGCCACTCAGCCCACAATGTTGTGCCCACCTCTTAACCTCCTCTAAGATCAATCCAACCCTTCCCTCCCGCACAGCCTCTATTTTTCTATCATCCATGTGCCTCTCTAAGAGTTTACAAAATGTCTCTATTAATCCTGGCAGGGCATGTCACACACTGACTACTCTGTGTTAAAAAAACTACCTCTGACATCCCCGTAAACTTTCCTCCAATCACTTGAAAATGGTGCCCCCTCATATTTGCCATAAAAAGTCTCTGGCTGTCCACCTGATCTCTGCCTCTTATCATCTTGTACACCTTCATCAAATTACCTCACATTCTCATTCACTCTAAAGAAAAAGCCTTAGCTCACTCAACCTCTCATAAGATATCCCAATCAAATCAACAGAGGAGGCTTTACATAGGTCAGGTTGGGCAAGTGATTTAAAAAGGAGCGTTTGCAGGCTTTTGGCTTTTTCCAGCAGCCAAATTGAATTGAGATTCTCTAGCAAGGGCAAATAAAAATAAGGTAGGGACAAGCCATGTGGCTTCATCTATCACCTTCTAGCTGGTCCTCTTCCCCTCCCCCCTCTTTTTTATTCTGGCATTTTCCCTCCTTCCTTTTCAGTCCCGATGAAGAGTCTTGATCCAAAACATCGACTGTTCATTCATTTCTATAGATGCTGCCTGACCTGCTGAGTTCCTTCAGCATTTTGTGTGTTGCTCTGGATTTCCAGCAATCTCTTGTGTTTGTGATGTACCTTTTCATATACAGTAACTGTTTTCCAAGAGCTGTTGTGACCTCCACAATTTGCATTAATCATCATCAGACATAGAGTTAGGAGTTACTCCCATAAAGAATGATCAAAGCTGTGATAAGGCAACAATATCAGCCATCAGCCATTGTTAGAAGGTCTAACACAGGGCGTCCCAACCTTCCTTATGCCATCGATCCCTACCATACACCAAGGGGTCTATAGACCCTGAGCTGGGAATCCTAGCTCTAAAATGTATGGGGGGCTCCATCTTCCTGAGTACTCAAGGACAACGTATTCCTTGCCCCGAAGAAGCAGCTGTGGTTGGGAGGTGGGAGACCTCCAAAAGGTACTGTTTGACAATGAAATGCCATTTATTTCCAGTGAGCTCTTCCCATCCCACCTGGAAGGACGTGGGACAGGGCAGTTGATACACTAATGGTCACAACCATTCTGTTTGGTTCTCAGGAAAGTGGTCCGGCCACAAGCTTCTTGCATAGATGGCATGGAAGGGGGAATGCAGAGGGCCATGTTACTGCGGTTCTACAAGACAGTGTTTTGAATCAATTATGAAGACATCAAAGCAGGTGGAGAGAGGCCCAGCATGTTGTGCTGAGCCAGTGAAATAAGTAATCAGGCGGCCGACTGAACTAATCCCCTCTGCTGACTCAACGTCCATATCCCTCCATTTTCCTCACATTCATGTGCCTATAAGACCATAACAGTAGGAGCAGAATTAGGCCATTCAGCCCATTGAGTCTGCTCCACCATTCCATCATGGCTGCTCCCAGATTCCACTCAACCCCATACATCTGCCTTCTCACCATGTCCTTTGATGCCTTGACTGATCAGGAAACGAACAACTTCCGCCTTAAATATACCCACAGACTTGGCCTCCACCACAGTCTGTGGCAGGGCATTCCACAGATTCACTACACTTTGGCTAAAAAAAATTCTTCCTTACTTCTGTTCTAAAAGGTCACTCCTCAATTTTGAGGCTGTGCCCTCTCATTCTGGATACCCAAACCATAGGAAACATCCTCTCCCCATCCACCCTATCCAGTCCTTTCAATATTCAGTAGGTTTCAATGAGATCCACCCCCACCCCTCTCCATTCTTCTAAATTCCAGTGAGTTCAGGCCCAAAGCTGCCAAACACTGCTCATATGTTAACCCCTTCATGCCTGGAATTATCCTCATGAACCTCCTCTGGACTCTCTCCAATAAGAGCACATCCTTTCTGAGATAATGGGGCCCAAAACTGTTGATAATACTCTGTGCGGCCTGACTTGAGTCTTGTAAAGCTTCAGCATTATCTCTTTGTTTTTATATTTTATTCCCCTTGAAGTAAATGCCAACATTGCATTTGCCTTCTTTACCATAGACTCAACCTGTAAATTAACCTTCTGGGAGTCTTGCACGAGGACTTCAAAGTCCCTTTGCACCTCTGATGCTTGAACCTTCTCCCCATTTAGATAATAGTCTGCACTATTGTTCCTTTTACCAAAATGCATTATCATACATTTCCCAACACTGTGTTCCATCTACCAATTATTTGTCCATTCTTCCAATTTGTCTAAGTCCTGCTGCAATCTCATTGCTTCCTCAGCACTACCTACCCCTTCACGTATCTTTGTATCATCGTAAATTAACTAAGATAGACTGGCAAATGACACTTAAAGGATTGACGGTGGATATGCAATGGCAAGCATTTAAAGATCGCATGGATGAACTACAACAATTATTCATCCCAGTTTGGGAAAGAATAAATCAAGGAAGGTAGTGCACCCGTGGCTGACAAGGGAAATTAGGGACAGTATCAATTCCAAAGAAGAAGCATACAAATTAGCCAGAAAAAGTGGCTCACCTGAGGACTGGGAGAAATTCAGAATTCAGCAGAGGAGGACAAAGGGCTTAATTAGGAAGGGGAAAAAAGATTATGAGAGAAAACTGGCAGGGAACATAAAAACTAACTGTAAAAGCTTTTATAGATATGTGAAAAGAAAAAGATTGGTTAAGACAAATATAGGTCCCCTACAGACAGAAACAGGTGAATTGATTATGGGGAACAAGGACATGGCAGACCAATTGAATAATTACTTTGGTTCTGTCTTCACTAAGGAGAACATAAATAATCTTCCGGAAATAGTAGGGGACAGAGGGTCCAGTGAGATGGAGGAACTGAGAGAAATACATGTTAGTAGGGAAGTGGTGTTAGGTAAATTGAAGGGATTAAAGGCAGATAAATCCCCAGGGCCAGATGGTCTGCATCCCAGAGTGCGTAAGGAAGTAGCCCAAGAAATAGTGGATGCATTAGTGATAATTTTTCAAAACTCTTTAGATTCTGGACTAGTTCCTGAGGATTGGAGGGTGGCTAATGTAACCCCACATTTTAAAAAAGGAGGGAGAGAGAAACCGGGGAATTATAGGCCAGTTAGCCTAACATCAGTGGTGGGGAAAATGCTAGAGTCAGTTATCAAAGATGTGATAACAGCACATTTGGAAAGCGGTGAAATCATCGGACAAAGTCAGCATGGATTTGTGAAAGGAAAATCATGTCTGACGAATCTCATAGAATTTTTTGAGGATGTAACTAGTAGAGTGGATAGGGGAGAACCAGTGGATGTGGTATATTTAGATTTCCAAAAGGCTTTTGACAAGGTCCCACACAGGAGATTAGTGTGCAAACTTAAAGCACACGGTATTGGGGGTAAGGTATTGGTGTGGGTGGGGAATTGGTTGGCAGACAGGAAGCAAAGAGTGGGAATAAACGGGACCTTTTCAGAATGGCAGGCAGTGACTAGTAGGGTACCGCAAGGCTCAGTGCTGGGACCCCAGTTGTTTACAATATATATTAATGACTTGGATGAGGGAATTAAATGCAGCATCTCCAAGTTTGCGGATGACACGAAGCTGGGTGGCAGTGTTAGCAGTGAGGAGGATGCTAAGAGGATGCAGGGTGACTTGGATAGGTTAGGTGAGTGGGCAAATTCATGGCAGATGCAATTTAATGTGGATAAATGTGAGGTTATCCACTTTGGTAGCAAGAACAGGAAAACAGATTATTATCTGAATGGTGGCCGATTAGGAAAAGGGGAGGTGCAACGAGACCTGGGTGTCATTATACACCAGTCATTGAAAGTGGGCATGCAGGTACAGCAGGCGGTGAAAAAGGCGAATGGTATGCTGGCATTTACAGCAAGAGGATTCGAGTACAGGAGCAGGGAGGTACTACTGCAGTTGTACAAGGCCTTGATGAGACCACACCTGGCGTATTGTGTGCAGTTTTGGTCCCCTAATCTGAGGAAAGACATCCTTGCCATAGAAGGAGTACAAAGAAGGTTCACCAGATTGATTCCTAGGATGGCAGGACTTTCATATGATGAAAGACTGGATCGACTAGGCTTATACTCGTTGGAATTTAGAAGATTGAGGGGGGATCTTATTGAAACGTATAAAATCCTAAAGGGATTGGACAGGCTAGATGTAGGAAGATTGTTCCTGATGTCGGGGAAGTCCAGAACGAGGGGTCTCAGTTTGAGGAAGGGGAAGCCTTTTAGGACCGAGATTAGGAAAAACGTCTTCACACAGGGAGTGGTGAATCCATAGAATTCTCTGCCACAGGAAACAGTTGAGGTCAGTTCATTGGCTATATTTAAGAGGGAGTTAGATATGGCCCTTGTGGCTAAAGGGATCAGGGGGTATGGAGGGAAGGCTGGTACAGGGTTCTGAGTTGGATGATCAGCCATGATCATACTGAATGGCGGTGCAGGCTCGAAGGGCCGAATGGCCTACTCCTGCACCTATTTTCTATGTTAATCTTTGCCACACAGCCATCAATTCCATTATCTAAATCATTGACAAACAATGTGAAAAGCAGTGGTCCCAATACTGAACCCCAAGGAACACCTCTAGTCACTGGCAGCCAACCAGAAAAGGCCCCTTTTATTCCTACTCGCTGCCTCCTGCCTGTCAGCCGTTCCTCTATCCATGCCAGTATCTTTTCTGTAACACCATAGGATTTTACCTTGTTAAGCAGCCTCATTTGTGGCACTTTATCAAATGCCTTCTGAAAATCCAAGTAAATAACACCCCCTGCCTCTCCTTTGTCCACCCTGTGGGTTACTTCCTCAAAGTACTAACAGATTTCGAGTACCCCGAAAATTCATCCTTAATAATGGACTCCAACACTTTCCCAACCACTGAGGTTAGGCTAACTGTCGTATAATTTCCTTTCTTTTGCCTTCCTCCCTTCTTAATGAGTGGAGTGTCATTTGCAATTTTCCAGTCCTCTGGAATGTAGTCCATCTGGTCCAGGTGACATATCCTTTGAGTTTGCCTAGCACTTTTTCCTTTGTAATAGCAATGGCACTCACTCCTGCTCCATGACATTCTGTCTCTGACATATTGCTAATGTCTTCCACCGTAAAGGCTAAAGGGAAATACTTATTAAATTCATCTGCCATTTCTTTGTGCCCCATTGCTACCTCACCAGCATCATTTTCCAGTGGTCCAACATCAGCTCTCATCTCCCTTTTACTCTTTATAGAACTGAAAAAAAAATTTAGTATCCTGCTTTATATTATTGGCTATCTAGATGTCTCTTAAAAATCCCTAATGTATCTGCCTCTACTACCACCACAAGCAGTGCATTCCAGGCACCCACTATTCCTAGTGTAAAAAACTTGCCCCTCACATCTCCTTTGAAATTATTGCCTCTCACCTTAAATGCATGCCCTCTGATGTTAGACATTGCAACCCTGGGAAACAGAGACTGTCTTTCTATAGTACTGTGCAAAAGCCTTAGGTTATGTACTGTGTGTCTACAGCTGGAGTGCCTCAAACTTTTTGTATTTGTCAATGTGGAGCAGAGAGTGGATTTGTAAATCCGGCTGGAGCAAAGGATGCTGGGAATGGTGAGGGTGGAGCGCCGGGGAGGGGTGTGGGACAGCTGGCTGAGAACGAGTGTCATGGGTGGAGGGGGAGGGCTGGCACAGGTGTAAACACACCCAGCCCTGAGACACTAGTTAAAGGTTATTTGATTCCAAACAATTGGTTTATTGATCATTACAGAATGTCTCTTTGGTGCTTCCCACTACCTCCCCTCTCCCTTCCCCTGTTTCCAACCATGATTCCCTTCTCCCTGCCCCCTTCCCACCCAGTCCATAATAAAGACCCTTATCGGAATCAGGTTTATCACTCACATATGTCATGAAATGTGTGCTTTTTGTGGCTGTAGTACATAAAATCACTACAGTACTATATATCTCAAAGACTTTTGCACAGTACTGTATTCTATGTCTCAAGTTTGTTCAAGCTCTTGTTATAGTACAGGCTCTTTAATCCAGGCAGCATCCTCTCGAAAGCCTCAGCATCCTTCCAATAATAAGGCAACCAGAACTGTATGCAATACTCCAGATGTGGCATAACTACAGCTTTACAAATCTGCAACATAGCTTGCTGACTTTTGAACTCACGGCCTGACTAATAAAGGCAAGCGTGCCACAGGCCTTCTGAACCACTCTATCGACCTGTGTAGCCACTTTCAAGGAGCTATGAACTTGGATCCCAAGATCCCTCTGCTCTTCAGGTTCCTGCCCTTAATAGTGTACTGTCTCTTATCCCTCTATTTACATTTTCATCCAGGTCATTTATGTACATCACAAACAGAGGTCCCAGTACAAATCCCTGTGGAAACTTCTTTTCACAGATCTCCAACTAGACCATCACTTTCTGTCCTCTATGCACGAGCCAATTCTAAATCCAAATGGACAATTCACCACTGATCCCATGCTTCCCAACCTTCTGGTTGAGACTCCCATGACAGACCTTGTCAAATGCTTTACTAATATCCAGATGGACAGCATCCACAGCTCTACCTTCATCAATCACCCTCCTCACCTCATCAAAAACTCAGTCAAGTTAGCAAGACATGACTTCTCTAGCACAAAGCTATGCTGGCTCTCCCTAATTAGCGCATGGGTTTCTAAACGCTCATAAATCCTATCCCGAAGAATTCTCTCTAATAACTTCCTTACCATTGACACGAGACTCACCAGTCTATGGTTTCCAGGATAATCCCTAGTTTCCTTCTTGAACTCACCGGTCCTTCAGAACCTTGCCTGTGTCTAGTGAGAATAGAAAGATATTTGTCGAAGGCTGATCAATCTTTTCATTTCCTTCGCTCAATAATCTGGTATATATCCCATCAGGCCCTGATGACTTATCCATCTTCATGCTCTTTAAGAGACTCAATACTACATCCTCTTCCTTGGCACATTCTGATGTGAAGTACTCATTAAGGACCTGACCCACTTCCTTTGCATCCAAGCAAATGTTCCCCCTTTATCTTGAGTGATCCCACCCTCTCCCTAGTTTTTCCTCTTGCTCTTGATGTATGTATAGAATGTCCTGGGACTCACCTTCATCCTACTCACCAAGGACTTTCCATGGGCCCTGCTGGCTTTCCTCATTCCCTTCTTGAGTTCTTCCTGCCTCCCTTATAATTCTCTAAGGCTCTGATTCGAGCTTCCTAACCTCAACATACTTTTTCTTTTTGACTAAATTCATCACCTCCCTCAACATCCAAGGCTCTCTTACCTTGCCATCCTTGTCCTTCCTTCTGACTGGAGCATACCTGTCCTGTACTCTGTTCGGTTGGTCTTTAAACACTCTCCACTTGTCAGATGTGGACTTGCCCAAGAACAGTTGTTCCTGCCTCTCTCTAGTTCCTGCCTAATCTTATAATTTGCCCTGCTCCAATTTAGCAAGGTCCATACTTACCCTTATCAACAGCAGTCTTAAAACTTAAGTAGCTGTATTCACTGTGCCCTGACTGTTGGCCCACTGAAAGGCAGACTCATGAACCCAACACCAGGTCTAGTGCAGCCCCTTCTAGTACAATACCTACACATTGATTTAACAAACCCTCCTGAAGGCACATCACAAATTCTGCCCCATCTAAACCACTTCCACTGAGAAGGTCTCAGTTTATATTCGGGAAGTTGAAATCTGCCATGACAACAACATTGCTTGTTTTTATTTGCATCTTCTTTAACTGTCTGTATATTTGTTCCTCAATGCCCCCGTGGCTGTTTGGCGTTTTGTAATACAATCCTATCAGTGTGATCCCCCACTATGTCTATTATGACTGATATTGTAGTGCAACTCACCCCCCCCCCACGGCATTAAAAACATGTTGGGAACTCCTGGAATGGAGGGACTTCAGGCTGCAAATGTTTGTTGAAAGTGACAGCATAGGTAGACAGTGTGGTGAAAAAGGCAGTTAGCATGCTTGGCTTTCTACAGTCAGAACTTTTGAGTTGGGACATTATATTGCAGTTGTACAAGTTGTCCATGAGGCCACAGTTGGATTACAGTCTTCGATCACCCTGTTACAGTAAAGACATGTCTCAGCAGGAAAGATTTATGAGGATGTCGCCAAGACTAGAGGACTGGAGTTATAAAGGAGAGATTGGGGAGGCTTGGTCTTTATTCCTTGTAGCCCAGGAGAATGAAGGGCAATATTATAGAAGTTCATAAAATGATAAGTGGCATCGATAAGATGGGCAGAGAAGAAGCAGACTTTTCCTCAGGGTCGAGGAGTCCAAAACTAAGGGCCACAGATTAAGTGCGAGAGGGGAAAGATTTACAAGGAATATGAGGGGTAACTATTCCATAGATTCACCACCCTCTGACTAAAAAAATTTCTTCGCATTTCTGTTCTGAATCGGCGCCCTTCAATCCTTAAGTCATGCCCTCTCGTACTGGACTCCCCCATCATGGGAAACAACTTTGCCACATCCACTCTGTCCATACCTTTCAACATTTGAAATGTTTCTATGAGGTCTCCCTTCATTCTTCTAAACTCCAAGGAATACAGTCCAAGAGCGGACAAACGTTCCTCATATGTTAACCCTCTCATTCCCGGAATCATTCTAGTGAATCTTCTCTGTATCCTCTCCAATGTCAGCACATCCTTTCTTAAATAAGGAGACCAAAACTGCCCACAGTACTCCAAGTGAGGTCTCACCAGCGCCTTATAGAGCCTCAACATCACAACCCTGCTCCTATACTCTATTCCTCTAGAAATGAATGCCAACATTGCATTCGCCTTCTTCACTACTGACTCAACCTGGAGGTTAACTTTAATGATATCCTGTATGAGGACTCCCAAGTCCTGTTGCATCTCAGAACTTTGAATTATTTCCCCATCTAAATAATAGTCTGCCGGTTTATTTTTTCTGCCAAAGTGCATAACCATACACTTTACAACATTGTACTTCATTTGCCACTTCTCTGCCCATTCTTCCAATCTATCCAAGTCTCTCTGCAGACTCTCCATTTCCTCAGTACTACCGGCCCCTCCAACTATCTTCGTATCGTCAGAAAACTTAGCCACAAAGCCACCTATTCCATAATCCAAATCGTTGATGTACAATGTAAAAAGAAGCGGCCCCAACACTGACCCTTGTGGAACACCACTGGTAACTGGCAGCCAACCAGAATAGGATCCCTTTATTCCCACTCTCTGTTTCCTGCCAATCAGCCAACACTCTATCCACGTATGTAACTCTCCCGTAATTCCATGGGCTCTTATCTTGTTAAGTAGCCTCATGTGTGGCACCTTGTCAAAGGCCTTCTGAAAATCCAAATATACAACATCCACTGCATCTCCCTTGTCTAGCCTACTGGTAATTTCCTCAAAAAATTGTAATAGGTTTGTCAAGCAGGATTTTCCTTTAAGGAATCCATGCTGAGTTCTGCCTATCTTGTCATATGCCTCCAGGCACTCTGTAGCCTCATCCTTGACAATCGACTCCAACAACTTCCCAACCACTGATGTCAAGCTAACAGCTCTATAATTTCCTTTTTGCTTCCTTGCCCCCTTCTTAAATAGTGGAGTGACATTTGCAATCTTCCAGTCTTCCGGAACCATGCCAGAATCAATTGACTTTTGAAAGATCATCGCTAACGCCTCCACAATCTACCGGGGTGAGAAAGGGACACAAACCCAATCAAGGGACATGGGAAGTGGGCTCTTCCCCTAAACCTCCACAAGGACCATCAACTTGTCGTAGGGTTTGCAGGTTTGCATGCCTCAATGACCTGGAGAGCTCTGAAGGCTGGAGTCAAGACCTTGTGATTTGGCTCATGGTCAGGTCACCCATGCCAAACAGGTCAGAGGGTAGAGGTAAGACCAAGAGTGGCCCACCATTCCTCCAGGTTTGAGATTTCAGCTCAGGGCGAACCACAAGGCCATGAGATATAGGAGCAGGAATACGCTATGTGGCCCATCAGAATCAGGTTTATTATCACTGGCATTTGATGTGAAATTTATTAACTTAGCAGCAGCAGTTCAATGCAATACATAATCTAGAAGGAAAAAAACAAAATAAAATAGTAATAAATACATATATCAATTACAGTATATGTATATTGAAAAGATTAAAAATAGTGCAAAAAAACCCAGAAAATATATATTAAAAAAAGATTCAATGTCCATTTAGGAATCGGATGGCAGAAGGGAAGAAGCTGTTCCTGAATCACTGAGTGTGCGCCTTCAGGCTTCTGTATCCCCTACCTGATGGTAACAGTGAGAAAAGGGCATGCCCTGGGTGTTGGAGGTCCTGAACAATGGACGCTGCCTTTCTGAGACACCACTCCTTGAAGATGTCCTGGGTACTTCGTAGGCTAGTACCCAAGATGGAACCGACTAAATTTACACCCTCTGCAGCTTCTTTCGGTCCTGTGCAGTAGCCCCCCCTCCCCCATACCAGACAGTGATGCAGCCTGTCAGAATGCTCTCCACAGCAGATTTATACAAGTTTTTGAGTCTGCTCCACCATTCAGTTATGACTGATCCTTTTTTCTCCTCCTCAGCCTCATTCCTCTGCCTTCTCCCTATAACCTTTGATACCGTGACCAATCAAGAACCTATCAAGCTCTGCCTCAAATACACCCACCAACACCTGCCCTCCACAGCTGATATAGCTGAATGCCTAGTAGGCCTAACGACAAACTGCTTTAAAAGGCCATCTCATAGGCATTCAACAAACTCACTCTCGAGATCCATTACCGACCTAATTTTTCCCAATCAATATGCATGTTGAAATCTCCCACAACTATCATAACATTGCTCTTTTGACACACCTTTTCTATTTCCCATTGTAATCTGAGGTCCACCTCCCAGCTACTGTTGGGTAGCTGGTATATAACTCTCATCAGAGTCCTTTTACCCTTAACTCAACCCACAAGGATTCAATGTCTTCTGATCCTATGTTATACCTTTCCACTGATTTGATGCAATTCTTTACCAGCAAAGCCACGCCATTCATAGAACACAGAATAGTACAGCACAGTACAGGCCCTTTGGCCCACAATGTTGTGCCAACCCTTAAACCCTGCCTCCTATATAACCCCCACCTTAAATTCCTCTATATACCTGTCTAGTAGTCTCTTAAATTTCACTAGTATATCTGCCTCCACCTCTGACTCAGGCAGTGCATTCCACGCACCAACCACTCTGAGCGAAAAACCTTCCTCTAATATCTCCCTTGAACTTCCCACCCCTTACCTTAAAGCCATGTCCTCTTGTACTGAGCAGTGGTGCCCTGGGGAATTGGCGCTGGCTGTCCATTCTATCTATTCCTCTTAATATCTTGTATACCTGTATCATGTCTCCTCTCATCCTCTTTCTCTCCAAAAAGGAAAGCCCTAGCTCCCTTAATCTCTGATCATAATGCATACTCTCTAAACCAGGCAGCATCCTGGTAAATCTCCTCTGTACCCTTTCCAATGCTTCCACATCCTTCCTATAGTGGGGAGACCAGAACTGGACACAGTACTCCAAGTGTGGCCTAACCAGAGTTTTATAGAGCTGCATCATTACCTCGCGACTCTTAAAGTATATCCCTCGACTTATGAAGGCTAACACCCCATAAGCTTTCTAAACTACCCTATCTACCTGTGAGGCAACTTTCAGGGATCTGTAGACATGTACCCCCAGAGCCCTCTGCTCCTCCACACAGCCAAGTATCCTGCCATTTACTTTGTACTCTGCCTTGGAGTTTGTCCTTCCAAAGTGTACCACCTCACACTTCTCTGGGTTGAACTCCATCTGCCACTTCTCAGCCCACTTCTGCATCCTATCAATGTCTCTCTGCAATCTTCGACAATCCTCCACACTATCCACAACACCACCAACCTTTGTGTCGTCTGCAAACTTGCCAACCCACCCTTCTACCCCCACATCCAGGTCGTTAATAAAAGTCACGAAAAGTCGAGGTCCCAGAACCGATCCTTGTGGGATACCACTAGTCACAATCCTCCAATCCGAATGTACTCCGTCCACCACGTCCCTCTGCTTTCTGCAGGCAAGCCAATTCTGAATCCACCTGGCCAAACTTCCCTGGATCCCATGCCTTCTGACTTTCTGAATAAGCCTACCATCTGGAACCTTGTCAAATGCTTTACTAAAATCCATGTAGATCACATCCACTGCACTACCCTCATCTATATGCCTGGTCACCTCCTCAAAGAACTCTTTCAGGCTTGTTAGACATGATCTGCCCTTCACAAAGCCATGCTGACTGTCCCTGATCAGACCATGATTCTCTAAATGCCCATAGATCCTATCTCTAAGAATCTTTTCCAACAGCTTTCCCACCACAGATGTAAGGTTCACTGGTCTATAATTACCCGGACTATCCCTACTACCTTTTTTGAACAAGGGGACAACCTCCCTCCAATCCTCCAGTACCATTCCTGTAGACAATGAGGACATAAAGATCCTAGTGAGAGGCTTAGCAATCTCTTCCCTCGGCTCGTGGAACAGCCTGGGGAATATTCCATCAGGCTCCTCATGTATTTTAACAACTCCAACACCTCCTCTCCTTTAATATCAACATGCTCCAGAACATCAACCTCTGCCTACCTTCCTATCCCCCAGATACAATGTGTAACCCTGGACATTCAGCACCCAACTACAACCATCCTTCAGCCACGACTCAGTGATGGTCAAAACATCATACCTGGCAAGCTGTATTAGTGGAACAAGATCATCTACCTTACTTTGTGCATTGAGATATAACAAGAAAAGGCTCCCTTTATTCCACTGTTTGCCTTCTGCCAGTCACCCGATCTTCTATGCTAGTATCTTTTTTGTAATACCACAGGCTCCTATCTTACTTTGCAGCCTTATGTGTGGCACCTTGTCAAAGGCCTTCTGAAAATCCAAGTAGACAACCTTGACTGACTCTCCTCTGTATGTCCTGCCTGTCATTTCCTCAGAGAATTCTAGCAGATTTCTCAGGCAAGGTTTCCTCTTAAGGAAACCAGGCTGACTTTGGCCTATTTAATTGTGTGCCTCCAAGTACCTCAAAACCTTTTTGTTAATAATGGACTCTCAAATCTTATCAACCACTGAATTCTGGCTAACTGGACTATAATTTCCTGTTAGAGATTGGAGTGACATTTGCGATGTTCCAGCCCTCTAAAACCATTCCCCACTCTAATTATTCTGATTGGATATCTACTAGTGCCTCTACAATCTCTTCAGCTACCTCTTTCAGAATCCTGCTGTGTAGTCCATTCAACCAGATGACTTGTCCACCTTTCAGCTTCTCAGCACCTTCTCCTTAATATTTGCTTCTACCCCTGACACTCTCGAATTCCTGGTACAGTAATGACTGACAATACCAGGGGTGATTGATAAGTTCGTGGCCTAAGGTAGACAGAGTCAATTTCAGAAAACCTAGCACATTTATTTTTCCTACATGTACACACTTAGTCCAGCGGTTGTGGAGCATACCAATCCCTTCTTTGTAGAAGTCGGCGTCTTGCACCTCCAGAAAGTGGTCCACAGCAGGGGTGATTGATAAGTTTGTGGCCTAAGGTAACCATATAACAATTACAGCATGGAAACAGGCCATCTCGGCCTTTCTGGTCCGTGCCGAACTCTTACTCTCACCTAGTCCCACGACCTGCACTCAGCCCATAACCCTCCATTCCTTTCCTGTCCATATATCTATCGAATTTAACTTTAAACGACAACATCGAACTTGCCTCAAACTTCAAATTTTCTGCATTTTCACTCAAAGTTGAACTGCATGTGCATGTAACAAGAGCGATATAACTCATCTCTTTCTACCTTAGGCCACAATCTTATCAATCGCCGCTGCTATGGACCACCTGAAGGTCCAAGACACTCTCATTACATGCACATGCAGTTCAACTCTGAGTGATGATGCGGAAAGTTTGAAGTTAATAACTCATCTCCTTCTACCCTAGGCCATGACCTTATCAAATACCCCTGCTGTGGATCACTTCTACAAAGAAGGGATCCGTATGCTCCACGACCGCAGGACTAAGTGTGTACAGGTAGGAGGGGACTATGTTGAAAAATAAGTGTGCTAGGTTTTCTAAAATTGAATCCTTCTACCTTAGGCCATGAACTTATCAATCACCCCTCATACCTAGTCAGTTCATTCTCCATTTCTTTGCCCCTGTTAATGTTGCTTCAGAATCTTTAGCAGTAGCCCAATGTCTACACCTGCTACTCTTTTGCTCTTTATATATTTGAAAAAACACATAAGGTTTTTTAAAATATTATTAACTCACTTACATTCATGTTTAATCTTTTCTTCCCTTATTGTTTTTTTGAGTTGCTTCTATTGGTTTTCATAATCCTCTAGCTTTCTGTTAGTTTTTACACTCTGTATATCGTCTGTTTTGCTTTTGTAAGACCAGAAGACCATACGATATAGGAGCAGAATTCGGCCATTTGGCCCATCGAGTCTGCTCTGCCATTTCATCATGGCTGATATATTTTTCCTCTCAGCCCCTTTCTCCTGTCTTCTCCCCATATCCCTTCATGTACTGACTAATCAGGAATCTATCAACCTTCGTCTTAAATATACATAAAGACTCGGCCTCCACAGCTACCTGTGGCAAAGAATTCCACAGATTCACCACTCTCTGGCTAAAGGTATATTTAACTTCCCTTGTCAGCCGCTGTTGCCTGATATATTATAAATAACTTTTGTTAACTCCAAACGTCCTTTCGTTGTACATCAAAATTTGTCCATCTTAGACCATTCCATATAAATGATGTTGCTGCTACCCACTCACATTTCTTCCACTTCCAGAAAATACTGTGGTCAGGCCTGTCGTGTGCTGTGTTGGCCTCAGGACCTTTCCGGCTTTCAGCTCACACAAAAGCTCCTTGTTGCTTGAAGAAGGGGATGTCATATTGAAATAAGCCCGGTCTGCAAGGTCAGGAAAAGAGTTATTATATCATGGTGTGGAATAACTGTTGCCCTGGCCTGGGTGAATGCTCCAACATCACTCTCACTGTCCAGGTTGATTGGTGGTGGCCAAATGAAGGATGGTCATGTAAGGCATTAAACATTCCTTTACAATGAATAGGTGTAGCAGGTCCAATTGAAAGACACAGCCCAGCCCTAGCAACAGTTCACACCATAAGCACATCCTCCAATAGCATGTTGTGCTCCTGTGCAACTCACTAGAAACTCAGCAGGACCCATAGTGACTAAAGAGCATCAGTGAACGTAGCCACAGCACCAGTGTATAGCACTGCGCAAAGGTCTGTATAGAGAGCTAAAATGCCGAGAACTACTACACAGTATTGTACTTGTCAACGGGGATCAGAGAGTGAGTTGTAAATCTGGCAGGAGCAAGGGTGAAGTGCCATGGGAGGGGTGTGGGACAGGTGGCAGAGAAGGAGTGCCAGGGGCGAGGGTGGCATGAGTGTAGACTCACCCAGCCCTGAGACACAGGCAAGATCATTTGATTCCAAACAATTACAGGATGTCTCTCTGGTGCTTCCCACTACCTCTCCTCTCCCTTCCCCCTTTTCCCAACCATGATTCCCCTCTCCCTGCCCCTTTCCCACTCCATAAAATTACTGCAGTACCATGCAAAAATCTCAAGTACCCTCGCTACATACATGTTCCCAAAACTTCTGCACAATATTGTATATAAATGACTTGAATGAGTTTGTACAAGGCACAAGTTTGCAGGTGACACTAAAATAGAATTCTTTATCCTCAGGAGGGTAACACAGAGTATCTGAAGAGCAGGGCAGAGGTTGGTATGCTGTGGCAAGCGATTTATAAGATAGCTCCCAATGTTTTTCCATCTGCAAGCCACATTGTTCGAATGAGCAAAGCTGCAGTAATTGTATGGAAGCACATGACTGGCTGACCACATGACAGGTGGTACATCCGTCACAAACAGTGTGTAACCTAGACAAAAGGCTCTGCAGTTACTCGCCTAGACTATTCTAACTAACCCATAGACAAAGTTAACTGGTGTCTAGGGACCAGCTGAGGATTACCCTCCAAGGTACACAGCATCACAGCTTAGAAATATATTAACACAATAGATTCTGCAAGTGCTGGAAATCCAGAGCAACATACAGAAAAACATCCGCCGGTCAGGTATCATCTTTGGAGAGGAATAAACAGTCAATGTTTCAGGCCAAGTTCATTCATCAGGACTGGGAGAAGAGAAGGTGGCAGAAGCCAGGATAAAAGGTGGGTGAGGAGGAAGTACAAGCTGACAGGTGATAGCTGAGACTAGGTGAGGGGGAAGGTGGGTGGGGGAGGCAGATGAAGTGAGAAGCTGACAGGTGAGACCAGGTGAGGGGGAAGGTGGCTGACGGTGATTTCACTGACTGTTTTGTTTTGGATGGTGTAATGCTTTGTTTAAAGTCAGCTAAGCGGTGATTGGTAGGTCAAATTTGAAGATAGAATATAATATTAATGATAAGACTCTTGACAGTGTGGAAAACCTGAAAGATCTTGGGGTCCACGTCCATAGGACACTCAAAGCTGCTGCGCAGGTAGACAGTGCTGTTAAGAAGGCATATGGTGTGATGGCATTCATCAACTGTGGGATTGAGTTCAAGAGCCGTGAGGTGATATTACAGCTATACAAGATGTTGGTCAGGGCCTGTAATGTGCTGTAGATTTTCTTTGTCCTATTTTCCCAGCAGATGGAGTATTTCACCCAAATTATGCCTTGCCAATGATAAAAAGGGTGAGAGTTCAGGACAGTTCCTGACTACAAGCCAATCAAAGCTCATGCCGACTGTTGAGGATACAATATGTATCTGGCTGATTTTAATGTTATAGTTATTTGTGATATTAAGATTCTTGTGAAGACTTGGGCCATTGGTGAGACTTAACAGAATGAGAATCAGAATCATGACTGGTATATGTTGTAAAATTTGTTAACTTAGCAGCAGCAGTAGAATGCAACACATGATAATATAGAAAAAATAATCAATTGTATTAAGTATATATATGTATATTAAATAGTTAAATTAAAATAGTGCAAAAACAGAAATAATAAAACAAATGAAGTCGTGTTTTTGCCTTCTTTATGGCTGCATCAATATGTTGCATCCACGTTAGATCCTCAAAGATATTAATACTCAAGAACTTGAAATTTCTCACTCCCTCCACTTCTGATCCCGAGGATTGGTTCATGTTCCCTTGTCTTACCTTCCTGAAGCCCACCATCAGCTCCTTTAGTCTTACTAATGCTGAATGTCAGGTTGTTACTATATCACCACCCAACTAGCTGGTATATTTTGCTCCTATATGCCCTTTTGTCTCCATCTAAGATTCTACCAACACTGGTTATATCATCAGCAAATTTATAGATGGCATTTGAGCTATGTTTAGCCACACAGTCCTGGGTATAGAGAGAGTAGAATAGTGGGCTAAGCACACATCCCTGTGGAGCGCCAGTGCTAATTGTCAGCAAGGAGAAGATGTTATTACCAATTCCACACAGTATGTTAGGAGGTTGAGGATTCAGTTGCAGAAGGAGGTACAGAGGCCCAGGGTCTGTAGCTTTTCGATCAGAGCTGTAGGATTGATGGTGTTAAACTCAACTATAGTCAATGAACTACATCTTGACATAGGTGTTTGTATTGTCCAGATGAGCTAGGGCCGCATAACATAGAATAGTACAGCACAGTACAGGCCCTTGGGCCCACAATGATGTGCCGACCCTTAAACCCTGCCTTCCATATAATCCCCCACCTTAAATTCCTCCATATACCTGTCTAGTAGTCTCTTAAATTTCACTAGTGTATCTGCCTCCACCACTGACTCAGGCAGTGCATTCCACGCACCAACCACTCTCTGAGTAAAAAATATTCCTCTAATATCCCCCTTGAACTTCCCACCCCTTACCTTAAAGCCATGTCCTCTTGTACTGAGCCGTGGTGCCCTGGGGAAGTGGCGCTGGCTATCCACTCTATCTATTCCTCTCAATATCTTGTATACCTGTATCATGTCTCCTCTCATCCTCCTTCTCTCCAAAGAGTAAAGCCCTAGCTCCCTTAATCTCTGATCATAATGCATACTCTCTAAACCAGGCAGCATCCTGGTAAATCTCCTCTGTACCCTTTCCAATGCTTCCACATCCTTCCTATAGTGAGGTGACCAGAAATGGACACAGCGCTCCAAGTGTGGCCTAACCAGAGTTTTATAGAGCTGCATCATTACCTCGCGACTCTTAAACTCTATCCCTTGACTTATGAAGGCTAACACCCCATAAGCTTTAATATAAGCTCCGGGAGTCTCCCGCAAATTGATAGTGCTACCTCTCTGAAATGAGCTTTTGCAGGGTGGGATGTCTGTTAACTTATCTTTATAATGTTCACATTACAACACTTGTAATGTACAACATTCTCCCCCTTTAAATTCCAACATTCCTCAAATGTAAATAACTGGGAAACAATAAAAAAAAGTAGTGTCATTATATTGCGTACCTCTGAAACTTATACTAGTGTCTCAGTAACAGTTTACCAATACAAAACACCTGAAAAACATGGCAGATTCAACATTCAGTCTAACAAAGGAAACTGTCCATTCGAATATTCAGTCTGTCAGGAGGTTTGCGAGGGTGCTGTGCTGCAACAGATGAAAATTATTAAATCTAAGTGCAGGAGCTGTCTTACTGACAGACACCTCACAGACTGTCTCAGACTGGCTGTCTGTAGTTATGAGCCAAATTTCAGGGAACTAGCAGAAAGTATTCAGCCCCAGTCATCACACTGAGTGCAACAGTCAATTTTTATTCATTTATTTTTTGTGTTGAAATAAAACTAAATAATGAAACATAGAATTAAAGGTGTTGTAATGTGAGCATTATAAAAATAAGTAATACTAATTAAGATAATAGTTATATAGCGGTGCTCCCACTGCGGAAGGCTGTTTGTGGAGAGGGGTTGTTTCCGGGTTGCGGGGCTTTACTTCCGGTCTTTTCTGCATGCGCATGCGTGTGACTAAACAATTTAGTAGGTCGATGTTGCCTTTCACTAAGGCTGAGGTAGGGGATCTTGGGCTTAAAAAGGTTGGCGACCACTGCTACAGAGCGAGTGCAGAGGTGATTTACAAGGACGTTGCCTGGATTGGAGAACATGTCTTATGAGAGGTTGTTGAGTGAATTTGGTCTTTTCTCCTTGGAGCGACGGAGGATGTGAGGTGACCTGATAAAGTGTATAAGACGACGAGAGGCATCGATCATGTGGATAGTCAGAGCCTTTTTCCCAGAGCTGAAATGGCTAACATGAGGGGGCACAGTTTTAAGGTGCTTGCAAGTAGGTACAGGGGGGATGTCAGAGGTAAAGTTTTTCCACACACAGAGTGGTGGGTGCGTGGAATGTACTGCCAGCGACAGTACAGCGATAGGGTATTAAGAGACTTTTGGATCTGCTCCTGGAGTACAGGTCTGTTGTCTATGTTCATGTGAAAGCTTAGAAAAGCTGGAACTCAATGATCTTAGCAAAACCAAAAGGAACATCAGGGAACAAATGCCTGGCAATTGAATGCTTTTTGATAGCACATTCCATTACTTTGCTGTTGATAATGCACATTAATTGGGTAGTCAATTTGATTTGTCCCACTTTCCGATAAGACAACCTGTCAGGTCTGCAGAGGCAGGCACCTCCCAGTCTCCGCCCAACTAACAGGAATCTCCTGTCACTCATTTCCAACTGCACCTATTTAAACCCAGCTGTCATCCACAGCACGTTTATTTTTCAAACCAGCCGGCCTCAGCCAGTCGCTCGTAGCCTTCAGTTACCTCGTTGCCTGTTATGGTTAGTATCTGTTCTCTCTTGTTTTGTGGCCCCTTGTTGCCTGTTAGGGTTAGTATCTGTTCTCTCTTGTTGCTTGGTATTTTACAGTTTATTAGTAAAGGATTGTTTACTGCTAAATTGTCTCCATTGCTCTGCTTTTGGGTCAAGCTTCCTATACATTTCCTGACACAAACTTGGGACAATTTCCACATTGTTAATGTAGCAAGTGTACTGAAACAACTTGGTTAAAGGAACAGTTAGCTCTGACCACAAGTCTTCAGTACTGCAGTGAGTAGTACTGTGTGCATTTTGGTTCACCAAACGATAGCAAAGCTGGTGTGATTGCAGTGTTCGGCACACGATTCGGTGTGCAAAACCAAATGATGCAGCCAGAAAAGCTGCATGGATAAGTCAGTTCTGCTTAGACCATAAGACAAAGGAGCAGAATTAGGCCATTCAGCCCAACGAGTCAACTCTGCTATTCCATCATGGCTGATCCTGGATCCCACTCAACCCCCACACACCTGCCTTCTCACCATATCTTTTGATGCCCTGACCAATCAGGAAACAATCAACTTCCGCCTTAAACATACCCATGGACATGGCCTCCACCACAGTCTGTGGCAAAGCATTCCACAGATTTACCACTCTCCGGCTAAAAAATATTCCTCCTTACTTTTGTTCTAAAAAGGTTGCCCTCCATTTTCAGACTGTGCCCTCTAGTTCTGGATATCCCCACCATAGGAAACATCCTCTCCACATCCACCCCATCTAGTACTTTCAACATTCAGTAGGTTTCAATGAGATTCCCCTCCCGCATTCTTCTAAATTCCAGTGAGTACGAATCTAAAGCTCCTCATATGTTAACTTCTTCATTCCAGAATCATCCTCATGAACCTCCTCTGGAATCTCTTCAATGGCAGCACATCCTGTGAGATATGGGGCCCAAAACTGTTGACAATACTCCAAGTGCAGCCTGACTAGTGTCTTATAAAGGCTCAGCATTATCTCAAGCAACACACATCAAAGTTGCTGGTGAACGCAGAAGGCCAAGCAGCATCTATAGGAAGAGGCGCAGTCGACGTTTCAGGCTGAGACCCTTCGTCAGGACTAACTGAAGGAAGAGTGAGTAAGGGTCTCACCTACCACCCCACCAGCCTCCGGGTCCAACATATTATTCTCCGTAACTTCCGCCACCTCCAACGGGATCCCACCACTAAGCACATCTTTCCCTCCCCCCCCTCTCTGCATTCCGCAGGGATCGCTCCCTACACAACTCCCTTGTCCATTCGTCCCCCCCCATCCCTCCCCACTGATCTCCCTCCTGGCACTTATCCGTGTAAGTGGAACAAGTGCTACACATGCCCTTACACTTCCTCCCTTACCACCATTCAGGGCCCCAAACAGTCCTTCCAGGTGAGGCATCACTTCACCTGTGAGTCGACTGGGGTGATATACTGCGTCCGGTGCTCCCGATGTGGCCTTTTATATATTGGTGAGACCCGACGCAGACTGGGAGACCGCTTTGCTGAACATCTACGCTCTGTCCGCCAGAGAAAGCAGGATCTCCCAGTGGCCACACATTTTAATTCCACATCCCATTCCCATTCTGACATGTCTATCCACGGCCTCCTCTACTGTAAAGATGAAGCCACACTCAGGTTGGAGGAACAACACCTTATATTCCGTCTGGGTAGCCTCCAACCTGATGGCATGAACATTGACTTCTCCAACTTCCGCTAGGCCCCACCTCCCCCTCGTACCCCATCTGTTACTCATTTTTATGCACACATTCTTTCTCTCACTCTCCTTTTTCTCCCTCTGTCCCTCTGAATATACCTCTTGCCCATCCTCTGGGTCACCCCCCCGCCCCCCCGTCTTTCTTCCCGGACCTCCTGTCCCATGATCCTCTCGTATCCCCTTTTGCCTATCACCTGTCCAGCTCTCGGCTCTATCCCTCCCCCTCCTGTCTTCTCCTATCATTTTGCATCTCCCCCTCCCCCTCCAGCTTTCAAATACCTTACTCACTCTTCCTTCAGTTAGTCCTGATGAAGGGTCTCGGCCTGAAACGTCGACTGCGCCTCTTCCTATAGATGCTGCTTGGCCTGCTGCGTTCACCAGCAACTTTGATGTATGTTGCTTGAATTTCCAGCATCTGCAGAATTCCTGTTGTCAGCATTATCTCCTTGCTTTTACGAGGGGTGATTGATAAGTTTGTGGCCTAAGGTAGGAGGAGTCAATTTTAGAAAACCTAGCACATTTATTTTTCCTACATGTACACACTTAGTCCAGTGGTCGTGGAGCATACGGATCCCTTCTTTGTAGAAGTCGGCATCTTGGACCTCCAGAACTGGTCCACAGCAGGGGTAATTGATAAGTTCGTGGCCTAAGGTAGAAGAAGATGAGTTATTAACTTCAAAATTTCTTGATTTTCACTCAAACAAGAGCTGTATAACTCATCTCCTACCTTAGGCCACAGTCTTATCAATTACCGCTGCTGTGGACCACCTGGAGGTCCAAGACGCTCTCATTACATGCACGTGCAGTTCAACTCTGAGTGATGATGCAGAAAGTTTGAAGTTAATAACTCATCTCCTTCTACCCTAGGCCACGAACTTATCAAACACCCCTGCTGTGGATCACTTCTACAAAGAAGGGATCCGTATGCTCCACGACCGTTGGGCTAAGTGTGTACATGTAGGAGGGGCCTATGTTGAAAAATAAATGTGCTAGGTTTTCTAAAATTGACTCCTTCTACCTTAGGCCGTGAAGCTATCAATCACCCCTCGTATATTCTATTCCCTTTACAATAAATGCCAACATTGCATTTGTCTTCTTTACCGCAGTCTCAACTTGTAAGTTAACCTTCTGGGAGTCTTGCACGAGGTCTCCTAAGTCTCTCTGCATCTCTGAAGTTTGAACCTTCTCCTCATTTAGTTAATAGTTAATTGCAATCTTCCAGTCCTCCGGGACTATGGCAGAATCAAGTGATTCTTGAAAGATCGTGTCCAATGCATCCATTATCTCTTCAGCAACCTCTCTCAAGACTCTGCTTCCACCTGAGGACTCTTCCAGCCATTGTATCGCCCTACACTCATCCCATTTACCCATATTCAATCAATGACCTCTATGTTTTAGCACAGAGGAAGTTCGCCATAATATTGCCAGGATCGGAACATTTCAGTTGTAAGTAGGGAGAAGGTCAGCAGCAGTTTTCCATAGACAGCAGGAGGTTAAAGGTTGCCCTCATAAAAGTATACAAAATGATGAGGGAGATAGATGAGGTTTGACTCTGCCATGGACAGTCCCAGGCCTGGCTGTAAAAGAAGTGGACATGTGGCTAATGACTGATAATGTTAACATTCATTTCAAGAGGTTGAGAATATAAAAGCAAGGATGTAATGTTGAGGCCTTATAAGGCACTGGCTGCTGAGGCCTCACTTGGAGTATTGAGAGAAGTTTTGGGCCCCTTATCTAAGAAAGGATGTGCTGATACTGGAGAGGGTTCACAGGAGGTTCACAAAAATGATTCCAGATTGAAAGGCTTCCCTTGTGATGAGTGTTTAAGAAACATAGAAAACCTACAGCACAGTACAGGCCCTTCGGCCCACGGTTGTGCCAAACATGTCCCTACGTTAGAAATTACTAGGCTTACCCATAGCCCTCTATTTTTCTAAGCTTCATGTACCTGTCCAAAAGTCTCTTAAAAGACCCCATCGTATCCGCCTCCACCACCGTTGCCAGCAGCCCATTCCACGCACTCACCACTGAGTAAAAAACCTTCCCCTGTACCTACTCCCCAGCACCTTAAACCTGTGTCCTCTTGAGGCAACCATTTCAGCCTTGGGAAAAAGCCTCTGACTATCCACACGATCAATCCCTCTCATCCTCCGTCGCTCCAAGGAAAAAAGGCCAGGTTCACTCAACCTTTTCTCATAAGGCGTGCTCCCCAATCCAGGCAACATCCTTGTAAATCTCCTCTGCACCCTTTCTATGGCTTCCACATCCTTCCTGCAGTGAGGTGACCAGAACTGAGCACAGTACTCCAAGTGGGGTTTGATGGCTCTGGACCTGTACTCAGTAGAATTCAGAAGATTGCTGGGGGATCTCATTGAAACCTATTAAATGTTGAAAGGCGTTGATGGAGTGGATGTGGAAAGGATGTTTCTTGATGGTGGGGGAGTCTAAGACTAGACTCACAATTTCGAATGGAGATGAGGAGGAATTTCTTTAGTCAGAGAGTGGTGAATCTATGGAATTTGTTGCCATAGGCAGCTACGGAGACAAGTCATTGGGTATATTTAAGGCAGAGGTTGATAGGTCAGGGTGTGGAGGTATGGGAGAAAACAGAAGATTGGGCCTAATTCTGCTCCTGTATCTTATGGTCCAACCCCATCCTATAAAAAACCCAGACCTACAGAAATGCCAACAGAAACTCCAAAGACCTCCTCACTGGGGGAAGAAGGGGAAGATGGACTGCACTGGCGACAACTTGACAGACTGGCCAGGACTCTGGCAAGCTGCTGTCGACAGCCTATGATCCAGCAGGAGTGATGGACTTCACTATAGATGAGGGATAACATTGGGGGATGTCTTAAACTGAGAGCGCATAGATTTAAGTTAAGACGTAGGAAGTTTGGAAGAGATGAAGACTTTCCACAGAAAATGGTTGAAAAATGAATTGTAGTGCTTGAGGGGGTGATCAAGGAAGATTGTCTCATAATATTTAAGAAACATTTGTATAAGTTCTTGAATGACTAAGATATAGAGGCTATGGATTAAAAAAAAGGAAGTGGGGAACCAAGGGAGGTGATAGGAAAATAGAGAGGGTGTGGAAGGAGAAGAGAAGTGGTGAGGGGGCTCTCTCTGTTCTGTGGTCCACTCATCAGCTCCTATCTTTTCTGAGCTCATGCCTTTTCATTCCCCTCCCCCACACTCCTTCACCTTTTATCTGCTAGCTTGAGTTTCTTCCCCTGCCCCACCTTCTTATACTGGCTTCTGCCCTTTTCCTTTCTAGCCCTGATAAAGGGTCCCAGCCCAAAACTTCAACTTTTCATTTCCCTCCATAGATGCTGCCTGAGCTGCTGAGATAATTGTGGGACTTTGCCCCTACCATTTTGTGGGATAGCCTTAGTTAGGCAGAGTATCAGGCATAAAATCACTCATTTCCTGTACTGCTCCTGCCACACAGGCACCTCCTTTGGTAAGTTTTACATTTTGAAGTAGGTTATGGTTGGATCCCAACATCTTCGATGGAGATAACTCCTTGTATGGGAGTACAGAAACACTCAGTCTGTTGCTTTGGGCTGGACTGGCATTCTGAGTTCAGATTCAGACTGGAATATCAGTATCTGACCCCTACTTGTTTTGTTCATTATGTACCGTGTTGTATGATGTGGGCGATCATGGTCTTTCCATGACTATGATTGTTCTTGGCAAATTTATCTGCAGAAGTTGTTTGCTATTGCCTTCTCTGGGCAGTGTCTTTACAAGACGGGTGATCCCAGCCATTACCAATACTCTTCAGAGATTGTCTGCCTGGCAACAGTGGTCACATCACCAGGACTTGTGATATGCACTAGCTGCTCATTCGACCATCCACCACCTGCTCCCATAGCTTCACGTGGAGGTGGGGGAGGGATGGGGCTAAGCAGGTGCTACACCTTGCCCAAGGGTGACCTGCAGGCCAACGAAGGGAGGGATCACCTAACACCTCCTTTGGTAGAGAAGCATCTCCACCCTGCCACCCGATTTCTGCACTGCACATACTGACCTTTGTTTGGTGACTGTGGAGAAGGTGTGGTCCTCTCACAAGTCGAAGCATTTGAAAGAGTGGTGGTTAGGGTACTGGACAGGGGAAGTGATGTTGGCACTATTCTGTAGTTGCAAGATGGAGAGGAATCCTGAAACACAAATGACTGTCATTAATTCCATAGCACCAGTCATATGGAAAATCAAATTTAATTTCCAACCAAACAGTACAAAAAATTTGGCATGTCTGTATTGATTATTACTTATTTTTATTGGTGCACCATAGAAAGCATCCTGTCCAGGTGCACCATGGCTTGGTATGGCAATTGTTCTGCACAGAGCTGTGGAGCACATCACAGGAACCATCCTCCCTCGATGGACTCTAGTTATACTCCTTGCTGCCTCAGGATAGCAGACAGCAAAATCAAAGAGCCCACCCTCCCAGACATTCTCTCTTGTTCCCTTCCTTCATCAGGTAAAAGATTCAATAGCCTGAAAGAGTGCACCACCAGTCTCAAGAACAGCGATCCCACTGAACGGACCTCTTGTGAGATAAAATGGTCCTTGGACTTCTGTTATGATGCTGCACCTTACCTGCACTGCACTCTTTCAGTAGATTTTACACTTTATTGATATGGTTTAACCTTCATTTAGCTTAATACACCGTGTAGTGTTTTGATCTACAATGCACTGTTTATGCAAGACAAGCTTTTCACTGTATCTCGGAACATAAGACAATAATAAACCAATTGCAAACATGAGGAATTCTGCAGATGCTGAAATTTCAAGCAACACACATCAAAGTTGCTGGTGAACGCAGCAGGCCAGGCAGCATCTCTAGGAGGAAATGCATCTCTCTACAGGGCTTCTGCCCCTTCCCCCTACAGTCCTGACGAAGGGTTCCGGCCCGAAACGTTTCAACTGGAACCTACCATCCTTCCCATCCTCCCCCCACCTTCTTTATAGGGCCTCTGCCCCTTCCCCCTACAGTCCTGATGAAGCGTTCCGGCCCGAAACGTCGACCGATCTTTTCCACGGATGCTGCCCGACCTGCTGAGTTCCTCCAGCGCGTTGTGAGTGTTGCTTTGACCCCAGCATCTGCAGATTATTTTGTGTTTATCTTTAGGCCGAAACCTGATGAAGGGTCTCGGCCTGAAACGTCGACTGTACCTCCGTCTAGAGATGCTGCCTGGCCTGCTGCGTTCACCAGCAACTTTGATGTGTGTTGGTTGAATAAATTAATTGCAATAGTTTGCTCCTTTGCGCACAGGAGACTGGGATGTGTTGAATTGTAGAGGAGTAAAAATCACCATGGGCATGGATAGGGTGAATGCAGATAGCTTTTTCCCTGCGGTCAGGGAATGGGTTTAAAGTGAGACCAGAAAGATTTAAAAGGAACTAAGGAAACTGTATTCATACAGAGGGCCGTGCGTATATGCATGTGTCAGATAGAGTGAAGCAACAATGATGGCAGTTAAGAGGCATTTGGACAGGTACACGGACAGGAAGGGGTTCCCAACCTTTTTTTATACCACGGCCCAATGCTGGGAGTCTGTGCATCCCAGGCTGGGAATCCCCTGGGTTAGAGGGAGTTGGACATCTTCGTTGGTATGTACAAGTTTCACTGAATAGCTGCATTTTCATCTGCATTGATCCTGTTTACAGTTACTGTTCTATAGATCTGCTAAATATGCCTGTTGGAAAAAGAATCTCAGGGTTGTACGTGGTGATAAGTATGTACTCTGATAATACATATTACTCTGCATTTTGTACTTTGAACTTTGAGCTCGTCTTAGTGTTGTATCACCCTCCAATCCCAAGAACCTATCAGCAGAGATTGGCCTACTGCTCCCTCTACTCTGTCCGAATATTCAATATGATATTGACTGATCTACTGTACGCTGCCCTCAGCTCTTCTATGACCATATAACAATTACAGCATGGAAACAGGCCACCTCGGCCCTTCTAGTCTGTGCCAAACTCTCACTCTCTTCTTCTGTGGCTATTCCCATAAAATTTAGCTAAGTACATGAATAGGAGGGGTACGGAGGGCGATGGTTCAGGAGCAGGTCAGTGAGACTAAGCAGCATAATAGTTTGTCAAGGTAGAGAGGCAGAGGCAGAGATCACTCTAGTACAGGGGCCTTCCTCCAGCAGCAGATAGACCTTTCAAATATTTATCAATCTCTGCCTTAAAAATTTCTAATGATCTAGCTTCCACAGCCCTCTGTAGCAGGAAATTCCAGGGGTTCATTTGAAAATTCCCCATTTTTAAACAGGAGGCATCAGTTTTAAAATGTTTTCCTTCAAACTCCCTTGTTTCTCACATTCACCCAGAGGAGGCGTTCTCAGTGTTGCTATTCCATAAAGTTTCTCTGGATGCAAGTCAAGAACTAAATGACAAGAGTCTTTGGATTTGAGCCAAATATCTTCAGCAGTGCTCAAACCAGGAGATATCTGATCTGGTTATCGAGACCTGGTAGAGTAAAGGGCAAAGGAAAGAACATCAGATAGATTTTGTGTAGGAGATTATCATTGGACAGTGCCTCTGCTGGAATAAACACATTGTCTTTTATAATTCAGGGTCAGGCATACAAAAGGTGCTGTTGCTAGGGAGTGGCTTCACTGACTGTCCATGCTATTTGACAGAGGTTGTGGGGATGGTTGAACTTTCCCTTTGACCTCTGAAGTCTGGTCCTTTACTTAGGCAGAAAAACTGCTTGGATCTCTGAAAGGGTAATGCTAAATGATCCTGGAGTGGGCTTGGGTCACCTGTAAGAAACAATGACAGCTTCTTTTCTCTGAAGCACTAGACTCAGGATCAGTTCCTGTGGATTGGAGGGTGGCTAATGTTGTCCCTCTCTTCAAGAAGGGAGGAAGAGAGAAAACGGAATTATAGACCGGTTAGCCTGACGTCGGTGGTGGGAAAGATGCTGGAGTCGATTATAAAAGATGAAATTACGAAACATCTGGATAGCAGTAACAGGATTGGTCTGAGTCAGCATGGATTTACGAAGGGGAAATCGTGCTTGACTAATCTTCTGGAATTTTTTGAGGATGTAACTATGAAAATGGACAAGGGAGAGCCAGTGGATGTAGTGTACCTGGACTTTCAGAAAGCCTTTGATAAAGTCCCACATAGGAGATTAGTGGGCAAAATTAGGGCACATGGTATTGGAGGCAGAGTACTGACATGGATTGAAAATTGGCTGGCTGACAGAAAACAAAGAGTAGCGATTAACAGGTCCCTTTCGGATTGGCAGGCGGTGACCAGTGGGGTACCGCAGGGTTCAGTGCTGGGACCGCAGCTGTTTGCAATATATATTAATGATTTAGATAAGGGAATTAAAAGTAACATTAGCAAATTTGCCGATGACACAAAGCTGGGTGGCAGTGTGAAATGTGAGGAGGATGTTATGAGAATGCAGGGTGACTTGGACAGGCTGGGTGAGTGGGCAGATGCAGTTTAATGTGGATAAATGTGAGGTTATCCACTTTGGTGGTAAGAACAGGAAGGCAGATTATTATCTAAATAGAGTCAAGTTAGGAAAAGGGGAAGCACAATGAGATCTAGGTGTTCTTGTACATCAGTCACTGAAAGCAAGCATGCAAGTACAGCAGGCAGTGAAGAAAGCTAATGGCATGCTGGCCTTCATAACAAGGGGAATTGAATACAAGAGCGAAGAGGTCCTTCTGCAGCTGTACAGGGCCACACCTGGAGTACTGTGTGCAGTTTTGGTCTCCAAATTTGAGGAAGGACATTCTTGCTATTGAGGGAGTGCAGCGTAGGTCCACAAGGTTAATTCCCGGGATGGCGGGACTGTCATATGTCGAAAGACTGGAGCGGCTGGGCTTGTATACTCTGGAATTTAGAAGGGGATCTTATGGAAACATATAAGATTATTAAGGGATTGGACACGCTGGAGGCAGGAAGCATGTTCCCGCTGATGGGTGAGTCCAGAACCAGCGGCCACAGTTTAAGAATAAGGGGTAGGCCATTTAGAACGGAGTTGAGGAAAAACTTTTTCACCCAGAGAGTGGTGGATATATGGAATGCTCTGCCCCAGAAGGCTGTGGAGGCCAAGTCTCTGGATGCTTTCAAGAAAGAGATGGATACAGCTCTTAAAGATAGCTGAATCAAAGGTTATGGGGATAAGGCAGGAACTGGATACTGATTGTAGATGATCAGTCATGATCACAGTGAATGGTGGTGCTGGCTCGAAGGGCCAAATGGCCTACTCCTGCACCTATTGTCTATTTCAGATTAACACACATTTACCAATTCCACATACACAAGATATTCTGCAGATGCTGGAAATCTAAAGGAACCCATACAAAATGCTGGAGGAACTCAGCAAGTCAGGCAGCTTCTAGGAAATGAATAGTCAGTCAATGTTTCGGGCTGAGACCTTTCTTCAGGACTGGAAAGGAAAGAAGATGCCAGAATATGAAAGTGGGGGGAGGGGAAGGAGTACAAGATAGAAGGTGATATGTGAAGCACTTGAATGTGTTTTTTTTTAAAGCGTGTCGTACCAGACATTCAGCCATTCTTGCCTGGCACGTGGTGTCAGGATTATCCGGGTTATGGTATGAACGTTCCTGACTCGACCCTTGTATTTTTTTCGAGGCCGAGTGGCTAGCTCGACACTCAACCTGGCTCTGATGGAAAGTGTACTCGGGGGTGGCCCGACCTGGATTCGAACTCGGGAACCTTCTCTCCGGAGTGCGGCACTGATCTCATTGCGCCACCAGCTGGTCAGCACTTGAGTTGGAGAGGGGGTATGAAGCAAGCAGCTGGGAGCTGATAGGTGAAAAAGGTAATGGGCTGGAGAAGAAGGCAGGTACATGGATGGCAATGGTGTGGAAAGCTATGGTCTGGCTACAGGTCGATGCGACTAAGCAGCTTAAGTGGTTTAGCATGGACTAGATGGGCTGATGGGCCTGTTTTGGTGCTGTAGTTTTCTATAACTCTAAGAAGGTGGACCATGGAAGAAAGGGAAGGAGAAGGGACACAGAGGGAGGTGATAGACAGGTGAGCAGAGGTAAAAGGGGGGCCAGAGTGGGGAACTGAAGGAGGAAGGGGGAGGGGGAAATTTACCATAAGTCGATGTTCGTGCCATTAGGTTGGATGCTACCCAGGTGGAATATGCGGTGTTGCTCCTTCAAGAGGCAGATACTAGAGAATACCCCTGTGGCTGTCACCCTTAACAATAAGTACTCCTGTTTGAGTACTGTTGGGGGGGGATGACCTACCTGGGGGAAGCAACAGTGGCTGCGCCTCTGGCACAGAGTCTGGGCCTGTGACTCAGAAGGGTAGGGAAAGGAAGAGGACGGCAGCAGTGATAGGGGACTCTTATAGTTGGGGGTCAGACAGGAGATTCTGTGGACGCAAGAAAGAAACGTGGATGGTAATTTGCCTCGCGGGTGCCAGGGTTTGGGATGTTTCTGATCATGTCCTGAAGTGGGAAGGGGAACAGCCAGAAGTCATGTACATATTGGTACTGACGACATGGGTAGGAAAAGGGAGGAGGTCCTGAAAACAGGCTACAGGGAGTCAGGAAGGAAGTTGAGAAGCAGGACCTCAAAGGTAGTAATCTCGGGATTACTGCCTGTGCCACGTGACAGTGAGTATAGGAATAGAGTGAGGTGGAGGATAAATGCATGGCTGAAGGATTGGATCAGGGGCCAGGGTTTCAGATTTCTGGATCATTGGGACCTCTCCTGGGGCAGGAGTGACCTGTACAAAAACGACGGGTTGCACTTGAATCCCAGGGGGACCAATGTCCTGGCGGGGAGGTTTGCTAAGGCTATTGGGAGAGTTTAAACTAGAATTGTTGGAGGGTAGGAATCAAACTGAAGAGACGGAGGAAGGGACTTTTGGCTCACAAATAGAGCAAGCTTGGAGACAGTGCGAGAGGCAGGATAGACAGGTGATAGAGAAGGGATGCGCTCAAACCAATGGTTTGAGATTTTTAATGCAAGAAGCATTATGAACAAAATGGATGAGCTTAAAGCGTGGATCAGTACTTGGATCAATGATGTTGTGGCCATTACAGAGACTTGGATGGCTCAGGGGCAGGAATAGTTACTTAGCTGTTTCAGAAAGGACAGGGAGGGAGGCAAAAGAGGTGGGGGTGTGGCACTGCTGATCAGAGAGTGTCACGGCTGCAGAAGAGGAGGAAGTCATGGAGGGATTGTCTACTGAGTCTCCGTGGGTGGAAGTTAGGAACAGGAAGGGGGTCAATAACTCTACTGGTTTTTTTTTATATATATATAGACCACCGAATATAACAGGGACATCAAGGAGCAGCTAGGGAGAGAGACTCTGGAAAGGTGTAATAATAGGGCTGCCATGGTCAGAGATTTTAATTTCCTAAATATTGATTGGCATCTCCCTAGAGCAAGAGGTTAAGATGGGGTGGAGTTTGTTAGGTGTGTTCAGGAAGGTTTCTTGACACAATATGTAAATAAGCCTACAAGAGGAGAGGCTGTACTTGACCTGGTATTTGGAAGTGAACCTGGTCAGGTGTCAGGTCTCTCAGTGAGATAGCATTTTGGAGATAGTGATCACAATTCTATCTCCTTTACCATAGCATTGGAGAGGGATAGGAACAGATAAGTTAGGAAAGCATTTAATTGGAGTAAGGGGAAATATGAAGCTACCGGGCAGGAACTTGGAAGCATAAATTGGGCACAGGTGGTCTCAGGGAAATGTACTGAAGAAATGGGCCAAATGCTCAAGGGATATTTGTGTGGCGTTCTGCACATGTACATTCCAATGAGACAGGGAAAGGATGGTAGGGTATAGAAACCATAGTGTACAAAGGCTGTTGAAAAATCTATGGAACAGGAGGAGATAGCGGAGGTACTTAATGAATACTTTGCTTCAGTATTCACTATGGAAGAGGATCTTAGCGATTGTAGGGATGATTTACAGCGGATTGAAAAGGTTGTGCATATAGATATTAAGAAAGAGGATGTGCTGGAGCTTTTAGAAAGTATCAAGTTGGATAAGTCTCCGGGACTGAATGAAATGTATCCCAGGCTACTGTGGGAGGCGAGGGAGGAGATTGCTGAGCCTCTGGCGATGATCTTTGCATCATCAATGGCGATGGGAGAGGTTCTGGAGGATTGGAGGGTTGCAGATGTTGTTCCCTTATTCAAGAAAGGGAGTAGAGATAGCCCAAGAAATTATAGACAAGTGAGTCTTACTTCAGTGGTTCAATGATGGAAAAGATCCTGAAAGGCAGGATTTATGAACATTTGAAGAGGCATAATATGATTAGGAATAGTCAGCATAGTCAAAGGCAGGTCATGCCTTTCGAGCCTGATTGAATTTTTTGAGGATGTGTTTTCATAATCAATGTGTTTTCATAAACACATTGATGAAGGTACAGCAGTAAGTGTAGTGTATATGGATTTCAGCAAGGCAGTTGACAAGGTGTCCCATGCAAGGCTTATTGAGAAAGTAAGGAGGCATGGGATCCAAGGGGACATTGCTTTGTGGACCCAGAATTAGCTTGCTCACAGAAGGCAAAGAGTGGTTGTAGATGGATCATACTCTGCATGGAGGTCAGTGACCAGTGGTGTGCCTCAGGGATCTGTTCTGGGACCCCTACTCTGTGATTTTCATAAATGACCTGGATGAGGAAGTGGAGGGATGGGTTAGTAAATTTGCTGATGACACAAAGATTGGGGGTGTTGTGGATAGTGTGGAGGGCTGTCAGAGCTTACAGCGGGACAATAATAGGATGTAAAACTGGGCTGAGAAATGTCAGATGGAGTTCAACCCAGATAAGTGTGAAGTGGTTCATTTTGGTAGGTCAAATATGATGGCAGAATATAGGATTAATGGTAAAACTCTTGGCAGTGGGGATCTTGGGGTCTGAGTCCATAGGACACAAAGCTGCTGTGCAGGTTGACTCTATGGTTAAGAAGGCATATGGTGTGTTGACTTTCATCAACTGTGGAATTGAGTTTAAGAGCAAGGATGTAATGTTACAGCTATATAGGACCCTGGTCAGACCCCACTTAGAGTACTGTGCTCAATTCTGGTCACCTCACTACAGGAAGGATGTGGAAACTATAGAAAGGGTGCAGCGGAGATACACAAGGATGTTGCCTGGATTGGGGAGCATGCCTTATGAGAATAGGTTGAGTGAACCTGGCCTTTTCTTCTTGGAGCAGCGGAGGATGAGAGATGAATTGACAGAGGTGTATAAGATGATAAGAGCCATTGATTGTGTGGATAGTCAGAGGTTTTTTCTCAGGGCTGAAATGGCTAACAAGAGATGCACAGTTTTAAGGTGCTTGGAAGAAAGTATAGAGGAGATGTCAGGGGTAAGTTTTTTTATGCGAGAGTGGTGAGTGCGTGGAATGAGTTGCCGACAATGGTGGCAGAGGCGGATACGATAGGGTCTTTTAAGAGACTGCTGGATAGGTACATGGAGCTTAGGAAAATAGAGGGTATGGGTAACCCTAGGTAATTTCTAAAGTAAGTACATGTTCGACACATCTTTGGGGTCAAACGGCCTGTATTGTGCTGCAGGGGTTCTATGTTTCTAAACATCAATCACCAATTTGATATATTTATTTAAGATTTGCTCACCTTTTTTTCCTCCATGTTTCTTCCTGTGAGTTACCGAACTCTGTTCTGAGGTGTGCACGGCAATTGTTGACAAGTGGATGAATGTTCAGAGAAGATTCAGTTGGAACCTCCTCTCAAATAGCAGAAACCACAGCACCGGTGTGATATATCCTAGCCTTGGCCAATTCCACAAAGCAAATGAGAATATTACATAATACGCTCTCCCTTCACAGGCTCAACCATCTACCAAACCTCCCCTCACTGAATAACACAGTATTTCCCTTCCATTTAGGAATTCTCTTAAAGAACATTAAATGGCCGATAAAGTCCCGTAGGAGTATATACTACCAACTACAGAAAAAAATGTGCAAAATAATCATCCTCCTCACAACTCAGCATTGCAGAGTGTGATTTGAGTGAGGAGATGTGATTTGTCACCTAAAACACTGGAAAACAGATGTACCGTGGAGAGCATTCTGACAGGCTGCATCACTGTCTGGTTTGGGGGGGGGGCGCTACTGCACAGGATTGAAGTAAGCTGCAAAGAGTTATAAAATTAGTCAGCTCCATCTTGGGCACTGGCCTCCGTAGTATCCAGGACATCTCCAAGGAGTGACACCTTAAAAGGGTGGCGTCCATCATTAAGGTTGCTCTCCTCTCATTGAAAGAGGTACAGAAGCTTGAAGACACACACTCAGTGATTCAGGAACAGCTTCTTCCCCTCTGCCATCCAGTTCCTGAATGGACATTGAGCCCATGAACACTACCTCATTTAACAACTACTCTTTTACTCCTATCCTCCCATCCAAGTACCTGGGGCTTTAAATGCTCATGTGAAAAATTGCTAATTCTTCTTTTGGCTAATGCTGAAAACGATGTTGTCTTATCTACATAAGGAAGACCAAATATAGACTAGGTGACCATTTTGCATAATAACTCTAATCTGTAAATGTGGCCCAAATTGTCCAAATTTCTGTCAGTTTAATTTTCTATTATACACGCGCATGGGTGTGCGCGCAAGTGCCTATAATGGTACAGTGTAAACACGAGAAAGTCTGCAGATGCTGGAAATCCAAAGCAATGCAGACAAAATGCTGGAGGAACTCAGCAGGTCAGGCAGCGACTATGGAAATGAGTAAACAGTTGACATTTCAGGCTGAGAAAGGAGCACTGACTTTGATGGGATTAATCTATCAGCCTCTCAACAGCCAGAGAGAATTAAAAGAACAGGTAAATTGGCCAATCGCAGAAGGCTGTCAAAACAATCGGCTTTTAATAATAAGAGACATTAACTTTCCTAATACTGCCTTATTGCAAGGAGCTTAGATACAGAGATATTTGTAAAATATATTCAAAAACATGTTTTCTGAAGCAGTATACAGTATAAAGAGTCAAAGTAGGAAGGGGGATGTAGCTGACCTTATCTTAGAGAATCAGTGTGAGCTATTTAGTAACGGTGTCCATAGTTTGGAACAGGACCTGTAGTTTGGAATGGTACCCAGAGATTGGAGTGGTGTCTGTAAATCGGAGCGGTGCCCTTGGATCAGAACAGTGCTCACAGATCAAAATAATGCCCATGTACCAGAAAGCTTCAAGGCAGTCATGGAAAAAGACAAGGTTTGTCCTTAGGAGAGAGCCCTAAAGTGAGGAAAGGCGATTTACAAGATTTACAGTATCATACTGAACCAAGCAGAAAAAGACTGGCAGCAGCTGCTTGAGGGAAAACAACTTCTGAATAGTATGAAGTATTTAAAAATTAGATACTGAGGGTTCAGAATCCCTGTAAGGTTTTGAGGGAAAAGGGAGAAGTGTACAGTACTGTGCAAAAGGCTTAGGCATGCTAGATTTTTTAAATATATGGTTCCAGTTGGCATGGCCTCCACAGACCCCAGATCGCAATATCATCGAGGCTGCCTGCGATTACCTGGAGAGATAGAAGCAAGCGAGACAGCCAAAGTCTGCAGAAGAACTGTGGCAAGTTCTCCAAGATGATTGGAACAACCTACCTGCCGATTGTCTTAGAATACAAGAGAACAGATGCAGTTTTAAAGGTAAAGGGTGGTCACAGCAAATATTGATTTGGTTTTACTGTTTAATGCTCTTTATCATAACATTTCTGATATTTAGAAATTTTTCAACTCATTATTTTTGAAAGCCTCTTCGCTTTACAGAATTTTTTTAAACGTGTTCCAGGGTTCCGATGTTTCAGACGTGATAGAGGCAGAAGAATGAAGGGTTGCGGGGGGGGGGGTGGTAGGGGATTTTAATTTTCCACATATTGATTGGGACTCCCATACTGTTAAAAGTTAGAGGGTTAGAGTTTGTAAAATGTGTTCAGGAGGTACCAACTAGAGAGGATGCAATATTAGATCTGCTATTAGGAAATGAGTTAGGACAGGTGACAGAAGTGTGTGTAGGGGAACACTTTGGTTCCAGTGATCATAACACTATTAGTTTCAACTTGGTCATGGATAAAGATAGATCTGGTCCTCGGGTTGAGGTTCTAAACTGGAAAAAGGCCAAATTTGAAGAAATGAGAAAGGATCTAAAAAGTGTGAATTGGGACAGGTTGTTCTCTGGCAAGGATGTGATTGGTAAGTGGGAGGCCTTCAAAGGAGAAATTTTGAGAGTGCAGAGCTTGTATGTTTCTGTCAGGATTAAAGGCAAAATGAATAAAGAATAAGGAACCTTGGTTCTCAAGGGATATTGGAACTCTGATAACGAAAAGGGAGATGTATGACATGTATAGGAAACAGGGAGCAAATAAGGTGCTTGAGGAGTATAAAAAGTGCAAAAAATACTTAAGAAAGATATCAGGAGGGCTAAAAGAAGACATGAGGTTGCTTTGGCAGTCAAGGTGAAGGATAATCCAAAGAGCTTCTGCAGGTATATTAAGAGCAAAAGGATAGTAAGGGACAAAATTGGTCCTCTTGAAGATCAGAGTGGTCGGCTATGTATGGAACTAAAAGAAATGGGGGAGATATTAATGGGTTTTTTGCGTCTGTATTTACTAAGGGAACTGGCATAGAGTCTATGAAAATAAGGCAAACAAGTAATGAGGTCATGGAACCTATACAGATTGAAGACGAGGAGGTGCTTGCTATCTTGAGGCAAATCAGAGTAGATAAATCCCCAGGACCTGACAGGGTATTCCCTCGGACCTTGAAGGAGACTAGTGTTGAAATTGCAGGGGCCCTGGCAGATATATTTAAAATGTCGGTATCTACGGGTGAGGTGCCGGAGGATTGAAGGATAGCTCATGTTCCGTTGTTTAAAAAAGGCTCTAAAAATAATCTGGGAAATTATAGGCCGGTAAATTTGACATCAGTAGTAGGTAAATTATTGGAAGGAGTACTAAGAGATAGGATCTACAAGTATTTGGATAGACAGGGATTTATTAGGGAGAGTCAACTTGGCTTTGTGCATGGTAGGTCATATTTAACCAATCTATTAAGAGTTTTTCGAGGAGTTTACCAGGAAAGTGGATGAAGGGAAGGCAGTGGATGTTGTCTACATGGACTTCAGTAAGGCCTTTCACAAGTTCCCACATGGGAGGTTAGTTAGGAAGATTCAGTTGCTAGGGAAACATGGAGAGGTAGTAAATTGGATTGGACACTGGCTCGATGGAAAAAGCCAGAGAGTGGTAGTGGAGGATTGCTTCTCTGAGTGGAGGCCTGTGAATAGTGGTGTGCCACAGGGATCAATGCTGGGTCCACTGGATCAGCAAATTTGCTGATGATACAAAGATTAGTGGACAGTGAGGAAGGTTTTCAAAGCTTTCAGAGGGATTTAGACCAGCTGGAAAAAATGGGCTGAAAAATGGCAGATGGAGTTTAATACAGACAAGTGTGAGGTATTGCACTTTGGAAGGATAAACCAAGGTAGAACATACAAGGTAAATGGTAGGGCACTGAGGAGTGCAGTAGAACAGAGGGATCTGGGAATACAGATACAAAATTCTCTAAAAGTGGCATCACAGGTAGATAGGGTCGTAAAGAGAGCTTTTGGTACATTGGCCTTTATAAATCAAAGTATTGAGTATAAGAGTTGGAATGTTATGGTAAGGTTGTATAAGGCATTGGTGAGGCTGAATTTGGAGTATTGTGTGCAGTTTTGGTCACCAAATTACAGGAAGGATATTAATAAGGTTGAAAGAGTGCAAAGAAGGTTAACAAGGATGTTGCCGGGACTTGAGAAACTCAGTTACAGAGAAAGGTTGCATAGGCTCGGACTTTATTCCCTGGAGTGTAGAAGAATGAGGGGAGATTTGATAGAGGTATAAAATTATGATGGGTATAGACAGAGTGAATTATAGATAGGCTTTTTCCACTGAGGCTTGGGGAGAAAAAAAAACAGAGGATATGGGTTAAGGGTGAAGGAGGATAGTTTAAAGGGAATGTTGGGGGGGTTTCTTCACACAGGGAGTGGTGGGAGTGTGGATAGAGCTGCCAGATGAAGTGGTAAATGTGGGCTCACTTTTAACATTTAAGAAAAACTTGGACAGGTACATGGATGAGAGGTGTATGGAGGGATATGGTTCAGGTGTAGGTCAGTGGGACTAGGCAGAAAAATGGTTTGGCACAGCCAAGGAGGGCCAAAAGGCCTGTTTCTGTGCTGTAATGTTCTATGGTTCTATGTGCCCAAGTCTGTTGTACAGTACTGTGTGTGCCGGGTGTAGGAAACTAATATCAGATAAATCACTCAAGGTTCAAAGGAGACATAATAAAGAACTTGATTCTTGTTTATAATTCATTTCTTCTTTCTTACTAATATCTTACTTAAGTCAGTGAAAACATAGAAAACATACACCACAACACAAGCCCTTTGGCCCGCAAACATGTCCCTAACTTAGAATTACCTAGGCTTTACCCATAGCTCTCTATTTTTCTAAACTCCATGTAGCCATCCAGGAGTCTCTTAAAAAACCCTATTGTTTCTGCCTCCAGCACTGCCGTGGGCAGCCCATTCCATGCACTCACCACACACTGAGTAAAAAACTTACCCCTAATATCTCCTCTGTACCTACTTCCAAGCACCTTAAAATTATGCCCTCCCATGCTAGCCAATTCAGCCCTGGGGAAAAGCCTCTGACTGTCCACACGATCAATGCCTCTCATCACCTTATAAACCTCTATCAGGTCACTTCTCATCCTCCGTTGCTCCAAGAAGAAAAGGCCGAGTTCACTCAATCTATTCTCATAAGCCATGCTTCCCAATACAGGCAATATCCTTGTAAATCACCTCTGCACCCTTTCTATGGTTTCCACGTCCTTCCTATAGTGAGGTGACCAGAATTGAGCACAGTACTCCAAGTGGGGTCTGACCAGGGTCCTATATAGCTGCAACATTACCTCTTGGTTCTTAAACTCAATCCCACGATTGATGAAGGCCAATACACCATATGCCTTCTTAACCACAGAGTCAACCTGCACAGCAGCTTTGAGTGTTCTATGGACTCAGACCCCAAGATCCCTCTGATTCTCCACACTGTCAACAGTCTTGCCATTAATGCTATATTCTGCCATAATATTTGACCTACCAAAATGAAACACCTCACACTTATCTGTGTTGAACTCCATCTGCCACTTCTCAGCCCAGTTTTGCATCCTATCAATGCCCTGCTGTAACCTTTGACAGCCCTCCACACTATCCACAACACCCCCAACCTTTGTGTCATCAGCAAACTTACTAACCCTACCGTTCACTTCCTCATCCAGGTCATTTATAAAAATCACAAAGAGTAAGGGTCCTAGAACAGATGTCTGAGGCACACCACTGGTCACCATGCAGAATATGACCTGTCTACGTCCACTCTTTGCCTTCTGCGGGCAGCCAGTTCTGGATCAATGAAACAATATCCCCTTGGATCCCATGCCTCCTTACTTTCTCAATAATCCTTGCATGGGGTACCTTACCAAATGCCTTACTAAAATCTACTGCTCTTCCTTCATCAATGTGTTTAGTCACATCCTCAAAAAATTCAATCAGGCTCGTAAGGCATGACCTGCCTTTGACAAAGCCATGCTGACTATTGCTAATCATATTATACCTCTCCAGATGTTCATAAATCCTGCCTTTCAGGATCTTCTCCATCAACTTACCAACCGCTGAAGTAAGACTCACTGGCCTATAATTTCCTGGGATATCTCTACTCCCTTTCTTGAATAAGGGAACAACATCCGCAACTCTCCAATCCTCTGGAACCTCTCCCGTCCTCATTGATGATGCAAAGATCATTGCCAGAGGCTCAGCAATCTCCTTCCTCGCTTCCCACAGTAGCCTAGGGTACATCCCGTCCGGTCCCGGTGACTTATCCAACTTGATGCTTTCCAAAAGCTCCAGCACATCCTCTTTCTTAATATCTACATTCTCAAGCTTTTCAGTCTACTGCAAGTCATCCCTACAATTGCCAAGATCCTTTTCCATAATGAATACTTTGCTTCAGTATTCACTAAGTACCTCAGCTATTTCCTCCGGTTCCATACATACTTTACGATTGTCACACTTGATTGGTCCTATTCTTTCACGTCTTATCCTCTTGCTCTTCCCATACCTGTAGAATGCCTTGGGGTTCTCCTTAATCCTGCCAACCAAGGCCTTCTCATGGCCCCTTCTGGCTCTCCTAATTTCCTTCTTAAGCTACTTCCTGCAAACCTTATAATCTTCTAGATTCATATCATTACCTAGTTTTCTGAACCTTTCGTAAGCTCTTCATTTCCTTTTGACAAGATTTACAACAGCCTTCGTACACCACGGATCTTGTACCGTACCATCCTTTCCCTGTCTCACTGGAACGTACCTATTCAGAACCCCATGCAAATATCCCCTGAACATTTGACACATTTCTTCGGTACATTTCCCTGAGAACATCTATTTCCAACTTATGCTTTCAAGTTCCTGCCCCATAGTTCCCCTTACTCCAATTAAACATTTCCCTAACTTGTCTGTTCCTATCCCTCTTACTTCAAAAAGAAAACCAGGCACTGTGAAATAAACTTAGTAATTAAGATACAAGTACATTAGAAGCAAAAGGGGAGCTCAGGAGGGAATAGGTCCCCTCAGAGACCAGTGGGGTAATCTACATGTGGTTCCAGCTCCTAAATGAATACTTGTCACTATAAGCCTACTGACTCTCACAGCTATCTGGACTATTCCTCTTCTCACCCTGTCTCTTGCAAAAATGCCACCCCCTTCTCGCAATTCCTCCGTCTCCGCCGCATCTGCTCTCAGGATGAGGCTTTTCATTCCAGGATGAAAGAGATGTCCTCCTTTTTTAAAGAAAGGGGCTTCCCTTCTTCCACCATCAACTCTGCTCTCAAACGCATCTCCCCCATTTCACGCACATCTGCTCTCACTCCATCCTCCCGCCACCCCACTAGGAATAGGGTTCCCCTTGTCCTCACCTCACCAGCCTCCGGGTCCAACATATAATTCTCTGTAACTTCCGCCACCTCCAATGGGATCCCACCACTAAGCGCATCTTTCCCTCCCCCCCCCGCTTTCCGCAGGGATCGCTCCCTACGCGATTCCCTTGTCCATTCATCCCCCCCATCCCTCCCCACCGATCTCCCTCCTGGCACTAATCCTTGTAAACGGAACAAGTGCTACACATGCCCTTACACCTTCTCCCTCACTACCATTCAGGGCTCCAGACAGTCCTTCCAGGTGAGGCGATACTTCACCTGAGAGTCGGCTGGGGTGATATGTGCGTCCGGTGCTCCCGATGTGGCCTTCTATATATTGGCGAGATCCGACACAGACTGGGAGATCGTTTTGCTGAACACCTATGCTCTGTCTGCCAGAGAAAGCAGGATCTCCCAGAGGCTACACATTTTAATTCCTCGTCCCATTCCCATTCCCTCCTCTACTGTAAAGATGAAGCCACACTCAGGTTGAAGGAACAACACCTTATATTCCGTCTGGGTAGCCTCCAACCTGATGGCATGAACATTGACTTCTCAAACTTCCGCTAATGCCCCACCTCCCCCTCGTACCCCATCTGTTATTTATTTTTATACACACATTCTTTTTCTCTCTCTCTCCTTTTTCTCCCTCTATCCCCCTCACTATACCCCTTGCCCATCCTCTGGGTTCCCCCCCCCCAACTTTTCTTTCTCCCCAGGCCTCTTGTCCCATGATCTTCTCATATCCCTTTTGCCAATTAACTGTCCAGCTCTTGGCTTCATCCCTCCCCCTGCTGTCTTCTCCTATCATTTCGGATCCCTCCCCCTCCTGTCTTCTCCTACCATTTTGAATCCCTCGCCCTCCTGTCTTCTCCTATCATTTCATATCTCCCCCTCCCATTTTCAAATCTCTTACTAGCTCTTCTTTCAGTTAGTCCTGACGAAGGGTTTCGGCCCGAAATGTCAACTGTTCCTCTTCCTGGAGATGCTGCCTGGCCTGCTGCGTTCACCAGCAACTTTTATGTGTGTTACTTGTCATTGGTATTCACAAGATTCACAGGCAGGAGAGGTGGGGGAGGTACACTAATATTGTGGAGGATGTCTGCATCAAGAAAGAAGAAGTATTAGAAATATTGGCTCATGTTAAGGTAGCTAAATCCCTGGGGCATGATGGCATCTATCCTGGGAGGCCAAGGGAAGCAAGAGAGGCGATTTCTGAGATACAGGATGTACTTAACAAAGTGGCCACTGAGTGTAGATGTTAGTTAGTTAGGCTTTTGACAATGTCCAACATGGTAGGCTAGTCTAGAAGTAAAGGGACAGAAGAGTGGAGGCATGTTGGCCAAAATTAGCTTGGTAATAGAGGCAGAGGGAAATGGTGGGTGGAGCATTTTCCAAATGGAAATCCGTAGCAATTTGATATATCACAAGGGTTTTTGCTCGAACTTCTGTTGGATGAATTGCAGATGGACCTGAAAATTGCTGGGGTAGAAGATTGTCCAAGGACACAGCTTCATATAGATCAACTGGAAAGCTGGGTGGGTTGTCGGCAGATGGAACTTTAGAGATGAGAGGTCATTCCCTCTGAGAAGTAAAACTAACAGGAAAAAGCAGGGATATAAGGAGCACTGATGTGTGGTGAGACGTTGGGGTTCAGGTGTATAATTGCATGATAGTGATGACACAGGTGGATAGGGTATTGAAGATGGCATTTGGTACACTTGCCTTCATAGGCTGGGGTATTGAGCATGAGAGACGTGACATGGTGCTGCAGCTACAGAAAACACTGGAGTATAGTGTGCAGTTCTGGTCCCTATACTATAGGAAGAATGTGGCAGAGAGCATGCGGAAGAGTGTTAGCAACATGTCACCTGGAATGGAGGGCTGTAGCTATAAGGAGCGATTAATAGGCTGGTTTTTTCAATGGAACGTAGCAAGTTGAAGGGTGACCCTATGGAGGCTTTTAAAATTATGAAAGACATGGCTATGATAGATAGTCAGAATGTTTTGCCCAGGTCAAAAAAAATCTAGAAATAGACAGCAAAGGCTGAAGCAGAAAGGGAGGAAATTTAAAGGTGATTTGAGAGGAACAGTGAATATCTAGAAACAGACATTGAGAAGGTGGCATAAAGGGATGTGAATAAAAGGGATGACGTTGGTGTGGGGTAGGCTGAAAGGATCTATTTCTGTTCTCTGATGAACTTTAAATGATCCTATAAACACAAAAACTGTATTCTCATTGTTATAGAGTGGAGAAAGCAGAGAATTTTAATTGAGAAAACTAGACTTTTTGCACAGATACGTGATAAATGCAAAAGAAATTGCATTGGACCCCATGGATGTGACACTGCACTATTATAAGGTGTATTTAGAAACTGTTCAGACTGCTTGCAGCACTGCCAAGTCACACAGTTCACCAGCAGGAAACTGGGTGCAGTTTGACAATTTCATTGTGCAGTTTACTATTTGCTCAGCTCCCACAGCTGTGGTTCCTACCTCTATGCTGCAGGAGACCGATAAGGGAAGGTTGACCAATATGTTTCAACTGCTGCATAACCCCCAGCTGGATCAAGAGCCCACACACAGTTCTGGTAATGGGTGGAAGTGTGTTTGGGTTACTGGTGTGCAGAATGTGTAGTGAAGCAAATATGCCTAGAAAGCCATTTCTGGTCCCTATAACCAAAATATACTATGAAAAGAACTATTTTCCAAACCAAAAGGTGATCATTTCGCATTACTATTGAAATCCATCAATGAAAGTGCATTCTCCCAATCCCCATGCAAATGTAACATGTTGTTTAACACTGCCTGTCCCCTACCTCCCGCTCCGGCATTGATAAATCACTTTCAACTAGTACCTATATTCCAAGGGGCTTCAAAAAGCAGCTGTTATAAACATTTGATGCAGTTTAATTTAAGATGTACTGAGGAAAGAACCAGAGGGCTGGAGGAAACATACGTGGGAGGTTGTGAGGGTGGGGGAAGCTACAGAAGAAGTGATAGAGACAGAGATAGGTAATCTTTCAACATTAGGTACCTAATATGGCAAGTATGGCTTTTGGGCTTGAAAGACACATACCAGAGACTCAAAACTCCCAGACAAAAGATTTACTAACAACACACACAAAATGTTGGTGGACCACAGCAGGCCAGGCTATAGGAAGAAGTACAGTCAAAACGTCCACTGTACTTCTTCCTATAGATGCTGCCTGGCCTGCTGCGTTCCACCAGCATTTTGTGTGTGTTGCTAGAATTTTCAGCATCTGCAGATTTCCTTGTGTTTGCGTTTTTAAAAAGATTTACTAATAATTTTTACTTTGATTTAGTACAGTGCATACACTGATCACAGTGCCTTCCCTTGTTCTCCTGTACATGGTGAAGAAGGACAGACAAGTCAGTACGTGGCTTAGAGCTGGGGTTCCCAATGTAGCCCCACCGTTAACCAAAGCATCTGTGGACCCCTTGGCTTCGAGGCAAATCAATCAGCTGAGACAGGTGGCATACAATTACAAGTAAACTGCTAGAAATCTGAAACAGCAATTTTCAATCTATGGCCATATCAAATCAGTAACAATGCTGGCAATAGCCAGGCTGCCTCTGTGGTGAGAGAAACAAAATCAGAGTTGAAATGAATGAAGAAAAGCCATGAACTGTTAATGCGAACACGAGGAAATCTGCAGACGCTGGAAATTCAAGCAAAGCACACAAAATGCTGGTGGAACGCAGCATCTGCAGATTTCCTCGTGTTTGCGTTTTTAAATTCACTGCTGCGAAGCCTCTTCCAGTGATGCCTACACTGAAGAAGTTTAAATCTTCTCTTCGACGGGAGTTTAGTGAAACCCTCTTTCACTGCTCCCCATCTATAATTTCTTCAGCCCTTCAACTTTTTGACATTTTGACCCAGACCCGCTACTACAGCCACATATCCTTCCTTGGAACATACCCGTTTTTCCAATCAACTTTCCAGCTCTTGGCTCCATCCCTCCCCCTCCTGTCTTCTCCTATCATTTCAGATCTCCCCCTCCCACTTTCAAATCTCTTACTATCTCTTCTTTCAGTTAGTCCTGACAAAGGGTCTTGGCCCAAAACGTCGACTGTACCCCTTCCTATAGATGCTGCCTGACCTACTCAGAGCATTAGTGGCCTTCCACAACAGAGTGAATAGAGAGCTTACAGCAGGCAACAAAAGCACCACTCCACAATCCATATTTCCCAATACTCCTTATCCCATAATCTCCATAGAACTTTTACAAAACAGAAGACTGCCTGCTGATCACATTCCAAAGAGTGTTTGATCTGTATAAGACGTAGGGGTAGTGTAGTGGTTAGCGCAACGCTTTACAGTACCAGCGACCCAGGTTTATTGCCTGTGTGTAAGGAATTTGTACATTTTCTCTTTGACCACGTGGGTTTCCTCCCACAGTCCAAAGGCAAACCTGCTCATCGTAAATTGTCCCCTGATTAGGCTAGGGTTAAATTAGGGGATGCTGGGCAGCGTGGCTCAAAAAGCCAAAGGACTATTCCACGCTGTGTCTCAATAAAATAAATAACAAAGTAGAGAAACAGGTCACTGAGCTCCCAACATCGTAGCTCTTCATTCTGCTCTAATCTCATTTACCTGATTAAGTCTGGTGAGTCAAGTGCTTGTTCCCTACTCATATTCAAAGACTGTCAATGATTCAGGAACAGCTCCTTCCCCTCTGTCATCAGATTTCTCAATGGACCATGAACACTACACCTGCATCCCTTTATTTATTTCTGTCATTTATAGCTTTTTATGTCTTCTAATTATACTCTTGCAACAAAACAACAAATCTCACATCATATGTCAGTGCTAAAAAACCTGATTCTGAATCTGTCTAGATGATTCTTAATCGTTCGAGAGTACCAAGTGTCTCCACCTCCTCAGTCAGTACAATCCCACTTCAAACACTTTAGTCAATAATCAGCCTCCTCCAGACTCAGGAGAAACAAACCTTGCCTATCAGTCTATCACTGAAATCCAGGGAATGTCATTGTCAATCTCTTCTGTACCCTCTCTATCACAATCACATCCTTCCTCTAAGAAGAACCCACCCTAATCGCACCTCCTCCTATTTGGCCTATAGCCCGCAGGTGACTGCGTCAGGCCCAGTCGGTCCATGGGGCTTACACTGACCGTCTCTCTGAATGGAGATAAACAGGTGACTGTGTCAGACACAGTCAGTCCATGGGCTTACACTGACTGTCTCTGAATGGAGATAAACAGCTGCAGTCTGGGCTGAAATTATTTTTTCTCACTTACAGATTCTGACCCCTTGAACATCTTCAGGTTTGTTCCAACCATTGATGGTGTTGTTCCTGAAACTTCTGCTGTTGTACTTGGAAATTGTGCCCATTTACTAAACAAATTAAGTATCACTGACTCATTGACGTATGTGTTGGGCTCAGTGAGCCACATAGCAAACTCCCATTGTTTAACGGTCCGAATATCACTAAATGGTGATACCTAGACCCATTTTTCTTCAGTCACTTTTTCTGCAATCTATTTTATTCACATGCTTCACTTCAGCTGATATATTCCTTGTGTTCATGTACCCACGTTCACGATCTCACCGAAGCAGCTCCTCAATCCCTTCCTTGAATCAATCAGACAAGACAGCCGTGCCCCCCTGCTGTCTGGAAATTTGAAGCAACATCTGCCTTGGTATTAGCAGCCTCATACTTCCAAATAAACAGGTTTTTTTTTGGCATGAAACAAGTCCCGTTTAAAATTCCTTAATAAAGATGATAACTATACCTTGAAGGTCAGGGCACACACAGAGTTTTATTTGCAAAGTGGAAGAACATTTCGGAAATTTTGCCAACGAGTCGACCAAAGAAAGGAGCGCAGGCAAGTTGCTGGCAGATGGTAACTTTGGCTAGAAACCGCACAAGGCTGGCTTCATGCCCAGCTAAAACTGTCCCTAACTACCCAACACACAACATCGACATCAAGTCCAATGCTCACCGTAAGAAACTGGACAAGTTTCACGTCCACTCCGGCTCCAAGAGTACAAGGACTGGGGCTTGTGTTTAGGAAATTATTAACCTTACCTTGAGAGACTGAAACCATAGCAACACTACCAAGAGCTGGACTTTCAGGACTGGGCGGGATCAATAGATCTTTTAATTGGCTCTCCAGCTTTGTGCTGAATTCACACCCTGTTTTGATGAAACATTTAAAAGGGCAACGCTACTACTCCTAAATTTAGGGTGTTCTGCACAAGGACTCCCAAGTCTCTTTGCATCTTTTGGATTTTCTCCTGTTTAGAAAATAGTCTGCAATTATTTCTACTACCAAAGTGCAGACCATGCATCTTCCGACATCGTATTTCATTTGCCACTTTCTCGCCCATTTTCTAAATCTTTCTAAGTCCTTCTGCAGCCTACCTGTTTCCTCAACACTCCCTTCCCCTCCACCAGTCTTAGTATCATCTGCAAACTTGGCAACAAAGCCATTTATTCCATTATCTAAATCATTGATAGACAGCACAAAAAGAAGTGGTCCCAACACCGACCCCTGTGGAACACCACTAGTCACTGGCAAAGAGAAAAAAATCCTTTTACTGTATTCTCCTCAAACAATTCCAACAGGTTTGTCAGGCAAGAATTTCCTTAAGGAAACCATGCTGACTTTGTCCTATCTTGTCCTGTGTTACCAAGTACTCTATAACCTCATCCAGAACAATTTGACTCCAATATCTTCCCAACCACTGAGGTCAGGTTAACTGGTCTATAATTCCCTTTCTGCTGCCTTCCTCATTTTCTTAAAATGTGGAGTAACATTTGCAATTTTCCAGTCCTCTAGCACTATGCCAGAGTCCAATAAATGTTGAAAGATCATTACTAATGCCTCCACAATCACTATTGCTACCTCTTTCAGAACCCTAGGGTGTGGTTCATCTGGTTCAGGTGACTTATGTACCCTTAAGTCTTTCAGTTTTTTGAGCACCTTCTCCCTTGTAATAGTGACTACACTCCCTTATCTCTCACTCCTGGCACAGTGCTAGTGTTCTTCACAGTGAAGACTGATGCAAAATACTCATTTAGTTTATCTACCATCTCCTTGTCCCCTGTTATTATTTCTCCAGTTTCATTTTCTAGTGGTCCTCTATCCACTCTCATCTCTCTTTTATTTTTTACATATTTGAAAAAGCTTTTACTATCCACTTTGATATTGTTTGATAGCTTGTTTCATATTTCTTCTTTTCCCTTCTAACAATTCTTTTAGTTGAACTCTGTGGGGTTTTAAAAGCTTCCCACTAATTTTTTGCTCCTCCTTCCTGATGGTTGAGGGGTAACAACTGTTCCTGAACCTGGTGGTGTGGGTCCTGAGGATCCTGCACCTCCACTGCAGATGCTGGAATCTGGAGGAACAAACAATCTGCAGAATAGTGAAATAGAAGAAGTACTCAAAAGGGAGGATGAGGCAACAATGACTGACAAGGGAAGTCAAAGACAGCAGAAAACAATACAGAAGGGAGACAATATAATAAAAAAATCATGGGAAGCTTTTAAAAACCAACAAAAGGCAACTAAAAAGCAATAATGAGAGAAAAGATTAAATATACTAAGCTTGCCCATACTATAAAGGAGGCTACTGGAAGTTTTTTCGGATATATAAAGAGTATAAGAGAGGTGAGAGTGGATATCAGACTGCTGGAAAATGACTGGAGAGGTAGCCAGAGGGACAAAGAAATGGCAGACAAACTTTCTATTTAGCTATTCACCAGATTGTTTGTTGCTCTAGATTCCTCCCCCTGGGTCCCCTCCTCCTTCCCTTTCTCCTCTGGTCCAGTCACCTCTCCTATCAGATTCTTTCCTCTCCAGCCCTATAGTTTTCTCATCCACCTGGCTTCACCTGTCACCTTCTAGTTATCCTCCTTCTCTGCAACCCTCCCCCACCCACCTTTTTATTCTGGTGTCCAGATAAGTGTGAAGTGGTTCATTTCGGTAGGTCAAATTTGAAGACTGAGTATGAAATTAACAGTAAGACTCTTGGCGGTGTGGAGGATCAGCAAGATCTTGGAGTCTGTGTCGATAGGACACTCAAAGCTGCTACGCAGATTGACAGTGTTGTTAAGAAGGCGTGTGGTGTGTTGGCCTTCATCAACTGTGGAATTGTGTTCAAGAGCCGTGAGGTAATGTTACAGCTAGATAAGACATTATTTAGATGCCACTTAGAGTACTGTGTTCAGTTCTGGTCACCTCACTATGGGAAGGATGTGGATACTATAGAGAGAGTGCAGAGGAGATTTACAAGGATGTTGCCCGGATTGGAGAGCATGTCATTATACCTACGTGGTTGCAGGGTGGAGAGGATTGGGAATTAAATATCAGGTAATACACAAGGATAGGTAGGAAGGTAAGGGAGGTGGGGTAGTGCTCTTAATTAAAGATGAGATTATATTGTTAGATTGTGAGGACACACAGTCCTCTTTTATTGTCATTTAGTAATGCATGCGTTAAGAAATGATACAATATTCCTCTGGTGTGACAGCAAAGGAATGGAGGGTTATGGGCTGAGTGCAGGACGGTGGGACTAGGTGAGAGTAAGAGTTCGGCATGGACTAGAAGGGCTGAGATGGCCTGTTTCCGTGCTGTAATTGTTATATGGTTATATGGTTATCACAGAAACACAGGACAGACCAAGACCGAAAAACTAACAAAAACCACATATAGTTACAACAGTGCAACAATACCATAACCTGATGAAGAACAGGCCATGGTCGCAGTAAAAAAGTTGAAAGTCTCTCGAAAGTCCCACATCTCACACAGACAGGAGAAGGAAGAAAACTCTCTCTGCCATGCCCGACCACAGTCCGACTCTGAGTCATCTGAAAATTTCGAGCCCCCATCGGCCCTCCGACACCAAGTACCGAGCACCATCTCTGCCGAACGCTTCAACCCCAGCCTTGGTCACCAGCAGCAGGCAAAGCCGGGGATTTTGGGGCCTTCTCTCCAGAGATTCTCGATCGCACAGTAGGCGATAGTGAGAGATGATATAAGATCTAAGGAGCAGAATGTTGAATCCATCTGGGTAGAGATTAGGAACAGTAAAGGAAAAAAATCACTGGTGGGAGTTGTCTATTGGCCACCGAATAATAACATTACAGAGACACAGGCCATAATCAGAGAACTATCTGAGTAAGAATGGAACAACAGTTACCTTGGGGGAATTTAACTTGCACATAGATTGGGTGAATCAAGTTGGCCGAGGCAGTTTTGAGGAGGACTTCATAGGATGTATCTGTGATGGCTTTCTTGTACAGCATGTTACGGAACCTACAAGGGAATGTGTTATCTTAGATCTGGTCCTATGCAATGAGACAGGTTAGATTAGTAATCTTGTAGTTAGGGATCCTCTTGGAAAGAGTGATCACAGTATGATTGAGTTTCTCATACAAATGGAGGGTGCAATAATTCGATCTAAAACCAGTGTATTATGCCTAAACAATGGAGACTACAATAAGATGAGGGAGGATTTGGCCAGTGTAGACAGGGAACACGGGCTATATGGTGGGACAGTTGAGGAACAGTGGAAGACTTTCAAAGAAATTTTTCACAGTGCTCAACAAAAGTATATACCAGTTAAAAGCAAGGACAGTAAGGGTGGGGAGAGCCAGTCTTGGATAACTAAGGAAATAAAGGAAGGCATCAAAGTAAAAGCTTGTGCATACAAAGTCATCAAGAGTAGTGGGAAACTGGAAGATTGGGAAAACTTTAAAAAACAACAAAGAACCTCTAAGCGACAATAAAGAAAGGGAAGCTAGATTGTGAAAATAAACCAGTGTAAAATATAAAAACGGATAATAAAAGTTTTTATAATTATATAAAGTGGAAAAGGGTGTCTAAAGTGAATGTAGGTCCCTTGGAGGATGAGAAGGGGGAATTGATATTGGGTAATGAGGAAATGGCCGAGATCTTTGAATGACTATTTTGTGTTGGTCTTCACGGTGAAGGACACATCTAACATGCCAAAGAGAGATGTTATGGATGTGATGGGAGATAAGGACCTCAATACAATAGCTATCTAAAGAGGTGGGCCTGAAGATAGATAAGTCCCCTGGTCCTGATGGAGTGAATCCCAGGGTACAGGGGTGGCGCTAAGGTGGTGCTAGCTGGGGCTATAGCCCCAGAAGAAATTGCAATAACACCACCATAGCACCACGAAGAATTTAACTTCAGCTGCTTTGCTTTCTCTGTATAGTTTTGAATACAGCTTGTTTCTCCAGTTGATCTAGTGAAACAGCGCCCCCAATTACCATAGCACCCACGCAGCAATAAAGTTATAAACTCTGTCAGATCCACTCGACACTTCTGCTTATTCGTTCATTGTCAATGTCTTGCCGTTGCTGTCCTCAGATCAGTTAAGCTGATCTAGGATCCCTTAAGGTGGTGATGTCACTCACTCTCACTCACGCGAGAGATTGATAGTATACATCCAGGCGCAGATCCATGGTCTCGCGAGACTAACGGATGCTGCACGCGCACATTGTGCTTTTACAAGCGAGCGTGGGCCTGGCACGGGCATTATTTTGGCCGGCGTGAAAAATGGATCGATTTTTAGTCAGAAAACGACCTCATCCAGAGGAATCAGTGGTGTCTCAGTTTGAGCCTGTCTTAATTGAAAGTGACCTGCAGAAAGAAGTAAGTGGGGATGAGGACGACAGCAGTTCATCGAAGGAATGTGAGGGCGAAGTAGAGGAAAAAGAAATGGAACGGGATTCGGAAGAGAACGTGGATGAAGCTGCTCTTAGTGCGAGTGGGAATACTATTAGCGATGTTAGCCAGCAGCCTGAGGAAGGACCCCATCGGCCAGCATTGAAAAAGTACCCTTCGCAACAGTTTGGCAATCAGCAAAGGAGTTTTATTTGTGGCTGGTTTGACCTGTACTCCTGGCTGGAATATTTGATCACAAAAGATGCTACTTCCTGCTTCGCATGCAGGCATTTCCTGTGTGGAGGACATGGGTTCCATTCTGGGTCTACTTTCACTGTCACCGGTTACTGCAACTGGCGGAAAGCTACAACAGCTTTCAAAACCCACCATGTAAGTGCAGCTCATAAGTTTGCTATGGAGGCATGGGCCGAATTCAGATTGAGAAAACAAGACGGTTCAAGATTGGGAAATATGCTTGATAAAGGACATGCAAAGATGGTCCAAGAAAATCGTGAGTATATGAGAGCGGGAGAATGACGGATCTGGCAATAGGGGAAACTTTGTTGAGTTGCTCAGTGTAATTGGGAAGTTCGATAAGACTGTAGCTAAAAAAATAGAGGACAATCCTGGAAATGCAAAAAACACCCATCACAATATCCAAAATGAAATTATGGGTATTATGGCAGATATGGTCAGACGTCAAATAAGTGCAGAAATCAATATTTTGCCATCATGGTGGATGAAAGTAAAGACTTGAGTAAAAAGGAGCAAATATCAGTAGTGGTGCGGTATTTGAATAACGAAACAGTGCTTGAAGAATTCTTGCACTTCGCTCCTGCAGAAGGGTTGGACGCAGAGTCGCTTCTTAAAAGCATTGAACAGACACTCGCCCAGTGTGTTATTGATAAGAACGCGTGTATGGGTCAGTGTTATGACGGGGCAGCAGTGATGTCCGGATGCAATAACGGGGTACAAGAGAGGTTCAGGAAAGAGGTCCCACAGGCATTATATATACGCTACCATGCTCACAGACTAAACCTTGTTTTAGTGGATGTTGTGAGCAATGTACCACAAGCGGGTGAGTTTTTTGAAACTGTGCGGCTGCTTTACAACTTTTCAAACTCTGTTGCCCACAATCTTTTCATGAAGAAACAGAGAGAACTGGAATCAACAGCACAGCCCGTGGAGTTGAAGAAATTGTCAGATGGCAGTATACAGCTTTGTGGGCTATAAGGAAATCACTTCCTGCCATTCTAGCTACACTACAGAATATTATGGGTCAACCAAACGCACAGAGGAAAATAGAGGCCAGAGCTGTAAATGGACTGATTGACGAGCAGTTTGCTTTACTTCTCACTCTGTTTGAGGATTTATTCCGAGTCACCTAGTTCATGTCAGACCAGCTACAATCTCCCAGTTTGGAGCTTTCATCCGCTGTGGACTTAGCTCAGTCTGTTATCGATGCATTCTCAGCAAAACGGGGAGAGGAATCATGGAGTGAAATTCAGACAGGAGCTCGGGACCTGTGCATCAAGGCTGGTATACAGAACAGAACACATGAAAGGAGACAGGCCCAGCCACCCCGCCGTCTACATGATTTTGTTGTTGAGGCCCAAACTGAACACACAGCTGTCACATCCTCTGATGACCTTCGCAACCACTGTTTCTAACCTGTTATAGACAGACTTCTGACTGAAATGAAAAGACGGTTCTCAGAGACTGGGAGTGTTCTGACTGGAGTCTCAGCATTGAGTCCCAAACACAAGTTCTTCCTAGACAAGAATTGTCTTTGGCCAATGGCCCAATACTATGGAGTGACTGAAGTGAACCTGACTGCAGAGCTACATCAGGTTCGGCGTCTGCTGGAAACAAAACAAAAGCAAGGACAGACAGTGAATGACACAGTGGAATTTCTAGCTCTAATGAGACCCTACTGCGATGCATTTATAGATTTATACAAACTAATCTGTATATCACTGACTCTGCCTGTTACATCTGCCTCATGCGAACAGAGTTTCTCTTGCCTCAGACGCATCAAAAACTACTTAAGGAATAGCAGCGGTGATGCTCGGAACAGCAACTGGGCTCTGTTGGCCATAAACAGCTGGAGGACCAAAGCACTTGACATCCATAAAATCATTGATACTTTTGCAACCAATCACAACAACAGACGGATTGTGCTTCTCTGAAAACATTAATGGTGAGTGCTGTTGATTTTTAAAAAAATTTGGGCCAAGACTAATGCTGATTATTGTTACTATTTTGTGGTGGATACCCCATAGTCCTTATGTTTCCTGCAAATGCTAAAATATTACATTTACTGCTATTAAGCCTCCTGGTTTTGCTTAGACTTCCAAGCGGTGATTCTGTTGATTTTTGTTTTAATTTCAATAGCCGAATTAATTAAGGTATTGCATGGTCAGAGTACGATTTGTCCAACTCCTTGTAAAGCCTTGCATCTGTTGTTTGCCTTATTTGACTTTAATAACGGTGTATCTTTTGGCATTGCTGTCTATGTAATGCGAATAGCAGTGGGTTCATTTTGTGTTTTTCAGTCGAAAAACACACACTTGATGCTGATTGCGGGATTGGTGCATGATTCACGTTGTACGCTGTTGCTCGGATGCTCTGTTCTTTTTTTTGTTTATGCTCCGTGTAGCCCAGGTTGTCTCCGATGCTGTTGACACTGTAACAGTTCACTTCTATATTAGATCTATCAATTGCTGTTGCTTGTGAATCAACAGAGGCATTTATAGTAGGTACATAATGCTTGAAACTGACTTTTTAATGCCTTGCGAATACATATTACCATACAGTGCATCCCTCAGCACCATCACTGAATAATTCAGCCCCTCCGTAGCACCAGCAAGAAAAAATCTCCGGCACCGTCACTGCCAGTGTACTGAAAGAAATGGCAGAAGTTATAGTTTACCAAAATTCTCTGGGCTCAGGGAAGGTCCCAGCGGATTGGAAGATGGCGAATATCACGCTACTGTTCAAAAAAAGGATGTAGGCCAAAGTCAGGGAGCTATAGGCCAGTTAGTTTAATATCTGTAGTTGGGAAAATGCTTGAAGCTATCATTAAAGAAGAAATAGCGAGGCATCTGGAAAGAAATGGATTCATCAGGCAGATGCAACATGAATTCAGCAAAGGTAGGTCCTGTTTGACAAACTTATTGGAGGTTTTTGAGGATATAGCGAGCACAGTGGATAGAGGGGAACAGATAGATGTTATTTATTTGGATCTTCAGAAGGCATTCGATAAGGTGCCACATAAAAGACTGAGGATGCATAGAGTTGGGGGTGATGTATTAGTGTGGATAGAGGATTGGTTAACTAATAGAAAGCAGAGAGTGAGGTACACGGGTGTTACTCTGGTTGGCAATTAGTGGTGAGCAGTGTTCTGCAGGGGTTGGTGCTGGGCCCGCAACTGTTCACAATATACATTAACGATCTGGAAGAAGGAACCGAGTGTAGAGTATCTAAGTTTGCTGATCATACTAAATTGAGTGGAAAAGCAAATTGTGTAGAAGATATGGAGAGTCTGCAGAGAGATATAGATAGGTTAAGTGAATGGACAAGGGTCTGGTAGATGGAGTACAATGTTGGTATTGTGAGGTCATCCACGTTGGAAAGAAAAATGAAAGAGCAGATTATTATTTAAATGGTAAAAATTGCAGCAAGCTGCTGTGCAGAGGGACTTTGGAATGCTTGTGCATGAATCACAAAAGGCTGGTTTGCAGAAGGCAAATTAAATATTGGCCTTCATTGCTAGAGGGATTGAATTTAATGCATGCATGGCACCCACCTTTACACCTATAACCGGGCAGACTATTATGTAAATGGGGAAAGAATTCCAAGTTCTGAGATGCAATGGGACTTGGGAGTCCTCGTACAGGATACCGTTAAGGTTAACCTCCAGGTTGAGTTGGTGGTGAAGAAGGCGAATGCAATGTTGGCTTTCATTTCTAGTGGAATAGAGTATAGGAGCAGGGATGTGATGTTGAGGCTCTATAAGGCGTTGGTGAGACCTCACTTGGAGTACTGTGGGCAGTTTTAGTCTCCTTATTTAAGAAAGGATGTGATAATGTTGGAGAGGGTACAGAGAAGATTCACTAGAATGATTACGGGAATGAGTGGGTTAACATATGAGGAATGTTTGTCCGCTCTTGGTCTGTATTCCTTGGAGTTTAGAAGAATGAAGGGAGACCTCATAGAAACATTTCGAATGTTGAAAGGCATGGACAGGGTGGATGTGGCAAAGTTGTTTCCTATGATGGGGGAGTCTAATACGAAAGGGCATGAATTAAGGATTGAAGGGCGCCCATTCAGAACAGAAATGCGAAGAAATTTTTTTAGTCAGAGGGTGGTGAATCTACAGAATTTGTTGCCATGGGCAGCAGTGGAGGCCAAGTCATTGGGTGTATTTAAGGCAGAGATTGATAGGTATCTGAGTAGTCAGGGCATCAAAGGTTATGGTGAGAAGGCAGGGGAGTGGGACTAAATGGGAGAATGGATCAGCTCATGATAAAATGGTGGAGCAGACTCGGTGGGCCGAATGGCCGACTTCTGCTCCTTTGTCTTATGGTCTTATGGTCTAAAATCCTGGAGGAACTCAACAGGCCAGGCAGCATCTATGGAAAAAAGTACAGTTGATGTTTTGACCCAAGACCCTCCAGCATTTTGTGTGTGATAGTCTGGTTAGAGTTAGTCAGCATAGGTTTGTGAAGAGCAGATCATACCTCATGAGCCTTATTGAAGGTACAGCAGTGGGTGTGATGTTTATGGATTTTAATAAGGTGTTTGATAAAGTTCCCCAAGGTAGTAGATGGAGCATATTCTGCTTGAGGTTAGTGATATTCCACAGTGGTCTGTTCTGGGAGCTGTCTCTTTGTGACTTCCATGAGGAAGTGCAGAGTGTGCTAGTAAGTTAGTCCATAAGATATAGGAATAGCATTAAGTCCTTTGGCCCATGTGCTCCACATTTTGATCATGGCTCATTTTCCTCTCAATCCCTTCTCTCTGTAATCTTTTATACTCTTACTAATAAAGAAATTATCTACTTCCACTTTAAATATATACCCAATGACTTCGCTCCATGGCCATCTGTGACAATGATTCACTACCCTCTAGCTAAAGAAATTTCTCCTCATCTCTAAAGGGACATCACATTCTGAGGCAGTGCCTTTTGGTCCCGCACTCCCCAAAGAGGAAATATCAACGTCCAGTCTATCTAGGCTAACGATTCCCATTGGAGGTGGTTACATGTCCTAAGGAGGTGTTAAGGGAAATAGAAGTCATTGGGGAATGTTCAAGATTCTTGGGGGAGGCGGTAAGTGGCACCCTAACTTGAGGCATGAGATCTGACTGACTGTTAGTAGAACAGGCACTTGCAAAAAAAAAGGCTGAGGCTCCGGAACACAGGAAGGACCATCGCTCTGCAGGCAGTGAGCACCCGTCATCACAAAATGTCTGAAACTCATCAATCTCATCTGACCTTACCAGCATATCTGGATATATAAATTAGCAACCAGGGTGCCCAACAGTTCCCATTGACTCACGGCACAGAATGAGTTCATGCAACTTAACAGCTGATTAAGTCAAACAGGTTGTGTAACGACACAGCGCTGGCTAGAACCAAACAGTGAACCTGCCAACCCCAAGGATACTTCTTGAGGTGCTCAAAGCAACCTCAGTTTCAGCTGTGCGGTCAAGAACCATCTTTGGGGATAACGAGACCTTATATGATTGGTCAATTGTGCTAACTGGAATAGTATAAAGGTAGCTTGTTGAACACCGGCTCTACCCAACCAACATTTAGATTCCAGTCTGAAAACTTTTGCTGTTGTGATTGTCTTCACCTTTGCCTTGCTGTTCCTTTGCATGCCGCTACCATCGTTCTATCCGTGTCAACTCCCTTTCATCATCAACATCTGATAGGCATTCCCAGTTTGTGTTAGCTTTTTATTTTAATTTAACCCCATTAATGATGGATAAATACGTATGGTGAGATCCCCACAAGTCTGAAGGCACTGAAACCTTGAATTCTAATCCTGCTAAGAAACAAACTACAAAAGTGCGTCAATACAATGTTACATACCTGCAGTATGTTTTATTCTGTTCCCATCAGATCAGTATGTCTTATATGTAATACTGTACCATCTAATGAAGCCATGAAACCTTCTAGATTGCAGGAACACTTTCGTAAAAGACACCCTGAAAAGGCTACTTATGGTATTACCCAGTTCCAGAAGATGAAAGAAGCATTTGAAAAGCATTACACACTCGAGTCATTTGCCAAGAAAGCTAAAAATTACCTTGATAAAGGTCTCATTGCTTCTGATAACATTTCCAAAATGATAACAAAGTTTGGAAAATCTCATACAATTGATGAAACACTAATAATGTCTGCCATATCAGAAGTGCTCAGCACTGTTCTCAAAATGGATACCAGTATCTTAAAACTAATTCCTCTGAGTAGTAACTCTGCAGCTTGTTGTATTGATGAAATGAGTGAAGACATTGAGTATCTACTACACACAGAGCTACAAAAAACTGAATTTGAGATACAACTGGCTGAGTCGACTGTGCGAGACATTGAGTCATTGCTAATGGCGTACCAAACATACAATTTATCAAAAATCAAAAAGTTTATGAAGATATTCTCTTTTGTAAAAAGTTAAAAACAAATTAGATTATGAGGACACTCAGCCCTTGTTTATTGTCATTTGTCATGCATTAAAAAAATGATACAACGTTCCTCCGGAATGATATCACAAGAAAACACAGGACAAACCAAGACTAAAACTGACAAAATCACATAATTATAACATATAGTTACAACAGTGCAAAGCAATACCATAATTTGATGAACAGCAGACCATGGGCACGGTAAAATAAAAGAGTCTCAAAGTCCCGATAGACTCATCATCTCACGCAGGCGGCAGAAGGGAGGAACTCTCATGGAACATAGAACATAGAACATAGAACAGTACAGCACATTACAGGCCCTTTGGCCCATAATGTTGTGCCAACCCTCAAACCCTTCCTCCCATATAACCCCCCACCTTAAATTCCTCCATATACCTGTTTGGTAGTCTCTTAAACTTCACTAGTGTATCTGCCTCCACCAATGACTCAGGCAGTGCATTCCACGCACCAACCACTCTCTGAGTAAAAAACCTTCCTCTAATATCCCCCTTGAACTTCCCACCCCTTACCTTAAAGCCATGTCCTCTTGTATTCAGCAGTGGTGCCCTGGGGAAGAGGCGCTGGCTATCCACTCTATCTATTCCTCTTAATATCTTGTATACCTCTATCATGTCTCCTCTCATCCTCCTTCTCTCCAGCCCTAGCTCCCTTAATCTCTGAAATGCATACTTTCTAAACCAGGCAGCATCCTGGTAAATCTCCTCTGTACCCTTTCCAATGCTTCCACATCATTCCTATAGTGAGGTGACCAGAACTGGACACAGTACTCCAAGTGTGGCCTAACCAGAGTTTTATAGAGCTGCATCATTACATCGCGACTCTTAAACTCTATCCCTCGATTTATGAAAGCTAACACCCCATAAGCTTTCTTATCTACCCTATCCACCTGTGAGGCAACACACTGCCAAGAACCTCCAAGCGCCACCAACTTGCTGATGCAGCACAGTTGGAAGCACCCGACTGCAACGAACTCTGAGTCCATCTGAAAACTTCGAGCCTCCGACCAGCCCCTCCGACACAGCCTTTCCAAGCACCATCCTCTGCTGAGTGTTTCGACCCCACCCCAGCTGCCGAGCAACGAGCAAAGCCGAGGACTCGGGGCCTTCTCCTCCAGAGATTCTGTACCACACCGTAGCAGCAACAGTGAAGCAGGCATTTCAGAAGTTTCACCAGAAGTTTCACCATGCTGTCACATCCGTCTCCATCAAATCAGGATTGTGCATGGCACCCTACTTGACAAATAACAGACATCACCACCGGGGAGGCCGCTGGTTTAGTGGCATTTATGAAAAAAGAAATTCCAAGTCTGTTTGCAATCCATTGTGTTATTCATTGTTAACATTTCGCAGCCAAAAACCCCAGACCGCAACTTTTGTCAAGCATTACTATTGTAATATCTGCTATCAACAAAATTAAAGCTCATCCATTTAATAGCAGAATATTTCACCAGTTATGCCAAGATAATGATGAAGAGTTTGTATGCTTGCTTCTTCACACTGAAGTGCATTGGCTGTCAAAAGGCTGTTGCTTAAATCATTTCTTTGATCTTTTTGACACTGTGGTTGAATTTTTGCTCAAAGTCGACCAGAACTTGAGAAACAAGACTGAACTTTTACGTGGAGATGTGGCATACCTAGCTGATCTGTATGACAAAATGGACATTCTGAATATGAAACTGCAAGGTGAAAATTTCATTTTAATCCAGACAAAAATGCAGTGGAGATATATAAGGGAAACATTGGGAGAAGAATGTTCTCCGTTTCCTTGAATGGAAAGTGTGCCACTCCCTTTCACAGATGGTGACTTGCAAGAGTACTGCTTATACTCACAGTCACAGAGGAAGGGTTTTCACAATTGATTCAAGGAATTGAATGATCTGCAGATTCTGGACTGGGTAATTAACCCTTTTCTTTTTTAATTTTTTATTCAAGTTCATCATCAAACAAACATTTCCATAAGCTGTATTTCAGATACTGTACAAATATATAATATAGTGATATTTGTTACAAATCCCCACATGATATTTATCTGAGGTATCCACTTACAGAAAGGAGAGGAAAGAAAGAACAATCAAAAGAAGAAAACTATGTACAAAGTAGGGAGTGATCTTTTTTTTTACAACATATTCATTGACTTGTGAGAATAAAATCAGGCCTATGAGGCGTTATGTAGTTGAACCATTTTTCCACTATGAATCAAATTGTTCCAACTTATGATTAACAGGTGCTGTTATCTTCTCCATTTTGTGAATGTCCATTGTAATTTTCATCCATATAATTAAAGTTGGGTTCTCCTGTGATAACCATTTCCTGGTAAGGGTCTTTTTACCAGCCACCAGCAGTATATTCATTAAATATTTATCTCTTTTCAACCATTCTTGAGGTATATACTCAAAATATATGGACTTACTTTCTAAGGGTATTTCACATTTAAAGGTGTCTTGTAGGGCATTGTGTATCCCACTCCAATAGTCTTTGATAACAGGGAGTTCCCAGAAAATATGATAATGGTTTGCATTTTGATTTCCACGATTTCTCCAGCAAACAGGGAGGTTAATATCATAATGGGATTTCTGAGAGGGTGTAATAAAATATCTTATCAACTTTTTCCACCCGAACTCCCTCCATTTCTATGAACTGGTACATTTCCATTGATACCTCCATATCATTGTCCAGTCTTCCTCAAATATTATTTTCCCTCCTTCCTTCTCCCATTTTGTTTTAATGTATGAAGTCGAATGTGTTTTAAGATTTGACAAACCCTTATACATGCTTGAAATTATTCTACTACCGTTGTCTGAATTAGATGCTTTTCTAAATAGCTCTATCAAACATATACTTGCCTCAGTTACATTTTTAACCGTCCTTAATTAACCCTTTTCTTTGCAAGGTGGAAGAGCAGGAAGAGAGCACACAGGAAGAAATTATCGAAATTCAGAATGATGAAGAAGCAAAAATGCTTTTCAAAAATGTTGGCTTTTGTGGTATGTGGCTATATTGTCATATGAAGCTTCCTAGTCTTTGAAGAAGAGCCAAACTGCTCTCCATTGCATTTCCATCCTCCTATCTTGTTGAAAGAGGCTTTAATGCAGTGAACCACATACTCACAAAAATTAGAAGTCAGAAACCACTTGGACACTGTTACATGTGGGTACTTAAGGCTTTTACTGTCACAACTTGAACCAGATATTTCAACTCTTGCTAAAAGCCATTAAGCTCAAGGATCACATTGATATTGAAGCTGCTGTACAGCACACAGGTACTGTGTAAGCGAGGTTTAAAGATAAATAAAAATTTAAAGCAGAGTCATTTTTCTCATGTTTGCCTATGATAGGGGCGCTGGAAAGAATATAGTGCCGAACATGGAGTTGGCAAGTATGAAAGTGCTTTATGGGGGTGTTGGGCTAAAAAAAATTGGAAAACACTGGTTTTCCAGAAAAATGGTGATTAACAAAGTATTTAGTTATTTTCGTTGTTTCATCGGCCACCAGCCAGAGGTCGCAGAGATTCACCAGTGCCATCTGAAACCAGAGGGTCACATCACTGACCCCTGTGGAACACCGGCAGCCAACCAGACAGGGCTCCCTTCATTCTCCCTCTTTGCCTTCTGCCAGTCAGCAAATGCTTTGTCCATGCTAGTATCTTTCCTGCTTTTGGGGGGAGGGGGGTTGGGCTAAAAGAGGCTGGGAAACATTGACCTAAGACTTTCAACATTTGATTTGGTTACAATAAGACCCACCCATATTCTTCTACACACCAGTGAGTAAAGGCCCAGAGCCATCAGGCAGTTCCCATACGCTAAATCTTCCATTCCCGTGGTTATTTCCCAGAACCTCCTCTGGACCCATTCCAAGGCCAGCGCTTTCTTTCTTAATAATGGGCATAAATACTCACAATACTTCAAACGTGGTCTGACAAATGCCTTATAAAGTTGTTGTATTAAATCATTAGTTTTATATTCTAGTCCTCTCAAAATGAATGATAACGTTGTAACCACCAACTCAGACTACAAGTTCACTTTTAGGGAATCCTGCACAAGGACTCCCAAATCCCTTTGCACTTCTGATTTCTGAATTTGCTCCCTGTTTAGAATATAGTGCACACCTTTATTCCTTCTACCAAAATGCATGACCATACTGTATTCCATATGCCACCTCTTTGTCCTTTCCCCTAATCTGTCCAAGACCTTCTGCAGACTCCCTGCTTCCTCAACACTACCTGAGACCCTCCACCTGTTTGCTTATAAGCACAGATTTGCGACAAAGCCATCAATTCTATCATGCAAATCATTGACATATAACATACAGTGCAGCTGTACAAACACTGACCCTACGGCACACCAATCATTACTGACAGCCAATCAGAAAAGGCCCCCTTTATTCTCACTCTTCACCTTCTGCCAGTTGGCCAATCTCTTGTTCAAACCCTGAGACCTGACCTCAGTGTGTGAACCCTGACCCCATCTCACACTAAGACCTGACCACAGTGTATGAATCCTGACCCCCATGTGTGAACCCTGGCCCCATCTCACACTGAGACCTGACCCCAGTGTATGAACCCTGACCCCCATGTGTGAACCCTGACCCCATCTCACACTGAGTCCTGAGCACAGTGTGTGAACCCTGATCCCAGTGTGTGCACCCCAACCCCATTGCACACTGAGACCTGACCACAGTGTGTGAACCCTGACCCCAGTGTGTGCACTCCGACCACATTGCACACTGAGACCTGACCACAGTGTGTGAACCCTGACCCCAGTGTGTGCACCCCGACCCCATTGCACACTGAGACCCGACCACAGTGTGTGAACCCTGACCCCCGTGTGTGCACCCCGACCCCATCTCATACTGAGACCTGACCACAGTGTGTGAATCCTGACCTTATTACACCTGGATAGCCGATATCAATGTCTATTATATATATAATCAACATGATACTCTGCCATGTTGCTCTGTTCCCTCCTCTCTTTCTCCCTATTTCTCTAACCCACTTCCCTCTACTTTACTCTCTGCCCCTCTCTTTCCCAGCCTCTCTCCCCTCCTCTCCTTCTACTTTCTCCCCATGCTCATCCCCTTCTCTCTCCTCTCTCCTTTTCTCTTTCCTATCCTCTCTCCTCCGTCTTCACCTTCCACCACTTTCACCACCTCTCATGCCCTATCTCTGGATGCGCCCTTCTGTACCCTATTAATCCCACTCTTTCTCTTCTCTCTTTCTTGTTTCTCTCTTTGTGTCTCCCTCTCCCTCTCTCAAAACAACAGCCGAGTTCTAGACTGTATTTTCTTCCACACTGATGCGCAGTGGACATGCTGAGCAGAGTTCTGCTGTCTGTTCTGTCTGTGAGTGAATGCTGACGACAGTCAAGGACCACTAAGGACCAGGGAGGATGAGGCCCTTTCTACATGCGTGTATTGGTGTGTTGGTGTATTGGAGTCTGAGGCTAAGGCCCCCTCCCCCTGCTGAATATGAAGTGGGAGGGGCTGACCGGGGAAAGGGCAGACAGGGAGGAGAGAGGAGGAGTGGAAGGGACAGGGTGAGGGGTGGAGGAGGGGGAAGAAGGTTGGGGAAAGCCCTAGGTATTGAGGCAGAGGAAGCTGATGGGCTGTGGATCCGTGGAGGTGTGGGTCATTGAGGCTATGGGGAGAGAATAGAGGGAGGGGGAGAGAGAGCAAAGGAACAGTGAGGGAGAGGCAGGAGAGAGAAGGAGGGAATGGGGACAGAGAGGGAGGGAGGGGAGAGAGTCATAGACACAGAGTCCCAGAAAAGTACAGCACAGAAACAGGTCATTCCGCCTTACTTCCATTGACTTGCACCAGGACTACAGCCCACCAAACCTCTACTATCCATGTACTTCTCCAAACTACTCTTAAAGGTTGAAATCGAGCTCACATGCACCACTTGCGCTGGCAGCTCATTCCACACTCTCACTACCCTCTGAGTGAAGTTTTCCCTCATGTTCCCCTTAAACTTTTCACCTTTCACTCTTAACCCACGACCTCTTGTTGTCATCCCACCCAACCTCAGTGGAAAAAGCCTGCTTGCATTTACCCTATCCGTACCCTTCGTAATTTTATTTACCTCTATCAAATCTCCCCTCGATATTCTACGTTCCAAGGAATAAAGTCCTAACCTATTCAATCTTTCCCTATAATTCAGGTCGTCCAGACCCGGCGACATTCTTGTAAATGTTCTCTGTTCTCTTTCAACCTTATTTGCATCCTTCCTGCAGGTGTTTGACCAAAACTGCACTCAAAACTCCAAACTAGGCCTCACCAACATCTGAGACAACTTCAGCATAACATCCCATCTCCTGTACTCAATACTTTGATTTATGAAGGCCAAAGTGGCAAAAACCTTCATCTGACCCTATCTACTTGTGACTCCACTTTCAACGAATTATGGACCTGTATTCTTAGATCCTTTTACAACACTCCTCAGTGCCCTACCGTTCACTGTGTAAGACCTACCAAAGTTCAACACCACACACTTGTCTGCATTCAATTCCATCTGCCATTTTCCAGCTAGTGCAGATCCTGCTAGGAGTTCTGATGCTCTTCTTCACTGTCCACTATACACCCAATCTTGACGTCAAGATTCAGAGATTCAATGTATATTTATTCTCAAAAAAACCCCTCTCCCCAGCTCTAGAAAGGCCAAATATCACCAGCTTTAACAAGGTTTACTCTCTCTGCTCTTCACTGGAAAGCCCAGTAGGGATTCTTCCCACAGACAGCCAGGAAACAAATAAAACCATGAACCTGTTCAAAGAAATACACGCAAAAGAAAAAAACAAATAGTCCAAAGGCGAAAAAGAGCAAAAAAAACCCCCAGAATATAGAATACCAAGCCACAAAGTCATCGAAAGAATCCAGGCATGTTCAATTCAGTACAACCTAAAGTGGTGTCATTTTATATCAACAGGTCACAGAGCCAGTCTGCCCCGATTAAAAATCACATCAAACGGCAACCAGAAACCACAAGCACAATTGGTGAACCTGAGTGAGCTGTCTTCTCATGTTACACATCGCTGATTGGCTGCGCTTCAAAACACCAGACCACCACGAGTCAATGCCTTGTGTATTCAGTTGGCGAAATTGAGTGACTAATGTCTTCTCACTGTTCTCATCTGTGATTGAGGGAGGAAGAGCGGAGTGAGAGGGAGGAACAGAGGGAAGATGAGGGGTTGGAGGGAGGGGGTCTGATTGAGGGAGGAAGAGTGGGGTGAGAGGGAGGGACAGAGGGAAGGTGAAGAGCTGGAGGGAGGAGGTCTGATTGAGGGAGGAAGAGTGGGGTGAGAGGAAGGAAATAAATGGTGAGAGGGAGTGAGAGATGGAGCGGTAGAGAGGGAAGGAAGGGGTGAAGACGGGGAAAGAGGGAGAGATGGAGTGGACAATTGAGGGGAGAGAGTGAGGGAAGGATGAGAGATACTGAGGGGGAGAATGAGATGGAGGTAGAGGGGAGAGGAAGAGGGATAGGCTGAGGGTAGGGGAGTAGGAGAGGGGATAGAAGATGAAGAAGAGTGTGGATGGAGAGTGGAAAGGGATTTTATGGGGATGGAGAGGAAGAAAGCAGGAGGAGAGGAGAGATAAGACAATGGAGATGGAGAGAACAGGAGGTGAGGAGGAATAAGGGTAGAAATGGACAGGGAGTTAGCAGGAGGAGAGGAGGGATAAGGAAGTGGAGATGAAGAGAGCAGGAGGGGGTGGAGGGACAAAGCAGTGGAGTGGGAATGAAGAGGGGAAGGGAGATGGAGAGGGAAGAGTGAGAGAGTTGGGATGGGGCATAGGGAGTGGGAGAGAGAAGGAAAAGGAGGGTGGGAGAAGAGAAGGGAATGGGAGAGCATGGGAGGGAGAGGGAGAGGGAGGGGAGGATGGAGAAATGGGGAGAGAAGGTGAAAGGAAATGAGAAGGAGGGTGGGTGTAGATGGGCAAGTGAGAGAAGGAGGAAAGAATGAGGGAGGGTGAGAAGGAGTGGACAGGCCAGAAGTAATGTGAGGGGAAACAGAAGGGGAGAGAAGGAAAAACAAGTGGAAAAAGGAGGAGGGAGGGTGTAAGAGATGGAGGCAAGAGGGTGGTTGGGTGGAAAAGAGGGAGGAGTGAGAGAGGGTGGATGAGAGAGAGGGGAGGAAGTGGGGAGGGAGGAGGAAGAGAGGCAAGTGGGAAGGAGAGGAAGTGGTGATGGAGGGAGTGGGAGGCAGAAAGTGAGAGAGGGAGTCGGGGAGAAAGGATAGAAGGGAGAAGATGGAGGGAGTGAGAGGAAGTGGGGGGAGTGCGGGTGGGGGGGAGCCTCTAACCCTATCACCACAAACATGTTGACAAATTCACACCCCTAGTCTGAACCAAAGACCCTCTCCCCCCACCCCCAACCACACACACAATATGTGGGTCTCCTATCCTCCCCAAATGAAATATGCAATAAAGCATGAATCTGAATAATGGAGCAGGGAATGATGGTCAGGGCCCTAGCAAAGTGAAAAGAGCAACAAGTTAAAGAAGGTATATTATTCTTCTGCCCACAAACTGACAACGACAGTACAGATCAGGACAGACTCTTTGTGAGCAGAGACAACGATGATGTTTCTCGCAGGTCAGCGACGAGGTTTAAAAGGCGAGCTTTGCGGGTGTTCGGACATTCCAGAGGCTCAATCGGCGACAGGAGCAGAGCTTAGTGAATTAAATAGAAGTACAGAAGGGACAGGTGGGTCGGCCACTGTCGGGGCACCGATTGTTGGGGGTAGGCCAGTAGTGAGAGTAGGGGTGTCAGGCTTCAGCTCAAAAGAGGAGTTGGATCTGGGTAAGGTTCCCTCTTTTTCTCTCTCCTGCTGTACTTAGTGTAGTAAATGGCTGTTGTGTGTGCATCCTGCCAGATGTTGGAGTCCGGAGACCCAGAGTCTCCCAGGAAACTACATCTGTGTGAAGTGCATCTGGCTGCAGCTCCTCGAAGACCATGTTAGGGATCTGGAACAGCAGATAGATGACCTTCGGCTTGTACGGGAGAGCGAAGGTCAGAGTTACAGGGAAGTAATCACCCTGAAGGAGATGAGTAGCTGGTGACTGTCAGGAGAAATGGAAATGTGAAGAGGCAGTTAGTGCAGAGCACCCCTGTGGTCATTCCCCTTAAAAACAAGAATACCATTTTGGATACTTTTGTGGGGGATGACCTCCCAGGGGAATGCCACGGTGACTGGGTTACTGGCACTGAGTGTAGGTCCATGGTGCAGAAGGGAAAGAGGGAGAAGAGGGGAGCGGCAGTGACAGGGAACTCAATAGTGAGGGGAACAGACAGGAGATTCTGTGGGCATGAACGGGACACCTGGATGGTATGTTGCCTCCCAGGTTCCAGGGTCGTGGACGTCTCGAATCCCGTCCACAACATTTTGGAGAGGGAGGGGGAGCAGCCAGATGTCGTGGTACATATTGGTACCAATGACATGGGAAGGAAAAGCAATGAGGTCCTGGAAAGAGAATTTAGAGAACTAGGTAGGAAGCTGAGAAGCAGGACATCCAGGGTAGTAATTTCTGGATTGCTGCCTGTACCATGCACTAGTGAGGGTAGAAACAGGGTGATTTGGCAGGTTAATGCGTGGTTGAGAAGTTGGTGCAGGGAGCAGGACTTCAGGCTCTTGGATCATTGGGATCTCCTGTGGGGAGGTATGACCTGTTCAAAAGTGACAGGTTGCACCTTGAACCTGAGGGGAACCAATATTCTCGTGGGCAGGTTTGTTAGAGCTGTTGAGGAGGGTTTAAACAAATTTGGCAGGGGGGTGGGAACCGGCGTGAAGGGACTCAGGATAGGACGGATGGTAAAAAAGCAAAGATCACATGCAGTCAGACTGTCAGGAAGAGCAGACAGATGATAGGACATAATTGCAGCCAACAGAGGAGTATCAGTGCATTAGGAATCAAAATAGGTAGCAAACACAATACTTGAAGTGTTATATCTCAATGCACTGGTGGATGATCTTGTTGCACTGTTACAGATTGTCAGGTATGATGTTGTGGTCATCACTGAATCATGGCTGAAGGATGGTTGCAGTTGGGAGCTGAATGTCTAAGGTTACACTAGTGGTTGATATTCTGCATGGAGCTTAGTGACCAGTGGTGTGTCTCAGGGATCTCTTCTGTGACCCCTATTCTTTGTGATGTTTATGAGGAAGTGGAGGTGGAGGGATGGGTTAGTAAATTTGCTCATGACATAAAGATTAGAGGTGTTGTGGATAGTGTGGAGGGCTGTCAGAGGTTACAGCGGGACATTGATAGGATGAAAAACTGGGTTGAGAAGTGGCAGATGGGGTTCAACCCAGATAAGTGTCAGGTGGTTCACTTTGGTAGGTCAAATATGATGGCAGAATATAGTATTAATATAGACTCTTGGCAGCGTGGAGAATCAGAGGGATCTTGGGATCTGAGTCCATAGGACACTCAAAGCTGCGTGCAGATTGACTGTGTGGTTAAGAAGGCGTACTGTGTATTGGCTTTCATCAACTGTGGGATTGAGTTTAGGAGCGGAGAGGTAATGTTGCAGCTATATAGGACCCTGGACAGACCCTACTTGGAGTACTGTGCTCAGTTCTGGTCATCTCACTACAGGAAGGATGCGAAGCCATAGAAAGGGTGCAGAGGAGATTTAGATTAGATGATGAGGACACTCAGTCCTCGTTTATTGTCATTTAGAAATGCATGCATTCAAAAATGATATAATGTTCCTCCAGAATGATATCACAAGAAAACACAGGACAAACCAAGACTAAAACTGACGAAACCACATAATTATACAGTTACAACAGTGCAAAGCAATGCCATAATTTGATAAAGAGCAGACCATAGGTACAGTAAAAAAAAAGTCTCAAAGTGCCGATAGCCTCATCATCTCACGCAGACAGTAGAAGGGAGAAACTCACCCTGCCATGAACCTCAAAGGTGAGTCAAAAGGGCAATGTTATGGTAGTCATTGGAGATTTTAACATGCAGGTTGATTTGAAAATCAGGCTGGTAATGGATCTCAAGAGAGAGAGTTTGTTGAATGCCTATGAGATGGCTTTTTAGAGCAGTTTGCTGCTGAGCCTACTAGGGGATCAGCAATAATGGATTGGGTGATTTGTAATGAACTGGAGGTGATTAGGGAGCCAAAGGTAAAAGAGCCCAGAAAAGCTAGTGATTGAGTGTAACTTGAAATTTGATAGGGAGAAAGCAGAGTCTGACGAAGCAGTATTTCAGTGGAATAAAAGAAATTACAGTGAGTTACTGCTGGCAACAACAGACTCTGAGACCTGAAACAGTGAGATACTGCTGGTAATAACAGACTCTGAGAAAGGAGAACATTGAGATACTGCTGGCCACAACAGTCTCTGAGGCCTGAGAACATTGAGATACTGCTGGCCACAACACACTCTGTGACCTGAAAGAGTGAGATCCTGCTGGCCACAACAGACTCTGAGACATGAAACAGTGAGATACTGCTGGACACAACAGACTCTGAGACCTGAAAACATTGAGATACAGCCATCCACAACAGACATGGAGATCTGAAACAGTGAGATACTGCTGACCACAACAGACTCTGAGACCTGAAGCACTGAGATACTGCTGGCAACAACAGACTCTGAGACCTGAAACAGATTGAGATACTGATGTCCACTACAGACTCTGAGCCCTGAGAATATTGAGATACTGCTTGCCACTACAGACTCTGAGCCCTGAGTACATTGAGATATTGCTGGCCACATTACAATCTGAGACCTGAAACTGTGAGATACTGCTGGCCACAACAGACTCTGACCCCTGAAACAGTGAGATACTGCTGGCAAGAACAGACAAAGAGCCCTGAAAACATTGAGATACTGCTGGATGCAACAGACTCTGAGCCCTGAGAACATTGAGATACTGCTGGCCACAACAGACGCAGAGTCCTGAGAAAGTGAGATACTGCTGGACACAACAGACTGTGAGACCTGAAACAGTGAGAAACTGACAGGCCACAAACGACTCATAGACACGAGAACCTTGAGATACTGCTGGCCACAGCAGACTCTGAGACCTGAAACAGTGAGATACTGCTGGCCACAACAGACTCTGAGACCTGAAAACATTGAGATACTGCTGGACACAACAGACTCTGAGATATGAAACAGTGAGATACTGCTGCCCACAACAGACTCTGAGCCCTGAAACAGTGAGATACTGCTGGGCACAACACACTTTGAGGACTGAAACAGTGAGATACTGCTGGCCACAACAGACTCTGACACCTGAGAACATTGAGATACTGCTGGCTACAACAGACTCTGAGACCTGAGAACATTGAGATACTGCTGGACACAACAGACTCTGAGAACTGAAACAGTGAGATACTGCTGCCCACAACAGACTCTGAGCCCTGAGAACATTGAGATATTGCTGTCTACAACAGACTCTGAGAACTGAAACAGTGAGATACTGCTGGACACAACAGACTCTGAGACATGAAACAGTGAGGTACTGCTGCCCAGAACAGACTCTGAGGCCTGAGAACATTGAGATACTGCTGGCCACAACAGACACTGAGAATTTGAAACAGTGAGATCCTGCTGCCCACAACAGAGTCTGAGACCTGAAACCGTGAGGTACTGCTGCAACAACAGACTCTGAGACCTGAAACAGTGAGATACTGCTGCCAACAACAGAGTCAGAGCCCTGAGAAGATTGAGATACTGCCGTCCACTACAGACTCTGAGCCCTGAGAACATTGAGATACTGCTGGCCACGACAGACTCTGAGCCCTGAGAACATTGAGATACTGCTGGCCACAACAAACTCTGAAACGTGAAACAGTGAGATACTGATTGCCACAACACACTCTGAGCCCTGAAACAGTGAGATACTGCTGGCCACAACAGACTCTGAGACCTGAAACATTGAGATACTGCTGGCCACAACAGACTCTGACACCTGAAACAGTGAGATACTGCTGGCCACAACAGACTCTGAGGCCTGAGAACATTGAGATACAGCTGGCCACAACAGACTCTGAGACCTGAAACAGTGAGATACTGCTGCCCACAACAGACTCTGAGACCTGAAACAGTGAGATACTGCTGGACACAACAGACTCTGAGACATGAAACAGTGAGATACTGCTGCCCACAACAGACTCTGAGCCCTGAAACAGTGAGATACTGCTGGGCACAACACACTTTGAGGACTGAAACAGTGAGATACTGCTGGACACAACAGACTCTGAGACATGAAACAGTGAGGTACTGCTGCCCAGAACAGACTCTGAGGCCTGAGAACATTGAGATACAGCTGGCCACAACACACTCTGAGACCTGAAACAGTGAGATACTGCTGGACACAACAGACTCTGAGACATGAAACAGTGAGATACTGCTGCCCACAACAGACTCTGAGCCCTGAAACAGTGAGATCCTGCTGCCCAGAACAGACTCTGAGACCTGAAGCAGTGAGATACTGCTGCCAACAACAGAGTCAGAGCTTTGAGAAGATTGAGATACTGCCGTCCACTACAGACTCTGAGCCCTGAGATCATTGAGATACTGCTGGCCACGACAGACTCTGAGCCCTGAGTACATTGAGATACTGCTGGCCACAACACAATCTGAGACCTGAAACTGTGAGATACTGCTGGCCACAACAGACCCTCACCCCTGAAACAGTGAGATACTGCTGGCAAGAACAGACAAAGAGCCCTGAAAACATTGAGATACTGCTGGATGCAACAGACTCTGAGGCCTGAGAACATTGAGATACAGCTGGCCACAACACATTCTGAGACCTGAAACAGTGAGATCCTGCTGCCCACAACAGACTCTGAGCCCTGAAACAGTGAGACACTGCTGGCCACAACAAACTCTGAGACATGAAACAGTGAGATACTGATTGCCAGAACACACTCTGAGAACTGAGACAGTGAGATATTGCTGGCCACAACAGACCCTGAGACCTGAAACAATGAGATACTGCTGGCCACAACAGACTCTGAGACCTGAAACAGTGAGATACTGCTGGATACAACAGACTCTGAGACATGAAACAGTGAGATACTGCTGCCCACAACAGACTCTGAGGCCTGAGAACATTGAGATACAGCTGAGCACAACACACTCTGAGACCTGAAAGAGTGAGATATTGCTGCCCACAACAGACTCTGATCCCTGAAACAGTGAGATACTGCTGGCCACAACAGACTCTGACACCTGAGAACATTGAGATTCTGCTATCCACAACAGACTCTGAGACCTGAAACAGTGAGATACTGCTGGCCACAACAGACTCTGAGGCCTGAGAACATTGAGATACTGCTGGCCACAACACACTCTGAGACCTGAAACAGTGAGATACTGCTGGCCACAACAGACTCTGAGACCTGAAACAGTGAGATACTGCTGGCCACAACAGACTCTGCGACCTGCGAACATTGAGATACTGCTGGCCTCAACAGGTTCTGAGAATTGAAACAGTGAGATCCTGCTGCCCACAACAGGCTCTGAGACCTGAAACAGTGAGACACTGCTGGCCACAACAAACTCTGAGACATGAAACAGTGAGATACTGCTGCCCACAACAGACTCTGAGCCCTGAAACAGTGAGATACTGCTGGCCACAACAAACTCTGAGACATGAAACAGTGAGATACTGCTGGCCACAACAGACTCTGACACCTGAGAACATTGAGATTCTGCTGGCCACAACAGACTCTGAGACCTGAAACAGTGAGATACTGCTGGCCACAACAGACTCTGAGACATGAAACAGTGAGGTACTGCTGGCCACAACAGACTCTGAGGCCTGAGAACATTGAGATACTGCTGACCACAACAGACTCTGAGAATTGAAACAGTGAGATACTGCTGGCCACAACAGACTCTGAGACCTGAAACAGTGAGATACTGCTGGCCACAACAGACTCTGAGACATGAAACAGTGAGATACTGCTGCCAACAACAGAGTCAGAGCCCTGAGAAGATTGAGATACTGCCGTCCACTACAGACTCTGAGCCCTGAGTACATTGAGATACTGCTGGCCAAAACACAATCTGAGACCTGAACTTGTGAGATACTGCTGTCCACAACAGACCCTCACCCCTGAAACAGTGAGATACTGCTGGCAAGAACAGACAAAGAGCCCTGAAAACATTGTGATACTGCTGGCTGCAACAGATTCTGAGCCCTGAGAACATTGAGATATGACTGTCTACAACAGACTCTGAGACCTGAAACAGTGAGAAGCTGCTGGACATAACAGACTCTGAGCCCTGAAACAGTGAGATACTGCTGGCCACAACAGACTCTGACACCTGAGAACATTGAGATTCTGCTATCCACAACAGACTCTGAGACCTGAAACAGTGAGATACTGCTGGACATAACAGACTCTGCGACCTGCGAACATTGAGATACTGCTGGCCTCAACAGACACTGAGAATTGAAACAGTGAGATCCTGCTGCCCACAACAGACTCTGAGCCCTGAAACAGTGAGACACTGCCGCCCACAACAAACTCTGAGACATGAAACAGTGAGATACTGCTGCTCACAACAGACTCTGAGGCCTGAGAACATTGAGATACAGCTGAGCACAACACACTCTGAGACCTGAAAGAGTGAGGTACTGCTGGCCACAACAGACTCTGAGACATGAAACAGTGAGATACTGCTGCCCACAACAGACTCTGAGCCCTGAAACAATGAGACACTGCTGCTCACAACAGGCTCTGAGACCTGAAACAGGGAGATACTGCTGGCCACAACAGACTCTGAGACATGAAACAGTGAGATACTGCTGCCCACAACAGACTCTGAGACCTGAAACAGTGAGATACTGCTGCCCACAACAAACTCTGAGACATGAAACAGTGAGATACTGCTGCCAACAACAGAGTCAGAGCCCTGAGAAGATTGAGATACTGCCATCCACAACAGACTCTGAGCCCTGAGAACATTGAGATACTGCTGGCCAAAACACAATCTGAGACCTGAACTTGTGAGATACTGCTGGCCACAACAGACCCTCACCCCTGAAACAGTGAGATACTGCTGGCAAGAACAGACAAAGAGCCCTGAAAAAATTGTGATACTGCTGGATGCAACAGACTCTGAGGCCTGAGAACATTGAGATACGGCTGGCCACAACAGACTCTGAGACCTGAAACATTGAGATACTGCTGGCCACAACAGACTCTGAGACCTGAAACAGTGAGATACTGCTGGCAAGAACAGACAAAGAGCCCTGATAACATTGTGATACTGCTGGCCACAACAGACTCTGAGGCCTGAGAACATTGAGATACTGCTGGCCACAACAGACTCTGAGGCCTGAGAACATTGAGATACAGCTGGCCACAACACACTCTGAGACCTGAAACAGTGAGAACCTGCTGGACATAACAGACTCTGCGACCTGCGAACATTGAGATACTGCTGGCCTCAACAGACACTGAGAATTGAAACAGTGAGATCCTGCTGCCCACAACAGACTCTGAGCCCTGAAACAATGAGACACTGCTGCCCACAACAAACTCTGAGACATGAAACAGGGAGATACTGCTGCTCACAACAGGCTCTGAGACCTGAAACAGTGAGATACTGCTGCCCACAACAGACTCTGAGGCCTGAGAACATTGAGATACAGCTGAGCACAACACACTCTGAGACCTGAAAGAGTGAGGTACTGCTGGCCACAACAGACTCTGAGACATGAAACAGTGAGATACTGCTGCTCACAACAGACTCTGAGACCTGCTTATATTGAGATACTGCTGGCCTCAACAGACACTGAGAATTGAAACATTGAGATACTGCTGGCCACCACAGACTCTGAGCCCTGAAACAGTGAGACACTGCTGCCCACAACAAACTCTGAGACATGAAACAGTGAGATACTGCTGCCAACAACAGAGTCAGAGCCCTGAGAAGATTGAGATACTGCCGTCCACTAAAGACTCTGAGCCCTGAGAACATTGAGATACTGCTGGCCACCACAGACTCTGAGCCCTGAGTACATTGAGATACTGCTGGCCAAAACACAATCTGAGACCTGAAACTGTGAGATACTGCTGGCCACAACAGACCCTTACCCCTGAAAATCTGAGATACTGCTGGCAAGAACAGACAAAGAGCCCTGAAAACATTGAGATACCGCTGGATGCAACAGACTCTGAGGCCTGAGAACATTGAGATACAGCTGGCCACAACACACTCTGAGACCTGAAACAGTGAGATCCTGCTGCCCACAACAGACTCTGAGCCCTGAAACAGTGAGACACTGCTGGCCACAACAAACTCTGAGATGTGAAACTGTGAGATACTGATAGTCACAACACACTCTGAGGACTGAGACAGTGAGATACTGCTGGCCACAACAGACTCTGAGGCCTGAGAACATTGAGATACTGCTGGCCACAACACACTCTGAGACCTGAAACAGTGAGATACTGCTGGCCACAACAGACTCTGAGACATGAAACAGTGAGATACTGCTGGCCACAACAGACTCTGAGACCTGAACTTGTGAGATACTGCTGTCCACAACAGACCCTGACACCTGAAACAATGAGATACTCCTGGCCACAACAGACTCTGAGACCTGAAACATTGAAATACTGCTGGATACAACTGACTCTGAGACATGAAACAGTGAGATACTGCTGCCCACAACAGACTCTGAGCCCTGAAACAATGAGACACTGCTGCCCACAACAAACTCTGAGACATGAAACAGGGAGATACTGCTGCCCACAACAGACTCTGAGGCCTGAGAACATTGAGATACAGCTGGGCACAACACACTCTGAGACCTGAAACAGTGAGGTACTGCTGGCCACAACAGACTCTGAGACATGAAACAGTGAGATACTGCTGCCCACAACAGACTCTGAGGCCTGCGAACATTGAAATACTGCTGACCTCAACAAACACTGAGAATTGAAACAGTGAGATCCTGCTGCCCAGAACAGACTCTGAGACCTGAAGCAGTGAGATACTGCTGCCAACAACAGAGTCAGAGCTTTGAGAAGATTGAGATACTGCCGTCTACTACAGACTCTGAGCCCTGATACAGTGAGATACTGCTGGCCAAAACACAATCTGAGACCTGAACTTGTGAGATACTGCTGTCCACAACAGACCCTGACACCTGAAACAGTGAGATACTGCTGGCAAGAACAGACAAAGAGCCCTGAAAACATTGTGATACTGCTGGCTGCAACAGATTCTGAGCCCTGAGAACATTGAGATACGGCTGTCTACAACAGACTCTGAGACCTGAAACAGTGAGAACCTGCTGGACATAACAGACTCTGCGACCTGAAACAGTGAGAAACTGACTGGCTACGAAACACTCATAGACCTGAGAACATTGAGATACAGCTGGCCACAACAGACTCTGAGGCCTGAGAACATTGAGATACTGCTGGCCACAACAGACTCTGAGACCTGAAACAGTGAGATACTGCTGGCCACAACAGACTCTGAGACCTGAAACAGTGAGATACTGCTGGCCACAACAGACTCTGAGACCTGAAACAGTGAGATACTGCTGGACACAACAGACTCTGAGACCTGAAACAGTGAGATACTGCTGGCCACAACAGACACTGAGAATTGAAACAGTGAGATCCTGCTGCCCACAACAGACTCTGAGCCCTGAAACAGTGAGACACTGCCGCCCACAACAAACTCTGAGACATGAAACAGTAAGATACTGCTGCTCACAACAGACTCTGAGACCTGAAACAGTGAGATACTGCTGGCCACAACAGACTCTGAGGCCTGAGAACATTGAGATACAGCTGAGCACAACACACTCTGAGACCTGAAAGAGTGAGGTACTGCTGGCCACAACAGACTCTGAGACATGAAACAGTGAGATACTGCTGCCCACAACAGACTCTGAGCCCTGAAACAGTGAGACACTGCTGCCCACAACAAACTCTGAGACATGAAACAGTGAGATACTGCTGCCAACAACAGAGTCAGAGCCCTGAGAAGATTGAGATACTGCCGTCCACTAAAGACTCTGAGCCCTGAGAACATTGAGATACTGCTGGCCACCACAGACTCTGAGCCCTGAGTACATTGAGATACTGCTGGCCAAAACACAATCTGAGACCTGAAACTGTGAGATACTGCTGGCCACAACAGACCCTCACCCCTGAAACAGTGAGATACTGCTGGCAAGAACAGACAAAGAGCCCTGAAAAAATTGTGATACTGCTGGATGCAACAGACTCTGAGGCCTGAGAACATTGAGATACAGCTGGCCACAACACACTCTGAGACCTGAAACAGTGAGAACCTGCTGGACATAACAGACTCTGCGACCTGCGAACATTGAGATACTGCTGGCCTCAACAGACTCTGAGAACTGAAACAGTGAGATACTGCTGCCCACAACAGACTCTGAGGCCTGAGAACATTGAGATACGGCTGGCCACAACACACTCTGAGACCTGAAACAGTGAGAACCTGCTGGACATAACAGACTCTGCGACCTGCGAACATTGAGATACTGCTGGCCTCAACAGACACTGAGAATTGAAACAGTGAGATCCTGCTGCCCACAACAGACTCTGAGCCCTGAAACAGTGAGACACTGCTGGCCACAACAGACTCTGAGACATGAAACAGTGAGATACTGCTGCCCACAACAGACTCTGAGCCCTGAAACAATGAGACACTGCTGCCCACAACAAACTCTGAGACATGAAACAGTGAGATACTGCTGCTCACAACAGACTCTGAGGCCTGAGAACATTGAGATACAGCTGAGCACAACACACTCTGAGACCTGAAAGAGTGAGGTACTGCTGGCCACAACAGACTCTGAGACATGAAACAGTGAGATACTGCTGCCCACAACAGACTCTGAGCCCTGAAACAATGAGACACTGCTGCCCACAACAAACTCTGAGAATTGAAACAGTGAGATCCTGCTGCCCAGAACAGACTCTGAGACCTGAAACAGTGAGATACTGCTGCCAACAACACACTCTGAGACCTGAAAGAGTGAGATATTGCTGGCCACAACAGTCTCTGATCCCTGATACAGTGAGATACTGCTGGCCAAAACACAATCTGAGACCTGAACTTGTGAGATACTGCTGGCCACAACAGACCCTGACACCTGAAACAGTGAGATACTGCTGGCAAGAACAGACAAAGAGCCCTGAAAACATTGTGATACAGCTGGCCACAACAGACTCTGAGGCCTGAGAACATTGAGATACTGCTGGCCACAACAGACTCTGAGACCTGAAACCATGAGATACTGCTGGCCACAACAGACTCTGAGACCTGAAACAGTGAGATACTGCTGGCAAGAACAGACAAAGAGCCCTGAAAACATTGTGATACTGCTGGCTGCAACAGATTCTGAGCCCTGAGAACATTGAGATACGGCTGTCTACAACAGACTCTGAGACCTGAAACAGTGAGAACCTGCTGGACATAACAGACTCTGCGACCTGCGAACATTGAGATACTGCTGGCCTCAACAGACACTGAGAATTGAAACAGTGAGATCCTGCTGCCCACAACAGACTCTGAGACCTGAAACAGTGAGATACTGCTGCCCACAACAGACTCTGAGACATGAAACAGTGAGATACTGCTGCCCACAACAGACTCTGAGCCCTGAAACAGTGAGACACTGCTGCCCACAACAAACTCTGAGACATGAAACAGTAAGATACTGCTGCTCACAACAGACTCTGAGGCCTGAGAACATTGAGATACAGCTGAGCACAACACACTCTGAGACCTGAAAGAGTGAGATATTGCTGGCCACAACAGTCTCTGATCCCTGATACAGTGAGATACTGCTGGCCAAAACACAATCTGAGACCTGAGAACATTGAGATACTGCTGGCCACAACAGACTCTGAGACCTGAAACAGTGAGATACTGCTGCCCACAACAGACTCTGAGACGTGAAACAGTGAGATACTGCTGGCCACAACAGACTCTGAGACCTGAGAACATTGAGATACTGCTGGCCACCACAGACTCTGAGCCCTGAGTACATTGAGATACTGCTGGCCAAAACACAATCTGAGACCTGAAACTGTGAGATACTGCTGGCAAGAACAGACAAAGAGCCCTGAAAAGATTGTGATACTGCTGGCTGCAACAGATTCTGAGCCCTGAGAACATTGAGATACGGCTGTCTACAACAGACTCTGAGACCTGAAACAGTGAGAAGCTGCTGGACATAACAGACTCTGTTAGACCTGAAACAGTGAGAAACTGACTGGCTACGAAACACTCATAGACCTGAGAACATTGAGATACAGCTGGCCACAAAGAACTCTGAGGCCTGAGAACATTGAGATACTGCTGGCCACAACAGACTCTGAGACCTGAAACATTGAGATACTGCTGGCCAGAACACACTCTGAGACCTGAAACAGTGAGATACTGCTGGCCACAACAGACTCTGAGACATGAAACAGTGAGATACTGCTGGACACAACTGACTCTGCGACCTGCGAACATTGAGATACTGCTGGCCTCAACAGACACTGAGAATTGAAACAGTGAGATCCTGCTGCCCACAACAGACTCTGAGCCCTGAAACAGTGAGACACTGCTGCCCACAACAAACTCTGAAACGTGAAACAGGGAGATACTGTTGCTCACAACAGTCTCTGATACCTGAAACAGTGAGATACTGCTGGCCACAACAGACTCTGAGACCTGAAACAGTGAGATACTGCTGGCCACAACAGACACTGAGAATTGAAACAGTGAGATACTGCTGCCCACAACAGACTCTGAGACCTGAAACAATGAGATACTGCTGCCCACAACAAACTCTGAGACATGAAACAGTGAGATACTGCTGCCAACAACAGAGTCAGAGCCCTGAGAAGATTGAGATACTGCCGTCCACTAAAGACTCTGAGCCCTGAGAACATTGAGATACTGCTGGCCACCACAGACTCTGAGCCCTGAGTACATTGAGATACTGCTGGCCAAAACACAATCTGAGACCTGAAACTGTGAGATACTGCTGGCCACAACAGACCCTCACCCCTGAAACAGTGAGATACTGCTGGCAAGAACAGACAAAGAGCCCTGAAAACATTGAGATACTGCTGGATGCAACAGACTCTGAGGCCTGAGAACATTGAGATACAGCTGGCCACAACACACTCTGAGACCTGATACAGTGAGATCCTGCTGCCCACAACAGACTCTGAGCCCTGAAACAGTGAGACACTGCTGGCCAAAACACATTCTGAGACCTGAACCTGTGAGATACTGCTGGCCACAACAGACTCTGAGGCCTGAAACAGTGAGATACTGCTGGCCACAACAGACTCTGAGACCTGAAACAGTGAGAACCTGCTGGACATAACTGACTCTGCGACCTGCGAACATTGAGATACTGCTGGCCTCAACAGACACTGAGAATTGAAACAGTGAGATCCTGCTGCCCACAACAGACTCTGAGCCCTGAAACAGTGAGACACTGCCGCCCACAACAAACTCTGAGACATGAAACAGTGAGATACTGCTGCCCACAACAGACTCTGAGCCCTGAAACAGTGAGACACTGCTGCCCACAACAAACTCTGAGACATGAAACAGTGAGATACTGCTGCCCACAACAGACTCTGAGGCCTGAGAACATTGAGATACAGCTGAGCACAACACACTCTGAGACCTGAAAGAGTGAGATACTGCTTGCCACAACAGTCTCTGAGACATGAAACAGTGAGATACTGCTGGACACAATTGACTCTGAGACCTGCGAATATTGAGATACTGCTGGCCTCAACAGACACTGAGAATTGAAACAGTGAGATACTGCTGCCCACAACAGACTCTGAGCCCTGAAACAGTGAGACACTGCTGCCCACAACAAACTCTGAGACATGAAACAGTGAGATACTGCTGCCAACAACAGAGTCAGAGCCCTGAGAAGATTGAGATACTGCCGTCCACTAAAGACTCTGAGCCCTGAGAACATTGAGATACTGCTGGCCACCACAGACTCTGAGCCCTGAGTACATTGAGATACTGCTGGCCAAAACACAATCTGAGACCTGAAACTGTGAGATACTGCTGGCCACAACAGACCCTCACCCCTGAAACAGTGAGATACTGCTGGCAAGAACAGACAAAGAGCCCTGAAAAAATTGTGATACTGCTGGATGCAACAGACTCTGAGGCCTGAGAACATTGAGATACAGCTGGCCACAACAGACACTGAGAATTGAAACAGTGAGATCCTTCTGCCCACAACAGACTCTGAGCCCTGAAACAGTGAGATACTGCTGGCCACAACACACTCTGAGAACTGAAACAGTGAGATACTGCTGGCCACAACAGACTCTGAGCCCTGAAACAGTGAGATACTGCTGGCCACAACAGACTCTGAGACATGAAACAGTGAGATACTGCTGGACACAACTGACTCTGCGACCTGCGAACATTGAGATACTGCTGGCCACAACACACTCTGAGACCTGAAACAGTGAGATCCTGCTGCCCACAACAGGCTCTGAGACCTGAAACAGTGAGACACTGCTGGCCACAACAGACTCTGAGACATGAAACAGTGAGATACTGCTGCCCACAACAGACTCTGAGCCCTGAAACAATGAGACACTGCTGCCCACAACAAACTCTGAGACATGAAACAGGGAGATACTGCTGCCCACAACAGACTCTGAGGCCTGCGAACATTGAGATACAGCTGAGCACAACACACTCTGAGACCTGAAAGAGTGAGGTACTGCTGGCCACAACAGACTCTGAGACATGAAACAGTGAGATACTGCTGGCCAACAGACTCTGAGACCTGAAACATTGAGATACTGCTGGCCTCAACAGACTCTGAGAATTGAAACAGTGAGATCCTGCTGCCCACAACAGACTCTGAGACCTGAAACAGTGAGATACTGCTGGCCACAACACACTCTGACACATGAGAACATTGAGATTCTGCTATCCACAACAGACTCTGAGTCCTGATACAGTGAGATACTGCTGGCCAAAACACAATCTGAGACCTGAAACTGTGAGATACTGCTGGCCACAACAGACCCTCACCCCTGAAACAGTGAGATACTGCTGGCAAGAACAGACAAAGAGCCCTGAAAACATTGTGATACTGCTGGCTACAACAGACTCTGAGCCCTGAAACATTGAGATACTGCTGTCCACAACAGACCCTGAGCCCTGAAACAATGAGATACTGCTGGCCACAACAGACTCTGAGACTTGAAACAGTGAGAAACTGACTGGCTACGAAACACCCATAGACCTGATAACATTGAGATACAGCTGGCCACAACAGACTCTGAGGCCTGAGAACATTGAGATACGGCTGGCTACAACAGACTCTGAGACCTGAAACAGTGAGAACCTGCTGGACATAACAGACTCTGCGACCTGCGAACATTGAGATACTGCTGGCCTCAACAGACACTGAGAATTGAAACAGTGAGATCCTGCTGCCCACAACAGACTCTGAGACCTGAAACAGTGAGATACTGCTGGACACAACAGACTCTGAGAAATGAAACAGTGAGATACTGCTGCCCACAACAGACTCTGAGCCCTGAAACAGTGAGACACTGCTGGGCACAACAAACTCTGAGGCATGAAACAGTGAGATACTGCCGCCCACAACAGACTCTGAGGCCTGAGAACATTGAGATACAGCTGGCCACAACACACTCTGAGACCTGAAAGAGTGAGATACTGCTGGCCACAACAGACTCTGAGACATGAAACACTGAGATACTGCTGGACACAATTGACTCTGAGACCTGCGAATATAGAGATACTGCTGGCCACAACAGACTCTGAGAATTGAAACAGTGAGATCCTGCTGCCCACAACAGACTCTGAGACCTGAAACAGTGAGATACTGCTGTCAACAACAGAGTCTGAGCTTTGAGAAGATTGAGATACTGCTGGCCACCGCAGACTCTGAGCCCTGAGTACATTGAGATACTGCTGGCCAAAACACAATTTGAGACCTGAAGCTGTGAGATACTGCCGGCAAGAACAGACAAAGAGCCCTGAAAACATTGTGATACTGCTGGCTGCAACAGACTCTGAGCCCTGAGAAGTTTGAGATTTTGCTGTCTACAACAGACTCTGAGACCTGAAACAGTGAGATACTGCTGAACACAACGGACTGTTAGACCTGAAACAGTGAGAAACTGACTGGCTACGAAACACTCATAGACCTGAGAACATTGAGATACAGCTGGCCACAAAGAACTCTGAGGCCTGAGAACATTGAGATACTGCTGGCCACAACATACTCCGAGACCTGAAACATTGAAATACTGCTGGACACAACACACTCTGAGATCTGAATGAGTGAGATCCTGCTGACCCAATAGACTCTGAGACATGAAACAGTGAGATACTGCTGGACACAACTGTCTCTGCGACCTGCAAACATTGAGATACTGCAGGCCTCAACATACACTGAGAATTGAAACAGTGGGATCCTGCTGCCCACAACAAACTCTGAGCCCTGAAACAGTGAGACACTGCTGGCCACAACAAACGCTGAAACGTGAAACAGTGAGATACGGATTGCCACAACACACTCGGAGAACTGAGGCAGTGAGATACTGCTGGCCACAACAGACTCTGACACCTGAGAACATTGAGATTCTGCTATCCACAACAGACTCTGAGACCTGAAACAGTGAGATACTGCTGGCCACAACAGACTCTGAGAATTGAAACAGTGAGATACTGCTGCCCACAACAGACTCTGAGACCTGAAACAGTGAGGTACTGCTGCCCAGAACAGACTCTGAGACCTGAAACAGTGAGATACTGCTGCCAACAACAGAGTCAGAGCCCTGAGAAGATTGAGATACTGCCGTCCACTACAGACTCTGAGCCCTGAGAACATTGAGATACTGCTGGCCACCACAGACTCTGAGCCCTGAGTACATTGAGATACTGCTGGCCAAAACACAATCTGAGACCTGAAACTGTGAGATACTGCTGGCCACAACAGACCCTCACCCCTGAAACAGTGAGATACTGCTGGCAAGAACAGACAAAGAGCCCTGAAAACATTGAGATACTGCTGGATGCAACAGACTCTGAGGCCTGAGAACATTGAGATACAGCTGGCCACAACACACTCTGAGACCTGATACACTGCGGTCCTCCTGCCCACAACAGACTCTGAGCCCTGAGACAGTGAGACACTGATTGCCAGAACACACTCTGAGAACTGTGACAGTGAGATATTGCAGTCCACAACAGTCTCTGAGCCCTGAAACAGTGAGATACAGCTGGCCACAAAGACTCTGAGACATGAAACAGTGAGATACTGCTGGACACAACTGACTCTGCGACCTGCGAAAATTGAGATACTGCTGGCCTCAACAGACACTGAGAATTGAAACAGTGAGATCCTGCTGCCCACAACAGGCTCTGAGACCTGAAACAGTGAGACACTGCTGTCCACAACAAACTCTGAGACATGAAACAGTGAGATACTGCTGCCCAGAACAGACTCTGAGCCCTGAAACAGTGAGACACTGCTGCCCACAACAAACTCTGAGACATGAAACAGTGAGATACAGCTGGCCACAACACACTCTGAGACCTGAAAGAGTGAGATACTGCTGGCCACAACAGACTCTGAGACATGAAACAGTGAGATACTGCTGCCCACAACAAACTCTGAGACCTGAATATTGAGATACTACTGGCCTCAACAGACACTGAGAATTGAAACAGTGAGATCCTGCTGCCCAGAACAGTCTCTGAGACCTGAAACAGTGAGATACTGCTGGCCACAACACACTCTGACACATGAGAACATTGAGATTCTGCTATCCACAACAGACTCTGAGTCCTGATACAGTGAGATACTGCTGGCCAAAACACAATCTGAGACCTGAACTTGTGAGATACTGCTGTCCACAACAGACCCTGACACCTGAAACAATGAGATACTGCTAGAAAGAACAGCCAAAGAGCCCTGAAAAGATTGTGATACTGCTGGCTGCAACAGATTCTGAGCCCTGAGAACATTGAGATACGGCTGTCTACAACAGACTCTGAGACCTGAAACAGTGAGATACTGCTGGACACAACAGACTGTGAGACCTGAAACAGCGAGAAACTGACTGGCTACGAAACACTCATAGACCTGAGAACATTGTGATACTGCTAGCCACAACAGACTCTGAGACCTGAAACATTGAAATACCGCTGGACACAACACACTCTGAGCCCTGAAACAGTGAGACACTGCTGGGCACAACAAACTCTGAGGCATGAAACTGTGAGATACTGCCGCCCACGACAGACTCTGAGGCCTGAGAACATTGAGATACAGCTGGGCACAACACACTCTGAGACCTGAAACAGTGAGATACTGCTGGACACAACAGACTCTGAGACATGAAACAGTGAGGTACTGCTGCCCAGAACAGACTCTGAGGCCTGAGAACATTGAGATACTGCTGACCTCAACAAACACTGAGAATTGAAACAGTGAGATCCTGCTGCCCAGAACAGACTCTGAGACCTGAAACAGTGAGGTACTGCTGGTAAGAACAGACGCTGAGACCTGAAGCAGTGAGATACTGCTGCCAACAACAGAGTCAGAGCTTTGAGAAGATTGAGATACTGCCGTCTACTACAGACTCTGAGCCCTGAGATCATTGAGATACTGCTGGCCAGAACAAACTCTGAAACGTGAAACAGTGAGATACTGATTGCCACAACACACTCTGAGAACTGAGGCAGTGAGATACTGCTGGCAAGAACAGACAAAGAGCCCTGAAAACATTGAGATACTGCTGGCCACAACAGACTCTGAGCCCTGAGAACATTGAGATATTGCTGTCTACAACAGACTCTGAGAACTGAAACAGTGAGATACTGCTGGACACAACAGACTCTGAGACCTGAAACAGCGAGAAACTGACTGGCTACGAAACACTCATAGACCTGAGAACATTGTGATACTGCTGGCCACAACGGACTCTGAGGCCTGAGAACATTGAGATACTGCTGGCCACAACAGACTCCGAGACCTGAAACATTGAAATACCGCTGGACACAACACACTCTGAGACCTGAAACAGTGAGAACCTGCTGGACATAACAGACTCTGCGACCTGCGAACATTGAGATACTGCTGGCCTCAACAGACACTGAGAATTGAAACAGTGAGATCCTGCTGCCCACAACAGACTCTGAGCCCTGAAACAGTGAGACACTGCCGCCCACAACAAACTCTGAAACATGAAACAGTGAGATACTGATTGCCACAACACACTCTGAGAACTGAGGCAGTGAGATACTGCTGGCCACAACAGACTCTGAGGCCTGAGAACATTGAGATACAGCTGGCCACAACACACTCTGAGACCTGAAAGAGTGAGATACTGCTGGCCACAACAGACTCTGAGACATGAAACACTGAGATACTGCTGGACACAATTGACTCTGAGACCTGCGAATATTGAGATACTGCTGGCCTCAACAGACACTGAGAATTTGAAACAGTGAGATCCTGCTGCCCACAACAGACTCTGAGACCTGAAACCGTGAGGTACTGCTGGCAAGAACAGACGCTGAGACCTGAAACAGTGAGATACTGCTGCCAACAACAGAGTCAGAGCCCTGAGAAGATTGAGATACTGCCGTCCACTACAGACTCTGAGCCCTGAGAACATTGAGATACTGCTGGCCACCACAGACTCTGAGCCCTGAGTACATTGAGATACTGCTGGCCAAAACACAATCTGAGACCTGAAACTGTGAGATACTGCTGGCCACAACAGACCCTTACCCCTGAAACGGTGAGATACTGCTGGCAAGAACAGACAAAGAGCCCTGAAAACATTGAGATACTGCTGGATGCAACAGACTCTGAGGCCTGAGAACATTGAGATACAGCTGGCCACAACACACTCTGAGACCTGAAACAGTGAGATCCTGCTGCCCACAACAGACTCTGAGCCCTGAAACAGTGAGACACTGCTGGCCACAACAAACTCTGAGACATGAAACAGTGAGATACTGATTGCCAGAACACACTCTGAGAACTGAGACAGTGAGATATTGCTGGCCACAACAGACTCTGAGCCCTGAAACAGTGAGACACTGCTGGCCACAACAAACTCTGAGACATGAAACAGTGAGATACTGATTGCCACAACACACTCTGAGAACTGAGGCAGTGAGATACTGCTGGCCACAACAGACTCTGAGGCCTGAGAACATTGAGATACAGCTGGCCACAACACACTCTGTGACCTGAAAGAGTGAGATACTGCTGGCCACAACAGACTCTGAGACATGAAACAGTGAGATACTGCTGGACACAACTGTCTCTGCAACCTGCGAAAATTGAGATACTGCTGGCCTCAACATACACTGAGAATTGAAACAGTGAGATTCTGCTGGCCACAACAGATCCTGAGACCTGAAACAGTGAGATACTGCTGGCCAAAACAGACTCTGAGACATGAAACAGTGAGATACTGCTGCCCACAACAGACTCTGAGCCCTGAAACAGTGAGACACTGCTGCCCACAACAAACTCTGAGACATGAAACAGTGAGATACTGCTGCCCACAACAGACTCTGAGGCCTGAGAACATTGAGATACAGCTGGCCACAACACACTCTGAGACCTGAAAGAGTGAGATACTGCTGGCCACAAAGGACTCTGAGGCCTGAGAACATTGAGATACTGCTGGCCACAACAGACTCTGAGACCTGAAACATTGAAATACTGCTGGATACAACTGACTCTGAGACATGAAACAGTGAGATACTGCTGCCCACAACAGACTCTGAGCCCTGAATCAGTGAGACACTGCTGGCCACAACAAACTCTCAGACGTGAATCAGTGAGATACTGATTGCCAGAACACACTCTGAGAACTGAGACAGTGAGATACTGCTGGCCACAACAGACTCTGAGGCCTGAGAACATTGAGATACTGCTGGCCACAACACACTCTGAGACCTGAAAGAGTGAGATACTGCTGGCCACAACAGACTCTGAGACATGAAACAGTGAGATACTGCTGGACACAACAGACTCTGAGACCTGAAACATTGAGATACTGCTGGCCTCAACAGACACTGAGAATTGAAACAGTGAGATCCTGCTGCCCACAACAGACTCTGAGCCCTGAAACAGTGAGACACTGCTGGCCACAACAAACTCTGAGACATGAAACAGTGAGATACTGCGGGCCACAACAAACGCTGAGACCTGAAACAGTGAGATACTGCTGGCCACAACAGACTCTGAGACCTGAAACAGTGAGATACTGCTGGCCACAACAGACACTGAGAATTGAAACAGTGAGATCCTGCTGCCCAGAACAGACTCTGAGACCTGAAACAGTGAGGTACTGCTGGCAAGAACAGACGCTGAGACCTGAAGCAGTGAGATACTGCTGCCAACAACAGAGTCTGAGCCCTGAGAAGATTGAGATACTGCTGGCCACCGCAGACTCTGAGCCCTGAGTACATTGAGATACTGCTGGCCAAAACACAATCTGAGACCTGAAACTGTGAGATACTGCTGGCCACAACAGACCCTTACCCCTGAAACAGTGAGATACTGCTGGCAAGAACAGACAAAGAGCCCTGAAAACATTGTGATACTGCTGGCTGCAACAGATTCTGAGCCCTGAGAACATTGAGATACGGCTGTCTACAACAGACTCTGAGAACTGAAACAGTGAGATACTGCTGGACACAACAGACTGTGAGACCTGAAACAGCGAGAAACTGACTGGCTACGAAACACTCATAGACCTGAGAACATTGTGATACTGCTGGCCACAACAGACTCCGAGACCTGAAACATTGAAATACCGCTGGACACAACACACTCTGAGACCTGAAACAGTGAGAACCTGCTGGACATAACTGACTCTGCGACCTGCGAACATTGAGATACTGATGGCCTCAACAGACACTGAGAATTGAAACAGTGAGATCCTGCTGCCCACAACAGACTCTGAGCCCTGAAACAGTGAGACACTGCCGCCCACAACAAACTCTGAGACATGAAACAGTGAGATACTGATTGCCACAACACACTCTGAGAACTGAGGCAGTGAGATACTGCTGGCCACAACAGACTCTGAGACATGAAACAGTGAGATACTGCTGGACACAACTGACTCTGCAACCTGCGAAAATTGAGATACTGCTGGCCTCAACATACACTGAGAATTGAAACAGTGAGATCCTGCTGCCCACAACAGACTCTGAGACCTGAAACAGTGAGATACTGCTGCCCACAACAAACTCAGAGACATGAAACAGTGAGATACTGCTGCCCACAACAGACTCTGAGCCCTGAAACAATGAGACACTGCTGCCCACAACAAACTCTGAGACATGAAACAGGGAGATACTGCTGCCCACAACAGACTCTGAGGCCTGCGAACATTGAGATACAGCTGAGCACAACACACTCTGAGACCTGAAAGAGTGAGATACTGCTGGCCACAACAGACTCTGAGACCTGAAACAGTGAGATACTGCTGCCCACAACAGACTCTGAGACCTGAAACAGTGAGATACTGCTGGCCACAACAGACGCTGAGACCTGAAGCAGTGAGATACTGCTGCCAACAACAGAGTCAGAGCCCTGAGAAGATTGAGATACTGCCGTCCACTAAAGACTCTGAGCCCTGAGAACATTGAGATACTGCTGGCCAAAACACAATCTGAGACCTGAAACTGTGAGATACTGCTGGCCACAACAGACCCTTACCCCTGAAACAGTGAGATACTGCTGGCAAGAACAGACAAAGAGCCCTGAAAACATTGTGATACTGCTGGCTGCAACAGACTCTGAGCCCTGAGAACATTGAGATATGGCTGTCTACAACAGACTCTGAGAACTGAAACAGTGAGATACTGCTGGACACAACAGACTGTGAGACCTGAAACAGTGAGAAACTGACTGGCTACGAAACACTCATAGACCTGAGAACATTGAGATACAGCTGGCCACAAAGGACTCTGAGGCCTGAGAACATTGAGATACTGCTGGCCACAACAGACTCCGAGACCTGAAACAGTGAGATACAGATTGCCAGAACACACTCTGAGACCTGAAACGGTGAGATACTGCTGGCCACAACAGACTCTGAGACCTGAAACAGTGAGATACTGCTGGCCACAATAGACTCTGAGACCTGAAACATTGAGATACTGCTGGCCTCAACAGACACTGAGAATTGAAACAGTGAGATCCTGCTGCCCACAACAGACTCTGAGCCCTGAAACAGTGAGACACTGCTGGCCACAACAAACTCTGAGACCTGAAACAGTGAGATACTGCTGCCCACAACAGACTCTGAGACCTGAAACAGTGAGATACTGCTGGCCACAACAGACTCTGAGGCCTGAGAACATTGAGATACTGCTGGCCACAACACACTCTGAGACCTGAAATAGTGAGATACTGCTGGCCTCAACAGACACTGAGAATTGAAACATTGAGATACTGCTGCCCACCACAGACTCTGAGACCTGAAACAGTGAGGTACTGCTGGCAAGAACAGACTCTGAGACATGAAACAGTGAGATACTGCTGCCAACAACAGAGTCAGAGCCCTGAGAAGATTGAGATACTGCCGTCCACTAAAGACTCTGAGCCCTGAGAACATTGAGATACTGCTGGCCAGCACAGACTCTGAGCCCTGAGTACATTGAGATACTGCTGGCCAAAACACAATCTGAGACCTGAAACTGTGAGATACTGCTGGCCACAACAGACCCTCACCCCTGAAACAGTGAGATACTGCTGGCAAGAACAGACAAAGAGCCCTGAAAACATTGAGATACTGCTGGATGCAACAGACTCTGAGGCCTGAGAACATTGAGATACAGCTGGCCACAACATACTCTGAGACCTGAAACAGTGAGATCCTGTTGCCCACAACGGACTCTGAGCCCTGAAACAGTGAGATACTGATTGCCAGAACACACTCTGTGAACTGAGACAGTGAGATATTGCTGGCCACAACAGTCTCTGAGCCCTGAAACAGTGAGATACAGCTGGCCACAAAGAATCTGAGACATGAAACAGTGAGATACTGCTGGACACAACTGATTCTGCGACCTGCGAAAATTGAGATAATGCTGGCCTCAACATACACTGAGAATTGAAACAGTGAGATCCTGCTGCCCACAACAGGCTCTGAGCCCTGAAACAGTGAGACACTGCCGCCCACAACAAACTCTGAGACATGAAACAGTAAGATACTGCTGCTCACAACAGACTCTGAGGCCTGAGAACATTGAGATACAGCTGAGCACAACACACTCTGAGACCTGAAACAGTGAGATACTGCTGCCCACAACAGACTCTGAGCCCTGAAACAGTGAGATCCTGCTGCCCACAACGGACTCTGAGCCCTGAAACAGTGAGATACTGATTGCCAGAACACACTCTGTGAACTGAGACAGTGAGATATTGCTGGCCACAACAGACTCTGAGGCCTGAGAACTTTGAGATACAGCTGGGCACAACACACTCTGAGACCTGAAAGAGTGAGATATTGCTGGCCACAACAGTCTCTGATCCCTGATACAGTGAGATACTGCTGGCCAAAACACAATCTGAGACCTGAACTTGTGAGATACTGCTGTCCACAACAGACCCTGACACCTGAAACAGTGAGATACTGCTGGCAACAACAGACTCTGAGACATGAAACAGTGAGATACTGCTGCCCACAACAGACTCTGAGCCCTGAAACAGTGAGATACTGCTGGGCACAACAGACTCTGAGAACTGAAACAATGAGATACTGCTGCCCACAACAGACTCTGAGCCCTGAGAACATTGAGATATTGCTGTCTACAACAGACTCTGAGACCTGAGAACATTGAGATACTGCTGGCCACAACAGACTCTGAGACCTGAAACAGTGAGATACTGCTGGACACAACAGACTCTGAGACCTGAAACATTGAGATACTGCTGGCCTCAACAGACACTGAGAATTGAAACAGTGAGATCCTGCTGCCCACAACAGACTCTGAGCCCTGAAACAGTGAGACACTGCTGCCCACAACAAACTCTGAGACATGAAACAGGGAGATACTGCTGGCCACAACAGACTCTGACACCTGAGAACATTGAGATTCTGCTATCCACAACAGACTCTGAGGCCTGAGAACACTGAGATACTGCTGGCCACAACACACTCTGAGACCTGAAACAGTGAGATACTGCTGGCCACAACAGACTCTGAGAATTGAAACAGTGAGATACTGCTGCCCACAACAGACTCTGAGACCTGAAACAGTGAGATACTGCTGGCCACAACAGACTCTGAGACCTGAAGCAGTGAGATACTGCTGCCAACAACAGAGTCAGAGCTTTGAGAAGATTGAGATACTGCCGTCTACTACAGACTCTGAGCCCTGAGATCATTGAGATACTGCTGGCCACGACAGACTCTGAGCCCTGAGTACATTGAGATACTGCTGGCCACAACACACTCTGAGACCTGAAACAGTGAGATACTGCTGGCCACAACAGACCCTGACACCTGAAACAGTGAGATACTGCTGGCAAGAACAGACAAAGAGCCCTGAAAACATTGAGATACTGCTGGATGCAACAGACTCTGAGGCCTGAGAACATTGAGATACAGCTGGCCACAACACACTCTGAGACCTGAAACAGTGAGATACTGCTGCCCACAACAGACTCTGAGCCCTGAAACATTGAGATACTGCTGGCCACAACAGACTCTGAGACCTGAAACAATGAGATACTCCTGGCCACAACAGACTCTGAGACCTGAAACATTGAAATACTGCTGGATACAACTGACTCTGAAACATGAAACAGTGAGGTACTGCTGCCCAGAACAGACTCTGAGGCCTGAGAACATTGAGATACTGCTGACCTCAACAAACACTGAGAATTGAAACAGTGAGATCCTGCTGCCCAGAACAGACTCTGAGACCTGAAACAGTGAGGTACTGCTGGTAAGAACAGACGCTGAGACCTGAAGCAGTGAGATACTGCTGCCAACAACAGAGTCAGAGCTTTGAGAAGATTGAGATACTGCCGTCTACTACAGACTCTGAGCCCTGAGATCATTGAGATACTGCTGGCCACAACAGACTCTGAGACCTGAAACTGTGAGATACTGCTGGCCACAACAGACTCTGACACCTGAAACAGTGAGATACTGCTTGCAAGAACAGACAAAAAGCCCTGACAACATTGAGATACTGCTGGCCACAACAGACTCTGACACCTGAGAACATTGAGATTCTGCTATCCACAACAGACTCTGAGAGCTGATACAGTGAGATACTGCTGGACACAACTGACTGTTAGACCTGAAACAGCGAGAAACTGACTGGCTACGAAACACTCATACACCTGAGAACATTGTGAAACTGCTGGCCACAACAGACTCTGAGGCCTGAGAACATTGAGATACTGCTGGCCACAACAGACTCTGAGACCTGAGAACATTGAGATACGGCTGTCTACAACAGACTCTGAGAAATGAAACAGTGAGAACCTGCTGGACATAACAGACTCTGCGACCTGCGAACATTGAGATACTGCTGGCCTCAACAGACACTGAGAATTGAAACAGTGAGATCCTGCTGCCCACAACAGACTCTGAGCCCTGAAACAGTGAGACACTGCTGCCCACAACAATCTCTGAGATATGAAACAGTGAGATACTGCTGGCCACAACAGACTCTGAGACCTGAGAACATTGAGATACTGCTGGCCACAACAGTCTCTGAGGCCTGAGAACATTGAGATACAGCTGGCCACAACACACTCTGAGACCTGAAAGAGTGAGATACTGCTGGCCACAACAGACTCTGAGACCTGAAACAGTGAGATACTGCTGGCCACAACACACTCTGAGACCTGCTTATATTGAGATACTGCTGGCCTCAACAGACACTGAGAATTGAAACAGTGAGATACTGCTGCCCACAACAGACTCTGAGACCTGAAACAGTGAGATACTGCTGCCCACAACAGACTCTGAGACCTGAAACAGTGAGATACTGCTGCCAACAACAGAGTCAGAGCCCTGAGAAGATTGAGATACTGCCGTCCACTACAGACTCTGAGCCCTGAGATCATTGAGATACTGCTGGCCACCACAGACTCTGAGCCCTGAGTACATTGAGATACTGCTGGCCAAAACACAATCTGAGACCTGAACTTGTGAGATACTGCTGTCCACAACAGACCCTGACCCCTGAAACAGTGAGATACTGCTGGCAAGAACAGACAAAGAGCCCTGAAAACATTGAGATACCGCTGGATGCAACAGACTCTGAGGCCTGAGAACATTGAGATGCAGCTGGGCACAACACACTCTGAGACCTGAAACAGTGAGATACTGCTGGACACAACAGACTCTGAGAACTGAAACAATGAGATACTGCTGCCCACAACAGACTCTGAGCCCTGAGAACATTGAGATATTGCTGTCTACAACAGTCTCTGAGCCCTGAAACAGTGAGATACTGCTGGCCAAAACACAATCTGAGACCTGAACTTGTGAGATACTGCTGTCCACAACAGACTCTGAGACCTGAAACAGTGAGATACTGCTGGCAAGAACAGACAAAGAGCCCTGAAAACATTGTGATACTGCTGGCTGCAACAGATTCTGAGCCCTGAGAACATTGAGATACGGCTGTCTACAACAGACTCTGAGACCTGAAACAGTGAGACACTGCTGCCCACAACAAACTCTGAGACATGAAACAGTGAGATACTGCTGCCAACACACTTATAGACCCTGAGAACATTGAGATACAGCTGGCCACAACAGACTCTGAGGCCTGAGAACATTGAGATACTGCTGGCCACAACAAACCCTGAGACCTGAAACAGTGAGATTCTGCTGGCCACAACAGACTCTGAGACCTGAAACAGTGAGATACTGCTGGCAAGAACAGACAAAGAGCCCTGAAAACATTGAGATACTGCTGGCCACAACAGACTCTGAGGCCTGAGAACATTGAGATACAGCTGGCCACAACACACTCTGAGACCTGAAACAGTGAGATACTGCTGCCCACAACAGACTCTGAGCCCTGAAACAGTGAGACACTGATTGCCAGAACACACTCTGAGAACTGTGACAGTGAGATACTGCTGTCCACAACAGACTCTGAGACCTGAAACAGTGAGATACTGCTGGACACAACAGACTCTGAGACATGAAACAGTGAGGTACTGCTGCCCAGAACAGACTCTGAGGCCTGAGAACATTGAGATACTGCTGACCTCAACAAACACTGAGAATTGAAACAGTGAGATCCTGCTGCCCAGAACAGACTCTGAGACCTGAAACAGTGAGGTACTGCTGGTTAGAACAGACGCTGAGACCTGAAGCAGTGAGATACTGCTGCCAACAACAGAGTCTGAGCTTTGAGAAGATTGAGATAGTGCTGGCCACCGCAGACTCAGAGCCCTGAAACAATGAGATACTGCTGGCCAAAACACATTCTGAGACCTGAACTTGTGAGATACTGCTCTCCACAACAGACCCTGACATCTGAAACAATGAGATACTCCTGGCAACAACAGACAAAGAGCCCTGAAAACATTGTGATACAGCTGGCCACAAAACACTCTGAGCCCTGAGAACATTGAGATACGGCTGTCTACAACAGACTCTGAGAACTGAAACAGTGAGATACTGCTGGCCACAACAGACTGTGAGACCTGAAACAGTGAGATACTGCTGGCCACAAACACTCTGACACCTGAGAACATTGAGATACTGCTGTCCACAACAGACTCTGAGGCCTGAGAACATTGAGATACTGCTGGCCACAACAGAATTTGAGACGTGAAACAGTGAGATACTGCTGGCCACAACAGACTCTGAGACCTGAAACAGTGAGATACTGCTGGCCACAACAGACTCTGAGACCTGAAACAGTGAGATACTGCTGGCAAGAACAGACAAAGAGCCCTGAAAACATTGTGCTACTGCTGGCTGCAACAGACTCTGAGACCTGAGAACATTGAGATACGGCTGTCTACAACAGACTCTGAGAACTGAAACAGTGAGATACTGCTGGACACAACAGACTGTGAGACCTGAAACAGTGAGAAACTGACTGGCTACGAAACACTCATAGACCTGAGAACATTGAGATACAGCTGGCCACAACAGACTCTGAGGCCTGAGAACATTGAGATACTGCTGGCCACAACAGACTCTGAGACCTGAAACAGTGAGATACTGCTGGACACAACTGACTCTGAGACCTGCAAACATTGAGATACTGCTGGCCTCAACAGACACTGAGAATTGAAACAGTGAGATCCTGCTGCCCACAACAGACTCTGAGCCCTGAAACAGTGAGACACTGCTGCCCACAACAAACTCTGAGACATGAAACAGGGAGATACTGCTGCTCACAACAGGCTCTGAGACCTGAAACAGGGAGACACTGCTGGCCACAACAGACTCTGAGGCCTGAGAACATTGAGATACAGCTGGCCACAACACACTCTGAGACCTGAAACAGTGAGATACTGCTGGCCACAACAGACACTGAGAATTGAAACAGTGAGATCATGCTGCCCACAACAGACTCTGAGACCTGAAACAGTGAGATACTGCTGGCCACAACAGACGCTGAGACCTGAAACAGTGAGATACTGCTGCCAACAACAGAGTCAGAGCCCTGAGAAGATTGAGATACTGCCGTCCACTACAGACTCTGAGCCCTGAGAACATTGAGATACTGCTGGCCACCACAGACTCTGAGCCCTGAGTACATTGAGATACTGCTGGCCAAAACACAATCTGAGACCTGAAACAGTGAGATACTGCTGGCCACAACAGACCCTGACACCTGAAACAATGAGATACTGCTGGCAACAACAGACTCTGAGACCTGAAACAGTGAGATACTGCTGGCAAGAACAGACAAAGAGCCCTGAGAACACTGAGATACTGCTGGCCACAACAGTCTCTGAGGCCTGAGAACATTGAGATACAGCTGGCCACAACATACTCTGAGACCTGAAACAGTGAGATCCTGTTGCCCACAACGGACTCTGAGCCCTGAAACAGTGAGATACTGATTGCCAGAACACACTCTGTGAACTGAAACAGTGAGATACTGCTGGCCACAACAGACTCTGAGACCTGAAACAGTGAGATACTGCTGGTCACAACAGACTCTGAGACCTGAAACAGTGAGGTACTGCTGCCCAGAACAGACTCTGAGGCCTGAGAACATTGAGATACTGCTGACCTCAACAGACACTGAGAATTGAAACAGTGAGATCCTGCTGCCCAGAACAGACTCTGAGACCTGAAACAGTGAGGTACTGCTGGTAAGAACAGACGCTGAGACCTGAAGCAGTGAGATACTGCTGCCAACAACAGAGTCAGAGCTTTGAGAAGATTGAGATACTGCTGGCCACAACAGACTCTGAGCCCTGAAACAGTGAGATACTGCTGGCCAAAACACAATCTGAGACCTGAACTTGTGAGATACTGCTGTCCACAACAGACCCTGACACCTGAAACAAAGAGATACTCCTGGCAACAACAGACAAAGAGCCCTGAAAACATTGTGATACTGCTGGCCACAACAGACTCTGAGACCTGAGAACATTGAGATACGGCTGTCTACAACAGACTCTGAGAACTGAAACAGTGAGATACTGGTGGACACAGCAGACTGTGAGACCTGAAACAGTGAGAAACTGACTGGATACAAAACACTTATAGACCTGAGAACATTGAGATACAGCTGGCCACAACAGACTCTGAGGCCTGATAACATTGATATACTGCTGGCCACAACAGACTCTGAGACCTGAAACATTGAGATACTGCTGGACACAACACACACTGAGACATGAAACAGTGAGATACTGCTGGACACAACTGACTCTGCGACCTTCGAACATTGAGGTACTGCTGGCCTCAACATACACTGAGAATTGAAACAGTGAGATCCTGCTGCCCACAACAGACTCTGAGCCTTGATACAGTGAGACACTGCTGGCCACAACAAACTCTGAAACGTGAAACAGTGAGATACTGATTGCCACAACACACTCTGACACATGAGAACAGTGAGATACTGCTGCCCACAACAGACTCTGAGGCCTGAGAACATTGAGATACAGCTGAGCACAACACACTCTGAGACCTGAAACAGTGAGATACTGCTGGACACAACAGACTCTGAGACCTGCGAATATTGAGATACTGCTGGCCTCAACAGACACTGAGAATTGAAACAGTGAGATCCTGCTGCCCAGAACAGACTCTGAGACCTGAAACAGTGAGGTACTGCTGGCAAGAACAGACGCTGAGACCTGAAACAGTGAGATACTGCTGCCAACAACAGAGTCAGAGCCCTGAGAAGATTGAGATACTGCCGTCCACTAAAGACTCTGAGCCCTGAGAACATTGAGATACTGCTGGCCACCACAGACTCTGAGCCCTGAGTACATTGAGATACTGCTGGCCAAAACACAATCTGAGACCTGAAACTGTGAGATACTGCTGGCCACAACAGACCCTTACCCCTGAAAGCCCTGAAAACATTGAGATACTGCTGGATGCAACAGACTCTGAGGCCTGAGAACATTGAGATACAGCTGGCCACAACACACTCTGAGACCTGAAACAGTGAGATACTGCTGGCAACAACAGACTCTGAGACCTGAAGCAGTGAGATACTGCTGCCAACAACAGAGTCAGAGCCCTGAGAAGATTGAGATACTGCTGGCCACAACAGACTCTGAGACCTGAAACCTTGAAATACTGATTGCCACAACAGACTCTGAGACCTGAAACAGTGAGATACTGCTGGCCACAACAGACTCTGAGACCTGAAACAGTGAGATACTGCTGGCAAGAACAGACAAAGAGCCCTGAAAACATTGTGATACTGCTGGCTGCAACAGATTCTGAGCCCTGAGAACATTGAGATACGGCTGTCTACAACAGACTCTGAGAACTGAAACAGTGAGATACTGGTGGACACAGCAGACTGTGAGACCTGAAACAGTGAGAAACTGACTGGATACAAAACACTTATAGACCTGAGAACATTGAGATACAGCTGGCCACAACAGACTCTGAGGCCTGAGAACATTGAGATACTGCTGGCCACAACAGACTCTGACACCTGAAACAGTGAGATACTGCTGGCCACAACAGACTCTGAGACCTGAAACATTGAGATACTGCTGGCCTCAACAGACACTGAGAATTGAAACAGTGAGATCCTGCTGCCCACAACAGACTCTGAGCCCTGAAACAGTGAGACACTGCCGCCCACAACAAACTCTGAGACATGAAACAGTGAGATACTGCTTGCCACCACTCTCTCTGTGAACTGAAACAGTGAGATACTGCTGCCCACAACAGACTCTGAGGCCTGAGAACATTGAGATACAGCTGAGCACAACACACTCTGAGACCTGAAAGAGTGAGGTACTGCTGGCCACAACAGACTCTGAGCCCTGAAACAGTGAGACACTGCTGCCCACAACAGACTCTGAGACCTGAAACACTGAGGTACTGCTGGCAACAACAGACGCTGAGACCTGAAGCAGTGAGATACTGCTGCCAACAACAGAGTCAGAGCCCTGAGAAGATTGAGATACTGCTGTCCACTACAGACTCTGAGCCCTGAGAACATTGAGATACTGCTGGCCACCACAGACTCTGAACCCTGAGTACATTGAGATACTGCTGGCCAAAACACAATCTGAGACCTGAAACAGTGAGATACTGCTGGCCACAACAGACTCTGAGAACTGAAACAGTGAGATACTGCTGGCCACAACAGACTCTGAGACCTGAAACATTGAGATACTGCTGGCCTCAACAGACACTGAGAATTGAAACAGTGAGATCCTGCTGCCCAGAACAGACTCTGAGACCTGAAACAGTGAGGTACTGCTGGTAAGAACAGACGCTGAGACCTGAAGCAGTGAGATACTGCTGCCAAGAACAGAGTCTGAGCTTTGAGAAGATTGAGATACTGCTGGCCACAACAGACCCTTAGACCTGAAACAATGAGATACTGCTGGCCACAACACAGTGTGAGACCTGAAACTGTGAGATACTGCTGGCCACAACAGACCCTGACACCTGAAACAGTGAGATACTGCTGGCAAGAACAGACAAAAAGCCCTGACAACATTGTGATACAGCTGGCCACAACAGACTCTGAGGCCTGAGAACATTGAGATACTGCTGGCTACAACACACTCTGAGACCTGAAACAGTGAGATACTGCTGGCCACAACAGACTCTGAGACCTGAAACAGTGAGATACTGCTGGCCACAACAGACTCTGACACCTGAGAACATTGAGATTCTGCTATCCACAACAGACTCTGAGGCCTGAGAACATTGAGATACTCCTGGCCACAACAGACTCTGAGACCTGAAACATTGAAATACTGCTGGATACAACTGACTCTGAAACATGAAACAGTGAGATACTGCTGCCCACAACAGACTCTGAGGCCTGAGAACATTGAGATACTCCTGGCCACAACAGACTCTGAGACCTGAAACATTGAAATACTGCTGGACACAACAGACTCTGAGACATGAAACAGTGAGATACTGCTGGCCACAACAGACTCTGAGCCCTGAAACAGTGAGACACTGCTGGCCACAACAAACTCTGAGACATGAAACAGTGAGATACTGATTGCCAGAACACACTCTGAGAACTGAGACAGTGAGATATTGCTGGCCACAACAGACTCTGAGGCCTGAGAACATTGAGGTACAGCTGGCCACAACACACTCTGAGACCTGAAAGAGTGAGATACTGCTTGCCACAACAGTCTCTGAGACATGAAACAGTGAGATACTGCTGGACACAATTGACTCTGAGACCTGCGAATATATAGATACTGCTGGCCTCAACAGACACTGAGAATTGAAACAGTGAGATCCTGCTGCCCAGAACAGACTCTGAGACCTGAAACAGTGAGATACTGCTGGCCAGAACAGACGCTGAGACCTGAAGTAGTGAGATACTGCTGCCAACAACAGAGTGAGAGCCCTGAGAAGATTGAGATACTGCAGTCCACTACAGACTCTGAGCCCTGAGAACATTGAGATACTGCTGGCCACCACAGACTCTGAGCCCTGAGTACATTGAGATACTGCTGGCCAAAACACAATCTGAGACCTGAAGCTGTGAGATACTGCTGGCCACAACAGACCCTTACCCCTGAAACAGTGAGATACTGCTGGCAAGAACAGACAAAGAGCCCTGAAAACATTGAGATACCGCTGGATGCAACAGACTCTGAGGCCTGAGAACATTGAGATACAGCTGGCCAGAACACACTCTGAGACCTGAAACAGTGAGATCCTGTTGCCCACAACAGACTCTGAGCCCTGAAACAGTGAGATACTGCTGGCCACAACAGACTCTGAGACCTGAAACAGTGAGATACTGCTGTCCACAACAGACTCTGAGAACTGAAACAGTGAGATACTGCTGGCCACAACAGACTCTGAGACATGAGAACATTGAGATACTGCTGGACACAACAGACTCTGAGGCCTGAGAACATTGAGATACTGCTGGCCACAACAGACTCTGAGACCTGAAACAGTGAGACACTGCTGGCCAGAACAGACTCTGAGACATGAAACAGTGAGGTACTGCTGGCAAGAACAGACGCTGAGACCTGAAGCAGTGAGATACTGCTGCCAACAACAGAGTCAGAGCCCTGAGAAGATTGAGATACTGCTGGCCACAACAGACTCTGAGCCCTGAAACAGTGAGATACTGCTGGCCAAAACACAATCTGAGACCTGAACTTGTGAGATACTGCTGTCCACAACAGACCCTGACCCCTGAAACAGTGAGATACTGCTGGCAAGAACAGACAAAGAGCCCTGAAAACATTGTGATACTGCTGGCTGCAACAGACTCTGAGACCTGAGAACATTGAGATACGGCTGTCTACAACAGACTCTGAGAACTGAAACAGTGAGATACTGCTGGCCACAACAGACTCTGAGACCTGAAACAGTGAGATACTGCTGGCAAGAACAGACAAAGAGCCCTGAAAACATTGAGATACGGCTGTCTACAACAGACTCTGAGGCCTGAAACAGTGAGATACTGCTGGCCACAACAGACTCTGAGACCTGAAACAGTGAGATACTGCTGGACACAACATACTCTGAGACCTGAGAACATTGAGATACTGCTGGCCTCAACAGACACTGAGAATTGAAACAGTGAGATCCTGCTGCCCACAACAGACTCTGAGCCCTGAAACAGTGAGACACTGCTGGCCACAACAAACTCTGAGACCTGAAACAGTGAGATACTGCTGGCCACAACACACTCTGAGAACTGAAACAGTGAGATACTGCTGGCCACAACAGACTCTGAGGCCTGAGAACATTGAGATACTGCTGGCCACAACAAACTCTGAGACCTGAAACAGTGAGATACTGCTGGCCACAACAGACTCTGAGACCTGAAACAGTGAGATACTGCTGCCCACAACAGACTCTGAGACCTGAAACAGTGAGGTACTGCTGGTAAGAACAGACGCTGAGACCTGAAGCAGTGAGATACTGCTGCCAACAACAGAGTCAGAGCTTTGAGAAGATTGAGATACTGCCGTCTACTACAGACTCTGAGCCCTGAGAACATTGAGATACTGCTGGCCACCACAGACTCTGAGCCCTGAGTACATTGAGATACTGCTGGCCAAAACACAATCTGAGACCTGAAACTGTGAGATACTGCTGGCCACAACAGACCCTGACACCTGAAACAGTGAGATACTGCTGGCCACAACAGACTCTGACACCTGAAACAGTGAAATACTCCTGGCAAGAACAGACAAAGAGCCCTGAAAACATTGAGATACTGCTGGATGCAACAGACTCTGAGGCCTGAGAACATTGAGATACAGCTGGCCACAACACACTCTGAGACCTGAAACAGTGAGATACTGCTGGCCACAACAGACTCTGAGCCCTGAAACAGTGAGATACTGATTGCCACCACACACTCTGTGAACTGAGACAGTGAGATACTGCTGGCCACAATAGACTCAGAGCCCTGAAACAGTGAGATACAGCTGGCCACAAAGACTCTGAGACATGAAACAGTGAGATACTGCTGGACACAACTGACTCTGCGACCTGCCAAAATTGAGATACTGCTGGCCTCAACAGACACTGAGAATTGAAACAGTGAGATCCTGCTGCCCAGAACAGACTCTGAGACCTGAAACACTGAGGTACTGCTGGCAAGGATAGACACTGAGACCTGAAGTAGTGAGATACTGCTGCCAACAACAGAGTCTGAGACCTGAAAGATTGAGATATTGCTGGCCACAACAGTCTCTGAGCCCTGATACAGTGAGATACTGCTGGCCAAAACACAATCTGAGACCTGAACTTGTGAGATACTGCTGTCCACAACAGACCCTGACACCTGAAACAGTGAGATACTGCTGGCAAGAACAGACAAAGAGCCCTGAAAACATTGTGATACTGCTGGCTGCAACAGATTCTGAGCCCTGAGAACATTGAGATACGGCTGTCTACAACAGACCCTGAGAACTGAAACAGTGAGATACTGCTGGACACAACAGACTGTTAGACCTGAAACAGTGAGAAACTGACTGGCTACGAAACATTCATAGACCTGAGAACATTGAGATACAGCTGGCCACAAAGGACTCTGAGGCCTGAGAACATTGAGATACTGCTGTCCACAACAGACCCTGACACCCGAAACAATGACATACTCCTGGCAACGACAGACTCTGAGACCTGAAACAGTGAGATACTGCTGGCTACAATTGACTCTGAGACCTGAAACAGTGAGATACTGCTGGCCACAACAGACTCTGAGCCCTGAAACAGTGAGATACTGCTGCCCACAACAGACTCTGAGACATGAAACAGTGAGATACTGCTGCCCACAACAGACTCTGAGCCCTGAAACAATGAGACACTGCTGCCCACAACAAACTCTGAGACATGAAACAGGGAGATACTGCTGCTCACAACAGGCTCTGAGACCTGAAACAGGGAGACACTGCTGGCCACAACAGACTCTGAGGCCTGAGAACATTGAGATACAGCTGGCCACAACACACTCTGAGACCTGAAAGAGTGAGATACTGCTGGCCACAACAGACTCTGAGACATGAAACAGTGAGATACTGCTGGACACAACTGACTCTGCGACCTGCGAACATTGAGATACTGCTGGCCACAACAGACACTGAGAATTGAAACAGTGAGATCCTGCTGCCCAGAACAGACTCTGAGACCTGAAACAGTGAGGTACTGCTGGCAAGAACAAACGCTGAGACCTGAAACAGTGAGATACTGCTGCCAACAACAGAGTCAGAGCCCTGAGAAGATTGAGATACTGCCGTCCACTACAGACTCTGAGCCCTGAGAACATTGAGATACTGCTGGCCACCACAGACTCTGAGCCCTGAGTACATTGAGATACTGCTGGCCAAAACACAATCTGAGACCTGAAACTGTGAGATACTGCTGGCCACAACAGACCCTTACCCCTGAAACGCTGAGATACTGCTGGCAAGAACAGACAAAGAGCCCTGAAAACATTGAGATACTGCTGGATACAACAGACTCTGAGGCCTGAGAACATTGAGATACAGCTGGCCACAACACACTCTGAGACCTGAAACAGTGAGATACTGCTGGCCACAACAGACTCTGAGACCTGAAGCAGTGAGATACTGCGGGCCACAACAGACTCTGAGACTTGAAACAGTGAGATACTGCTGGCAAGAACAGACAAAGAGCCCTGAAAACATTGTGATACTGCTGGCCACAACAGACTCTGACACCTGAGAACATTGAGATTCTGCTATCTACAACAGACTCTGAGAACTGAAACAGTGAGATACTGCTGGACACAACAGACTGTTAGACCTGAAACAGTGAGAAACTGACTGGATACGAAACACACATAGACCTGAGAACATTGAGATACAGCTGGCCACAAAGGACTCTGAGGGCTGAGAACATTGAGATACTGCTGGCCACAACAGACTCTGAGACCTGAAACAGTGAGATACTGCTGCCCACAACAGACTCTGAGCCCTGAAACAGTGAGATATTGCTGTCTACAACAGACTCTGAGACCTGAAACAGTGAGATACTGCTGCCAACAACAGAGTCTGAGCCCTGAGATCATTGAGATACTGCTGGCCACGACAGACTCTGAGCCCTGAGTACATTGAGATACTGCTGGCCACAACAAACTCTGAGACGTGAAACAGTGAGATACTGATTGCCACAACAGACTCTGAGACCTGAAACAGTGAGATACTGCTGGCAAGAACAGACAAAGAGCCCTGAAAACATTGTGATACTGCTGGCTGCAACAGACTCTGAGCCCTGAGAACTTTGAGATTTTGCTGTCTACAACAGACTCTGAGAACTGAAACAATGAGATACTGCTGCCCACAACAGACTCTGAGCCCTGAAACAGTGAGATACTGCTGGCCACAACAGACTCTGACACCTGAGAACATTGAGATTCTGCTGGCCACAACAGACTCTGAGGCCTGAGAACATTGAGATACTGCTGGCCACAACAGACTCTGAGACCTGAAACAGTGAGATACTGCTGGCCACAACAGACTCTGAGACCTGAAACAGTGAGATACTGCTGGACACAACAGACTCTGAGACATGAAACAGTGAGATACTGCTGCCCACAACAGACTCTGAGCCCTGAGAACATTGAGATACAGCTGAGCACAACACACTCTGAGACCTGAAACAGTGAGATACTGCTGGCCACAACAGACTCTGAGACCTGAAACCTTGAAATACTGATTGCCACAACACAGTGTGAGACCTGAAACTGTGAGATACTGCTGGCCACAACAGACTCCGAGACCTGAAACATTGAAATACTGCTGCACAGAACAGACTCTGAGACCTGAAACAGTGAGGTACTGCTGGTAAGAAAAGACGCTGAGACCTGAAGCAGTGAGATACTGCTGCCAACAACAGAGTCTGAGCCCTGAGATCATTGAGATACTGCTGGCCACGACAGACTCTGAGCCCTGAGTACATTGAGATACTGCTGGCCACAACACACTCTGAGACCTGAAACAGTGAGATACTGCTGGCCACAAAACACTCTGAGACCTGAAACAGTGAGATACTGCTGGCAAGAACAGACAAAGAGCCCTGAAAACATTGTGCTACTGCTGGCTGCAACAGACTCTGAGACCTGAGAACATTGAGATACGGCTGTCTACAACAGACTCTGAGACCTGAAACAGTGAGATACTGCTGGACACAACAGACTGTGAGACCTGAAACAGCGAGAAACTGACTGGCTACGAAACACTCATATACCTGAGAACATTGTGATACTGCTGGCCACAACGGACTCTGAGGCCTGAGAACATTGAGATACTGCTGGCCAGAACAGACTCCGAGACCTGAAACATTGAAATACCGCTGGACACAACACACTCTGAGACATGAAACAGTGAGATACTGCTGGACACAACTGACTCTGCGACCTGCGAACATTGAGGTACTGCTGGCCTCAACATACACTGAGAATTGAAACAGTGAGATCCTGCTGCCCACAACAGACTCTGAGCCTTGAAACAGTGAGACACTGCTGGCCACAACAAACTCTGAGACATGAAACAGTGAGATACTGCTGGCCAAAACACAATCTGAGACCTGAAACAGTGAGATACTGCTGCCCACAACAGACTCTGAGGCCTGAGAACATTGAGATACAGCTGGCCACAACACACTCTGAGACCTGAAAGAGTGAGATACTGCTGGCCACAACAGACTCTGAGACATGAAACAGTGAGATACTGCTGGACACAATTGACTCTGAGACCTGCGAATATTGAGATACTGCTGGCCTCAACAGACACTGATAATTGAAACAGTGAGATCCTGCTGCCCAGAACAGACTCTGAGACCTGAAACAGTGAGGTACTGCTGGCAAGAACAGACGCTGAGACCTGAAACAGTGAGATACTGCTGCCAACAACAGAGTCAGAGCCCTGAGAAGATTGAGATACTGCCGTCCACTACAGACTCTGAGCCCTGAGAACATTGAGATACTGCTGGCCACCACAGACTCTGAACCCTGAGTACATTGAGATACTGCTGGCCAAAACACAATCTGAGACCTGAAACAGTGAGATACTGCTGGCCACAACAGACCCTGACACCTGAAACAGTGAGATACTGCTGGCAAGAACAGACAAAGAGCCCTGAAAACATTGAGATACTGCTGGATACAACAGACTCTGAGGCCTGAGAACATTGAGATACAGCTGGCCACAACACACTCTGAGACCTGAAACAGTGAGATACTGCTGGCCACAACAGACTCTGACACCTGAGAACATTGAGATTCTGCTGGCCACAACAGACTCTGAGGCCTGAGAACACTGAGATACTGCTGGCCACAACAGACTCTGAGGCCTGAGAACATTGAGATACTGCTGGCCACAACAAACCCTGAGACCTGAAACAGTGAGATACTGCTGGCCACAACAGACTCTGAGACCTGAAACAGTGAGATACTGCTGGCAAGAACAGACAAAGAGCCCTGAAAACATTGTGCTACTGCTGGCTGCAACAGACTCTGAGACCTGAGAACATTGAGATACGGCTGTCTACAACAGACTCTGAGAACTGAAACAGTGAGATACTGGTGGACACAGCAGACTGTGAGACCTGAAACAGTGAGAAACTGACTGGATACAAAACACTTATAGACCTGAGAACATTGAGATACAGCTGGCCACAACAGACTCTGAGGCCTGAGAACATTGAGATACTGCTGGCCACAACAGACCCTGAGACCTGAAACAGTGAGATACTGCTGGCCACAACAGACTCTGAGACCTGAAACAGTGAGATACTGCTGGCCACAACAGACCCTGAGACCTGAAACAATGAGATACTGCTGGCCACAACAGACTCTGAGACCTGAAACAGTGAGATACTGCTGGCCACAACAGACTCTGAGACCTGAAACAGTGAGACACTGCTGCCCACAACAAACTCTGAGACATGAAACAGTGAGATACTGCTGGCCACAACGCACTCTGAGACCTGAAACACTGAGGTACTGCTGGCAACAACAGACGCTGAGACCTGAAGCAGTGAGATACTGCTGCCAACAACAGAGTCAGAGCCCTGAGAAGATTGAGATACCACTGTGCACTACAGACTCTGAGCCCTGAGAACATTGAGATACTGCTGGCCACCACAGACTCTGAGCCCTGAGTACATTGAGATACTGCTGGCCAAAACACAATCTGAGACCTGAAACTGTGAGATACTGCTGGCCACAACAGACCCTCACCCCTGCTACAGTGAGATACTGCTGGCAAGAACAGACAAAGAGCCCTGAAAACATTGAGATACCGCTCGATGCAACAGACTCTGAGGCCTGAGAACATTGAGATACAGCTGGCCACAACACACTCTGAGACCTGAAACAGTGAGATCCTGCTGCCCACAACGGACTCTGAGCCCTGAAACAGTGAGATACTGATTGCCAGAACACACTCTGTGAACTGAGACAGTGAGATATTGCTGACCACAACAGACTCTGAGCCCTGAAACAGTGAGATACTGCTGGCCACAACAGACTCTGAGACATGAAACAGTGAGATACTGCTGGCCACAACAGACTCTGCGACCTGCGAACATTGAGATACTGCTGGCCTCAACAGACACTGAGAATTGAAACAGTGAGATCCTGCTGCCCACAACAGACTCTGAGACCTGAAACAGTGAGGTACTGCTGGCAAGAACAGAAGCTGAGACCTGAAGCAGTGAGATACTGCTGCCAACAACAGAGTCTAAGCCCTGAGAAGATTGAGATACTGCTGGCCACAACAGACTCTGAGACCTGAAACAGTGAGATACTGCTGGCAAGAACAGACAAAGAGCCCTGAAAACATTGTGATACTGCTGGCTGCAACAGACTCTGAGCCCTGAGAACTTTGAGATTTTGCTGTCTACAACAGACTCTGAGAACTGAAACAGTGAGATACTGCTGGCCACAACAGACTGTGAGACCTGAAACAGTGAGAAACAAACATGCCTCAAACGACTCATGGACCTGAGAACATTGAGATACTGCTGGCCACAACAGACTCTGAGGCCTGAGAACATTGAGATACTGCTGGCCACAACAGACTCTGAGGCCTGAGAACATTGAGATACAGCTGGCCACAACAGACTCTGAGACCTGAAACAGTGAGATACTGCTGGCCACAACAGACTCTGCGACCTGCGAACATTGAGATACTGCTGGCCTCAACAGACACTGAGAATTGAAACAGTGAGATCCTGCTGCCCACAACAGACTCTGAGCCCTGAAACAGTGAGACACTGCTGGCCACAACAGACTCTGAGAACTGAAACAGTGAGATACTGATTGCCACCACACACTCTGTGAACTGAGACAGTGAGATACTGCTGGCCACAACAGACTCTGAGGCCTGAGAACATTGAGATACAGCTGGCCACAACACACTCTGAGACCTGAAACAGTGAGATACTGCTGGCCACAACAGACTCTGAGACCTGAAACAGTGAGATACTGCTGGCCACAACAGACTCTGAGACCTGAAACAGTGAGATACTGCTGGCCACAACAGACTCTGAGCCCTGAAACAATGAGATACTCCTGGCCACAACAGACTCTGAGACCTGAAACATTGAAATACTGCTGGATACAACTGACTCTGAAACATGAAACTGTGAGATACTGCCGCCCACGACAGACTCTGAGGCCTGAGAACATTGAGGTACAGCTGGCCACAACACACTCTGAGACCTGAAAGAGTGAGATACTGCTTGCCACAACAGACTCTGAGACATGAAACAGTGAGATACTGCTGGACACAACTGACTCTGAGACCTGCGAATATTGAGATACTGCTGGCCTCAACAGACACTGAGAATTGAAACAGTGAGATCCTGCTGCCCAGAACAGACTCTGAGACCTGATACAGTGAGGTACTGATGGCAAGAACAGAGTCAGAGCTTTGAGAAGATTGAGATACTGCTGGCCACCGCAGACTCTGAGCCCTGAGAACATTGAGATACTGCTGGCCAAAACACAATCTGAGACCTGAAACTGTGAGATACTGCTGGCCACAACAGACTCTGAGACCTGAAACAGTGAGATACTGCTGGCAAGAACAGACAAAGAGCCCTGAAAACATTGTGATACTGCTGGCTGCAACAGATTCTGAGCCCTGAGAACATTGAGATACGGCTGTCTACAACAGACTCTGAGAACTGAAACAGTGAGATACTGCTGGACACAACAGACTGTGAGACCTGAAACAGCGAGAAACTGACTGGCTACGAAACACTCATAGACCTGAGAACATTGTGATACTGCTATCCACAACAGACTCTGAGCCCTGAGAACATTGAGATATTGCTGTCTACAACAGACTCTGAGAACTGAAACAGTGAGATACTGCTGGACACAACAGACTCTGAGACATGAAACAGTGAGGTACTGCTGCCCAGAACAGACTCTGAGGCCTGAGAACATTGAGATACTGCTGGCCACAACACACTCTGAGACCTGAAACAGTGAGATCCTGCTGCCCACAACAGACTCTGAGCCCTGAAACAGTGAGACACTGCTGGGCACAACACACTTTGAGGACTGAAACAGTGAGATACTGCTGGACACAACAGACTCTGAGACATGAAACAGTGAGGTACTGCTGGCCACAACAGACTCTGAGGCCTGAGAACATTGAGATACAGCTGGCCACAACACACTCTGAGACCTGAAACAGTGAGATAATGCTGGCAACAACAGTCTCTGAGACATGAAACAGTGAGATACTGCTGGACACAACTGACTCCGCAACCTGCGAAAATTGAGATACTGCTGGCCTCAACATACACTGAGAATTGAAACAGTGAGATCCTGCTGCCCACAACAGGCTCTGAGACCTGAAACAGTGAGATACTGCTGGCCACAACAAACTCTGAGACATGAAACAGTGAGATACTGCTGCCCACAACAGACTCTGAGCCCTGAGAACATTGAGATACAGCTGGCCACAACACACTCTGAGACCTGAAACAGTGAGATACTGCTGGCCACAACAGACTCTGAGACCTGAAACAGTGAGATACTGCTGGCCACAACAGACTCTGACACCTGAGAACATTGAGATTCTGCTATCCACAACAGACTCTGAGACCTGATACAGTGAGATACTGCTGCCCACAACAGACTCTGAGACCTGAAACAGTGAGATACTGCTGCCCACAACACACTCTGAGACCTGAAAGAGTGAGATATTGCTGGCCACAACAGTCTCTGATCCCTGATACAGTGAGATACTGCTGGCCAAAACACAATCTGAGACCTGAACTTGTGAGATACTGCTGTCCACAACAGACTCTGAGACCTGAAACAGTGAGATACTGCTGGCAAGAACAGACAAAGAGCCCTGAAAAGATTGTGATACTGCTGGCTGCAACAGATTCTGAGCCCTGAGAACATTGAGATACGGCTGTCTACAACAGACTCTGAGACCTGAAACAGTGAGAACCTGCTGGACATAACAGACTCTGCGACCTGAAACAGTGAGAAACTGACTGGCTACGAAACACTCATAGACCTCAGAACATTGAGATACTGCTGAACACAACAGACTCTGAGGCCTGAGAACATTGAGATACTGCTGGCCACAACAGACTCTGAGACCTGAAACAGTGAGATACTGCTGGACACAACAGACTCTGAGACCTGAAACATTGAGATACTGCTGGCCTCAACAGACACTGAGAATTGAAACAGTGAGATCCTGCTGCCCACAACAGACTCTGAGCCCTGAAACAGTGAGACACTGCCGCCCACAACAAACTCTGAGACATGAAACAGGGAGATACTGCTGCTCACAACAGGCTCTGAGACCTGAAACAGGGAGACACTGCTGTCCACAACAGACTCTGAGGCCTGCGAACATTGAGATACAGCTGAGCACAACACACTCTGAGACCTGAAAGAGTGAGATATTGCTGGCCACAACAGTCTCTGATCCCTGATACAGTGAGATACTGCTGGCCACAACAGACTCTGAGACCTGAAACAGTGAGATACTGCTGGCCACAACAGACTCTGAGACCTGAAACAGTGAGATACTGCTGCCAACAACAGAGTCAGAGCCCTGAGAAGATTGAGATACTGCCGTGCACTACAGACTCTGAGCCCTGAGAACATTGAGATACTGCTGGCCACCACAGACTCTGAACCCTGAGTACATTGAGATACTGCTGGCCAAAACACAATCTGAGACCTGAACTTGTGAGATACTGCTGTCCACAACAGACCCTGACACCTGAAACAATGAGATACTCCTGGCAACAACAGACTCTGAGACCTGAAACAGTGAGATACTGCTGGCCACAACAGACTCTGAGACCTGAAACAGTGAGATACTGCTGGCAAGAACAGACAAAGAGCCCTGAAAACATTGTGATACTGCTGGATGCAACAGACTCTGAGGCCTGAGAACATTGAGATACAGCTGGCCAGAACATACTCTGAGACCTGAAACAGTGAGATCCTGTTGCCCACAACGGACTCTGAGCCCTGAAACAGTGAGATACTGATTGCCACAACACACTCTGAGAACTGAGACAGTGAGATACTGCTGGCCACAACAGACTCTGAGCCCTGAAACAGTGAGATACTGCTGGACACAACAGACTCTGAGACATGAAACAGTGAGGTACTGCTGCCCAGAACAGACTCTGAGGCCTGAGAACATTGAGATACTGCTGGCCTCAACAGACACTGAGAATTGAAACAGTGAGATCCTGCTGCCCACAACAGACTCTGAGACCTGAAACAGTGAGATACTGCTGGCCACAACAGACTCTGAGACCTGAAACAGTGAGATACTGCTGGCCACAACAGACTCTGAGCCCTGAGAACATTGAGATACTGCTGGCCACCACAGACTCTGAGCCCTGAGTACATTGAGATACTGCTGGCCAAAACACACTCTGAGACCTGAAACTGTGAGATACTGCTGGCCACAACAGACTCTGAGACCTGAAACAGTGAGATACTGCTGGCAAGAACAGACAAAGAGCCCTGAAAAGATTGTGATACTGCTGGCTGCAACAGATTCTGAGCCCTGAGAACATTGAGATACGGCTGTCTACAACAGACTCTGAGAACTGAAACAGTGAGATACTGCTGGACACAACAGACTGTGAGACCTGAAACAGCGAGAAACTGACTGGCTACGAAACACTCATAGACCTGAGAACATTGAGATTCTGCTATCTACAACAGACTCTGAGGCCTGAGAACACTGAGATACTGCTGGCCACAACAGTCTCTGAGGCCTGAGAACATTGAGATACGGCTGTCTACAACAGACTCTGAGACCTGAAACAGTGAGAACCTGCTGGACATAACAGACTCTGCGACCTGCGAACATTGAGATACTGCTGGCCTCAACAGACACTGAGAATTGAAACAGTGAGATCCTGCTGCCCACAACAGACTCTGAGCCCTGAAACAGTGAGACACTGCCGCCCACAACAAACTCTGAGACATGAAACAGTAAGATACTGCTTGCCAGAACACACTCTGAGAACTGAAACAGTAAGATACTGCTGCTCACAACAGACTCTGAGGCCTGAGAACATTGAGATACAGCTGAGCACAACACACTCTGAGACCTGAAAGAGTGAGGTACTGCTGGCCACAACAGACTCTGAGACATGAAACAGTGAGATACTGCTGCCCACAACAGACTCTGAGCCCTGAAACAATGAGACACTGCTGCCCACAACAAACTCTGAGACATGAAACAGGGAGATACTGCTGCTCACAACAGGCTCTGAGACCTGAAACAGGGAGACACTGCTGTCCACAACAAACTCTGAGACATGAAACAGTGAGATACTGCTGCCCACAACAGACTCTGAGGCCTGCGAACATTGAGATACAGCTGAGCACAACACACTCTGAGACCTGAAAGAGTGAGATATTGCTGGCCACAACAGACTCTGAGACATGAAACACTGAGATACTGCTGGACACAATTGACTCTGAGACCTGCGAATATTGAGATACTGTTGGCCTCAACAGACACTGAGAATTGAAACAGTGAGATCCTGCTGCCCAGAACAGACTCTGAGACCTGATACAGTGAGGTACAGATGGCAAGAACAGAGTCAGAGCTTTGAGAAGATTGAGATACTGCTGGCCACCGCAGACTCTGAGCCCTGAGTACATTGAGATAGTGCTGGCCAAAACACAATCTGAGACCTGAACTTGTGAGATACTGCTGGCCACAACAGACCCTGAGACCTGAAACAGTGAGATACTGCTGGCAAGAACAGACAAAGAGCCCTGAAAACATTGTGATACTGCTGGCTGCAACAGATTCTGAGCCCTGAGAACATTGAGATACGGCTGTCTACAACAGACTCTGAGACCTGAAACAGTGAGAACCTGCTGGACATAACAGACTTTGAGACCTGAAACAGTGAGATACTGCCTGGCTACGAAACACTCATAGACCTGAGAACATTGTGATACTGCTGGCCACAATGGACTCTGAGGCCTGAGAACATTGAGATACTGCTGGCCACAACAGTCTCTGAGGCCTGAGAACATTGAGATACAGCTGGCCACAACACACTCTGAGACCTGAAAGAGTGAGATACAGCTGGCCACAACATACTCTGAGGCCTGAGAACATTGAGATACTGCTGGCCTGAACATACACTGAGAATTGAAACAGTGAGATCCTGCTGCCCACAACAGACTCTGAGCCCTGAAACAGTGAGACACTGCTGGCCACAACAAACTCTGAGACATGAAACAGTGAGATACTGATTGCCACAACACACTCTGAGAACTGAAACAGTGAGATACTGCTGGCCACAACAGACTCTGAGGCCTGAGAACATTGAGATACAGCTGAGCACAACACACTCTGAGACCTGAAAGAGTGAGGTACTGCTGGCCACAACAGACTCTGAGACATGAAACAGTGAGATACTGCTGGACAGCTGACTCTGAGACCTGCGAACATTGAGATACTGCTGGCCTCAACAGACACTGAGAATTGAAACAGTGAGATCCTGCTGCCCACAACAGACTCTGAGACCTGAAACAGTGAGATACTGCTGGCCACAACAAACTCTGAGACATGAAACAGTGAGATACTGCTGCCCACAACAGACTCTGAGGCCTGAGAACATTGAGATACAGCTGGGCACAACACACTCTGAGACCTGAAACAGTGAGATACTGCTGGCCACAACAGACTCTGAGACCTGAAACAGTGAGATACTGCTGGCCACAACAGACTCTGAGGCCTGAGAACATTGAGATACTGCTGGCCTCAACAGACACTGAGAATTGAAACAGTGAGATCCTGCTGCCCAGAACAGACGCTGAGACCTGAAGTAGTGAGATACTGCTGCCAACAACAGAGTGAGAGCCCTGAGAAGATTGAGATACTGCAGTCCACTACAGACTCTGAGCCCTGAGAACATTGAGATACTGCTGGCCAAAACACAATCTGAGACCTGAAACTGTGAGATACTGCTGGCCACAACAGACAAAGAGATCTGAAAACATTGTGATACTGATGGCCGCAACAGACTCTGAGCCCTGAGATCATTGAGATATGGCTGTCTACAGCAGACTCTGAGAACTGAAACAGTGAGATACTGCTGGACACAACAGACTGTGAGACCTGAAACAGCGAGAAACTGACTGGCTACGAAACACTCATAGACCTGAGAACGTTGTGATACTGCTGGCCACAATGGACTCTGAGGCCTGAGAACACTGAGATACTGCTGTCCACAACAGACCCTGACACCTGAAACAAAGAGATACTCCTGGCCACAACAGACTCTGAGACCTGAAACAGTGAGATACTGCTGGCCACAACAGACTCTGAGACCTGAAACATGTGAGATACTGCTGGCCACAACAGACTCTGAGACCTGAAAACATTGAGATACTGCTGGCCAAAACACAATCTGAGACCTGATACAGTGAGATCCTGCTGCCCACAACAAACTCTGAGCCCTGAAACAGTGAGACACTGCTGGCCACAACAAACACTGAAACGTGAAACAGTGAGAAACTGATTGCCACAACACACTCTGAGAACTGAGGCAGTGAGATACTGCAGGCCACAACAGACTCTGAGGCCTGAGAACATTGAGATACAGCTGGCCACAACACACTCTGAGACCTGAAACAGTGAGATACTGCTGGCCACAACAGACTCTGAGACCTGAACATGTGAGATACTGCTGTCCACAACAGACCCTGACTCCTGAAACAATGAGATACTCCTGGCAACAACAGACTCTGAGACCTGAAACAGTAGATACGGCTGCCAACAACAGAGTCAGAGCCCTGAGAAGATTGAGATACTGCCGTCCAATACAGACTCTGAGCCTGAGAACATTGAGATACTGCTGGCCACCACAGACTCTGAGCCCTGAGTACATTGAGATACTGCTGGCCAAAACACAATCTGAGACCTGAAACTGTGAGATACTGCTGGCCACAACAGACCCTCACCCCTGAAACAGTGAGATACTGCTGGCAAGAACAGACAAAGAGCCCTGAAAAAATTGTGATACTGCTGGATGCAACAGACTCTGAGGCCTGAGAACATTGAGATACAGCTGGCCACAACAGACTCTGAGAATTGAAACAGTGAGATCCTGTTGCCCACAACGGACTCTGAGCCCTGAAACAGTGAGATACTGATTGCCAGAACACACTCTGTGAACTGAGACAGTGAGATATTGCTGGCCACAACAGTCTCTGAGACCTGAAACAGTGAGATACTGCTGGCCAAAACAGACCCTGAGACCTGAAACAGTGAGATACTGCTGGCCACAACAGACTCTGAGACCTGAAACATTGAGATACTGCTGGCCACAACAGACCCTGACACCTGAAACAGTGAGATACTGCTGGCCACAACAGACCCTGACACCTGAAACAGTGAGATACTGCTGGCAACAACAGACCCTGAGACCTGAAACAGTGAGATACTGCTGGCAACAACAGACTCTGAGCCCTGAGAACATTGAGATACTGCTGGCCACTACAGACTCTGAGCCCTGAGAACATTGAGATACTGCTGGCCACAACAGACTCTGAGACCTGAAACAGTGAGATACTGCTGGCCACAACAGACTCTGAGACCTGAAACAGTGAGATACTGCTGGCAAGAACAGACAAAGAGCCCTGAAAACATTGTGATACTGCTGGCTGCAACAGACTCTGAGACCTGAGAACATTGAGATACGGCTGTCTACAACAGACTCTGAGAACTGAAACAGTGAGATACTGGTGGACACAGCAGACTGTGAGACCTGAAACAGTGAGAAACTGACTGGATACAAAACACTTATAGACCTGAGAACATTGAGATACAGCTGGCCACAACAGACTCTGAGGCCTGAGAACATTGAGATACTGCTGGCCACAACAGACTCTGAGGCCTGAAACAGTGAGATACTGCTGGCCACAACAGACTCTGAGACCTGAAACAGTGAGATACTGCTGGACATAACTGACTCTGCGACCTGCGAACATTGAGATACTGCTGGCCTCAACAGACACTGAGAATTGAAACAGTGAGATCCTGCTGCCCACAACAGACTCTGAGACCTGAAACACTGAGGTACTGCTGGCAACAACAGACGCTGAGACCTGAAGCAGTGAGATACTGCTGCCAACAACAGAGTCAGAGCCCTGAGAAGATTGAGATACCACTGTGCACTACAGACTCTGAGCCCTGAGAACATTGAGATACTGCTGGCCACAACAGACTCTGAGACCTGAAACAGTGAGATACTGCTGGCCACAACAAACTCTGAAACGTGAAACAGTGAGATACTGATTGCCACAACACACTCTGACACATGAGAACATTGAGATTCTGCTATCCACAACAGACTCTGAGTCCTGATACAGTGAGATACTGCTGGCCAAAACACAATCTGAGACCTGAAACAGTGAGATACTGCTGGCCACAACAGACTCTGAGACCTGCGAACTTTGAGATACTGCTGTCCACAACAGACCCTGACACCTGAAACAATGAGATACTCCTGGCCACAACAGACTCTGAGACCTGAAACATTGAAATACTGCTGGATACAACTGACTCTGAAACATGAAACAGTGAGATACTGCTGCCCACAACAGACTCTGAGGCCTGAGAACATTGAGATGCAGCTGGGCACAACACACTCTGAGACCTGAAACAGTGAGATACTGCTGTCCACAACAGACCCTGACACCTGAAACAATGAGATACTCCTGGCCACAACAGACTCTGAGACCTGAAACATTGAAATACTGCTGGATACAACTGACTCTGAGACCTGAAACAGTGAGATACTGCTGCCCACAACAGACTCTGAGACCTGAAACAGTGAGATACTGCTGCCAACAACAGAGTCAGAGCCCTGAGAACATTGAGATATTGCTGGCCACAACAGTCTCTGAGCCCTGATACAGTGAGATACTGCTGGCCAAAACACAATCTGAGACCTGAACTTGTGAGATACTGCTGTCCACAACAGACCCTGACACCTGAAACAATGAGATACTCCTGGCAAGAACAGACAAAAAGCCCTGACAACATTGTGATACTGCTGGCCACAACAGACTCTGACACCTGAGAACATTGAGATTCTGCTGTCTACAACAGACTCTGAGAACTGAAACAGTGAGATACTGCTGGACACAACAGACTCTGAGACATGAAACAGTGAGGTACTGCTGGCCACAACAGACTCTGAGGCCTGAGAACATTGAGATACTGCTGGCCACAACAGACTCTGAGGCCTGAGAACATTGAGATACTGCTGGCCACAACAGTCTCTGAGGCCTGAAACAGTGAGATACTGCTTGCCACAACACACTCTGAGACCTGAAACAGTGAGAAGCTGCTGGACATAACAGACTCTGCGACCTGCGAACATTGAGATACTGCTGGCCTCAACAGACACTGAGAATTGAAACAGTGAGATCCTGCTGCCCACAACAGACTCTGAGCCCTGAAACAGTGAGACACTGCCGGCCACAACAAACTCTGAGACATGAAACAGTGAGATACTGATTGCCACAACACACTCTGAGACCTGAAACAGTGAGATACTGCTGGCCACAACAGACTCTGAGCCCTGAGAACATTGAGATACAGCTGGCCACAACACACTCTGAGACCTGAAACAGTGAGATACTGCTGGCCACAACAGACTCTGAGAACTGAAACAATGAGATACTGCTGGACACAACTGACTCTGCAACCTGCGAAAATTGAGATACTGCTGGCCTCAACATACACTGAGAATTGAAACAGTGAGATCCTGCTGGCCACAACAGACTCTGAGACCTGAAACAGTGAGATACTGCTGCCCACAACAAACTCTGAGACATGAAACAGGGAGATACTGCTGCCCACAACAGACTCTGAGGCCTGCGAACATTGAGATACAGCTGAGCACAACACACTCTGAGACCTGAAAGAGTGAGACACTGCTGGCCACAACAAACTCGGAGACATGAAACACTGAGGTACTGCGGGCAACAACAAACGCTGAGACCTGAAACATTGAGATACTGCTGGCCTCAACAGACACTGAGAATTGAAACAGTGAGATCCTGCTGCCCAGAACAGACTCTGAGACCTGATACAGTGAGGTACTGATGGCAAGAACAGAGTCAGAGCTTTGAGTAGATTGAGATACTGCTGGCCACCGCAGACTCTGAGCCCTGAGAACATTGAGATACTGCTGGCAACAACAGACTCTGAGACCTGAAACCATGAGATACTGCTGGCCACAACAGACTCTGAGACCTGAAACAGTGAGATACTGCTGGCAAGAACAGACAAAGAGCCCTGAAAACATTGTGATACTGCTGGCTGCAACAGATTCTGAGCCCTGAGAACATTGAGATACGGCTGTCTACAACAGACTCTGAGACCTGAAACAGTGAGAACCTGCTGGACATAACAGACTGTGAGACCTGAAACAGTGAGAAACTGACTGGATACGAAACACTTATAGACCTGAGAACATTGAGATACAGCTGGCCACAACAGACTCTGAGGCCTGAGAACATTGAGATACTGCTGGCCACAACAAACCCTGAGACCTGAAACAGTGAGATTCTGCTGGCCACAACAGACTCTGAGACCTGAAACAGTGAGATACTGCTGGCCACAACAGACTCTGAGACCTGAAACAGTGAGATACTGCTGGCCACAACAGACTCTGAGACCTGAGAACATTGAGATACTGCTGGCCTCAACAGACACTGAGAATTGAAACAGTGAGATCCTGCTGCCCACTACAGATTCTGAGCCCTGAAACAGTGAGACACTGCTGGCAAGAACAGACCATGACACCTGAAACAATGAGATACCTCTGGCCACAACAGACTCTGAGACCTGAAACAGTGAGATACTGCTGGCCACAACAGACTCTGAGCCCTGAGAACATTGAGATACTGCTGTCTACAACAGACTCTGAGAACTGAAACAGTGAGATACTGCTGGACACAACAGACTCTGAGCCCTGAAACAGTGAGATACTGCTGTCCACAACAGACTCTGAGACCTGAAACAGTGAGGTACTGCTGGCAACAACAGACGCTGAGACCTGAAACAGTGAGATACTGCTGCCAACAACAGAGTCAGAGCCCTGAGAAGATTGAGATACTGCTGTGCACTACAGACTCTGAGCCCTGAGAACATTGAGATACTGCTGGCCACCACAGACTCTGAACCCTGAGTACATTGAGATACTGCTGGCCAAAACACAATCTGAGACCTGAAACAGTGAGATACTGCTGGCCACAACAGACTTTGAGCCCTGAAACAGTGAGACACTGCTGGCCACAACAAACTCTGAGACATGAAACAGTGAGATACTGCTGGCAAGAACAGACAAAGAGCCCTGAAAACATTGAGATACTGCTGGCCACAACAGACCCTGACACCTGAAACAGTGAGATACTGCTGGCCACAACAGACTCTGAGAACTGAAACAGTGAGATACTGATTGCCACCACACACTCTGTGAACTGAGACAGTGAGATACTGCTGGCCACAACAGTCTCTGAGCCCTGAAACAATGAGATACTGCTGGCCAAAACACATTCTGAGACCTGAACTTGTGAGATACTGCTCTCCACAACAGACCCTGACATCTGAAACAATGAGATACTGCTGGCCACAACAGACTCTGAGACCTGAAACAGTGAGATACTGCTGCCCAGAACAGACTCTGAGACCTGAAATAGTGAGGTACTGCTGGTAAGAACAGACGCTGAGACCTGAAGCAGTGAGATACTGCTGCCAACAACAGAGTCTGAGCTTTGAGAAGATTGAGATACTGCTGGCCACCGCAGACTCTGAGCCCTGAGTACATTGAGATACTGCTGGCCAAAACACAATCTGAGACCTGAAACAGTGAGATACTGCTGGCCACAACAGACCCTGACACCTGAAACAGTGAGATACTGCTGGCAAGAACAGACAAAGAGCCCTGAAAACATTGTGATACTGCTGGCCACAACAGACTCTGACACCTGAGAACATTGAGATACTGCTGTCTACAACAGACTCTGAGAACTGAAACAGTGAGATTCTGCTATCCACAACAGACTCTGAGTCCTGATACAGTGAGATACTGCGTGGCTACGAAACAATCATAGCCCTGAGAACATTGTGATACTGCTGGCCACAACGGACTCTGAGGCCTGAGAACATTGAGATACTGCTGGCCACAACAGACTCCGAGGCCTGAAACATTGAAATACCGCTGGACACAACACACTCTGAGACATGAAACAGTGAGATACTGATGGCCACAACAGACTCTGAGACCTGCGAACATTGAGATACTGCTGGCCACAACAGACTCTGAGACCTGAAACAGTGAGATACTGCTGGCCACAACAGACTCTGAGCCCTGAAACAGTGAGACACTGCTGGCCACAACAGACTCTGAGAACTGAAACAGTGAGATACTGCTTGCCACAACACACTCTGAGACATGAAACAGTGAGATACTGCTGGCCACAACAGACTCTGAGGCCTGAGAACATTGAGATACAGCTGGGCACAACACACTCTGAGACCTGAAACAGTGAGATACTGCTGGACACAACAGACTCTGAGACATGAAACAGTGAGATACTGCTGGCCACAACAGACTCTGAGACCTGAGAACATTGAGATACTGCTGGCCACAACAGACACTGAGAATTGAAACAGTGAGATACTGCTGTCCACAACAGACTCTGACACCTGAAACAAAGAGATACTGCTGGCAACAACAGACGCTGAGACCTGAAACAGTGAGATACTGCTGCCAACAACAGAGTCAGAGCCCTGAGAAGATTGAGATACTGCCGTCCACTACAGACTCTGAGCCCTGAGAACATTGAGATACTGCTGGCCACCACAGACTCTGAGCCCTGAGTACATTGAGATACTGCTGGCCAAAACACAATCTGAGACCTGAAACTGTGAGATACTGCTGGCCACAACAGACCCTGACCCCTGAAACAGTGAGATACTGCTGGCAAGAACAGACAAAGAGCCCTGAAAAAATTGTGATACTGCTGGATGCAACAGACTCTGAGGCCTGAGAACATTGAGATACAGCTGGCCACAACACACTCTGAGACCTGATACACTGAGGTCCGGCTGCCCACAACAGACTCTGAGCCCTGAAACAGTGAGATACAGCTGCCCACAACAAACTCTGAGACATGAAACACTGAGATACTGCTGGACACAATTGACTCTGAGACCTGCGAATATTGAGATACTGCTGGCCACAACACACTCTGAGACCTGAAACAGTGAGATACTGCTGGCCACAACAGACTCTGAGACCTGAAACAGTGAGATACTGCTGGCCACAACAGACTCTGAGACCTGAAACAGTGAGATACTGCTGGCCACAACAGACTCTGAGGCCTGAGAACATTGAGATACAGCTGGGCACAACACACTCTGAGACCTGAAACAGTGAGATACTGCTGGCCACAACAGACTCTGAGCCCTGAAACAGTGAGATACTGCTGGCCACAACAGACTCTGAGAACTGAAACAGTGAGATACTGATTGCCACCACACACTCTGTGAACTGAGACAGTGAGATACTGCTGGCCACAATAGACTCTGAGCCCTGAGAACTTTGAGATACGGCTGGGCACAACACACTCTGAGACCTGAAACAGTGAGATACTGCTGGCCACAACAGACTCTGAGACATGAAACAGTGAGATACTGCTGGACACAACTGACTCTGCAACCTGCGAAAATTGAGATACTGCTGGCCACAACAGACTCTGAGGCCTGAGAACATTGAGATACTGCTGGCCACAACAGACTCTGAGACCTGAAACAGTGAGATACTGCTGGCCACAACAGACTCTGAGCCCTGAAACAGTGAGATACTGCTGGCCACAACAGACTCTGAGACCTGAAACATTGAGATACTGCTGGACACAACAGACTCTGAGACATGAAACAGTGAGATACTGCTGCCCACAACAGACTCTGAGCCCTGAAACAGTGAGACACTGCTGGGCACAACACACTTTGAGGACTGAGGCAGTGAGATACTGCTGGCCACAGCAGACTCTGACACCTGAGAACATTGAGATTCTGCTGGCCACAACAGACCCTGACACCTGAAACAGTGAGATACTGCTGGCCACAACAGACCCTGACACCTGAAACAGTGAAATACTCCTGGCCACAACAAACCCTGAGACCTGAAACAGTGAGATTCTGCTGGCCACAACAGACTCTGAGACCTGAAACAGTGAGATACTGCTGCCAACAACAGAGTCAGAGCCCTGAGAAGATTGAGATACCACTGTGCACTACAGACTCTGAGCCCTGAGAACATTGAGATACTGCTGGCCACAACAGACTCTGAGCCCTGAAACAGTGAGATACTGCTGGCCAAAACACAATCTGAGACCTGAAACTGTGAGATACTGCTGGCCACAACAGACCCTGACACCTGAAACAGTGAGATACTGCTGGCCACAACAGACTCTGAGACCTGAAACAGTGAAATACTCCTGGCAACAACGGACTCTGAGACCTGAAACAGTGAGATGCTGCTGGCCACAACAGACTCTGAGACCTGCTGAGATACAGCTGGCCACAACAGACTCTGAGGCCTGAGAACATTGAGATACTGCTGGCCACAACAGACTCTGACACCTGAAACAGTGAGATACTGCTGGCAAGAACAGACAAAGAGCCCTGAAAACATTGTGATACAGCTGGCCACAAAACACTCTGAGACCTGAAACAGTGAGATACTGCTGGCAAGAACAGACAAAGAGCCCTGAAAACATTGTGATACAGCTGGCCACAAAACACTCTGAGACCTGAAACAGTGAGATACTGCTGGCCACAACAAACTCGGAGACATGAAACACTGAGGTACTGCGGGCAACAACAAACGCTGAGACCTGAAACAATGAGATACTGCTGGCCACAACAGACTCTGAGACCTGAAACAGTGAGATACTGCTGGCCACAACAGACTCTGACACCTGAAACAGTGAGATACTGCTGGCCACAACAGACTCTGAGACCTGAAACAGTGAGATACTGCTGGCCACAACAGACTCTGAGCCCTGAAACAGTGAGACACTGCTGGGCACAACAAACTCTGAGGCATGAAACTGTGAGATACTGCCGCCCACGACAGACTCTGAGGCCTGAGAACATTGAGGTACAGCTGGCCACAACACACTCTGAGACCTGAAACAGTGAGATACTGCTGGACACAACAGACTCTGAGACCTGAAACAGTGAGATACTGCTGGCCACAACAGACTCTGAGGCCTGAGAACATTGAGATACTGCTGGCCACAACAGACTCTGAGACCTGAAACAGTGAGATACTGCTGGCCACAACAGACTCTGAGACCTGAAACAGTGAGGTACTGCTGGCAACAACAGACGCTGAGACCTGAAGCAGTGAGATACTGCTGCCAACAACAGAGTCAGAGCCCTGAGAACATTGAGATACTGCTGGCCACCACAGACTCTGAGCCCTGAGTACATTGAGATACTGCTGGCCAAAACACAATCTGAGACCTGAAACAGTGAGATACTGCTGGCCACAACAGACCCTGACACCTGAAACAGTGAGATACTGCTGGCAAGAACAGACAAAGAGCCCTGAAAACATTGTGCTACTGCTGGCTGCAACAGACTCTGAGACCTGAGAACATTGAGATACGGCTGTCTACAACAGACTCTGAGAACTGAAACAGTGAGATACTGGTGGACACAGCAGACTGTGAGACCTGAAACAGTGAGAAACTGACTGGATACAAAACACTCTGAGACCTGAGAACATTGAGATACAGCTGGCCACAACAGACTCTGAGGCCTGAGAACATTGAGATACTGCTGGCCACAACAGACCCTGAGACCTGAAACAGTGAGATACTGCTGGCCACAACAGACTCTGAGACCTGAAACAGTGAGATACTGCTGGCCACAACAGACTCTGAGACCTGAAACAGTGAGATACTGCTGGCCACAACAGACTCTGAGACCTGAAACAGTGAGATACTGCTGGCAAGAACAGACAAAAAGCCCTGACAACATTGTGATACAGTTGGCCACAACGCACTCTGAGACCTGAAACACTGAGGTACTGCTGGCAACAACAGACGCTGAGACCTGAAGCAGTGAGATACTGCTGCCAACAACAGAGTCAGAGCCCTGAGAAGATTGAGATACCACTGGCCACAACAGACTCTGAGCCCTGAGAACATTGAGATACTGCTGGCCACAACAGACTCTGAGACCTGAAACAGTGAGATACTGCTGGACATAACTGACTCTGCGACCTGCGAACATTGAGATACTGCTGGCCAAAACACAATCTGAGACCTGAAACAGTGAGATACTGCTGCCCACAACAGACTCTGAGCCCTGAAACAGTGAGACACTGCTGGGCACAACAAACTCTGAGACATGAAACAGTGAGATACTGCTGGCCACAACAGACTCTGAGACCTGAAACAGTGAGATACTGCTGGCCACAACAGACTCTGAGCCCTGAGAACATTGAGATACTGCTGGCCACAACAGACTCTGAGACCTGAAACATTGAGATACTGCTGGCCACAACACAGTCTGAGACCTGAAACTGTGAGATACTGCTGGCCACAACAGACCCTGACACCTGAAACAGTGAGATACTGCTGGCCACAACAGACTCTGAGACCTGAAACAGTGAGATACTGCTGGCCACAACAGACTCTGAGACCTGAAACAGTGAGATACTGCTGGCCACAACAGACTCTGAGCCCTGAAACAATGAGATACTGCTGGCCAAAACACAATCTGAGACCTGAAAGAGTGAGATACTGCTGGCCACAACAGACTCTGAGACCTGAAACAGTGAGGTACTGCTGGTAAGAACAGACGCTGAGACCTGAAGCAGTGAGATACTGCTGCCAACAACAGAGTCAGAGCTTTGAGAAGATTGAGATACTGCCGTCCACTACAGACTCTGAGCCCTGAGAACATTGAGATACTGCTGGCCACCACAGACTCTGAGCCCTGAGTACATTGAGATACTGCTGGCCAAAACACAATCTGAGACCTGAAACTGTGAGATACTGCTGGCCACAACAGACCCTGACACCTGAAACAGTGAGATACTGCTGGCAAGAACAGACAAAGAGCCCTGAAAAAATTGTGATACTGCTGGATGCAACAGACTCTGAGGCCTGAGAACATTGAGATACAGCTGGCCACAACACACTCTGAGACCTGAAACAGTGAGAACCTGCTGGACATAACAGACTCTGCGACCTGCGAACATTGAGATACTGCTGGCCACAACAGTCTCTGAGGCCTGAGAACATTGAGATACTGCAGGCCACAACACACTCTGAGACCTGCTTATATTGAGATACTGCTGGCCTCAACAGACACTGAGAATTGAAACAGTGAGATCCTGCTGCCCACAACAGACTCTGAGACGTGAAACAGTGAGACACTGCTGGCCACAACAAACTCGGAGACATGAAACACTGAGGTACTGCGGGCAACAACAAACGCTGAGACCTGAAACATTGAGATACTGCTGGCCACAACAGACTCTGAGACCTGAAACAGTGAGATACTGCTGGCAACAACAGACTCTGAGACCTGAAACAGTGAGATACTGCTGGCCACAACAGACTCTGAGGCCTGAGAACATTGAGATACAGCTGGCCACAACAGACTCTGAGACCTGAAACAGTGAGATACTGCTGGCCACAACAGACCCTGACACCTGAAACAGTGAGATACTGCTGGCCACAACAGACTCTGAGACCTGAAACAGTGAGATACTGCTGGCCACAACAGACTCTGAGAATTGAAACAGTGAGATACTGCTGCCACAACAGACTCTGAGACCTGAAACAGTGAGATACTGCTGGCCACAACAGACTCTGAGACCTGAAACAGTGAGATACTGCTGCCCACAACAGACTCTGAGCCCTGAAACAGTGAGATACTGCTGGCCACAACAGACTCTGAGACCTGAAACAGTGAGATACTGCTGGCCACAACAGACTCTGAGCCCTGAGAACATTGAGATACAGCTGGCCACAACACACTCTGAGACCTGAAACAGTGAGATACTGCTGGCCACAACAGACTCTGAGACCTGAAACAGTGAGATACTGCTGGCAAGAACAGACAAAGAGCCCTGAAAACATTGTGATACTGCTGGCTGCAACAGACTCTGAGCCCTGAGAACATTGAGATACAGCTGGCCACAACACACTCTGAGACCTGAAACAGTGAGATACTGCTGGCCACAACAGACTCTGAGGCATGAAACAGTCAGAACCTGCCGGACATAACTGACTCTGCGACCTGCGAACTTTGAGATACTGCTGGCCTCAACAGACACTGAGACCTGAAACAGTGAGACACTGCTGGCCACAACAGGCTCTGAGACCTGAAACAGTGAGATACTGCTGGCCACAACAAACTCTGAGACATGAAACAGTGAGATACTGCTGCCCACAACAGACTCTGAGCCCTGAAACAGTGAGATACTGCTGCCCACAACAGACTCTGAGACCTGAAACAGTGAGATACTGCTGGCCACAACAGACTCTGAGCCCTGAAAACATTGAGATACAGCTGGCCACAACAGACCCTGACACCTGAAACAGTGAGATACTGCTGGTCACAACAGACCCTGACACCTGAAACAGTGAAATACTCCTGGCAACAACGGACTCTGAGACCTGCGAATATTGAGATACTGCTGGCCTCAACAGACACTGAGAATTGAAACAGTGAGATCCTGCTGCCCAGAACAGATTCTGAGACCTGATACAGTGAGGTACTGCTGGCAAGAACAGACGCTTAGACCTGAAGCAGTGAGATACTGCTGCCAACAACAGAGTCAGAGCCCTGAGAACATTGAGATACTGCTGGCCACCACAGACTCTGAGCCCTGAGTACATTGAGATACTGCTGGCCAAAACACAATCTGAGACCTGAAACTGTGAGATACTGCTGGCCACAACAGACTCTGAGACCTGAAACAGTGAGATACTGCTGGCAAGAACAGACAAAGAGCCCTGAAAACATTGTGCTACTGCTGGCTGCAACAGACTCTGAGACCTGAGAACATTGAGATACGGCTGTCTACAACAGACTCTGAGAACTGAAACAGTGAGATACTGCTGGACACAGCAGACTGTGAGACCTGAAACAGTGAGAAACTGACTGGCTACGAAACACTCATAGACCTGAGAACATTGAGATACAGCTGGCCACAACAGACTCTGAGGCCTGAGAACATTGAGATACTGCTGGCCACAACAGACTCTGAGACCTGAAACAGTGAGATACTGCTGGCCACAACAGACTCTGAGACCTGAAACAGTGAGATACTGCTGGCCACAACAGACCCTGACACCTGAAACAGTGAGATACTGCTGGCCACAACAGACTCTGAGACCTGAAACATTGAGATACTGCTGGCCACAACACACTCTGAGACCTGAAACAGTGAGATACTGCTGGCCACAACAGACTCTGAGCCCTGAAACAGTGAGACACTGCTGGCCACAACAAACTCTGAGAACATGAAACAGTGAGATACTGATTGCCACAACACACTCTGAGACCTGAAACAGTGAGATACTGCTGGCCACAACAGACTCTGAGGCCTGAGAACATTGAGATACAGCTGAGCACAATACACTCTGAGACCTGAAAGAGTCAGGTACTGCTGGCCACAACAGACTCTGAGCCCTGAAACAGTGAGATACTGCTGGCCACAACAGACTCTGAGACCTGAAACAGTGAGGTACTGCTGGCAACAACAGACGCTGAGACCTGAAGCAGTGAGATACTGCTGCCAACAACAGAGTCAGAGCCCTGAGAAGATTGAGATACCGCTGTGCACTACAGACTCTGAGCCCTGAGAACATTGAGATACTGCTGGCCACCACAGACTCTGAACCCTGAGTACATTGAGATACTGCTGGCCAAAACACAATCTGAGACCTGAAACTGTGAGATACTGCTGGCCACAACAGACCCTCACCCCTGAAACAGTGAGATACTGCTGGCAAGAACAGACAAAGAGCCCTGAAAACATTGAGATACTGCTGGATACAACAGACTCTGAGGCCTGAGAACATTGAGATACAGCTGGCCACAACACACTCTGAGACCTGAAACAGTGAGATCCTGCTGCCCACAACAGACTCTGAGCCCTGAAACAGTGAGACACTGCTGGCCACAACAGACTCTGAGAACTGAAACAGTGAGATACTGATTGCCACCACACACTCTGTGAACTGAGACAGTGAGATACTGCTGGCCACAACAGACTCTGACACCTGAGAACATTGAGATTCTGCTATCTACAACAGACTCTGAGGCCTGAGAACACTGAGATACTGCTGGCCACAACAGACTCTGAGACATGAAACAGTGAGATACTGCTGGACACAACTGACTCTGCAACCTGCGAAAATTGAGATACTGCTGGCCTCAACATAGACTGAGAATTGAAACAGTGAGATCCTGCTGCCAACAACAGGCTCTGAGACCTGAAACAGTGAGACTCTGCTGGCCACAACAGACCCTGACACCTGAAACAGTGAGATACTGCTGGCCACAACAGACCCTGACACCTGAAACAGTGAAATACTCCTGGCAACAACGGACTCTGAGACCTGAAACAGTGAGATACTGCTGGCCACAACAGACTCTGAGACCTGAGAACATTGAGATACAGCTGGCCACAACACACTCTGAGACCTGAAACAGTGAGATACTGCTGGCCACAACAGACTCTGAGACCTGAAACAGTGAGATACTGCTGGCCACAACAGACTCTGACACCTGAGAACATTGAGATACGGCTGTCTACAACAGACTCTGAGAACTGAAACAGTGAGATACTGCTGCTCACAACAGGCTCTGAGACCTGAAACAGGGAGACACTGCTGTCCACAACAAACTCTGAGACATGAAACAGTGAGATACTGCTGCCCGCAACAGACTCTGAGCCCTGAAACAGTGAGACACTGCTGCCCACAACAAACTCTGAGCCCTGAAACAGTGAGATACTGCTGCCCACAACAGACTCTGAGTGCTGAGAACATTGAGATACAGCTGGCCACAACACACTCTGAGACCTGAAAGAGTGAGATACTGCTGGCCACAACAGACTCTGAGACCTGAAACAGTGAGATACTGCTGGCCACAACAGACTCTGAGGCCTGAGAACATTGAGATACAGCTGGCCACAACAGACACTGAGAATTGAAACAGTGAGATCCTTCTGCCCACAACACACTCTGAGACCTGAAAGAGTGAGGTACTGCTGGCAAGAACAGACGCTTAGACCTGAAGCAGTGAGATACTGCTGCCAACAACAGAGTCAGAGCTTTGAGAAGATTGAGATACTGCTGGCCACCGCATACTCTGAGCCCTGAGTACATTGAGATACTGCTGGCTAAAATACAATCTGAGACCTGAAACTGTGAGATACTGCTGGCCACAACAGACTCTGAGACCTGAAACAGTGAGATACTGCTGGCAAGAACAGACAAAGAGCCCTGAAAACATTGTGCTACTGCTGGCTGCAACAGACTCTGAGACCTGAGAACATTGAGATACGGCTGTCTACAACAGACTCTGAGAGCTGAAACAGTGAGATACTGGTGGACACAGCAGACTGTGAGACCTGAAACAGTGAGAAACTGATTGGATACAAAACACTTATAGACCTGAGAACATTGAGATACAGCTGGCCACAACAGACTCTGAGGCCTGAGAACATTGAGATACTGCTGGCCACAACAGACTCTGAGACCTGAAACATTGAGATACTGCTGGCCACAACAGACTCTGAGACCTGAAACAGTGAGATACTGCTGGCCACAACAGACTCTGAGACCTGAAACAGTGAGATACTGCTGGACACAACAGACCCTGACACCTGAAACAGTGAGATACTGCTGGCAACAACATACACTGAGAATTGAAACAGTGAGATCCTGCTGCCCACAACAAACTCTGAGCCCTGAAACAGTGAGACACTGCTGGCCACAACAAACGCTGAAACGTGAAACAGTGAGATACTGATTGCCACAACACACTCTGAGAACTGAGGCAGTGAGATACTGCTGGCCACAACAGACTCTGAGGCCTGAGAACATTGAGATACTGCTGGCCACAACAGACTCTGAGACCTGAAACAGTGAGATACTGCTGGCCACAACAGACTCTGAGCCCTGAAACAGTGAGATACTGCTGGCCACAACAGACTCTGAGACCTGAAACAGTGAGGTACTGCTGGCAACAACAGACGCTGAGACCTGAAACAGTGAGATACTGCTGCCAACAACAGAGTCAGAGCCCTGAGAAGATTGAGATACCACTGTGCACTACAGACTCTGAGCCCTGAGAACATTGAGATACTGCTGGCCACCACAGACTCTGAACCCTGAGTACATTGAGATACTGCTGGCCAAAACACAATCTGAGACCTGAAACAGTGAGATACTGCTGGCCACAACAGACCCTTACCCCTGAAACAGTGAGATACTGCTGGCAAGAACAGACAAAGAGCCCTGAAAACATTGAGATACTGCTGGATACAACAGACTCTGAGGCCTGAGAACATTGAGATACAGCTGGCCAGAACACACTCTGAGACCTGATACAGTGAGATCCTGCTGCCCACAACAGACTCTGAGCCCTGAAACAGTGAGACACTGCTGGCCACAACAAACTCTGAGACCTGAAACAGTGAGATACTGATTGCCACAACACACTCTGAGAACTGAGACAGTGAGATACTGCTGGCCACAACAGACTCTGACACCTGAGAACATTGAGATTCTGCTATCTACAACAGACTCTGAGGCCTGAGAACACTGAGATACTGCTGGCCACAACAGACTCTGAGACATGAAACAGTGAGATACTGCTGGACACAACTGACTCTGCAACCTGCGAAAATTGAGATACTGCTGGCCTCAACATAGACTGAGAATTGAAACAGTGAGATCCTGCTGCCAACAACAGGCTCTGAGACCTGAAACAGTGAGACTCTGCTGGCCACAACAGACTCTGAGACCTGAAACAGTGAGATACTGCTGCCCACAACAGACTCTGAGCCCTGAAACAATGAGACACTGCTGCCCACAACAAACTCCGAGACATTAATCAGTGAGATACTGCTGCCCACAACAGACTCTGAGTGCTGAGAACATTGAGATACAGCTGGCCACAACACACTCTGAGACCTGAAAGAGTGAGATACTGCTGGCCACAACAGACTCTGAGACATGAAACACTGAGATACTGCTGGACACAATTGACTCTGAGACCTGCGAATATTGAGATACTGCTGGCCTCAACAGACACTGAGAATTGAAACAGTGAGATCCTGCTGCCCAGAACAGACTCTGAGACCTGATACAGTGAGGTACTGCTGACAAGAACAGACGCTGAGACCTGAAGCAGTGAGATACTGCTGCCAACAACAGAGTCAGAGCTTTGAGAAGATTGAGATACTGCTGGCCACCGCAGACTCTGAGCCCTGAGTACATTGAGATACTGCTGGCCAAAACACAATCTGAGACCTGAAACTGTGAGATACTGCTGGCCACAACAAACTCTGAGACATGAAACAGTGAGATACTGCTGGCAAGAACAGACAAAGAGCCCTGAAAACATTGTGATACTGCTGGCTGCAACAGATTCTGAGCCCTGAGAACATTGAGATACGGCTGTCTACAACAGACTCTGAGAACTGAAACAGTGAGATACTGCTGGACACAACAGACTATGAGACCTGAAACAGTGAGAAACTGACTGGCTACGAAACACTCATAGACCTGAGAACATTGAGATACAGCTGGCCACAACAGACTCTGAGGCCTGAGAATATTGAGATACTGCTGCCCACAACAGACTCTGAGACCTGAAACATTGAGATACTGCTGGCCACAACAGACTCTGAGACCTGAAACAGTGAGATACTGCTGGCAACAACAGACTCTGAGACCTGAAACAGTGAGATACTGCTGGCCACAACAGACTCTGAGACCTGAAACAGTGAGATACTGCTGGCAAGAACAGACTCTGAGCCCTGAAACAGTGAGATACTGCTGGTCACAACACACCCTGAGACCTGAAACAGTGAGATACTGCTGGCCACAACGGACTCTGAGACCTGAAACAGTGAGATACTGCTGGCCACAACAGACTCTGAGAACTGAAACAGTGAGATACTGCTGGCCACAACAGTCTCTGAGCCCTGAAACAATGAGATACTGCTGGCCACAACAGACTCTGAGACCTGAAACAGTGAGATACTGCTGGACATAACAGACTCTGCGACCTGCGAACATTGAGATACTGCTGGCCTCAACAGACTCTGAGACCTGAAACAGTGAGATACTGCTGCCCACAACAGACTCTGAGACGTGAAACAGTGAGACACTGCTGGCCACAACAAACTCGGAGACATGAAACAGTGAGATACTGCTGGCCACAACAGACTCTGACACCTGAGAACATTGAGATTCTGCTATCTACAACAGACTCTGAGGCCTGAGAACACTGAGATACTGCTGGCCACAACAGTCTCTGAGGCCTGAGAACATTGAGATACAGCTGGCCACAACAGACTCTGAGACCTGAAACAGTGAGATACTGCTGCCCACAACAGACTCTGAGCCCTGAAACAGTGAGACACTGCTGGGCACAACACACTTTGAGGACTGAAACAGTGAGATACTGCTGGACACAACAGACTCTGAGACATGAAACAGTGAGATACTGCTGGCCACAACAGACTCTGAGGCCTGAGAACATTGAGATACTGCTGGGCACAACACACTCTGAGACCTGAAACAGTGAGATACTGCTGGCCACAACAGACTCTGAGACCTGAAACAGTGAGATACTGCTGCCCACAACAGACTCTGAGACCTGAAACAGTGAGGTACTGCTGGCAAGAACAGACGCTGAGACCTGAAACAGTGAGATACTGCTGCCAACAACAGAGTCAGAGCCCTGAGAGGATTGAGATACACCGTCCACTACAGACTCTGAGCCCTGAGAACATTGAGATACTGCTGGCCACCACAGACTCTGAGCCCTGAGTACATTGAGATACTGCTGGCCAAAACACAATCTGAGACCTGAAACTGTGAGATACTGCTGGCCACAACAGACCCTTACCCCTGAACGGTGAGATACTGCTGGCAAGAACGGACAAAGAGCCCTGAAAACATTGAGATACAGCTGGCCACAACAGACTCTGAGACCTGATACAGTGAGATCCTGCTGCCCACAACAGACTCTGAGCCCTGAAACAGTGAGACACTGCTGGCCACAACAGACTCTGAGAACTGAAACAGTGAGATACTGATTGCCACCACACACTCTGTGAACTGAGACAGTGAGATACTGCTGGCCACAACAGACTCTGACCTCTGAAACGGTGAGATACTGCTGGCAAGAACAGACAAAGAGCCCTGAGAACATTGAGATACAGCTGGCCACAACACACACTGAGACCTGATACACTGAGGTCCTGCTGCCCACAACAGACTCTGAGCCCTGCAACAGTGAGACACTGATTGCCAGAACATACTCTGAGAACTGTGACAGAGGGATATTGCTGTCCACAACAGTCTCTGAGCCCTGAAACAGTGAGATACAGCTGGCCACAAAGACTCTGAGACATGAAACAGTGAGATACTGCTGGACACAACTGACTCTGCGACCTGCGAAAATTGAGATACTGCTGGCCTCAACATACACTGAGAATTGAAACAGTGAGATCCTGCTGCCCACAACAGGCTCTGAGACCTGAAACAGTGAGACACTGCTGGCCACAACAAACTCTGAGACCTGAAACACTGAGATACTGCTGGCCACAACAGACTCTGAGACCTGAAACAGTGAGATACTGCTGGCCACAACAGACTCTGAGACCTGAGAACATTGAGATACGGCTGACCACAACAGACTCTGAGACCTGAAACATTGAGATACTGCTGGCCACAACAGACTCTGAGACCTGAAACAGTGAGATACTGCTGGCCACAACAGACCCTGACACCTGAAACAGTGAGATACTGCTGGCCACAACAGACTCTGAGACCTGAAACAGTGAGATACTGCTGGCCACAACACACTCTGAGACCTGAAAACATTGAGATACAGCTGGCCACAACAGACTCTGAGGCCTGAGAACATTGAGATACTGCTGGCCACAACAGACTCTGAGACCTGAAACAGTGAGATACTGCTGGCCACAACAGACTCTGAGACCTGAAACAGTGAGATACTGCTGGCCACAACGCACTCTGAGACCTGAAACACTGAGGTACTGCTGGCAACAACAGACGCTGAGACCTGAAGCAGTGAGATACTGCTGCCAACAACAGAGTCAGAGCCCTGAGAAGATTGAGATACCACTGTGCACTACAGACTCTGAGCCCTGAGAACATTGAGATACTGCTGGCCACCACAGACTCTGAACCCTGAGTACATTGAGATACTGCTGGCCAAAACACAATCTGAGACCTGAAACAGTGAGATACTGCTGGCCACAACAGATCCTTACCTCTGAAACGTTGAGATACTGCTGGCAAGAACAGACAAAGAGCCCTGAAAACATTGAGATACTGCTGGCCACAAAACAGTCTGAGACCTGATACAGTGAGATCCTGCTGCCCACAACAGACTCTGAGCCCTGAAACAGTGAGACACTGCTGGCCACAACAAACTCTGAGACATGAAACAGTGAGATAGTGATTGCCAGAAAACACTCTGAGAACTGAGACAGTGAGATATTGCTGGCCACAACAGTCTCTGAGCCCTGAAACAATGAGATACTGCTGGCCAAAACACATTCTGAGACCTGAACTTGTGAGATACTGCTCTCCACAACAGACCCTGACATCTGAAACAATGAGATACTGCTGGACACAACTGACTCTGCAACCTGCGAAAATTGAGATACTGCTGGCCTCAACATAGACTGAGAATTGAAACAGTGAGATCCTGCTGCCAACAACAGACTCTGAGACCTGAAACAGTGAGATTCTGCTGGCCACAACAGACTCTGAGACCTGAAACAGTGAGATACTGCTGCCCACAACAGACTCTGAGCCCTGAAACAGTGAGACACTGCTGCCCACAACAAACTCTGAGACATGAAACAGTGAGATACTGCTGCCCACAACAGACTCTGAGGCCTGAGAACATTGAGATACAGCTGGCCACAACACACTCTGAGACCTGAAACAGTGAGATACTGCTGGCCACAACAGACTCTGAGACCTGAAACAGTGAGATACTGCTGGACACAACAGACTCTGAGACCTGCGAATATTGAGATACTGCTGGCCTCAACAGACACTGAGAATTGAAACAGTGAGATCCTGCTGCCCAGAACAGACTCTGAGACCTGAAACAGTGAGGTACTGCTGGCAACAACAGACGCTGAGACCTGAAGCAGTGAGATACTGCTGCCAACAACAGAGTCAGAGCCCTGAGAAGATTGAGATACTGCTGGCCACCACAGACTCTGAGCCCTGAGTACATTGAGATACTGCTGGCCAAAACACAATCTGAGACCTGAAACTGTGAGATACTGCTGGCCACAACAAACTCTGAGACCTGAAACAGTGAGATACTGCTGGCAAGAACAGACAAAGAGCCCTGAGAACATTGAGATACTGCTGCCCACAACAGACTCTGAGCCCTGAGAACATTGAGATATTGCTGTCTACAACAGACTCTGAGAACTGAAACAGTGAGATACTGCTGGACACAACAGACTCTGAGACATGAAACAGTGAGGTACTGCTGCCCACGAAACACTCATAGACCTGAGAACATTGAGATACAGCTGGCCACAACAGACTCTGAGGCCTGAGAACATTGAGATACTGCTGGCCACAACAGACTCTGAGACCTGAAACAGTGAGATACTGCTGGCCACAACACACTCTGAGACCTGAAAGAGTGAGATCCTGCTGGCCACAACAGACTCTGAGACATGAAACTGTGAGATACTGCTGGCCACAACAGATCCTTACCTCTGAAACGGTGAGATACTGCTGGCAAGAACAGACAAAGAGCCCTGAGAACATTGAGATACAGCTGGCCACAAAACACTCTGAGACCTGAAACAGTGAAATACTCCTGCCCACAACAGACTCTGAGCCCTGCAACAGTGAGACACTGATTGCCAGAACATACTCTGAGAACTGTGACAGAGGGATATTGCTGGCCACAACAGTCTCTGAGCCCTGAAACAATGAGATACTGCTGGCCACAACAGACTCTGAGACCTGAAACAGTGAGATACTGCTGGCCACAACAGACTCTGACACCTGAGAACATTGAGATACTGCTGGCCACAACAGACTCTGAGACCTGAAACAGTGAGATACTGCTGGCCACAACAGACTCTGAGACCTGAAACAGTGAGATACTGCTCTCCACAACAGACCCTGACATCTGAAACAATGAGATACTCCTGGCAACAACAGACTCTGAGACCTGAAACAGTGAGATTCTGCTGGCCACAACAGACCCTGACACCTGAAACAGTGAGATACTCCTGGCCACAACAGACTCTGAGACCTGAAACATTGAAATACTGCTGGATACAACTGACTCTGAAACATGAAACAGTGAGATACTGCTGCCCACAACAGACTCTGAGCCCTGAAACAGTGAGATACTGCTGGCCACAACAAACTCTGAGACCTGAAACAGTGTGATACAGCTGGCCACAACGCACTCTGAGACCTGAAACACTGAGGTACTGCTGGCAACAACAGACGCTGAGACCTGAAGCAGTGAGATACTGCTGCCAACAACAGAGTCAGAGCCCTGAGAGGATTGAGATACTGCCGTCCACTACAGACTCTGAGCCCTGAGAACATTGAGATACTGCTGGCCACCACAGACTCTGAGCCCTGAGTACATTGAGATACTGCTGGCCAAAACACAATCTGAGACCTGAAACTGTGAGATACTGCTGGCCACAACAGATCCTTACCTCTGAAACGGTGAGATACTGCTGGCAAGAACAGACAAAGAGCCCTGAAAACATTGAGATACTGCTGGATGCAACAGACTCTGAGGCCTGAGAACATTGAGATACAGCTGGCCACAACACACTCTGAGACCTGATACACTGAGGTCCTGCTGCCCACAACAGACTCTGAGCCCTGAAACAGTGAGACACTGATTGCCAGAACACACTCTGAGAACTGTGACAGAGAGATATTGCTGTCCACAACAGTCTCTGAGCCCTGAAACAGTGAGATACAGCTGGCCACAAAGACTCTGAGACATGAAACAGTGAGATACTGCTGGACACAACTGACTCTGCGACCTGCGAAAATTGAGATACTGCTGGCCTCAACATACACTGAGAATTGAAACAGTGAGATCCTGCTGCCCACAACAGGCTCTGAGACCTGAAACAGTGAGATACTGCTGGCCACAACAGACTCTGAGACCTGAAACAGTGAGATACTGCTGGCCACAACAGACTCTGAGGCCTGAGAACATTGAGATACAGCTGGCCACAACAGACTCTGAGACCTGAAACAGTGAGATACTGCTGGCCACAACAGACTCTGAGACATGAAACACTGAGATACTGCTGGACACAACAGACTCTGAGGCCTGAGAACATTGAGATACTGCTGGCCACAACAGACTCTGAGACCTGAAACAGTGAGATACTGCTGGCCACAACAGACTCTGAGACCTGAAACAGTGAGATACTGCTGGACACAACTGACTCTGCGACCTGCGAAAATTGAGATACTGCTGGCCTCAACATACACTGAGAATTGAAACAGTGAGATCCTGCTGCCCACAACAGGCTCTGAGACCTGAAACAGTGAGACACTGCTGGCCACAACAGACTCTGAGACCTGAAACAGTGAGATACTGCTGCCCACAACAGACTCTGAGCCCTGAAACAGTGAGACACTGCTGCCCACAACAAACTCTGAGACATGAAACAGTGAGATACTGCTGCCCACAACAGACTCTGAGGCCTGAGAACATTGAGATACAGCTGGCCACAACACACTCTGAGACCTGAAACAGTGAGATACTGCTGGCCACAACAGTCTCTGAGACCTGAAACAATGAGATACTGCTGGCCACCACAGACTCTGAGACCTCCTTATATTGAGATACTGCTGGCCACAACAGACACTGAGAATTGAAACAGTGAGACACTGCTGGCCACAACAAACTCGGAGACATGAAACACTGAGATACTGCTGGCAACAACAGACTCTGAGACCTGATACAGTGAGATACTGCTGCCAACAACAGAGTCAGAGCTTTGAGAAGATTGAGATACTGCTGGCCACCGCAGACTCTGAGCCCTGAGTACATTGAGATACTGCTGGCCAAAATACAATCTGAGACCTGAAACTGTGAGATACTGCTGGCCACAACAGACTCTGAGACATGAAACAGTGAGATACTGCTGGCAAGAACAGACAAAGAGCCCTGAAAACATTGTGATACTGCTGGCTGCAACAGATTCTGAGCCCTGAGAACATTGAGATACGGCTGTCTACAACAGACTCTGAGAACTGAAACAGTGAGATACTGGTGGACACAGCAGACTGTGAGACCTGAAACAGTGAGAAACTGACTGGATACGAAACACTTATAGACCTGAGAACATTGAGATACAGCTGGCCACAACAGACTCTGAGGCCTGAGAACATTGAGATACTGCTGGCCACAACAGACTCTGAGACCTGAAACAGTGAGATACTGCTGGACACAACTGACTCTGCGACCTGCAAACATTGAGATACTGCTGGCCTCAACATACACTGAGAATTGAAACAGTGAGATCCTGCTGCCCACAACAAACTCTGAGCCCTGAAACAGTGAGACACTGCTGGCCACAACAAACGCTGAAACGTGAAACAGTGAGATACTGATTGCCACAACACACTCTGAGAGCTGAGGCAGTGAGATACTGCTGGCCACAACAGACTGTGAGGCCTGAGAACATTGAGATACAGCTGGCCACAACACACTCTGAGACCTGAAAGAGTGAGATACTGCTGGCCACAACAGACTCTTAGCACTGAAACAGTGAGATCCTGCTGCCCAGAACAGACTCTGAGACCTGAAACAGTGAGGTACTGCTGGCAAGAACAGACGCTGAGGCCTGAAAGAGTGAGATACTGCTGCCAACAACAGAGTCAGAGCTTTGAGAAGATTGAGATACCACTGTGCACTACAGACTCTGAGCCCTGAGAACATTGAGATACTGCTGGCCACCACAGACTCTGAACCCTGAGTACATTGAGATACTGCTGGCCAAAAGACAATCTGAGACCTGAAACTTTGTGATACTGCTGGCCACAACAGATCCTTACCTCTGAAACTGTGAGATACTGCTGGCCACAACAGATCCTTACCTCTGAAACTGTGAGATACTGCTGGCCACAACAGATCCTTACCTCTGAAACGGTGAGATACTGCTGGCAAGAACAGGAAAAGAGCCCTGAAAACATTGAGATACTGCTGGATGCAACAGACTCTGAGGCCTGAGAACATTGAGATACAGCTGGCCACAACACACTCTGAGACCTGATACACTGAGGTCCTGCTGCCCACAACAGACTCTGAGACCTGAAACCTTGAAATACTGATTGCCACAACACAGTGTGAGACCTGAAACTGTGAGATACTGCTGGCCACAACAGACCCTGACACCTGAAACAGTGAGATACTGCTGGCCACAACAGACTCTGAGAACTGAAACAGTCAGAACCTGCCGGACATAACTGACTCTGCGACCTGCGAACTTTGAGATACTGCTGGCCTCAACAGACACTGAGACCTGAAACAGTGAGACACTGCTGGCCACAAGAAACTCTGAGACATGAAACAGTCAGATACTGCTGGCAACAACAGACGCTGAGACCTGAAACAGTGAGATACTGCTGGCCACAACAGACCCTGACACCTGAAACAGTGAGATACTGCTGGAAAGAACAGCCAAAGAGCCCTGAAAACATTGTGATACTGATGGCCGAAACAGACTCTGAGCCCTGAGAACATTGAGATATGGCTGTCTACAGCAGACTCTGAGAACTGAAACAGTGAGATACTGCTGGACACAACAGACTGTGAGACCTGAAACAGCGAGAAACTGACTGGCTACGAAACACTCATAGACCTGAGAACATTGTGATACTGCTGGCCACAATGGACTCTGAGGCCTGAGAACATTGAGATACTGCTGGCCACAACAGACTCCGAGACCTGAAACATTGAAATACCGCTGGACACAACACACTCTGAGACATGAAACAGTGAGATACTGATGGACACAACTGACTCTGCGACCTGCGAACATTGAGGTACTGCTGGCCTCAACATACACTGAGAATTGAAACAGTGAGATCCTGCTGCCCACAACAGACTCTGAGCCTTGATACAGTGAGACACTGCTGGCCACAACAAATTCTGAAACGTGAAACAGTGAGATACTGATTGCCACAACACACTCTGAGAACTGAGGCAGTGAGATACTGCTGGCCACAACAGACTCTGAGGCCTGAGAACATTGAGATACAGCTGGCCACAACACACTCTGTGACCTGAAAGAGTGAGATACTGCTGGCCACAACAGACTCTGAGACATGAAACAGTGAGATACTGCTGGACACAACTGACTCTGCAACCTGCGAAAATTGAGATACTGCTGGCCTCAACATACACTGAGAATTGAAACAGTGAGATCCTGCTGCCCACAACAGGCTCTGAGACCTGAAACAGTGAGACTCTGCTGGCCACAACAAACTCTGAGACATGAAACAGTGAGATACTGCTGCCCACAACAGACTCTGAGCTTTGAGAACATTGAGATACAGCTGGCCACAACACACTCTGAGACCTGAAACAGTGAGATACTGCTGGCCACAACAGACTCTGAGACATGAAACAGTGAGATACTGCTGGACACAACTGACTCTGCAACCTGCGAAAATTGAGATACTGCTGGCCTCAACATACACTGAGAATTGAAACAGTGAGATCCTGCTGCCCACAACGGGCTCTGAGACCTGAAACAGTGAGACTCTGCTGGACAAAACAAACTCAGAGACATGAAATAGTGAGATACTGCTGCCCACAACAGACTCTGAGTGCTGAGAACATTGAGATACAGCTGGCCACAACACACTCTGAGACCTGAAAGAGTGAGATACTGCTGGCCACAACAGTCTCTGAGGCCTGAGAACATTGAGATACTGCAGGCCACAACACACTCTGAGACCTGCTTATATTGAGATACTGCTGGCCTCAACAGACACTGAGAATTGAAACATTGAGATACTGCTGGCCACCACAGACTCTGAGACCTGAAGCAGTGAGATACTGCTGGCAACAACAGAGTCAGAGCTTTGAGAAGATTGAGATACTGCTGGCCACAACAGACTCTGAGCCCTGAGTACATTGAGATACTGCTGGCCAAAACACAATCTGAGACCTGAACTTGTGAGATACTGCTGTCCACAACAGACCCTGAGACCTGAAACAGTGAGATACTGCTGGCAAGAACAGACAAAGAGCCCTGAAAACATTGTGATACTGCTGGCTGCAACAGACTCTGAGCCCTGAGAACTTTGAGATTTTGCTGTCTACAACAGACTCTGAGAACTGAAACAGTGAGATACTGCTGGACACAACAGACTCTGAGACCTGAAACAGTGAGAAACTGACTGGCTACGAAACAGTCATAGACCTGAGAACATTGAGATACAGCTGGCCACAACAGATTCTGAGGCCTGAAAACATTGGGATACAGCTGAGCACAACAGACTCTGAGACCTGAAACAGTGAGATACTGCTGGCCACAACAGACTCTGAGACCTGAAACAGTGAGATACTGCTGGCCACAACAGACTCTGAGACCTGAAACAGTGAGATACTGCTGGACACAACAGACTCTGAGACCTGAGAACATTGAGATACTGCTGGACACAACAGACTCTGAGACCTGAAACAGTGAGATCCTGCTGCCCACAACAGACTCTGAGCCCTGAAACAGTGAGACACTGCTGGCCACAACAAACTCTGAGAACATGAAACAGTGAGATACTGATTGCCACAACACACTCTGAGAACTGAGACAGTGAGATACTGCTGGCCACAACAGACTCTGAGGCCTGAGAACATTGAGATACTGCTGGGCACAACAGACTCTGAGACCTGAAACAGTGAGATACTGCTGGCCACAACAGACTCTGAGCCCTGAAACAGTGAGATACTGCTGCCCACAACAGACTCTGAGACCTGAAACAGTGAGGTACTGCTGGCAAGAACAGACGCTGAGACCTGAAACAGTGAGATACTGCTGCCAACAACAGAGTCAGAGCCCTGAGAAGATTGAGATACTGCCGTCCACTACAGACTCTGAGCCCTGAGAACATTGAGATACTGCTGGCCACCACAGACTCTGAGCCCTGAGTACATTGAGATACTGCTGGCCAAAACACAATCTGAGACCTGAAACTGTGAGATACTGCTGGCCACAACAGACCCTCACCTCTGAAACAGTGAGATACTGCTGGCCACAACAGACCCTCACCCCTGAAACAGTGAGATACTGCTGGCAAGAACAGACAAAGAGCCCTGAAAACATTGTGATACAGCTGGCCACAACGCACTCTGAGACCTGAAACAGTGAGATCCTGTTGCCCACAACGGACTCTGAGCCCTGAAACAGTGAGATACTGATTGCCAGAACACACTCTGTGAACTGAGACAGTGAGATATTGCTGGCCACAACAGACTCTGAGCCCTGAAACAGTGAGATACTGCTGGCCAAAACACACTCTGAGACCTGAAACAGTGAGATACTGCTGGCCACAACAGACCCTGAGACCTGAACATGTGAGATACTGCTGTCCATAACAGACACTGAGACCTGAAACAGTGAGATACTGCTGTCCACAACAGACTCTGAGACCTGAAACAGTGAGATACTGCTGGCCACAACAGACTCTGAGACCTGAAACAGTGAGATACTGTTGACAGCAACAGATACTGAGCCATAACAAGACTGGGATGCTGCTGGCCACAACACACTCTGAGACCTGAAAGAGTGAGATACTGCTGGCCACAACAGACTCTGAGACCTGAAACAGTGAGATACTGCTGGCAAGAACAGACAAAGAGCCCTGAAAACATTGTGATACAGCTGGCCACAACAGACTCTGAGACCTGAAACATTGAGATACTGCTGTCTACAACAGACTCTGAGAACTGAAACAGTGAGATACTGCTGGACACAACAGACTGTGAGACCTGAAACAGTGAGAAACTGACTGGCTACGAAACACTCATAGACCTGAGAACATTGAGATACTGCTGGCCACAACAGACTCTGAGGCCTGAGAACATTGAGATACTGCTGGCCACAACACACTCTGAGACATGAAACAGTGAGATATTGCTGGACAGAACTGACTCTGCGACCTGCGAACATTGAGATACTGCTGGCCTCAACATACACTGAGAATTGAAACAGTGAGATCCTGCTGCCCACAACAGACTCTGAGCTTTGATACAGTGAGACACTGCTGGCCACAACAAATTCTGAAACGTGAAACAGTGAGATACTGATTGCCACAACACACTCTGAGACCTGAAACAGTGAGATACTGCTGGCCACAACAGTCTCTGAGGCCTGAGAACATTGAGATACAGCTGGCCACAACACACTCTGAGACCTGATACACTGAGGTCCTGCTGCCCACAACAGACTCTGAGCCATGAAACAGTGAGACACTGATTGCCAGAACACACTCTGAGAACTGTGACAGAGAGATATTGCTGTCCACAACAGTCTCTGAGCCCTGAAACAGTGAGATACAGCTGGCCACAAAGACTCTGAGACATGAAACAGTGAGATACTGCTGGACACAACTGACTCCGCGACCTGCGAAAATTTAGATACTGCTGGCCTCAACATACACTGAGAATTGAAACAGTGAGATCCTGCTGCCCACAACAGACTCTGAGTGCTGAGAACATTGAGATACTGCTGGCCAAAACACAATCTGAGACCTGAAACAGTGAGATACTGCTGGCCACAACAGACTTTGAGCCCTGAAACAGTGAGACACTGCTGGCCACAACAAACTCTGTGACATGAAACAGTGAGATACTGATTGCCACAACACACTCTGAGAACTGAGGCAGTGAGATACTGCTGGCCACAACAGACTCTGAGGCCTGAGAACATTGAGATACAGCTGGCCACAACACACTCTGTGACCTGAAAGAGTGAGATACTGCCGTCCACTACAGACTCTGAGCCCTGAGAACATTGAGATACTGCTGGCCACCACAGACTCTGAGCCCTGAGTACATTGAGATACTGCTGGCCAAAACACAATCTGAGACCTGAAACTGTGAGATACTGCTGGCCACAACAGATCCTTACCTCTGAAACTGTGAGATACTGCTGGCCACAACAGATCCTTACCTCTGAAACGGTGAGATACTGCTGGCAAGAACAGACAAAGAGCCCTGAAAACATTGAGATACAGCTGGCCACAACACACACTGAGACCTGATACACTGAGGTCCTGCTGCCCACAACAGACTCTGAGCCCTGCAACAGTGAGACACTGATTGCCAGAACACACTCTGAGAACTGTGACAGAGAGATATTGCTGTCCACAACAGTCTCTGAGCCTTGAAACAGTGAGATACAGCTGGCCACAAAGACTCTGAGACATGAAACAGTGAGATACTGCTGGACACAACTGACTCTGCGACCTGCCAAAATTGAGATACTGCTGGCCTCAACAGACACTGAGAATTGAAACAGTGAGATCCTGCTGCCCAGAACAGACTCTGAGACCTGAAACAGTGAGGTACTGCTGGTAAGAACAGACGCTGAGACCTGAAGCAGTGAGATACTGCTGCCAACAACAGAGTCTGAGCTTTGAGAAGATTGAGATACTGCTGGCCACCGCAGACTCTGAGCCCTGAGTACATTGAGATACTGCTGGCCAAAATACAGTCTGAGACCTGAAACTGTGAGATACTGCTGGCCACAACAGACCCTTACCCCTGAAACAGTGAGATACTGCTGGAAAGAACAGCCAAAGAGCCCTGAAAACATTGTGATACTGATGGCCGAAACAGACTCTGAGCCCTGAGAACATTGAGATATGGCTGTCTACAGCAGACTCTGAGAACTGAAACAGTGAGATACTGCTGGACACAACAGACTGTGAGACCTGAAACAGCGAGAAACTGACTGGCTACGAAACACTCATAGACCTGAGAACATTGAGATGCTGCTGGCCATAACAGACTCCGAGTCCTGAAACATTGAAATACCGCTGGACACAACACACTCTGAGACATGAAACAGTGAGATACTGCTGGACACAACTGACTCTGCGACCTGCGAACATTGAGGTACTGCTGGCCTCAACATACACTGAGAATTGAAACAGTGAGATCCTGCTGCCCACAACAGACTCTGAGCCTTGATACAGTGAGACACTGCTGGCCACAACAAATTCTGAGACGTGAAACAGTGAGATACTGATTGCCACAACACACTCTGAGACCTGAAACAGTGAGATACTGCTGGCCACAACAGACTCTGAGGCCTGAGAACATTGAGATACAGCTGGCCACAACACACTCTGAGACCTGAAACAGTGAGACACTGCTGGCCACAACAAACTCTGAGACATGAAACAGTGAGATACTGATTGCCAGAACACACTCTGAGAACTGTGACAGAGAGATATTGCTGTCCACAACAGTCTCTGAGCCCTGAAACAGTGAGATACAGCTGGCCACAAAGACTCTGAGACATGAAACAGTGAGATACTGCTGGACACAACTGACTCCGCGACCTGCGAAAATTTAGATACTGCTGGCCTCAACATACACTGAGAATTGAAACAGTGAGATCCTGCTGCCCACAACAGACTCTGAGTGCTGAGAACATTGAGATACAGCTGGCCACAACACACTCTGAGACCTGAAACAGTGAGATACTGCTGCCCACAACAGACTCTGAGCCCTGAAACAGTGAGACACTGCTGGCCACAACAAACTCTGAGACATGAAACAGTGAGATACTGATTGCCACAACACACTCTGAGAACTGAAACAGTGAGATACTGCTGGCCACAACAGACTCTGAGGCCTGAGAACATTGAGATACTGCTGGCCACAACAGACTCTGAGACCTGAAACAATGAGATACTCCTGGCCACAACAGACTCTGAGACCTGAAACAGTGAGATACTGCTGGCCACAACAGACTCTGAGACCTGAAACAGTGAGATTCTGCTCTCCACAACAGACCCTGACATCTGAAACAATGAGATACTCCTGGCAACAACAGACTCTGAGACCTGAAACAGTGAGATACTGCTGCCCACAACAGACTCTGAGCCCTGAAACAGTGAGACACTGCTGCCCACAACAAACTCTGAGACATGAAACAGTGAGATACTGCTGCCCACAACAGACTCTGAGGCCTGAGAACATTGAGATGCAGCTGGGCACAACACACTCTGAGACCTGAAACAGTGAGATACTGCTTGCCACAACAGTCTCTGAGACATGAAACAGTGAGATACTGCTGGACACAATTGACTCTGAGACCTGCGAATATTGAGATACTGCTGGCCTCAACAGACACTGAGAATTGAAACAGTGAGATCCTGCTGCCCAGAACAGACTCTGAGACCTGAAACAGTGAGGTACTGCTGGCAAGAACAGACGCTGAGACCTGAAGCAGTGAGATACTGCTGCCAACAACAGAGTCAGAGCCCTGAGAAGATTGAGATACTGCTGGCCACTACAGACTCTGAGCCCTGAGAACATTGAGATACTGCTGGCCACCACAGACTCTGAACCCTGAGTACATTGAGATACTGCTGGCCAAAACACAATCTGAGACCTGAAACTGTGAGATACTGCTGGCCACAACAGACCCTGACCCCTGAAACAGTGAGATACTGCTGGCCACAACAGATCTTTACCTCTGAAACTGTGAGATACTGCTGGCCACAACAGATCCTTACCTCTGAAACGGTGAGATACTGCTGGCAAGAACAGACAAAGAGCCCTGAAAACATTGAGATACTGCTGGATGCAACAGACTCTGAGGCCTGAGAACATTGAGATACAGCTGGCCACAACACACTCTGAGACCTGAAACAGTGAGATCCTGCTGCCCACAACAGACTCTGAGCCCTGAAACAGTGAGACACTGCTGGCCACAACACACTCTGAGAACTGAAACTGTGAGATACTGCTGTCCACAACAGACTCTGAGCCCTGAAACAGTGAGATACTGCTGGCCACAACAGACTCTGAGACATGAAACAGTGAGATACTGCTGGACACAACTGACTCTGCGACCTGCGAAAATTGAGATACTGCTGGCCTCAACAGACACTGAGAATTGAAACAGTGAGATCCTGCTGCCCAGAACAGACTCTGAGACCTGAAACAGTGAGGTACTGCTGGTAAGAACAGACGCTGAGACCTGAAGCAGTGAGATACTGCTGCCAACAACAGAGTCTGAGCTTTGAGAAGATTGAGATAATGCTGGCCACCGCAGACTCAGAGCCGTGAGTACATTGAGATACTGCTGGCCAAAATACAGTCTGAGACCTGAAACTGTGAGATACTGCTGGCCACAACAGACCCTCACCCCTGAAACAGTGAGATACTGCTGGCAAGAACAGACAAAGAGCCCTGAAAACATTGTGATACTGCTGGCTGCAACAGACTCTGAGCCCTGAGAACATTGAGATACGGCTGTCTACAACAGACTCTGAGAACTGAAACAGTGAGATACTGCTGGACACAACAGACTCTGAGACCTGAAACAGTGAGAAACTGACTGGCTACGAAACACTCATAGACCTGAGAACATTGAGATACTGCTGGCCACAACAGACTCTGAGACCTGAGAACATTGAGATACTGCTGGCCACAACAGACTCTGAGACCTGAGAACATTGAGATACAGCTGGCCACAACACACTCTGAGACCTGAAACAGTGAGATACTGCTGGACACAACTGACTCTGCGACCTGCGAACATTGAGATACTGCTGGCCTCAACAGACACTGAGAATTGAAACAGTGAGATCCTGCTGCCCACAACAGACTCTGAGCCCTGAAACAGTGAGACACTGCTGGCCACAACAAACTCTGAAACGTGAAACAGTGAGATACTGATTGCCACAACACACTCTGAGAACTGAGGCAGTGAGATACTGCTGGCCACAACAGACTCTGACACCTGAGAACATTGAGATTCTGCTGGCCACAACAGACTCTGAGACCTGAAACAGTGAGATACTGCTGGCCACAACAGACTCTGAGACATGAAACAGTGAGATACTGCTGGACACAACAAACTCTGTGACCTGCGAAAATTGAGATACTGCTGGCCTCAACATACACTGAGAATTGAAACAGTGAGATCCTGCTGCCCACAACAGGCTCTGAGACCTGAAACATTGAAATACTGCTGGATACAACTGACTCTGAAACATGAAACAGTGAGATACTGCTGCCCACAACAGACTCTGAGGCCTGAGAACATTGAGATGCAGCTGGGCACAACACACTCTGAGACCTGAAACAGTGAGATACTGCTGGACACAACAGACTCTGAGGCCTGAGAACATTGAGATACTGCAGGCCACAACACACTCTGAGACCTGCTTATATTGAGATACTGCTGGCCTCAACAGACACTGAGAATTGAAACAGTGAGATCCTGCTGCCCAGAACAGACTCTGAGACCTGAAACAGTGAGGTACTGCTGGCAAGAACAGACGCTGAGACCTGAAGCAGTGAGATACTGCTGCCAACTACAGAGTCAGAGCCCTGAGAACATTTAGATACTGCTGGCCTCCACAGACTCTGAGCCCTAAGTACATTGAGATACTGCTGGCCAAAACACAATCTGAGACCTGAAACTGTGAGATACTGCTGGCCACAACAGACCCTCACCCCTGAAAACATTGAGATACTGCTGGCAAGAACAGACAAAGAGCCCTGAAAACATTGTGATACTGATGGCCGCAACAGACTCTGAGCCCTGAGAACATTGAGATATGGCTGTCTACAGCAGACTCTGAGAACTGAAACAGTGAGATACTGCTGGACACAACAGACTGTGAGACCTGAAACAGTGAGAAACTGACTGGCTACGAAACACTCATAGACCTGAGAACATTGAGATACAGCTGGCCACAAAGAACTCTGAGGCCTGAGAACATTGAGATACTGCTGGCCACAACAAACTCTGAGACCTGAAACAGTGAGATACTGATTGCCACAACACACTCTGAGACCTGAAAGAGTGAGATACTGCTGGCCACAACAGACTCTGAGACCTGAAACAGTGAGATACTGCTGGCCACAATAGACTCTGAGACATGAAACATTGAGATACTGCTTGCCTCAACAGGTTCTGAGAATTGAAACAGTGAGATCCTGCTGCCCACAACAGACTCTGAGCCCTGAAACAGTGAGACACTGCTGGCCACAACAAACTCTGAAATGTGAAACTGTGAGATACTGATAGTCACAACACACTTTGAGGACTGAGGCAGTGAGATACTGCTGGCCACAACAGACTCTGACACCTGAGAACATTGAGATACAGCTGGCCACAACATACTCTGAGACCTGAAACAGTGAGATCCTGTTGCCCACAACGGACTCTGAGCCCTGAAACAGTGAGATACTGATTGCCAGAACACACTCTGTGAACTGAGACAGTGAGATATTGCTGGCCACAACAGTCTCTGAGCCCTGAAACAGTGAGATACAGCTGGCCACAAAGACTCTGAGACATGAAACAGTGAGATACTGCTGGACACAACAGACACTGCGACCTGCGAAAATTGAGATACTGCTGGCCTCAACAGACACTGAGAATTGAAACAGTGAGATCCTGCTGCCCAGAACAGACTCTGACACCTGAAACAAAGAGATACTCCTGGGAACAACAGACTCTGAGACCTGAAACAGTGAGATACTGCTGGCCAATACACAATCTGAGACCTGAACATGTGAGATACTGCTGTCCATAACAGACCCTGACTCCTGAAACAATGAGATACTCCTGGCAACAACAGACAAAGAGCCCTGAAAACATTGTGATACTGCTGGCTGCAACAGATTCTGAGCCCTGAGAACATTGAGATATGACTGTCTACAACAGACTCTGAGACCTGAAACAGTGAGAAGCTGCTGGACATAACAGACTCTGCGACCTGAAACAGTGAGAAACTGACTGGCTACGAAACACTCATAGACCTGAGAACATTGAGATACTGCTGGCCACAACAGACTCTGAGGCCTGAGAACATTGAGATACTGCTGGCCACAACAGACTCCGAGACCTGAAACATTGAAATACCGCTGGACACAACACACTCTGAGACATGAAACAGTGAGATACTGCTGGACACAACTGACTCTGCGACCTGCGAACATTGAGATACTGCTGGCCTCAACAGACACTGAGAATTGAAACAGTGAGATCCTGCTGCCCACAACAGACTCTGAGCCCTGAAACAGTGAGACACTGCTGCCCACAACAAACTCTGAGACATGAAACAGTGAGATACTGCTGCCCACAACAGACTCTGAGCCCTGAAACAGTGAGACACTGCTGCCCACAACAAACTCTGAGACATGAAACAGTGAGATACTGCTGCCCACAACAGACTCTGAGGCCTGAGAACATTGAGATACAGCTGGCCACAACACACTCTGAGACCTGAAAGAGTGAGATACTGCTGGCCACAACAGACTCTGAGACATGAAACAGTGAGATACTGCTGGACACAATTGACTCTGAGACCTGCGAATATTGAGATACTGCTGGCCTCAACAGACACTGAGAATTGAAACAGTGAGATCCTGCTGCCCAGAACAGACGCTGAGACCTGAAGTAGTGAGATACTGCTGGCAAGAACAGAGTCAGAGCTTTGAGAAGATTGAGATACTGCTGGCCACCGCAGACTCTGAGCCCTGAGTACATTGAGATACTGCTGGCCAAAACACAATCTGAGACCTGAAGCTGTGAGATACTGCTGGCCACAACAGACCCTTACCCCTGAAAAGCTGAGATACTGCTGGCAAGAACAGACAAAGAGATCTGAAAACATTGTGATACTGATGGCCGCAACAGACTCTGAGCCCTGAGATCATTGAGATATGGCTGTCTACAACAGACTCTGAGAACTGAAACAGTGAGATACTGCTGGACACAACAGACTGTGAGACCTGAAACAGTGAGAAACTGACTGGCTACGAAACACTCATAGACCTGAGAACATTGAGATACAGCTGGCCACAACAGACTCTGAGGCCTGAGAACATTGAGATACTGCTGGCCACAACAGACTCCGAGACCTGAAACATTGAGATACTGCTGGCCACAACACACTCTGAGACCTGAAACAGTGAGATACTGCTGGACATAACTGACTCTGCGACCTGCGAACATTGAGATACTGCTGGCCTCAACAGACACTGAGAATTGAAACAGTGAGATCCTGCTACCCACAACAGACTCTGAGCCCTGAAACAGTGAGACACTGCTGGCCACAACAAACTCTGAAACGTGAAACAGTGAGATACTGATTGCCACAACACACTCTGAGAACTGAGGCAGTGAGATACTGCTGGCCACAACAGACTCTGAGACCTGAGAACATTGAGATACTGCTGGCCACAACACACTCTGAGACCTGAAACAGTGAGATACTGCTGGCCACAACAGACTTTGAGCCCTGAAACAGTGAGACACTGCTGGCCACAACAAACTCTGAGACATGAAACAGTGAGATAGTGATTGCCAGAAAACACTCTGAGAACTGAGACAGTGAGATATTGCTGGCCACAACAGACTCTGAGGCCTGAGAACATTGAGATACAGCTGGCCACAACACACTCTGAGACCTGAAAGAGTGAGATACTGCTGGCCACAACAGACTCTGAGACATGAAACAGTGAGATACTGCTGGACACAACTGACTCTGAGACCTGCGAACATTGAGATACTGCTGGCCTCAACAGACACTGAGAATTGAAACAGTGAGATCCTGCTGCCCACAACAGACTCTGAGACCTGAAACAGTGAGACTCTGCTGGACACAACAAACTCTGAGACATGAAACAGTGAGATACTGCTGCCCACAACAGACTCTGAGCCCTGAAACAGTGAGACACTGCTGCCCACAACAAACTCTGAGACATGAAACAGTGAGATACTGCTGCCCACAACAGACTCTGAGGCCTGAGAACATTGAGATACAGCTGAGCACAACACACTCTGAGACCTGAAAGAGTGAGGTACTGCTGGCCACAACAGACTCTGAGACATGAAACAGTGAGATACTGCTGGACACAACTGACTCTGCAACCTGCGAAAATTGAGATACTGCTGGCCTCAACATACACTGAGAATTGAAACAGTGAGATCCTGCTGCCCACAACAGGCTCTGAGACCTGAAACAGTGAGACACTGCTGGCCACAACAAACTCTGAGACATGAAACAGTGAGATACTGCTGCCCACAACAGACTCTGAGCCCTGAAACAGTGAGACACTGCTGCCCACAACAAACTCTGAGACATGAAACAGTGAGATACTGCTGCCCACAACAGACTCTGAGCCCTGAGAACATTGAGATACAGCTGGCCACAACACACTCTGAGACCTGAAAGAGTGAGATACTGCTGGCCACAACAGACTCTGAGACATGAAACACTGAGATACTGCTGGACACAATTGACTCTGAGACCTGCGAATATTGATATACTGCTGGCCTCAACAGACACTGAGCCCTGAGATCATTGAGATATGGCTGTCTACAGCAGACTCTGAGAACTGAAACAGTGAGATACTGCTGGACACAACAGACTGTGAGACCTGAAACAGTGAGAAACTGACTGGCTACGAAACACTCATAGACCTGAGAACATTGAGATACAGCTGGCCACAAAGGACTCTGAGGCCTGAGAACATTGAGATACTGCTGGCCACAACAGACTCCGAGACCTGAAACATTGAAATACTGCTGGACACAACACACTCTGAGACCTGAAAGAGTGAGATCCTGCTGGCCACAACAGACTCTGAGACCTGAAACAGTGAGATACTGCTGGACACAACTGACTCTGCGACCTGCAAACATTGAGATACTGCTGGCCTCAACAGACACTGAGAATTGAAACAGTGAGATCCTGCTGCCCACAACAGACTCTGAGCCCTGAAACAGTGAGACACTGCTGGCCACAACAAAGGCTGAAACGATAAACAGTGAGATACTGATTGCCAAAACACACACTGAGAACTGAGGCAGTGAGATACTGCTGGCCACAACAGACTCTGAGGCCTGAGAACATTGAGATACAGCTGGCCACAACACACTCTGAGACCTGAAAGAGTGAGATACTGCTGGCCACAACAGACACTGAGAATTGAAACAGTGAGATCCTGCTGCCCAGAACAGACTCTGAGACCTGAAACAGTGAGGTACTGCTGGCAAGAACAGACGCTGAGACCTGAAACAGTGAGATACTGCTGCCAACAACAGAGTCAGAGCCCTGAGAAGATTGAGATACTGCCGTCCACTACAGACTCTGAGCCCTGAGAACATTGAGATACTGCTGGCCACAACAGACTCTGAGACCTGAAACATTGAGATACTGCTGGCCACAACACACTCTGAGACCTGAAAGAGTGAGATACTGCTGGCCACAACAGACTCTGAGACATGAAACAGTGAGATACTGCTGGACACAACAGACTCTGAGACCTGAGAACATTGAGATACTGCTGGCCTCAACATACACTGAGAATTGAAACAGTGAGATCCTGCTGCCCACAACAAACTCTGAGCCCTGAAACAGTGAGACACTGCTGGCCACAACAAACACTGAAACGTGAAACAGTGAGATACTGATTGCCACAACACACTCTGAGAACTGAGGCAGTGAGATACTGCTGGCCACAACAGACTCTGACACATGAGAACATTGAGATTCTGCTATCCACAACAGACTCTGAGTCCTGATACAGTGAGATACTGCTGGCCAAAACACAATCTGAGACCTGAAACTGTGAGATACTGCTGGCCACAACAGATCCTTACCTCTGAAACTGTGAGATACTGCTGGCCACAACAGACCCTTACCCCTGAAACAGTGAGATACTGCTGGCAAGAACAGACAAAGAGCCCTGAAAACATTGAGATACTGCTGGATGCAACAGACTCTGAGGCCTGAGAACATTGAGATACAGCTGGCCACAACACACTCTGAGACCTGATACAGTGAGGTCCTGCTGCCCACAACAGACTCTGAGCCCTGAAACAGTGAGATACTGATTGCCAGAACACACTCTGAGAACTGAGACAGTGAGATATTGCTGTCCACAACAGACTCTGAGCCCTGAAACAGTGAGATACAGCTGGCCACAAAGACTCTGAGACATGAAACAGTGAGATACTGCTGGACACAACTGACTCTGCGACCTGCGAACATTGAGATACTGCTGGCCTCAACAGACACTGAGAATTGAAACAGTGAGATCCTGCTGCCCAGAACAGACTCTGAGACCTGAAACAGTGAGACACTGCTGGTAAGAACAGACGCTGAGACCTGAAGCAGTGAGATACTGCTGCCAACAACAGAGTCTGAGCTTTGAGAAGATTGAGATACTGCTGGCCACCGCAGACTCTGAGCCCTGAGTACATTGAGATACTGCTGGCCAAAATACAGTCTGAGACCTGAAACTGTGAGATACTGCTGGCCACAACAGACCCTTACCCCTGAAACAGTGAGATACTGCTGGAAAGAACAGCCAAAGAGCCCTGAAAACATTGTGATACTGATGGCCGCAACAGACTCTGAGCCCTGAGAACATTGAGATATTGCTGTCTACAACAGACTCTGAGAACTGAAACAGTGAGATACTGCTGGACACAACAGACTGTGAGACCTGAAACAGCGAGAAACTGACTGGCTACGAAACAATCATAGACCTGAGAACATTGTGATACTGCTGGCCACAACGGACTCTGAGGCCTGAGAACATTGAGATACTGCTGGCCACAACAGACTCCGAGACCTGAAACATTGAAATACCGCTGGACACAACACACTCTGAGACATGAAACAGTGAGATACTGCTGGACACAACTGACTCTGCGACCTGCGAACATTGAGGTACTGCTGGCCTCAACAGACACTGAGAATTGAAACAGTGAGATCCTGCTGCCCACAACAGACTCTGAGCCCTGAAACAGTGAGACACTGCTGGCCACAACAAATTCTGAAACGTGAAACAGTGAGATACTGATTGCCACAACACACTCTGAGAACTGAGGAAGTGAGATCCTGCTGCCCACAACAGACTCTGAGACCTGAAACCGTGAGGTACTGCTGGCAAGAACAGACGCTGAGACCTGAAACAGTGAGATACTGCTGCCAACAACAGAGTCAGAGCCCTGAGAAGATTGAGATACTGCCGTCCACTACAGACTCTGAGCCCTGAGAACATTGAGATACTGCTGGCCACCACAGACTCTGAGCCCTGAATACATTGAGATACTGCTGGCCAAAACACAATCTGAGACCTGAAACTGTGAGATACTGCTGGCCACAACAGACCCTTACCCCTGAAACGGTGAGATACTGCTGGCAAGAACAGACAAAGAGCCCTGAAAACATTGAGATACTGCTGGATACAACAGACTCTGAGGCCTGAGAACATTGAGATACAGCTGGCCACAACACACTCTGAGACCTGATACAGTGAGATCCTGCTGCCCACAACAGACTCTGAGCCCTGAAACAGTGAGACACTGCTGGCCACAACAAACTCTGAAACATGAAACAGTGAGATACTGATTGCCACAACACACTCTGAGAACTGAGGCAGTGAGATACTGCTGGCCACAACAGACTCTGAGGCCTGAGAACATTGAGATACAGCTGGCCACAACACACTCTGTGACCTGAAAGAGTGAGATACTGCTGGCCACAACAGACTCTGAGACATGAAACAGTGAGATACTGCTGGACACAACTGACTCTGCAACCTGCGAAAATTGAGATACTGCTGGCCTCAACATACACTGAGAATTGAAACAGTGAGATCCTGCTGCCCACAACAGGCTCTGAGACCTGAAACAGTGAGACTCTGCTGGCCAAAACAAACTCAGAGACATGAAATAGTGAGATACTGCTGCCCACAACAGACTCTGAGCCCTGAAACAGTGAGACACTGCTGCCCACAACAAACTCCGAGACATGAAACAGTGAGATACTGCTGCCCACAACAGACTCTGAGTGCTGAGAACATTGAGATACAGCTGGCCACAACGCACTCTGAGACCTGAAAGAGTGAGATACTGCTGGCCACAACAGACTCTGAGACCTGGGAATATTGAGATACTGCTGGCTTCAACAGACACTGAGAATTGAAACAGTGAGATCCTGCTGCCCAGAACAGACTCTGAGACCTGAAACAGTGAGGTACTGCTGGCAAGAACAGACGCTGAGACCTGAAGCAGTGAGATACTGCTGCCAACAACAGAGTCAGAGCTTTGAGAAGATTGAGATACTGCTGGCCACCGCAGACTCTGAGCCCTGAGTACATTGAGATACTGCTGGCCAAAATACAATCTGAGACCTGAAACTGTGAGATACTGCTGGCCACAACAGACCCTTACCCCTGAAACAGTGAGATACTGCTGGCAAGAACAGACAAAGAGCCCTGAAAACATTGTGATACTGATGGCCGCAACAGACTCTGAGCCCTGAGAACATTGAGATATGGCTGTCTACAGCAGACTCTGAGAACTGAAACAGTGAGATACTGCTGGACACAACAGACTGTTAGACCTGAAACAGTGAGAAACTGACTGGCTACGAAACACTCATAGACCTGAGAACATTGAGATACAGCTGGCCACAAAGGACTCTGAGGCCTGAGAACATTGAGATACTGCTGGCCACAACAGACTCCGAGACCTGAAACATTGAAATACTGCTGGACACAACACACTCTGAGATCTGAAAGAGTGAGATCCTGCTGGCCACAACAGACTCTGAGACATGAAACAGTGAGATACTGCTGGACACAACTGACTCTGCGACCTGCAAACATTGAGATACTGCTGGCCTCAACATACACTGAGAATTGAAACAGTGAGATCCTGCTGCCCACAACAAACTCTGAGCCCTGAAACAGTGAGACACTGCTGGCCACAACAAACGCTGAAACGTGAAACAGTGAGATACTGATTGCCACAACACACTCTGAGAACTGAGGCAGTGAGATACTGCTGGCCACAACAGACTCTGAGGCCTGAGAACATTGAGATACAGCTGGCCACAACACACTCTGAGACCTGAAAGAGTGAGATACTGCTGGCCACAACAGACACTGAGAATTGAAACAGTGAGATCCTGCTGCCCAGAACAGACTCTGAGACCTGAAACAGTGAGGTACTGCTGGCAAGAACAGACGCTGAGGCCTGAAAGAGTGAGATACTGCTGCCAACAACAGAGTCAGAGCCCTGAGAGGATTGAGATACACCGTCCACTACAGACTCTGAGCCCTGAGAACATTGAGATACTGCTGGCCACCACAGACTCTGAGCCCTGAGTACATTGAGATACTGCTGGCCAAAACACAATCTGAGACCTGAAACTGTGAGATACTGCTGGCCACAACAGACCCTTACCTCTGAAACGGTGAGATACTGCTGGCAAGAACAGACAAAGAGCCCTGAAAACATTGAGATACTGCTGGATGCAACAGACTCTGAGGCCTGAGAACATTGAGATACAGCTGGCCACAACACACTCTGAGACCTGATACACTGAGGTCCTGCTGCCCACAACAGACTCTGAGCCCTGAAACAGTGAGACACTGATTGCCAGAACATACTCTGAGAACTGTCACAGTGAGATATTGCTGTCCACAACAGTCTGTGAGCCCTGAAACAGTGAGATACAGCTGGCCTCAAAGACTCTGAGACATGAAACAGTGAGATACTGCTGGCCACAACAAACTCTGAGACATGAAACAGTGAGATACTGATTGCCACAACACACTCTGAGAACTGAGGCAGTGAGATACTGCTGGCCACAACAGACTCTGAGGCCTGAGAACATTGAGATACAGCTGGCCACAACACACTCTGTGACCTGAAAGAGTGAGATACTGCTGGCCACAACAGACTCTGAGACATGAAACAGTGAGATACTGCTGGACACAACTGACTCTGCAACCTGCGAAAATTGAGATACTGCTGGCCTCAACATACACTGAGAATTGAAACAGTGAGATCCTGCTGCCCACAACAGGCTCTGAGACCTGAAACAGTGAGACTCTGCTGGCCAAAACAAACTCAGAGACATGAAATAGTGAGATACTGCTGCCCACAACAGACTCTGAGCCCTGAAACAGTGAGACACTGCTGGGCACAACAAACTCTGAGGCATGAAACTGTGAGATACTGCCGCCCACGACAGACTCTGAGGCCTGAGAACATTGAGATACAGCTGGCCACAACACACTCTGAGACCTGAAAGAGTGAGATACTGCTGGCCACAACAGACTCTGAGACATGAAACACTGAGATACTGCTGGACACAATTGACTCTGAGACCTGCGAATATTGAGATACTGCTGGCCTCAACAGACACTGAGAATTGAAACAGTGAGATCCTGCTGCCCAGAACAGACTCTGAGACCTGATACAGTGAGGTACTGCTGGCAAGAACAGACGCTGAGACCTGAAGCAGTGAGATACTGCTGCCAACAACAGAGTCAGAGCTTTGAGAAGATTGAGATACTGCTGGCCACCGCAGACTCTGAGCCCTGAGTACATTGAGATACTGCTGGCCAAAATACAATCTGAGACCTGAAACTGTGAGATACTGCTGGCCACAACAGACCCTTACCCCTGAAACAGTGAGATACTGCTGGCAAGAACAGACAAAGAGCCCTGAAAACATTGTGATACTGATGGCCGCAACAGACTCTGAGCCCTGAGAACATTGAGATATGGCTGTCTACAGCAGACTCTGAGAACTGAAACAGTGAGATACTGCTGGACACAACAGACTGTGAGACCTGAAACAGCGAGAAACTGACTGGCTACGAAACACTCATAGACCTGAGAACATTGAGATACAGCTGGCCACAACGGACTCTGAGGCCTGAGAACATTGAGATACTGCTGGCCACAACAGACTCCGAGACCTGAAACATTGAGATACAGCTGGACACAACACACTCTGAGACCTGAAAGAGTGAGATACTGCTGGCCACAACAGACTCTGAGACCTGAAACATTGAGATACTGCTGGACACAACTGACTCTGCGACCTGCAAACATTGAGATACTGCTGGCCTCAACATACACTGAGAATTGAAACAGTGAGATCCTGCTGCCCACAACAAACTCTGAGCCCTGAAACAGTGAGACACTGCTGGCCACAACAAACGCTGAAACGTGAAACAGTGAGATACTGATTGCCACAACACACTCTGAGAACTGAGGCAGTGAGATACTGCTGGCCACAACAGACTCTGAGGCCTGAGAACATTGAGATACAGCTGGCCACAACACACTCTGAGACCTGAAAGAGTGAGATACTGCTGGCCACAACAGACACTGAGAATTGAAACAGTGAGATCCTGCTGCCCAGAACAGACTCTGAGACCTGAAACAGTGAGGTACTGCTGGCAAGAACAGACGCTGAGGCCTGAAAGAGTGAGATACTGCTGCCAACAACAGAGTCAGAGCCCTGAGAGGATTGAGATACTGCCGTCCACTACAGACTCTGAGCCCTGAGAACATTGAGATACTGCTGGCCACCACAGACTCTGAGCCCTGAGTACATTGAGATACTGCTGGCCAAAACACAATCTGAGACCTGAAACTGTGAGATACTGCTGGCCACAACAGATCCTTACCTCTGAAACTGTGAGATACTGCTGGCCACAACAGATCCTTACCTCTGAAACGGTGAGATACTGCTGGCAAGAACAGACAAAGAGCCCTGAAAACATTGAGATACTGCTGGATGCAACAGACTCTGAGGCCTGAGAACATTGAGATACAGCTGGCCACAACACACTCTGAGACCTGATACACTGAGGTCCTGCTGCCCACAACAGACTCTGAGCCCTGAAACAGTGAGACACTGATTGCCAGAACACACTCTGAGAACTGTGACAGTGAGATATTGCTGTCCACAACAGTCTCTGAGCCCTGAAACAGTGAGATACAGCTGGCCACAAAGACTCTGAGACATGAAACAGTGAGATACTGCTGGACACAACTGACTCTGCGACCTGCGAAAATTGAGATACTGCTGGCCTCAACAGACACTGAGAATTGAAACAGTGAGATCCTGCTGCCCAGAACAGACTCTGAGACCTGAAACAGTGAGGTACTGCTGGTAAGAACAGACGCTGAGACCTGAAGCAGTGAGATACTGCTGCCAACAACAGAGTCTGAGCTTTGAGAAGATTGAGATACTGCTGGCCACCGCAGACTCTGAGCCCTGAGTACATTGAGATACTGCTGGCCAAAATACAGTCTGAGACCTGAAACTGTGAGATACTGCTGGCCACAACAGACCCTTACCCCTGAAACAGTGAGATACTGCTGGAAAGAACAGCCAAAGAGCCCTGAAAACATTGTGATACTGATGGCCGAAACAGACTCTGAGCCCTGAGAACATTGAGATATGGCTGTCTACAGCAGACTCTGAGAACTGAAACAGTGAGATACTGCTGGCCACAACAGACTCCGAGACCTGAAACATTGAAATACCGCTGGACACAACACACTCTGAGACATGAAACAGTGAGATACTGCTGGACACAACTGAGTATACGACCTGCGAACATTGAGGTACTGCTGGCCTCAACATACACTGAGAATTGAAACAGTGAGATCCTGCTGCCCAGAACAGACTCTGAGACCTGAAACAGTGAGGTACTGCTGGCAAGAACAGACGCTGAGACCTGAAGCAGTGAGATACTGCTGCCAATAACAGAGTCAGAGCTTTGAGAAGATTGAGATACTGCTGGCCACAACAAACTCTGAGACATGAAACAGTGAGATACTGATTGCCACAACACACTCTGAGAACTGAGGCAGTGAGATACTGCTGGCAACAACAGACTCTGAGGCCTGAGAACATTGAGATACAGCTGGCCACAACACACTCTGTGACCTGAAAGAGTGAGATACTGCTGGCCACAACAGACTCTGAGACATGAAACAGTGAGATACTGCTGGACACAACTGACTCTGCGACCTGCGAAAATTGAGATACTGCTGGCCTCAACATACACTGAGAATTGAAACAGTGAGATCCTGCTGCCCACAACAGGCTCTGAGACCTGAAACAGTGAGACACTGCTGGCCACAACAAACTCAGAGACATGAAATAGTGAGATACTGCTGCCCACAACAGACTCTGAGCCCTGAAACAGTGAGACACTGCTGCCCACAACAAACTCTGAGACATGAAACAGTGAGATACTGCTGCCCACAACAGACTCTGAGTGCTGAGAACATTGAGATACAGCTGGCCACAACACACTCTGAGACCTGAAAGAGTGAGATACTGCTGGCCACAACAGACTCTGAGACATGAAACACTGAGATACTGCTGGACACAATTGACTCTGAGACCTGCGAATATTGAGATACTGCTGGCCTCAACAGACACTGAGAATTGAAACAGTGAGATCCTGCTGCCCAGAACAGACTCTGAGACCTGATACAGTGAGGTACTGCTGGCAAGAACAGACGCTGAGACCTGAAGCAGTGAGATACTGCTGCCAACAACAGAGTCAGAGCTTTGAGAAGATTGAGATACTGCTGGCCACCGCAGACTCTGAGCCCTGAGTACATTGAGATACTGCTGGCCAAAATACAATCTGAGACCTGAAACTGTGAGATACTGCTGGCCACAACAGACCCTTACCCCTGAAACAGTGAGATACTGCTGGCAAGAACAGACAAAGAGATCTGAAAACATTGTGATACTGATGGCCGCAACAGACTCTGAGCCCTGAGATCATTGAGATATGGCTGTCTACAGCAGACTCTGAGAACTGAAACAGTGAGATACTGCTGGACACAACAGACTGTTAGACCTGAAACAGTGAGAAACTGACTGGCTACGAAACACTCATAGACCTGAGAACATTGAGATACAGCTGGCCACAACGGACTCTGAGGCCTGAGAACATTGAGATACTGCTGGCCAAAATACAATCTGAGACCTGAAACTGTGAGATACTGCTGGCCACAACAGACCCTTACCCCTGAAACAGTGAGATACTGCTGGCAAGAACAGACAAAGAGATCTGAAAACATTGTGATACTGATGGCCGCAACAGACTCTGAGCCCTGAGATCATTGAGATATGGCTGTCTACAGCAGACTCTGAGAACTGAAACAGTGAGATACTGCTGGACACAACAGACTGTTAGACCTGAAGCAGTGAGAAACTGACTGGCTACGAAACACTCATAGACCTGAGAACATTGAGATACAGCTGGCCACAAAGGACTCTGAGGCCTGAGAACATTGAGATACTGCTGGCCACAACAGACTCCGAGACCTGAAACATTGAAATACTGCTGGACACAACACACTCTGAGATCTGAAAGAGTGAGATCCTGCTGCCCACAACAGACTCTGAGCCCTGAAACAGTGAGACACTGCTGGCCACAACAAACTCTGAAACGTGAAACAGTGAGATACAGTTTGCCACAACACACTCTGAGAACTGAGGCAGTGAGATACTGCTGGCCACAACAGACTCTGAGGCCTGAGAACATTGAGATACAGCTGGCTACAACACACTCTGAGACCTGAAAGAGTGAGATACTGCTGGCCACCACAGACTCTGAGAACTGAGAACAGTGAGATACTGCTGGCCACAATAGACTCAGAGCCCTGAGAACTTTGAGATACGGCTGACCACAATAGCCTCCGAGCCATGAGAACATTGAGGCACTGCTGGCCACAACAGACTCTGAGACCTGAAACCTTGAAATACTGATTGCCACAACACAGTGTGAGACCTGAGACAGTGAGATACTCCTGGCCACAACAGATACTGAGAATTGACGCAGTGAGATTCTGCTGGCTACAACAGACTCAGAGCCCTGAGATCTTTGAGATACGGCTGGCCACAACAGACTCTGAGACCAAAAGAGTAAGGTAATGCTGGAAACAGCAGACTCTGGGGCCTGAAAACATTGAGATATGCTGTCCATAACAGAATTTGAGACGTGATACAGTGAGATACTGCTGGTGACAACAGAATGTGAAACCTGAAATAGTGAGAAACTGCTGAGAACAGCAGACACTGAGTCCTAAAAGGATAGGGATACTGCTGGCCACAACAGTCTCTGAGCCCTGAAACAGTGAGACACTGCTGGCCACAACAAACACTGAGACATGAAACAGTGAGATACTGATTGCCACAACACACTTTGAGAACTGAGACAAGAACCTGGGCGGTACAAGGAGTGGATCAGTGTATGGGCTGCGTCACTCTAAGGGCTGGTTCAGTGTAATGGCTGGGTCAGTACAAGGGCTGAATCAGTGCATGGGCTGGTCACTGTAAGGGCTGGGTCACTGTAAGGGCTCGGTCAGTGTAATGTCTGGATCAGTGTCAGGGTTGAGTCGGTGTCAGGGCTGGGTCAGTGTATGTGCTGGGTCTGTGTAAGTGCTGGGTCAGTGTAAGGAGCAGGGCAGTGTAAAGGGTTGAGTCAGTTTATGGCTGGATGAGTGTCGGGGCTGAGTCAGCGTACGTTCGCGGTCAGCGAATTGGCTGGGTCAATGCAAGGGCTGGGTTCTTGCATGTGCTGGGTCATGGAAGGGTTGGGTCAGAGTAAGGGCTGGGTTCAGTGTAAGAATGGGGTCATTGCAAGGGCTGGGTGGGAGTAAGGGCTGGGTCAGTGTAAAGTCTGTGTTGGTGTAAGGGCTGGGTCAGTGTAAAGGCTGAGTCGGGGTAATGGCTGGGTCAGTGTAATTGCTGCACCAGTGTAAGGACCGCGGCAGTACAGGGGTTGGATCAGTGTATGGCCTGGGTCAGTGTAAGCACAGGATCAGAGTAAGGGCTGGGTTCAGTGTAACAACTGGGTTAGTGTCGGACTAGGTCAGTGTAAAGGCTAGGTCAGTGTAAGTGCTGGGTCAGTGTAAGGGCTGGATGAGTGTAAGGACTGTGTCAGTTTAAGGACCAGGGTCAGAGTAAGGGCTGGGTCATGTAAGGGTTGGGTCAGTGTAAGGTCTGGGCCAGAGTAAGGGCTGGGATTAGTGTAAGAGCTGGGTTAGTGTCAGACTGGGTCAGCGTAAGGACTGGGTCAGTGTAAGGGCTGGGTTAATGTAAAGGCTGGGTTGGTGTACGGGCTAGGCCAGAGTAAGGGCTGGGTTTAGTGTGAGAGCTGGGTTAGTGTCAGACTGGGTCAGTGTAAGGCTGGGGTCAGTGTAAGAGCTGGGTCACTGTAAGGGCTGGGTGATTGTAAGGGCTGGGTCAGTGCAATGTCTGGGTCAGTGTCAGGGCTGGGTCAGTGTCAGGACTGGGTCAGTGTAAGCACAGGATCAGAGTAAGGGTTGGGTTCAGTGTAACAACTGGGTTGGTTTCAGACTGGGTCAGTGTAAGGGCTGGGTCAGCGTAAAGGCTGTGTCGGTGCAATAGCTGGGTCAGTGTAATTGCTGCATCAGTGTAAGGACCTGGGCAGTACAAGGGCTGGATCAGTGTATGGCCTGGGTCAGTGTAAGCACAGGATCAGAGAAAGGGCTGGGTGATTGTAAGGGCTGGGTCAGTGCAATGTCTGGGTCAGTGTCAGGGCTGGGTCAGTGTAAGGTCTGGGCCAGAGTAAGGGCTGGGATTAGTGTAAGAGCTGGGTTAGTGTCAGACTGGGTCAGCGTAAGGACTGGGTCAGTGTAAGGGCTGGGTTAATGTAAAGGCTGGGTTGGTGTACGGGCTAGGCTGGGTTGGTGTCAGACTGGGTCAGTGTAAGGGCTGGGTCGGTGTAAGGGCTGGGTCAGTGTAAGGGCTGGGTCAGCGTAAGGGCTGGGTTTAGTGTGAGAGCTGGGTTAGTGTCAGACTGGGTCAGTGTAAGGATGGGGTCAGTATAAGGTCTGGGTTAGTGTAAGGGCTGGGTCACTGTAAGGGCTGAGTCAGTGTAAAGGCTGCTCGGTGTACGGGCTGGGCCAGAGTAAGGGCTGGGTTTCGTGTGAGAGCTGGGTTAGTGTCAGTCTGGGTCAGTGTAATGGCTGCATCAGTGTAAGGACCTGGGCGGTACAAGGAGTGGATCAGTGTAATGGCTACGTCACTCTAAGGTCTGGTTCAGTGTAATGGCTGGGTCAGTGTATGGGCTGGATGAGCTTATGGGCTGGGTCAGTGTAAGGGCTGGGTTAGTGCATGTTCTGGGTTATGGAACAGCTGGGTCAGAGTAAGGGCTGGGTTCAGTGTAACAACTGGGTTAGTGTATGACTAGGTCAGTGTAAGGACATGGTCAGTGTAAGAATGTGGTCATTGTAAGGGCTGGGTCAGTGTAAGAATGTGGTCATTGTAATGGCTGGGTCAGTGTAATTGCTGCATCAGTGTAAGTACCTGGGCAGTACAAGGGCTGGGTTCAGTGTAAGCACAGGATCAGAGTAAGGGCTGGGTTCAGTGTAGCAACTGGGTTAGTATCGGACTAGGTCAGTGTAAGGGCTGGATGAGTGTAAGGACTGTGTCAGTTTAAGGACCAGGGTCAGCGTAAGGGCTGTGTCAGTGTATGGGCTGGGTCAGTGTAAGAGATGTGTCCGTGTAAGGGCTGGGTCAGTGTAAGGGCTGGGTATAGTGTAAGAGCTTGGTTGGTGTCAGACTGGGTCAGTGTAATGGCTGCATCAGTGTAAGAACCTGGGCGGTACAAGGAGTGGATCAGTGTATGGGCTGCGTCACTCGAAGGGCTGGTTCAGTGTAATGGCTGGGTCAGTGCAAGTGCTGTGTCAGTGTATGGGCTGGATCAGTGTAAGGACCTGGGCAGTACAAGGGCTGAATCAGTGTATGGGCTGGTCAATGTATGGGCTGGGTCAGTGTGTGGGCTGGGTCAGTGTAAGAGCTGGGTCACTGTAAGGGCTGGGTCACTGTAATGGCTCGGTCAGTGTAATGTCTGGGTCAGTGTCAGGGCTGAGTCGGTGTCAGGGCTGGGTCAGTGTATGTGCTGGGTCTGTGTAAGTGCTGGGTCAGTGTAAGGAGCAGGGCAGTGTAAGGATTGAGTCAGTTTATGGCTGGATGAGTGTAGGGGCTGAGTCAGCGTACGGTCACGGTCAGCCAATTGGCTGGGTCAATGCAAGGGCTGGGTTCTTGCATGTGCTGGGTCATGGAAGGGTTGGGTCAGAGTAGGGGCTGGGTTCAGTGTAAGAATGGGGTCATTGCAAGGGCTGGGTGGGAGTAAGGGCTGGGTCAGTGTAAAGTCTGTGTTGGTGTAAGGGCTGGGTCAGTGTAAAGGCTGAGTCGGGGTAATGGCTGGGTCAGTGTAAGGACCGCAGCAGTACAGGGGTTGGATCAGTGTATGGCCTGGGTCAGTGTAAGCACAGGATCAGAGTAAGGGCTGGGTTCAGTGTAACAACTGGGTTAGTGTCAGACTGGGTCAGTGTAAGGGCTGGGTCAGTGTATGGGCTGGGCCAGTGTAAGAGATGTGTCCGTATAATGGCTGGGTCATGTAAGTGCTGGGTCAGTGTAAGGTCTGGGCCAGAGTAAGGGCTGGGTTTAGTGTAAGAGCTGGGTTAGTGTCAGACTGGGTCAGTGTAAGGACTGGGTCAGTGTAAGGATGGGGTGAGTTTAAGGGCTGGGTCAGTGTAAGAGATGAGTCTGTGTAAGGGCTGGGTCATGTAAGGGCTGGGTTTAGTGTAAGAGCTGGGTTAGTGTCAGACAGGGTCAGTGTAAGGATGGGGTCAGTTTAAGGGCTGGGTCAGTGTAAGGGCTGAGTTAGTGTAAAGGCTGGATCAGTGTAAGCACAGGATCAGAGTAAGGGCTGGGTTCAGTGTAACAACTGGGTTAGTGTCGGACTAGGTCAGTGTAAAGGCTAGGTCAGTGTAAGTGCTGGGTCAGTGTAAGGGCTGGATGAGTGTAAGGACTGTGTCAGTTTAAGGACCAGGGTCAGAGTAAGGGCTGGGTCATGTAAGGGTTGGGTCAGTGTAAGGTCTGGGCCAGAGTAAGGGCTGGGATTAGTGTAAGAGCTGGGTTAGTGTCAGACTGGGTCAGCGTAAGGACTGGGTCAGTGTAAGGGCTGGGTTAATGTAAAGGCTGGGTTGGTGTACGGGCTAGGCCAGAGTAAGGGCTGGGTTTAGTGTGAGAGCTGGGTTAGTGTCGGACTAGGTCAGTGTAAAGGCTAGGTCAGTGTAAGTGCTGGGTCAGTGTAAGTGCTGGGTCAGTGTAAGGGCTGGAGGAGTGTAAGGATTGTGTCAGTTTAAGGACCAGGGTCAGCGTAAGGGCTGGGTCATGTAAGGGCTGGGTCAGTGTAAGAGATGAGTCTGTGTAAGGGCTGGGTCATGTAAGGGCTGGGTTTAGTGTAAGAGCTGGGTTAGTGTCAGACAGGGTCAGTGTAAGGATGGGGTCAGTTTAAGGGCTGGGTCAGTGTAAGGGCTGAGTTAGTGTAAAGGCTGGATCAGTGTAAGCACAGGATCAGAGTAAGGGCTGGGTTCAGTGTAACAACTGGGTTAGTGTCGGACTAGGTCAGTGTAAAGGCTAGGTCAGTGTAAGTGCTGGGTCAGTGTAAGGCCTGGATGAGTGTAAGGACTGTGTCAGTTTAAGGACCAGGGTCAGAGTAAGGGCTGGGTCATGTAAGGGCTGGGTCAGTGTAAGGTCTGGGCCAGAGTAAGGGCTGGGATTAGTGTAAGAGCTGGGTTAGTGTCAGACTGGGTCAGCGTAAGGACTGGGTCAGTGTTAGGATGGGGTCAGTTTAAGGGCTGGGTCAGTGTAAGGGCTGAGTTAGTGTAAAGGCTGGGTCGGTTAATGGGCCGGGCCAGAGTAAGGGGTGGGTTTAGTGCAAGAGCTGGGTTGGTGTCAAACTGGGTCAGTGTAAGGGCTGGGTTAGTGTAAAGGCTGGGTCGGTGTACGGGCTGGGCCAGAGTAAGGGCTGGGTCAGCGTAAAGGCTGAGTCGGTTTAATAGCTGGGTCAGTGTAATTGCTGCATCAGTGTAAGGACCTGGGCAGTACAAGGGCTGGATCAGTGTAAGGCCTGGGTCAGTGCAAGTGTTGTGTCAGTGTATGGGCTGGATCAGTGTAAGCACAGGATCAGAGTAAGAGCTGGGTTCAGTGTAACAACTGGGTTAGTGTCAGACCAGGTCAGTGTAAGGATGGGGTCAGTTTAAGAGCTGGGTCAGGGTAAGGGCTGGGTCAGTGTAAGGGCTGGGTCAGTGTAAAGGCTGGGTCGGTGTACGGGCTGGGCCAGAGTAAGGGCTGGGTTTAGTGTGAGAGCTGGGTTAGTGTCAGACTGGGTCAGTGTAAGGCTGGGGTCAGTGTAAGGTCTGGGTCACTGTAAGGGCTGGGTGACTGTAAGGGTTGGGTCAGTCCAATGTCTGGGTCAGTGTCAGGACTGGGTCAGTGTAGGCACAGGATCAGAGTAAGGGCTGGGTTCAGTGTAACAACTGGGTCAGTGTAAGGGCTGGGTCAGTGTAAGGGCTGGGTCGGTGTAAGGGCTGGGTCAGCGTAAGGGCTGGGTCAGCGTAAAGGCTGAGTCGGTGTAATAGCTGGGTCAGTGTAATTGCTGCATCAGTGTAAGGACCTGGGCAGTACAAGGGCTGGATCAGTGTATGGCCTGGGTCAGTGTAAGCACAGGATCAGAGTAAGGGCTGGGTTCAGTGTAAGAACTGGGTTGGTATCAGACTGGGTCAGTGTAAGGGCTGGGTCGGTGTAAGGGCTGGGTCAGTGTAAGGGCTGGGTCAGCGTAAGGGCTGGGTCAGCGTAAAGGCTGAGTCGGTTTAATAGCTGGGTCAGTGTAATTGCTGCATCAGTGTAAGGACCTGGGCAGTACAAGGGCTGGATCAGTGTAAGGCCTGGGTCAGTGCAAGTGTTGTGTCAGTGTATGGGCTGGATCAGTGTAAGCACAGGATCAGAGTAAGAGCTGGGTTCAGTGTAACAACTGGGTTAGTGTCAGACTAGGTCAGTGTAAGGATGGGGTCAGTTTAAGAGCTGGGTCAGTGTAAGGGCTGGGTCAGTGTAAGGGCTGGGTCAGTGTAAAGGCTGGGTCGGTGTAAGGGCTGGGTCAGTGTAAAGGCTGGGTCGGTGTACGGGCTGGGCCAGAGTAAGGGCTGGGTTTAGTGTGAGAGCTGGGTTAGTGTCAGACTGGGTCAGTGTAAGGATGGGGTCAGTATAAGGTCTGGGTCACTGTAAGGGCTGGGTGATTGTAAGGGCTGGGTCAGTGCAATGTCTGGGTCAGTGTCAGGGCTGGGTCAATGTCAGGACTGGGTCAGTGTAAGCACAGGATCAGAGTAAGGGCTGGGTTCAGTGTAACAACTGGGTTGGTTTCAGACTGGGTCAGTGTAAGGGCTGGGTCGGTGTAAGGGCTGGGTCAGCGTAATTGCTGCATCAGTGTAAGGAGCTGGGCAGTACAAGGGATGGATCAGTGTATGGCCTGGGTCAGTGTAAGCACAGGATCAGAGTAAGGGTTGGGTTCAGTGTAACAACTGGGTTGGTGTCAGACTAGGTCAGTGTAAGGATGGGGTCAGTTTAAGAGCTGGGTCAGGGTAAGGGCTGGGCCAGAGTAAGGGCTGGGTCAGCGTAAGGGCTGGGTTTAGTGTGAGAGCTGGGTTAGTGTCAGACTGGGTCAGTGTAAGGATGGGGTCAGTATAAGGTCTGGGTTAGTGTAAGGGCTGGGTCACTGTAAGGGCTGGGTCAGTGTAAAGGCTGCTCGGTGTACGGGCTGGGCCAGAGTAAGGGCTGGGTTTCGTGTGAGAGCTGGGTTAGTGTCAGTCTGGGTCAGTGTAATGGCTGCATCAGTGTAAGGACCTGGGCGGTACAAGGAGTGGATCAGTGTAATGGCTACGTCACTCTAAGGTCTGGTTCAGTGTAATGGCTGGGTCAGTGTATGGGCTGGATGAGCTTATGGGCTGGGTCAGTGTAAGGGCTGGGTTAGTGCATGTTCTGGGTTATGGAACAGCTGGGTCAGAGTAAGGGCTGGGTTCAGTGTAACAACTGGGTTAGTGTATGACTAGGTCAGTGTAAGGACATGGTCAGTGTAAGAATGTGGTCATTGTAAGGGCTGGGTCAGTGTAAGAATGTGGTCATTGTAATGGCTGGGTCAGTGTAATTGCTGCATCAGTGTAAGTACCTGGGCAGTACAAGGGCTGGGTTCAGTGTAAGCACAGGATCAGAGTAAGGGCTGGGTTCAGTGTAGCAACTGGGTTAGTATCGGACTAGGTCAGTGTAAGGGCTGGATGAGTGTAAGGACTGTGTCAGTTTAAGGACCAGGGTCAGCGTAAGGGCTGTGTCAGTGTATGGGCTGGGTCAGTGTAAGAGATGTGTCCGTGTAAGGGCTGGGTCAGTGTAAGGGCTGGGTATAGTGTAAGAGCTTGGTTGGTGTCAGACTGGGTCAGTGTAATGGCTGCATCAGTGTAAGAACCTGGGCGGTACAAGGAGTGGATCAGTGTATGGGCTGCGTCACTCGAAGGGCTGGTTCAGTGTAATGGCTGGGTCAGTGCAAGTGCTGTGTCAGTGTATGGGCTGGATCAGTGTAAGGACCTGGGCAGTACAAGGGCTGAATCAGTGTATGGGCTGGTCAATGTATGGGCTGGGTCAGTGTGTGGGCTGGGTCAGTGTAAGAGCTGGGTCACTGTAAGGGCTGGGTCACTGTAATGGCTCGGTCAGTGTAATGTCTGGGTCAGTGTCAGGGCTGAGTCGGTGTCAGGGCTGGGTCAGTGTATGTGCTGGGTCTGTGTAAGTGCTGGGTCAGTGTAAGGAGCAGGGCAGTGTAAGGATTGAGTCAGTTTATGGCTGGATGAGTGTAGGGGCTGAGTCAGCGTACGGTCACGGTCAGCCAATTGGCTGGGTCAATGCAAGGGCTGGGTTCTTGCATGTGCTGGGTCATGGAAGGGTTGGGTCAGAGTAGGGGCTGGGTTCAGTGTAAGAATGGGGTCATTGCAAGGGCTGGGTGGGAGTAAGGGCTGGGTCAGTGTAAAGTCTGTGTTGGTGTAAGGGCTGGGTCAGTGTAAAGGCTGAGTCGGGGTAATGGCTGGGTCAGTGTAAGGACCGCAGCAGTACAGGGGTTGGATCAGTGTATGGCCTGGGTCAGTGTAAGCACAGGATCAGAGTAAGGGCTGGGTTCAGTGTAACAACTGGGTTAGTGTCAGACTGGGTCAGTGTAAGGGCTGGGTCAGTGTATGGGCTGGGCCAGTGTAAGAGATGTGTCCGTATAATGGCTGGGTCATGTAAGTGCTGGGTCAGTGTAAGGTCTGGGCCAGAGTAAGGGCTGGGTTTAGTGTAAGAGCTGGGTTAGTGTCAGACTGGGTCAGTGTAAGGACTGGGTCAGTGTAAGGATGGGGTGAGTTTAAGGGCTGGGTCAGTGTAAGAGATGAGTCTGTGTAAGGGCTGGGTCATGTAAGGGCTGGGTTTAGTGTAAGAGCTGGGTTAGTGTCAGACAGGGTCAGTGTAAGGATGGGGTCAGTTTAAGGGCTGGGTCAGTGTAAGGGCTGAGTTAGTGTAAAGGCTGGATCAGTGTAAGCACAGGATCAGAGTAAGGGCTGGGTTCAGTGTAACAACTGGGTTAGTGTCGGACTAGGTCAGTGTAAAGGCTAGGTCAGTGTAAGTGCTGGGTCAGTGTAAGGCCTGGATGAGTGTAAGGACTGTGTCAGTTTAAGGACCAGGGTCAGAGTAAGGGCTGGGTCATGTAAGGGCTGGGTCAGTGTAAGGTCTGGGCCAGAGTAAGGGCTGGGATTAGTGTAAGAGCTGGGTTAGTGTCAGACTGGGTCAGCGTAAGGACTGGGTCAGTGTTAGGATGGGGTCAGTTTAAGGGCTGGGTCAGTGTAAGGGCTGAGTTAGTGTAAAGGCTGGGTCGGTTAATGGGCCGGGCCAGAGTAAGGGGTGGGTTTAGTGCAAGAGCTGGGTTGGTGTCAAACTGGGTCAGTGTAAGGGCTGGGTTAGTGTAAAGGCTGGGTCGGTGTACGGGCTGGGCCAGAGTAAGGGCTGGGTCAGCGTAAAGGCTGAGTCGGTTTAATAGCTGGGTCAGTGTAATTGCTGCATCAGTGTAAGGACCTGGGCAGTACAAGGGCTGGATCAGTGTAAGGCCTGGGTCAGTGCAAGTGTTGTGTCAGTGTATGGGCTGGATCAGTGTAAGCACAGGATCAGAGTAAGAGCTGGGTTCAGTGTAACAACTGGGTTAGTGTCAGACCAGGTCAGTGTAAGGATGGGGTCAGTTTAAGAGCTGGGTCAGGGTAAGGGCTGGGTCAGTGTAAGGGCTGGGTCAGTGTAAAGGCTGGGTCGGTGTACGGGCTGGGCCAGAGTAAGGGCTGGGTTTAGTGTGAGAGCTGGGTTAGTGTCAGACTGGGTCAGTGTAAGGCTGGGGTCAGTGTAAGGTCTGGGTCACTGTAAGGGCTGGGTGACTGTAAGGGTTGGGTCAGTCCAATGTCTGGGTCAGTGTCAGGACTGGGTCAGTGTAGGCACAGGATCAGAGTAAGGGCTGGGTTCAGTGTAACAACTGGGTCAGTGTAAGGGCTGGGTCAGTGTAAGGGCTGGGTCGGTGTAAGGGCTGGGTCAGCGTAAGGGCTGGGTCAGCGTAAAGGCTGAGTCGGTGTAATAGCTGGGTCAGTGTAATTGCTGCATCAGTGTAAGGACCTGGGCAGTACAAGGGCTGGATCAGTGTATGGCCTGGGTCAGTGTAAGCACAGGATCAGAGTAAGGGCTGGGTTCAGTGTAAGAACTGGGTTGGTATCAGACTGGGTCAGTGTAAGGGCTGGGTCGGTGTAAGGGCTGGGTCAGTGTAAGGGCTGGGTCAGCGTAAGGGCTGGGTCAGCGTAAAGGCTGAGTCGGTTTAATAGCTGGGTCAGTGTAATTGCTGCATCAGTGTAAGGACCTGGGCAGTACAAGGGCTGGATCAGTGTAAGGCCTGGGTCAGTGCAAGTGTTGTGTCAGTGTATGGGCTGGATCAGTGTAAGCACAGGATCAGAGTAAGAGCTGGGTTCAGTGTAACAACTGGGTTAGTGTCAGACTAGGTCAGTGTAAGGATGGGGTCAGTTTAAGAGCTGGGTCAGTGTAAGGGCTGGGTCAGTGTAAGGGCTGGGTCAGTGTAAAGGCTGGGTCGGTGTAAGGGCTGGGTCAGTGTAAAGGCTGGGTCGGTGTACGGGCTGGGCCAGAGTAAGGGCTGGGTTTAGTGTGAGAGCTGGGTTAGTGTCAGACTGGGTCAGTGTAAGGATGGGGTCAGTATAAGGTCTGGGTCACTGTAAGGGCTGGGTGATTGTAAGGGCTGGGTCAGTGCAATGTCTGGGTCAGTGTCAGGGCTGGGTCAATGTCAGGACTGGGTCAGTGTAAGCACAGGATCAGAGTAAGGGCTGGGTTCAGTGTAACAACTGGGTTGGTTTCAGACTGGGTCAGTGTAAGGGCTGGGTCGGTGTAAGGGCTGGGTCAGCGTAATTGCTGCATCAGTGTAAGGAGCTGGGCAGTACAAGGGATGGATCAGTGTATGGCCTGGGTCAGTGTAAGCACAGGATCAGAGTAAGGGTTGGGTTCAGTGTAACAACTGGGTTGGTGTCAGACTAGGTCAGTGTAAGGATGGGGTCAGTTTAAGAGCTGGGTCAGGGTAAGGGCTGGGCCAGAGTAAGGGCTGGGTTTAGTGTGAGAGCTGGGTTGGTGTCAGACTGGGTCAGTGTAAGGATGGGGTCAGTATAAGGTCTGGGTTAGTGTAAAGGCTGGGTCGATGTATGGGCTGGGTCAGTGTAATGGCTGCATCAGTGTAAGGACCTGGGCGGTACAAGGGGTCGATCAGTGTATGGGCTGCGTCACTCTAAGGGCTGGTTCAGTGTAACAACTGGGTTAGTGTCGGACTAGGTCAGTGTGAGAATGGGGTCAGTGTAAGGGCTGGATTAGTGTAAGGGCTGGATGAGTGTAAGGACTGTGTCAGTTTAAGGACCAGGGTCAGCGTAAGGGCTGGGTTAGTGTATGGGCTGGGTCAGTGTAAGAGATGTGTCCGTGTAAGGGCTGGGTCATGTAAGGGCTGGGTCAGTGTAAAGTCTGGGCCAGAGTAAGGGTTGGGTTTAGTGTAAGAGCTGGGTTAGTGTCAGACTGGGTTAGTGTAAGGACTGGGTCAGTGTAAGGATGGGGTCAGTTTAAGGGCTGGGTCAGTGTCAGGGCTGGGTTAGTGTAAAGGCTGGGTCGGTGTACGAGCTGGGCCAGAGTAAGGGTCGGGTTTACTGTAAGAGCTGGGTTAGTGACAGACTGGGTCAGTGTAAGGATGGGGTCAGTGTAAGGGCTGGATGAGTGTAAGGACTGTGTCAGTTTAAGGACCAGGGTCAGCGTAAGGGCTGGGTCAGTGTATGGGCTGGGTCAGTGTAAGAGAGGTGTCCATCTAAGGGCTGGGTCAGTGTAAAGTCTGGGCCAGAGTAAGGGTTGGGTTTAGTGTAAGAGCTGGGTTAGTGTCAGACTGGGTCAGTTTAAGGATGGGATCAGTTTAAGGGCTGGGTCAGTGTAAGGGCTGGGTTAGTGTAAAGGCTGGGTCGGTGTACGGGCTGGGCCAGAGTAAGGGGTGGGTTTACTGTAAGAGCTGGGTTAGTGTCAGACTGGGTCAGTGTAAGGATGGGGTCAGTGTAAGGGCTGGGTTAGTGTAAAGTCTGGGTTGGTGTACAGGCTTGGTCAGTGTAATGGCTGCATCAGTGTAAGGACCTGGGCAGTGCAAGGGCTGGATCAGTGTATGGGCTGGTCAGTGTATGGGCTGTGTCAGTGTATGGGCTGGGTCAGTGTAAGGGCCAGGTCACTGTAAGGGCTGGGTGAATGTAATGTCTGGGTCAGTGTCAGGGCTGGGTCTGTGTAAGTGCTGGGTCTGTGTAAGGAGCAGGGCAGTGTAAGGGTTGAGTCAGTGTAAGAGCTGGATGAGTGTCGGAGCTGAGTCAGCGTAAGGGCAGGGTGTCATGGTTCGGATCGGGGTCCCTTTAAATTTACCTTGTTTATGTTACGATCAGGATCGTTGATTCCATATTTTCCCATGTCCCTCGACTTTGGTGATTAGAGGCAATTAACGCTCAGCTTTCAGCCGTTCTGTGCGGGAGCGTCTACAAAGTCATGGCGTGCCAATGTCATCGGGCAGAGTAAGCCTAGTCTCTGCCGAAGCGAGTGCCAGTAATTCGCCTCTCCTCACCGGAGCAACTCTATCCAGGTACCTTGCTGAACTGAGCCTGCAAAGTTTCCTCATCAAGGTGGGTCCATCAATTAACCCGCCAGAGGCAATCAAGAACCGCTGCCTTCTGTTCCCGGGCCGAGTCGAGAGCTCGCCACTACCCGGAGGTTCCAAGTCAAGTCCTGGTTCTGGGCGCCGTTCAAGTACCATGTCAAGCCCTGGCCCTGGCGGCATCCAAGTTCTGAGTCATGTCCTGCTCTGACGGTCTGTGATTCCTGTCCTACCCCCTTGTCTGAAACCCTTCTCTGCCCCTCTCACCTCTAGCCCTCGTCTGCAGCTCCCACCTGCACTTCGGTCTAGTTCCATCACTGGAGCTAGATAGGTACTGACTGGTGTCCATTCGTGTTGGTCTTGTCCTCGCCTCGGTGGGGTAAGCCAGGCTGTCTTGCTGTTGCCCCGCGGGGAGTCATGTCTTGTCTTGTCCTTGCCTCCGTGGGGTAAGTCAGGCCATCTTGCCGTTGCCCCACGGAGGGTCATGAATCCTGGCCCTATGTCTTGTACCCAAGGGGGGCCCCAGCTCTCTGTTCTGTGTGCGAGTCCTGGCCCTATGTCCTGTTTCCAAGGAGGGGTCCTGACTCTGTGTTCTGTGTATGTGTCCATGGTTCCATGTACCTGCTCTCCCGAGACCCAGGCTCTGTTTTCCATGTTCCTCCTTTTCCTAGCCCATGTCATGTCCATGCCTGGTTCTGGGGTCCGAGCATAAGGCAAGAACCAGGTACTGGGTCCTTACCCAGTCTCGGACTTGGAGTCCATACTCTAGCCTCTTTATGTCTCCTCTAGTTCTGGGATCCAATTCCGAGTCCTAGCCCAGACCCTTGTCCCAGCCTAGTCGTAGTCCTGAGTCCTTGGCCGGTTCGCTACTCCTGCTCCTGCCTTGCTCTCCTGGTATCGAACAATAAACTAAATCTAAGCACCTCACAAGATGTGTCTTGCATTTGGGTCCACCCTTGCTCCCAATGCCCCGCCATTGTGACACAGGGTCAGCACAAGGGCTGGGTCAGTGCATGTGTTGGGTCATGGAAGGGCTGGGTCAGAGTGAGGACCTGGTCAGTGTAAGAATGGGGTCATTGTAAGGGCTGGGTGGGTGTAAAGGCTGAGTCGGGTCGGTGTAATGGCTGGGTCAGTGTAATTGCTGCGTCACTCTAAGGACCTAGGCAATACAAGGGCTGCGTCACTCTAAGGGCTGCGTTCGGTGTATGGACCTGGGCAGTACAAGGGCTGGGTCAGTGTATGGGCTGAATGAGTCTAAGGGCTGGGTCTGTGTAAGGGCTGGATGAGTGTAAGGACTGTGTCATTGTAAGGGAATGGGTCATTGTAAAGGCTGGGTCAGAGTAAGGACCTGGGCAGTACAAGGGCTGGTTCAGTGTGAGGACCTGGGCAGTGTAAGTGCTGGGTCAGTGTAACGGCTGGGACAGTGTAAGGACCTGGCCAGTATAAGATTTGCGAGGGCTACTGAGGTGACTTTAAACTAGAATGGTTGGGGGGTGGGAATCAAACTAAAGAGACTAGGAGAGAGGAGGTTAATTCACAACAGGGGGATGGGAATAAGTGCAGAGAGACAGAGGGGTGTAAAGTGGGGGTAGAAGCAAAAAGTAGTAAGGTGAAAAGTAAAAGTGGCAGGCCGGCAAATCCAGGGCAAAAATCAAAAAGGGCCACTTTTCAACATAATTGTATAAGGGCTAAGAGTGTTGTAAAAGTGAGCCTGAAGGCTTTGTGTGTCAATGCAAGGAGCATTCATAACAAGGTGGATGAATTAAAAGTGCAGATTGTTATTAATGAATATGATATAGTTGGGATCACAGAGACATGGCTCCAGGGTGACCAGGGATGGGAGCTCAACATTCAGGGATATTCAATATTCAGGAGGGATAGACATGAAAGAAAAGGAGGTGGGGTAGCATTGCTGGTTAGAGAGGAGATTAACGCATTAGAAAGGAAGGACATTAGCCGAGAGGATGTGGAATCGATATGGGTAGAGCTGCATAACACTATGGGGCAGAAAATGCTGGTGGGAGTTGTGTGCAGGCCACCAAACAGTAGTAGTGAGGTTGGGGATGGTATTAAACAGGAAATTAGAAATGTGTGCAATAAAGGAACAGCAGTTCATGGGTGACTTCAATCTACATATAGATTGGGTGAACCAAATTGGAAAGGGTGCTGAGGAAGAGGATTTCTTGGAATGTATGCGGGATGGTTTTTTGAACCAACATGTCGAGGAACCAACTAGAGAACAGGCCATTCTAGACGGGGTATTGAGCAATGAGGAAGGGTTAATTAGCAATCTTGTCGTGAGAGGCCCCTTGGGTAAGAGTGACCATAATACGGTGGACTTCTTCATTAAGATGGAGCGTGACATAGTTAATTCAGAAACAAAGGTTCTGAACTTAAAGAAGGGTAACTTTGAAGGTATGAGACGTGAATTAGCTAAGATAGACTGGCAAATGACACCTAAAGGGTTGACGGTGGATATGCAATGGCAAGCACTTAAAGATCGCATGGATGAACTACAACAATTGTTCATCCCAGTTTGGCAAAAGAATAAATCAAGGAAGGTAGTGCACCCATGGCTGACAAGGGAAATTAGGGATAGTATCAATTCCAAAGAAGAAGCATACAAATTAGCCAGAAAAAGTGGCTCACCTGAGGACTGGGAGAAATTTAGAGTCCAGCAGAGGAGGACAAAGGGCTTAATTAGGAAGGGGAGAAAAGATTGAGAGAAAACTGGCAGGGAACATAAAAACAGACTGTAAAAGCTTTTATAGATATGTAAAAAGAGAAAGATTGGTTAAGACAAATGTAGGTCCCCAACAGACAGAAACAGGTATTGATTATGGGGAGCAAGGACATGGCAGACCAATTGAATAACTACTTTGGTTCTCTCTTCACTAAGGAGGACATAAATAATCTTCCAGAAACAGTAGGGGACAGAGGGTCCAGTGAGATGGAGGAACTGAGGGAAATTCATGTTAGCTGGGAAGTGGTGTTAGGTAAATTGAAGGGATTAAAGGCAGATAAATCCCCAGGGCCAGATAGTCTGCATCCCAGAGTGCTTAAGGAAGTAGCCCAAGAAATAGTGGATGCATTAGTGATAATTTTTTGAAACTCTTTAGATTCTGGACTAGTTCCTGAGGATTGGAGGGTGGCTAATGTAACCCCACTTTTTAAAAAAGGAGGGAGAGAGAAACCAGGGAATTATAGACCCGTTATCCTAACATCGGTGGTGGGGAAAATGCTAGAGTCAGTCATCAAAGATGTGATAACAGCACATTTGGAAAGCGGTGAAATGATCGGACAAAGTCAGCATGGATTTGTGAAAGGAAAATCATGTCTGACGAATCTCATAGAATTTTTTGAGGATGTAACTAGTAGAGTGGATAGGGGAGAACCAGTGGATGTGGTATATTTGGATTATCAAAAGGCTTTTGACAAGGTCCCACACAGGAGATTAGTGTGCAAACTTAAAGCACACGGTATTGGGGGTAAGGTATTGATGTGGATAGAGAATTGGTTGGCAGACAGGAAGCAAAGAGTGGGAACAAACGGGACCTTTTCAGAATGGCAGGCAGTGACTAGTGGGGTACCGCAAGGCTCAGTGCTGGGACCCCAGTTGTTTACAATATATATTAATGACTTAGTTGAGGGAATCAAATGCAGCATCTCCAAGTTTGTGGATGACACGAAGCTGGGCGGCAGTGTTAGCTGTGAGGAGGATGCTAAGAGGATGCAGGGTGACTTGGATAGGTTAGGTGAGTGGGCAAATTCATGACAGATACAATTTAATGTGGATAAATGTGAGGTTATCCACTTTGGTGGCAAAAACAGGAAAACAGATTATTATCTGAATGGTGGACGATTAGGAAAAGGGGAGGTGCAACGAGACCTGGGTGTCATTATACACCAGTCATTGAAAGTGGGCATGTAGGTACAGCAGGCGATTAAAAAGGCGAATGGTATGCTGGCATTCATAGCAAGAGGATTTGAGTACAGGAGCAGGGAGGTACTACTGCAGTTGTACAAGGCCTTGGTGAGACCACACCTGGAGTATTGTGTGCAGTTTTGGTCCCTTAATCTGAGGAAAGACATGCATGCCATAGAGGGAGTACAAAGAAGGTTCACCAGATTGATTCCTGGGATGGCAGGACTTTCATATGATGAAAGACTGGATGAACTAGGCTTATACTCGTTGGAATTTAGAAGATTGAGGGGGGATCTGATTGAAACGTATAAGATCCTAAAGGGATTGGACAGGATAAGAGCAAAAGGATTGTAAGGGATAAAATTGGTCCTCTTGAAGATCAGAGTGGTTGGCTATGTGCGGAACCAAAGGAAATGGGGGAGATCTTAAATAGGTTTTTTGCGTCTGTGTTTACTAAGGAAACTGGCATGAAGTCTATGGAATTAAGGGAAACAAGTAGTGAGATCATGGAAACTGTACAGATCGAAAAGGAGGAAGTCCTTACTGTCTTGAGGAAAATTAAAGTGGATAAATCCCCGGGACCTGACAGGGTGCTCCCTCGGACCTTGAAGGAGACTAGTGTTGAAATTGCAGGGGCCCTGGCAGAAATATTTAAAATGTCGCTGTCTACAGGTGAGGTGCCAGAGGATTGGAGAGTGGGTCATGTTGTTCCATTGTTTAAAAAAGGATCAAAAAGTAATCCGGGAAATTATAGGCCAGTAAGTTTAACGTTGGTAGTAGGTAAATTATTGGAGGGAGTACTAAGAGACAGAATCTACAAGCATTTGGATAGACTGGGACTTATTAGGGAGAGTCAACATGGCTTTGTGCATGGTAGGTCACGTTTGACCAATCTACTGGAGTTTTTCGAGGATGTTACCAGGAAAGTGGATGAAGGGAAGGCAGTGGATATTGTCTACATGGACTTCAGTAAGGCCTTTGACAAGGTCCCGCATTGGAAGTTAGTTCAGAAAATTCAGTCGCTAGGTATACATGGAGAGGTGGTAAATTGGATTAGACATTGGCTCGATGGAAGAAGCCAGAGAGTGGTGGTAGAGGATTGCTTCTCTGAGTGGAGGCTTGTGACTAGTGGTGTGCCACAGGGATCAGTGCTGGGTCCATTGTTATTTGTCATCTATATCAATGATCTGGATGATAATGTGGTAAATTGGATCAGCAAGTTTGCTGATGATACAAAGATTGGAGGTGTAGTAGACAGTGAGGAAGGTTTTCAGAGCCTGCAGAGGGACTTGGACCAGCTGGAAAAATGGGCTGAAAAATGGCACATGGAGTTTAATACTGACAAGTGTGAGGTGTTGCACGTTGGAAGGACAAGCCAACGTAGAACATACAGGGTTAATGGTAAGGCACTGAGGAGTGCAGTGGAACAGAGGGATCTGGGAATACAGATACAAAATTCCCTAAAAGTGGCGTCACAGGTAGATAGGGTCGTAAAGAGAGCTTTTGGTACATTGGCCTTTATTAATCAAAGTATTGAGTATAAGAGCTGGAATGTTATGATGAGGTTGTATAAGGCATTGGTGAGGCCGAATCTGGAGTATTGTGTTCAGTTTTGGTCACCAAATTACAGGAAGGATATAAATAAGGTTGAAAGAGTGCAGAGAAGGTTTACAAGGATGTTGCCGGGACTTGAGAAACTCAGTTACAGAGAAAGGTTGAATAGGTTGGGACTTTATTCCCTGGAGCGTAGAAGAATGAGGGGAGATTTGATAGAGATATATAAAATTATGATGGGTATAGATAGAGTGAATGCAAGCAGGCTTTTTCCACTGAGGCAAGGGGAGAAAAAAAACCAGAGGACATGGGTTTAGGGTGAGGGGGGAAAAGTTTAAAGGGAACATTAGGGGGGGCTTCTTCACACAGAGAGTGGTGGGAGTATGGAATGAGCTGCCAGACGAGGTGGTAAATGCAGGTTCTTTTTTAACATTTAAGAATAAATTGGACAGATACATGGATGGGAGGTGTATGGAGGGATATGGTCCGTGTGCAGGTCAGTGGGACTAGGCAGAAAATGGTTCGGCACAGCCAAGAAAGGCCAAAAGGCCTGTTTCTGTGCTGTAGTTTCTATGGTTTCTATGGTTTTTATGGTAAGGGCTAGATGTGTGTAAGGACTGGGTCAGTGTAAGGACCAAATCGTGTAAGTGGCGGTTCAGTGTAAGGGCTGGATGAGTGTAAGGTCTGGGTCAGTGTAAGGACTTAGACAGTGTATGGGCTGCGTAACTGTAAGGGCTGTGTCAGTCAGTGAAAGGGCTAAGTGAGTGTAAGGGCAGGGTCAGTGTAAGGACCTGGGCAGTGTAAGGGCCGGAGCAGTGTATATGCTGGGTCAGGGTAAGTGTTGGGTCTGTGAAAGTCCAGGGTCAGTGTAAGGGCTGGGTCAGTGTAACGGCTGGATGAGTGTAAGGGATTGGGCAGTGGAAGGACCTGGGCAGTGTAAGGGCTGGATCAGTGTAAGGGCTGGGTCAGTGTAAGGACCTAGACAGGGTAAGGGCTGGATCATTGTATGGGCTGCGTCATTGTAAGGGCTGGGTCAGTGTAATGGCTGGATGAGTGTAAGGACTGGGTCAGTGTAAGGACTGGGTCAGTGTAAGGACTGGATGAGTGTAAGGGCAGGGTCAGTGTAAGGATCTGGGCAGTATAAGTGCTGAATCAGTGTCTGGGCTGGGTCAGTGTAAGGACTGGGTCAGTGTAACGGCTGGATGAGTGTAAGGGCTTGGTCAGTGTAAGGACTGGGTCAGTGTAACGGCTGGATGAGTGTAAGGGCTTGGTCAGTGTAAGGACCTGGGCAGTGTAAGGGCTGTATCAGTGTATCAGAGGGGCAGTGCAAGGGATGGGTCAGTGTAAGGACTGGGTCAGTGTAACGGCTGGATCAGTGTAAGGGCTTGGTCAGTGTAAGGACCTGGGCAGTGTAAGGGCTGGATCAGTGTATCAGAGCGGACAGTGCAAGGGCTGGGTGAGTGCAAGAGCTGGGTCAGTGTAACGGCTAGATGAGTGTAAGGGCTTGGTCAGTGTAAGGACCTGGGCAGTGTAAGGGCTGGATCAGTGTATCAGAGGGGCAGTGCAAGGGATGGGTCAGTGTAACGGCTGGATGAGTGTAAGGGCTTGGTCAGTGTAAGGACCTGGGCAGTGTAAGGGCTGGATCAGTGTATCAGAGCGGACAGTGCAAGGGCTGGGTGAGTGCAAGAGCTGGGTCAGTGTAACGGCTAGATGAGTGTAAGGGCTTGGTCAGTGTAAGGACCTGGGCAGTGTAAGGGCTGGATCAGTGTATCAGAGGGGCAGTACAAGGACTGGATCAGTGTATGGGCTGGATGAGTGTAAGGGTGGGTCAGTGTAAGGGCTGGGTCTGTGCAAGGTCTGGATGAGTGTAAGGGCTGGGTCAGAGTAAGAGCTGGATGAGTGTAAAGGCTGGGTCAGTGTAAGGATCTGAGCAGTATGGACTGGATGTGTATATGGGCTGGGTGAGTGTAATGGCTGGGGAAGTGTAAGGGCAGGGTCAGTGTAAGGCTCTGGGCAGTACAAGGGCTGTATCAGTAGAAGGTCTGGGTAATGTACGGGCTGGGTCACTGTAAGGGCTGGATCAGTGTAAAGACGTGGGCAGTGTAAGTGCTGGATCAGTGAATGGGCTAGTTCAGTGTAAGGCCCTGGGCGGTACAAGGGCTGGATCAGTGTATGGGCTAGGTCAGTACAAGGGCTGGGTCACTATAAGGGCTGGGTCAGTTTAAGGACTTGGGCAGTGTTAGGGCTGGAACTGTGTATGGGCTGGGTCAGTGTAAGGATGGGATAACTATAAGGGCCGGGTGAGTGTAAGGGCTGGGTCTGTGTAAGAAAATGGGCAGTGTAAGGGCTGGGTCAATTTGATGTCTGGGTCACTGTAGGAGCCGGGCCAGTGTAAGGGCTAGATAAGTGAACAGGCTGGGTCCGTGTAAGGGCTGGATGTGTGTAAATGCTGGGTTAGTGTAAGGACCAGAGCAGTGCAAGGGCTGGGTCCATGTCAGGACCTGGGAGTGTAAGTCCTGAGTGGGTCAGTGAAAGAACCTGGGTAGTGCAAGGGTTGGATCTGTGTATGGGCTGGGTCAGTGTATAGACCTAGGTAGTGAAGGGACCTGGCCAGTCAAAGTGCTGGAATAGTGTATGAGCTGGGTCAGTGTCAGTACGAGATCAGTGAAATGACTGGGTCAGTGTAAGGGCCGAATCAGTGTAAGTGGCGGGTCAGTGTAAGTGCTGGATTAGTGTAAGGTCTGGGTCAGTGTAAGGACCTGGGCAGTGTAAGGGCCGGAGCAGTGTATATGCTGGGTCAGGGTAAGTGCTGGGTCTGTGAAAGGCCAGGGTCAGTGTAAGGGCTGGGTCTGTATAAGGGCTGGTTGAGTGTAAGGGCTGGGTCAGTGTAAGTGCTGGATTAGTGTAAGGTCTGGGTCAGTGTAAGGACCTGGGCAGTGTAAGGGCTGGATCAGTGTAAGGGCTGGGTCAGTGTAAGGACCTAGACAGGGTAAGGGCTGGATCATTGTATGGGCTGCGTCATTGTAAGGGCTGGGTCAGTATAATGGCTGGATGAGTGTATGCGCAGGGTCAGTGTAAGGACTGGGTCAGTGTAAGAGCTGGGTCAGTGTAAGGACTGGGTCAGTGTAAGAGCTGGGTCAGTGTAAGTGCAGGTACAGTGTATGGGATGGGTCAGTGTGAGGGCTGCGTCAGTGTAACGGCTCAATGAGTGTAAGGGCTCGGTCAGTGTAAGGGCTGGATCTGTACAAGGATTGGGTCACTGTACCAGCTGGGTCACAGTCAGAGCTGGGTCCGTTTAAGGACTTGGGCAGTGTTAGGGCTGGAACTGTGTATGGGCTGGGTCAGTGCAAGGACGGGATCAGTGTAAGGGGTTGGTCATTGAAGGGCCGGGTCAGTGTGAGGGCTGGGTCAGTGTAAGTGCTGGGTCACTGTCATTTCTGGGTCAGTTTAAGGGCTGGATCAGTCTGTGGGCTGGGTTAGTGTAAGGGCTGGATCGGTGTATGGTCTGAGTCACTGCAAGTACTGGGTCAATGTGCAAACTGGATCATGGCAAGGGCCGGGCCAATGTAAAGTCTGGATCTGTGTACAGGCTGGGTCAGTGTATGGGCTGGATCTGTGTAAGGGCTACGTCAGTGCAAGGGCTGGGTCAGTGTAAGGACTGGATCGGTGTAACGACAGAGGCAGTGTAATGGTTGTGTCAGTGTAAGGGCTGGGTCATGAAATGGCTGGTTCAGTGTAAGCGGTAGGTCAGTGTCAGTACCAGATCAGTGTAACAACTGGGTCATTGTAGGACTGGGTTAGTGTAAGGATTGGTTTAGTGTAAGGGCTGGGTCTGTGTAAGGTCCTGGGCAGTGTAATGGCGTGTCAGCGTAAAGAATGGGTCAGTGTAAGGACCTGGGTAGTGTAAGGGGCGGGTCAGAGTAAGGGCTGGGTCAGTGTAAGTGCCGGGTCAGTTTAATGGCTGGATGAGTGTAAGGGCTTATTAGTGTAAGGACCTAGACAGTGTAAGGGCTGGATCAGTCTATGGGCTGTGTAATTGTAATGATTATGTCAGTGTAAGCGCTGGGTTATGAAATGGCTGGTTAAGTGTAAGCGGTGGGTCTGTGTCAGGGCCAGATCGGTGTACAGGCTCGGTCAGTGTCAGTACCAGAACAATGTAACGACTGGGTCATTGTAGGACTGGGTTAGTGTAAGGATTGGTTTGGTGTAAGGGCTGGGTCTGTGTAAGGTCCTGGGCAGTGTAAGGGTGTGTCAGCCTAAAAAATGGGTCGGTGTAAGGACCTGGTCAGAGTAATGGCCGGGTCAGTGTAAGTGCCGGGTCAGTTTAATGGCTGGATGAGTGTAAGGGCTGGGTCAGTGTAAGGACCTAGACAGTGTAAGGGCTGGATCAGTGTATGGGCTGCGTGATTGTAATGGTTGTGTCAATGTAAGCGCTGGGTTATGAAATGGCTGGTTAAGTGTAAGCGGTGGGTCTGTGTCAGGGCCAGATCAGTGTACGGGCTCGATCAGTGTCAGTACCAGATCAGTGTAATGACTGGGTCAGTGTAAGGATTGGCTCAGTGTACGGGCTGGGTCTATGTAAGTCCTGGGCAGTGTAAGGGCTGGGTCAGTGTAAGGGATGGATGAGTGTAAAGGCTGGGTCAGTGTAGGGGCTCGGTGAGTGTCAGGGCAGGGTCAGTGTGAGGGCTAGGTCAGTGTAAGGCCATGGGCGGTACAAGGGCTGGATCAGTGTAAGGGCTGGATCTGTGTAAAGACGTGGGCAGTGTAAGGGCTGGATCAGTGAATGGGCTGGATCAGTGAATGGGCCGGGTCAGTGAATGGGCCGGGTCAGTGTATGGGCCGGGTCAGTGTATAGGCTGGGTCTGTGTAAGGCCTGGGTCACTGTAGGGACCTGGGCAGGGTAAGTGTAAGGGGTGGATGAGTGTAAGCGCTGGTTCAGTGTAAGGACCTGGGCAGTGTAAGCGCTGGGTCAGTGTAAAGACTGCATCAGTATAAGGATGGGTCAGCGTAAGGGCTGGATGAGTGTAAGAACTAGGTCAGTGTAAGGGCTGGATAAGTGTTAGGGCTGTTCATTGTATGGGCTGTGTCAGTGTAATATATGGGTCAGTGTAACATCTGGGTCAGTGTAAGGGCCGGGTCAGTGTGAGGGTCAGGTCAGTGTATATGGGCTGCTACATTGTAAGTGCTAGATCAGTAAAAGGACTAGGTGAGTGTAAGGGCAGGGTCAGTGTAAGGGCTGCGTCAATTTAAGGACTTGGGCAGTGTAAGGACTTGGGCAGTGTAAGGGCTGGATTATTGCCAGGGCTGGTCAGTGTAAGGGCTGAATGAGTGTAAAGAGCTGGGTCGGTGTGAGTGCTGGGTCAGTGTAAGGGCTGGGTCTGAGTAATGGCTGAGTTCAGTGTAAGAACTGGGTCCCTGAAAGGGCTTGGTCAGTGGAAGGGCACGATCTGTATAAGGGATGGGTCAGTGTATGGGCTGGATTAGTGTAATGGCCGAATCAGTGTAAGGGCTGGATCAGTGTAAGGACCTGGGCAGGGTAAGTCCTGGGTCAGTTTAAGGACCTAGACAGGGTAAGGGCTGGGTCAGTGTAAGGACCTGGAACAGTATGGGATGGGTCAGTGTAAGGGCTGGGTCAGTGTATGGGATGGATCAGTGCAAGGGCTGGGAGAGTGCAAGGGCTGGGTCAGTCTAATGGCTGGATGAGTGTAAGGGCTAGATCTGTGTAGGTGCTGTGTCATTGCAAGGGCTGGGTGAGTGTAAGGACCTGGGTAGGGTAAAGGCTGGAACAGTGTATGCGCTGGGTCAATGTAAGGGATGGGTGAGTGTAAGGGCTGGATGAGTGCAAGGGCTGGGTTGGTGCAAGGGCTGGAAGAGTGTAAGGGATGGGTCAGTGTAAGGAATGGATGAGTGTAAGGGCAGGGTCAGTGTAAGGGCTGCGTCATTTTAAACCTGGGCAGTCTAAGTGCTGGATCAGTGTCTGGATTGGGTCAGTGTAACGGCTGGATGAATGTAAGGACTTGGTCAGTGTAAGGACCTGGATGAGTGTAAGGTCTTGGTCAGTTTAAGGACCTGGATGAGTGTAAGGGTTGGGTGAGTGTAAGTGCTGGATGAGTGTAAGGGCTGGATGAATGTAAGGGCTGGATGAGTGTACGGGCTGGGTCACTATAAGGGCTGCGTCAGTGTAAGGACGGGATCAGTGTGAGTGCCGGGTCACTGTCATTTCTGGGTCAGTGTAAGGGCTGGATCAGTGTATGGTCTGGGTCACTGTAAGGACTGGGTCAATGTACGGACTGGATCATGGCAAGGGTTGGGTCAATTTAATGTCCAGGCCAGTGTAAGGGCCGGGTCTGTGTAAGAGCTACATCTGTGCAAGGGCTGGGTCAGTGTAAGGGCCGGGTCAGCAGAAGTGCTGGGTCAGTGGAAGTGCCGGATGAGTGTAAGGGATGGGTCAGTGTAAGGGTTGGGTCAGTTTAATGGCTGGATGAGTGTAAGGGCTTATTAGTGTAAGGACCTAGACTGTGTAAGGGCTGGATCAGTGTATGGGCTGCGTCATTGTAGGAGCTGTGTCAGTGTAAGGCTGGGTCAGTGTAAGGGCAGGGTCAGTGTAAGGGCTGCGTCATTTTAAACCTGAGCAGTGTAAGGGCTGGATCAGTGTCTGGGTTGGGTCAGTGTAATGGCTGAATGAGTGTAAGGGCTGGGTCAGTGTAAGGGCTGTGTCAGTGTAAAGGCTCGATGAGTGTAAGGGCTGGGTCAGTGCAAGGCCCTGGGCGGTACAAGGGCTGGGTCACTGTACCGGCTGTGTCACTGTAAGGGCTGGGTCAGATTAAGGACTTGGGCAGTGTTAGGGCTGGAACTGTGTCTGGGCTGGGACAGTGTAAGGACGGGATCAGTGTAAGGGGTGGGTCATGGAAGGGCCAGGTCCGTGTAAGGGCTGGATTGGTGTATGTTCTGGGTCACTGTAAGTAGTGGGTCAATGTACGGACTAGATCGGTGCAAGGGCTGGGCCGGTGTAACGAGAGAGGCAGCGTAATGGTTGTGTCAGTGTAAGTGCTGAATGAGTGCAAGGGCTGGATGAGTGTAAGGGCAGGGTCAGTGTAATGGCTGGATCAGTGTAAGGACCTGGGCTGTGCAAGGGATGGATCGGTGTATATGCCGGGTCAGGGCAAGTGCCAGGTCTGTGTAAGGGCTGGATAAGTATATTTGCTCGGTCACTGACAGGATCAGTGTACGGGATGGGTCATGGAAGCGCCTGGTCAGTGCTTAGGCAGTGTAAGGGCTGGATCAGTGTATCAGAGCGGACAGTGTAAGGGATGGGTCAGTGTAAGTGCTGAACGAGTGCAAGGGCTGGATGAGTGTAAGGGCAGGGTCAGTGTAATGGCTGGATCAGTGTAATGACCTGGGCAGTGCAAGGGATGGATCGGTGTATATGCCGGGTCAGGGCAAGTGCCGGGTCAGGGCAAGGAACTGGCCAGTGTATGGGCTGGGTCTGTGTAAGGGCTGGGTCATGAAATGGCTGGTTCAGTGTAAGCGGAGGGTCTGTGTCAGGGCTAGATCAGTGTAAAGACTAGGTTAATGTAAGGGCTAGATTAGTGAACGGACTGGGTCAGTGTAAGGGATGGGTCCGTGCAAGGTCTGGATGAGTGTAAGGGCTGGATGAGTGTAAAGGTTGGGTCAGTGTAAGTACGAGAGCAGTGTAAGGGCTGGGTCAGTGTAAGGCCCTGGGTGGTACAAGGGCTGGGTCAGTGTATGGACTGGGTCAGTGTATGGGCTGGGTCAGTGTATGTGCTGGGTCAGTACAAGGGCTGGGTCACTGTAGCGACTGGGTCACTGTAAGCGCTGGGTCAGTTTAAGGACTTGGGCAGTGTTAGGGCTGGGTCAGTGTCAGGACTGGATGAGTGTATTGGCTCGGTCAGAGTAAGGGCTGCGTCAGTGTAAAGACGGGATCAGTGTATGGGCTGGGTCAGTGCGAGGGCTAGGTCAGTGTAAGGGCTGAGTTAGTGGAATGTCTGGGTCAGTGTAAGAGCTAATTCAGTGTGTTCTGGATGAGTGTAAGGGCTGGGTCAGTGCAAGGACCTGGATAGTACAAGATCAGGCTTTTGGATCGGGACTACAGAGTGTCGTGGAAGCTGAATTTTGAAGGAAGGCAGTTTTTAAAAAACTTCGAGTGCAAGGGCGAGACTGCGCAGGCGCGTGACGTCAACAGGACCGCGCAGAGAGTTTAAAAAGGAGACCACCCTATACAGCGGGCAGCTGTCGGAGTGGGCAGCGGAGTGAGTGGGAGCAGAATGTAGGGCTTTGGCTTCAATAGACTTCGGCGGTAAACGGGAAGAGGCAAGAGCGAAGCACCAACTCTTCTTTTTTCTCCTCCCCCGGCCCTTTCGCTAATCAGCCCGGACAGACAGGAACAGCAGGGCTCTCACAGCTAACGATATGAGCTAACAGTTCAAAAAGTTTGTTTGTTTGGTGAGGTAAGTGGATGAGAAGACTTATTTTTCCTGTTTCATTCCTGTAGAATTAGATAGCATGCCTGCAGGGTTAGTGCTTTGTTCAGGGTGTCAGATGTGGGAATCCTGGGAGACCTCCAGCCTCCCTGATGGCCACATCTGCGCCAGGTGCACCGAGTTGCAGCTCCTCAGAGACCGTGTTAGGGACCTGGAGCTGCAGCTTGATGACCTACTGCTTATTAGGAAAAGTTAAGAGGTGATAGACAGGAGCTACAGGAAGGTAGTCATACCTAGGCTACAGGGGTCAGAAAACTGGGTTACTGTCAAGAGAGGGAAAGGAAATGCCCGGATAGTGGAGAGCACACCTGTGGCTGTCCCCCTCAGCAACAAATATCTTGTTCTGGATGCTGTTGAGGGGGATGACCTGACAGGGGACACTCACAGTGACTGAGTCTCTGGCACTGAGCCTGGCGCTGTTGTTCAGGAGAGAAGGAGGGAGAAGAGAAATGTGGCAGTCGTAGGGGATTCCATAGTCAGGGGAACGGACAGGAGATTCTGTGAGCCTGATAGGCAACATGGTGTGTTGCCTCCCAGGTGCCAGGGTACGGGATGTCTCGGATCGGGTCCTGAATATTCTGAAGGGGGAGGGTGAACAGCCAGTTGTCTTGGTACATGTTGGTACCAATGACATAGATAGGACAAAGAAGGAGGCCCTGAAGTGAGATTTCCAGGAGTTAGGAAGGAAGCTGAGAAGCAGGACCTCCAGGATAGTAATCTCGGGATTGCTACCTGTGCCACGTGCTAACGAAGGCAAGAATAGTAGGATCAGGCAGATGAATGCGTGGCTGAGAGACTGGTGTAGGGGACAGGGCTTCAGATTCTTGGATAATTGGGATCTCTTCTGTGGGAAGTATGACCTGTTCAAAAAGGACAGGTTACACCTGAACCCGAAAGGGACCAATATTCTGGCAGGAAAGTTTAATAGAGCTGTTAGGGAGGGTTTAAACTAATTTGGAAGGGGGATGGGAACCGGAATGACAGAGCGGAGGAAGGGGAAAACAGAAATAAATCTAAGATAGTGAGCAGTAAAGATGTCAGGAAAGACAGGCAGGTGATGGGGCAAATTTGTAGCCATTGGAATGAGTTGCAGTGCAATGAAATTGCAGTGAAATCAAAGCAAAAAGTATCAAGTACTGGTCTTAAGGTGTTATACTTAAATGCCCGCAGCATAAGGAATAAGGTGGATGATCTTGTCGTACAGCTACAGATTGGCAGATATGATATTGTGGCCATTACTGAGACCTGGCTAAAGGATGCACGTCTCTGGGAGTTGAACGTCCAAGGACACACGGGGTATCGGAAGGATAGGAAGGTAGGCAGAGGGGGAGGAGTAGCTTTATTGGTAAGAAATGATATTAAATCATTAGAAAGAGGTGATATAGGATCTGAAGGTGCAGAACCTTTATGGGTTGAGCTAAGTAATAGAAGGGGTAAAAGGACCCCGATGGCAGTTATTTATAGGCCTCCAAAGAGCTGCAGGGATGTGGACTACAAAATACAACTGGAAATAGAAAAGGCTTGTCAGAAGGGCAGTGTTATGATAATTGTGGGGGATTTTAACATGTGAGTGGATTGGAAGAATCAGGTTGGCACTGGATCTCAAGAGAGAGAATTTGTAGAATGTCTGCGAGATGGCTTTTTAGAACAGCTTGTTGTGGAGCCCACTAGGGGATCGGCTGTACTGGATTAGGTATTGTGTAATGAACTGGAGGTGATTAGAGAGATTGAGGTGAAGGAACCCTTAGGAGACAGTGATCATAACATGATTGGGTTCACTGTGAAATTTGAAAAAGTGAAGCCGAAATCTGATGTGTCGGTATTTCAGTGGAGTAAAGGAAATTACAGTGGCATGAGAGAGGAACTGGCCCAAGTTGACTGGAAAGGGACACTGGTGGGAAAGACGGCAGAGCAGCAGTGGCTGGAGTTTATGCGAGAAGTGAGGAAGGTGCAAGACAGGTATATTCCAAAAAAGAAGAAATTTTCGAGCGGAAAAAGGATGCAACCGTGGTTGACAAGAGAAGTCAAAGCCAAAGTTAAAGCAAAGGAGAGGGCATACAAGGAAGCAAAAATCAGTGGGAAGAGAGAGGATTGGGAAGTTTTTAAAACCTTACAAAAGGAAACCAAGAAGGTCATTAAGAGGGAAAATATTAACTATGAAAGGAAGCTAGCAAATAATATCAAAGAGGATACTAAAATCTTCTTCAAGTATATAAGGAGTAAAAGACAGGTGAGAGTAGATATAGGACCAATAGAAAATGATGCTGGAGATGTTGTAATGGGAGTATACCGGACACTCAAGGGTGGCAGGGAAGAGAAATGTGCACAGTCACAATTACGACAGAGAAAGTACTCAGGAAGCTGAATAGTCTAAAGGTAGATAAATCTCCCGGACCAGATGGAATGCGCCCGTCTGTTCTGAAGGAAGTAGCTGTGGAGATTGCGGAGGCATTAGAGATAATCTTTCAAAAGTCGATAGATTCTGGCATGCTTCCGGAGGACTGGAAGATTGCAAATGTCACTCCGCTATTTAAGAAGGGGGCAAGGAAGCAAAAAGGAAATTATAGACCTGTTAGCTTGACATTGGTGGTTGGGAAGTTGTTGGAGTCGATTGTCAAGGATGAGGTTACAGAGTACCTGGAGGCATATGACAAGATTGGCAGAACTCAGCATGGACTCCTTAAAGGAAAATCCTGCCTGACAAACCTATTACAATTTTTTGAGGAAATTAACAGTAGGCTAGACAAGGGAGATGCAGTGGATGTTGTATATTTGGATTTTCAGAAGGCCTTTGACAAGGTGCCACACATGAGGCTACTTAACAAGATAAGAGCCCATTGAATTACGGGAAAGTTACATACGTGGATAGAGCGTTGGCAGATTGGCAGGAAACAGAGAGTGGGAATAAAGGGATCCTATTCTGGTTGGCTGCCGGTTACCAGTGGTGTTCTACAGGGGTCTGTGTTGGGGCTGCTTCTTTTTACATTGTACATCAACGATTTAGATTATGGAATAGATGGCTTTGTGGCTAAGTTTGCTGACGATATGAAGATAGGTGGAGGTGCCGGTAGTGCTGAGGAAACAGAGAGTCTGCAGAGAGACTTGGATAGATTGGAAGAATGGGCAGAGAAGTGGGAAATGAAGTACAATGTTGGAAAGTGTATGGTTATGCACTTTGGCAGAAAAAATAAACGGGCAGACTATTATTTAAATGGGTAAAGAATTCAAAGTTCTGAGATGCAACGGGACTTGGGAGTCCTTGTACAGGATACTCTTAAAGCTAACCTCCAGGTTGAGTCAGTAGTGAAGAAGGCGAATGCAATGTTGGCATTCATTTCTGGAGGAATAGAGTATAGGAGCAGGGATGTGATGTTGAGGCTCTACAAGGCACTGGTGAGACCTCACTTGGAGTACTGTGGGCAATTTTGGTCTCCTTATTTAAGAAAGGATGTGCTGACGTTGGAGAGCGTACAGAGAAGATTCACTAGAATGATTGGGTTAACATATGAGGAACGTTTGTCCGCTCTTGGACTGTATTCCTTGGAGTTTAGAAGAATGAGGGGAGACCTCATAGAAACATTTCGAATGTTGAAAGGCATGGACAGAGTGGATGTGGCAAAGTTGTTTCCCATGATGGGGAGGTCTAGTATGAGAGGGCATGACTTAAGGATTGAAGGGCGCCCATTCAGAGCAGCAATGCGAAGAAATTTTTTTAGTCAGAGGGTGGTGAATCTATGGAATTTGTTGCCACGGGCAGCAGTGGAGGCCAAGTCATTGGGTGTACTTAAGGCAAAGATTGATAGGTATCTGAGTAGCCAGGGCATCGAAGGTTATGGTGAGAAGGCAGGGGAGTGGGACTAAATGGGAGAATGGATCAGTTCATGATAAAATGGCGGAGCAGACTCAATGGGCCGAATGGCCGACTTCTGCTCCTTTGTCTTATGGTCTTATGGTATCGACTGTGTCAGTGTATGGGCTGGGTCAGTGTAATGGCTGTTTTATTGTAAGGGCTGGGTTAGTCTCCGGGTTGGGTCAGTGTATGGGCTGGGTTAGTGTTTGGACTCTATCAGTGTACATACTGGGTCAACCTATGGACTGGATCAATGTAAGGACAGGGACAGTGTAAGTGCTGGGTCAATGTAAGGATCTTGGCAGTGTCAGGGCTGGGTCAGAGTAAGGGCTGGGTCAGAGTATCAGAGGGGACTGTGTAAGGGATCGGTCAGTGTAAGTGCTGAATGAGTGTAAGGGCTGGGTCAGAGTAAGGGCTGGATGAGTGTAAATTTTGGGTCAGTGTAAGTACCTGAGCAGTGTATGGCCTGGATCAGTGTAAGGGCAGGGTCAGTGTAGGGCCCTGGGCAGTACAAGGACTGAATCAGTGTATGTGCTGGGTCAGTACAAGGGCTGGGTCAGTGTAAGGGCTGGGTCAGTTTAAGGACTTGGGCAGTGTTAGGGCTGGAACTGTGTATGGGCTGGGTCAGTGTTAGGGCTGGGTTAGTGGAAGGGCTGGGTCAGTGTATGGGCAGGGTTAGTGTCAGGACTGGATAAGTGTATTTGCTCAGTCAGTGTAAGGGCTGTGTCAGTGTAAAGATGGGATCAGTGTACGGGCCGGGTCAGTGTAAGGGCTGAATGAGTGTAAGGGATGGGTCAGTGTAAGGATGGATGAGTGTAAGGGCTGGGTCAGTGTAAGGACCTAGACAGTGTAAGGGCTGGATCAGTGTATGTGCTGCGTCATTGTAAGGGCTGGATGAGTGTAAGGGCAGGGTCATTGTTATGGCTACATCATTTTAAACCTTGGCAGTGTAAGGGCTGGATCAGTGTAAGTACCTGGGCAGAGAAAGTGCTGGATCATTGTCTGGGCTGGGTCAGTGTAACGGCTCAATGAGTGTAAGGCCTTGGTCAGTGTAAGGACCTGGGCAGTGTAAGGGCTGGATCAGTGTAAGTGCTGGGTCAGTGTAAGTGCTGGGTCAGTGTAAGGGCTGGGTCAGTGTAAGGGGTGGTTCAGTGTAAGGGCTAGATTAGTGAATGTACTGGGACAGTGTAAGGGATGGGTCTGTGCAAGGGCTGGGTCAGAGTAAGGGCTGGATGAGTGTAAAGGCTGGGTCAGTGTAAGTACGAGAGCAGTGTAAGGGCTGGATCTGTAAATGGGCAGGGTCAGAGTAAGGGATGGTTGAGTGTAAGGACTGTGTCAGTGTAACGGCTAGATGAGTGTAAGGGCTTGGTCAGTGTAAGGGCTGGATCAGTGTATCAGAGGGGACTTTGTAAGGGCCGGGTCAGTGGAGGTGCTGAATGAGTGTAATGGCTGGGTCAGTGGAAGGACCTGGGCAGTGTAAGGGCAAGGACAGTGTAAGGGCTGGATCAGTGTAAGGACCTGGGCAGTGTAAGGACCTGGGCAGTGCAAGGGCCGGGTCAGTGTATGGGCGGGTCAGTGTATGGGCCGGATCAGTGTAAGGACCTGGGCAGTACATGGCTGGGTCAGTGTATGGGCTGGGTCATGAAGTGGCTGGTTCAGTGTAAACGATGGGTCTGTGTCAGGGCCAGATCAGTGTAACGACTGGGTCAGTGTAAGGCCTGGATGAGTGTAAAGTTTGGGTCAGTGTAAGTACCTGAGCAGTGTGAGGTCGGGATCTGTATATGGGCTGCATAATTGTAAGGGCTGGGTCAGTGGAAGGCCCTGTGTGGACAAGGGCTGGGTCAGTGTTAGGGTTGGGTCAGTGTGAGGGCTGGGTCAGTGTCAGGACTGGATAAGTGTATTTGCTCAGTCAGTGTAAGGGCTGCGTCAGTGTAAAGACGGGATCAGTGTACGGGATGGGTCATGGAAGGGCTGGGTCAGTGTGATGGCTGGTCATGGAAGGGCTTTGGTCAGTGTAAGGACTGGGTCAGTGTAAGGGCTGGATCAGTGTATCAGAGGGGACAGTGTAAGGGGTGGATGAGTGTAAGGGCTGGGTCAGTGGAAGGACCTGGGCAGTGTTAGGGCTGGGTCAGTGTATGGGCTGGATCAGTGTAAGGACCTGGGCAGTGTAAGGGCTAGGTCTGTGTAAGAGCTGGGACAGTGCATGGGCTGGGTCAGTGTAAGGACTGAATCGGTGTAACGATTGGATCAGTGTAAGGGTTGTGTCAGTGTAAGGGCTGGGTCATGAAATGGCTGGTTCAGTGTAAGCGGTGGGTCTGTGTCAGGGCTAGATCAGCATAAGTGCTGGGTCAGTGTAAAGGCTGGATGAGTGTAAGGGTGGGTCAGTGTAAGGACTAAGTCACTCTAAGGGCTAGATTAGTGAACAGGCTGGTTCAGTGTAAGGGATGGGTCCGTGCAAGGTCTGGATGAGTGTAAGGGCTGGATGAGTGTAAAGGCTGGGTCAGTGTAAGTATGAGAGCAGTGCAAGGACTGGGTCAGTGTAAGGGCTGGATCTCTATATGGGCTGGGTCAGTGTAAGGGCCTGGGTCAGTGTAAAGACCCTGGGCGGAACAAGGGCTGGATCAGTGTATGGGCTGGGTCAGTGTATGTGCTGGGTCAGTACAAGGCTGGGTCACTGTAAGGGCTGGATCAGTTTAAGGACTTGGGCAGTGTTAGGGCTGGAACTGTGTAAGGGCTGGGTCAGTGTCAGGACTGGATAAGTGTATTTGCTCACACAACACACATCAAAGTTGCTGGTGAACGCAGCAGGCCAGGCAGCATCTATAGGAAGAGGCGCAGTCGACGTTTCAGGCCGAGACCCTTCGTCAGGACTAACTGAAGGAAGAGTGAGTAAGGGATTTGAAAGCTGGAGGGGGAGGGGGAGATGCAAAATGATAGGAGAAGACAGGAGGGGGAGGGATGGAGCCGAGAGCTGGACAGGTGATAGGCAGAAGGGGATACGAGAGGATCATGGGACAGGAGGTCCGGGAAGAAAGACGGGGGGGGGGTGACCCAGAGGATGGGCAAGAGGTATATTCAGAGGGACAGAGGGAGAAAAAGGAGAGTGAGAGAAAGAATGTGTGCATAAAAAAGAGTAACAGATGGGGTACGAGGGGGAGGTGGGGCCTAGCGGAAGTTAGAGAAGTCAATGTTCATGCCATCAGGTTGGAGGCTACCCATACGGAATATAAGGTGTTGTTCCTCCAACCTGAGTGTGGCTTCATCTTTACAGTAGAGGAGGCCGTGGATAGACATGTCAGAATGGGAATGGGATGTGGAATTAAAATGTGTGGCCACTGGGAGATCCTGCTTTCTCTGGCGGACAGAGCGTAGATGTTCAGCAAAGCGGTCTCCCAGTCTGCGTCGGGTCTCACCAATATATAAAAGGCCACATCGGGAGCACCGGACGCAGTATATCACCCCAGTCGACTCACAGGTGAAGTGATGCCTCACCTGGAAGGACTGTTTGGGGCCCTGAATGGTGGTAAGGGAGGAAGTGTAAGGGCATGTGTAACACTTGTTCCGCTTACACGGATAAGTGCCAGGAGGGAGATCAGTGGGGAGGGATGGGGGGGACGAATGGACAAGGGAGTTGTGTAGGGAGCGATCCCTGCGGAATGCAGAGAGAGGGGGGGAGGGAAAGATATGCTTAGTGGTGGGATCCCGTTGGAGGTGGTGGAAGTGTATTTGCTCGGTCAGTGTAAGGGCAGTGACAGTGTAAAGACGGGATCAGTGTATGGGCTGGGTTTTGTACGGGCTGTGTCAGCGTAAGGGCTGTGTCAGCATAAGGTCTGGATGAGTGTAAGGGCAGGGTTAGTGTAAGGGCTGCGTCACTTTAAACCTGGGCAGTGTAAGGGCTGGATCAGTGTAAGGACCTGGGCAGTATAAGTGCTGGATCAGTGTGTGAGTTGGGTCAGTGTAACGGCTGAATGAGTGTAAGGGCTTGGTCAGTGTAAGGACCTGGATGAGTGTAAGGGTTGGGTCAGTGCAATGTCTGGGTGAATGCAAAGGCTGGATTAGTGTAATGGCTGGTTGAGTGTAAGGGCCGTGTCAGTGTAACGACTAGATGAGTGTAAGGGCTTGGTTAATGTAAGGAACTGGGCAGTGTAAGGGCTGGATCAGTGTATCAGAGGGGACTGTGTAAGTGCTGGGTCAGTGTAAGTGCTGAATGAGTGTAAGTGCTGGGTCAGAGTAAGGGCTGGATGAGTGTAAAGTTTGGGTGAGTATAAGTACCTGAGCAGTGTAAGGGCTGGATCAGTGTAAGTATATGGGCAGAGTAAGTGCTGGATCTGTATATGGGCTGGGTCAGTGTAAGGCCCTGGGCGGTACAAGGGCTGGATCAGTGTATGGGCTGGGGTCACTAAGTGCTGGGTCAGTTTAAGGACTTGGGCAGTGTTAGGGCCGGGTCAGTGTATCAGAGGGGACAGTGCAAGGGCTGGGTCAGTACAAGGGCCGGGTCAGTGTAATGGCTAGATGAGTGTAAGGGCTGGGTCAGTGTCAGGACTGTATAAGTGTATTTGCTCGGTCAGTGTAAAGGCTGCATCAGTGTAAAGATGGGATCAGTGTACGGGCTGGGTCATGGAAGGGCTTTAGTCAGTGTCAGGACCTGGGCAGTGTAAGGGCTGGATCAGTGTATCAGAGGGCACAGTGTAAGGGCTGGGTCAGTGCAAGGGCTGGATGAGTGTAAAGGCTGGGTCAGTGTAAGGACCTGGCCAGTGTACGGTCTGGAGCAGTGCATGTGCTGGGTCAGTGTAAGGGCTGGGTTCATGGAAGTGCTGGGTCAATGTATGGGCTGGGTTACTGCAAGAGCTGGGTCAGTGTAAGTGCTGGGTCTGTGTAAGGGTTGGGTCAGTGTAAGGGCTGTGTCAGTGTAAATAATGAGTCAGAGTAAAGGCTGTGTCAGTTTAAGGCCTTGGTCAGATAGGCGATTCTGTGGACGCAGTCCAGAGACCCAGATGGTATTTTGCCTATCTGGTGCCAGGGTCCGGGATATTTCTGATCGTGTCCAAGATATCCTGAAGTGGGAGGGTGAGGAGCCAGAGGTCATGGTACATATAGGTACCAATGTCATAGGTAGGAAAAGGGAAGAGGTCCTGAAAGGAGAATATCAGGAGTTAGGAAGGGAGTTGAGAAAAAGGACCGCAAAGGTAGTAATCTCGGGATTACTGCCTGTGCCACGCGACAGTGAGAGTAGGAATGCGATGAGGTGGAGGATAAATGCGTGGCTGAGGGATTGGAGCAGAGGACAGGGATTCAAGTTTTTGGATCATTGGGACCTCTTTTGGCGCAGGTGTGACCTGTACAAAAAGGATGGGTTACACTTGAACCCGAGGGGGACCAATATCCTGGCAGGGAGATTTGCGAGGGCTGCTGAGGTGACTTTAAACTAGAATGGTTGGGGGTAGGAATCAAATTAAAGAGACTAGCAGAGAGGAGGTTAGTTCACAACAGGGGGATGGGAACCAGTGCAGAGAGACAGAGGGGTGTAAAATGAGGGTAGAAGCAAAAAGTAGTAAGTTGAAAAGTAAAAGTGGCAGGCCGGCAAATCCAGGGCAAAAATCAAAAAGGGCCACTTTTCAACATAATTGTATAAGGGCTAAGAGTGTTGTAAAAGCAAGTCTCAAGGCTTTGTGTGTCAATGCAAGGAGCATTCGTAACAAGGTGGATGAATTAAAAGTGCAGATTGTTGTTAATGAATATGATATAGTTGGGATCACAGAGACATGGCTCCAGGGTGACCAAGGAGCTCAACATTCCAGGGATATTCAATATTTAGGAGGGATAGACATGAAAGAAAAGGAGGTGGGGTAGCATTGCTGGTTAGAGAGGAGATTAACGCAATAGAAAGGAAGGACATTAGCCGGGAGGATGTGGAATCAATATGGGTAGAGCTGCATAACACTAAGGGGCAGAAAACGCTGGTGGGAGTTGTGTGCAGGCCACCTAACAGTAGTAGTGAGGTTGGGGATGGTATTAAACAGGAAATAGGAAATGTGTGCAATAAAGGAACAGCAGTTATAATGGGTGACTTCAATCTACATATAGATTGGGTGAACCAAATTGGTAAGGGTGCTGAGGAAGAGAATTTCTTGGAATGTATGCGGGATGGTTTTCTGAACCAACATGTCGAGGAACCAACTAAAGAGCAGGCTATTCTAGACTGAGTATTGAGCAATGAGGAAGGGTTAATTAGCAATCTTGTTGTGAGAGACTCCTTGGGTAAGAGTGACCATAATATGGTGGACTTCTTCATTAAGATGAAGCGTGACATAGTGAATTCAGAAACAAAGGTTCTGAACTTAAAGACGGGTAACTTTGAAGGTATGAGACGTGAATTAGCTAAGATAGACTGGCAAATGACACTTAAAGGGTTGACAGTGGATATGCAATGGTAAGTATTTAAAGATCACATGGATGAACTACAACAATTGTGCATCCCAGCTTGGCAAAAGAATAAATCAAGGAAGGTAGTGCACCCATGGCTGACAAGGGAAATTAGGGATAGTATCAATGCCAAAGAAGAAACATACAAATTAGCCAGAAAAAGTGGCTCACCTGAGGACTGGGAGAAATTCAGAGTCCAGCAGAGGAGGACAAAGGGCTTAATTAGGAAGGGGAAAAAAGATTATGAGAGAAAACTGGCAGGGAACATAAAAACTGACTGTAAAAGCTTTTATAGATATGTGAAAAGAAAAAGATTGGTTATGACAAATGTAGGTCCCCTACAGACAGAAACAGGTGAATTGATTATGGGGAGCAAGGACATGGCAGACCAATTGAATAACTACTTTGGTTCTCTCTTCACTAAGGAGGACATAAATAATCTTCTGGAAATAGTAGGGGACAGAGGGTTCAGTGAGATGGAGGAACTGAGGGAAATTCATGTTAGTTGGTAAGTGGTGTTAGGTAAATTGAAGGGATTAAAGGCAGATAAATCCCCAGGGCCAGATAGTCTGCATCCCAGAGTGCTTAAGGAAGTAGCTCAAGAAATAGTGGATGCATTAGTGATAATTTTTCGAAACTCTTTAGATTCTGGACTAGTTCCTGAGGATTGGAGGGTGGCTAATGTAACCCCACATTTTAAAAAAGGAGGGAGAGAGAAACCGGGGAATTATAGACCGGTTAGCCTAACATCGGTGGTGGGGAAAATGCTAGAGTCAGTTATCAAAGATGTGATAACAGCACATTTGGAAAACGGTGAAATCATTGGACAAAGTCAGCATGGATTTGTGAAAGGAAAATCATGTCTGACGAATCTCATAGAATTTTTTGAGGATGTAACTAGTAGAGTGGATAGGGGAGAACCAGTGGATGTGGTATATTTGGAGTTTCAAAAGGCTTTTGACAAGATCCCACCCACACAGGAGATTAGCGTGCAAACTTGAAGCACACGGTATTGGGGGTAAGGTATTGATGTGGATAGAGAATTGTTTGGCAGACAGGAAGCAAAGAGTGGGAATAAAGGGGACCTTTTCAGAATGGCAGGCAGTGACTAGTGGGGTACCGCAAGGCTCAGTGCTGGGACCTCAATTGTTTACAATATATATTAGTGACTTAGATGAGGGAATTAAATGCAGCATCTCCAAGTTTGTGGATGACACGAAGCTGGGCGGCAGTGTTAGCTGTGAGGAGGATGCTAAGAGGATGCAGGGTGACTTGGATAGGTTAGGTGAGTGGGCAAATTCATGGCAGATGCAATTTAATGTGGATAAATGTGAGGTTATCCACTTTGGTGGCAAAAACAGGAAAACAGATTATTATCTGAATGGTGGCCGATTAGGAAAAGGGGAGGTGCAACGAGACCTGGGTGTCATTATACACCAGTCATTGAAAGTGGGCATGCAGGTGCAGCAGGCGGTGAAAAAGGTGAATGGTACGCTGGCATTCATAGCAAGAGGATTCGAGTACAGGAGCAGGGAGGTACTACTGCAGTTGTACAAGGCCTTGGTGAGACCACATCCGGAGTATTGTGTGCAGTTTTGGTCCCCTAATCTGAGGAAGGACATTCTTGCCATAGAGGGAGTACAAAGAAAGTTCACCAGATTGATTCCTGGGATGGCAGGACTTTCATTTGATGAAAGACTGGATGAACTAGGCTTATACTCATTGGAATTTAGAAGATTGAGGGAGGATCTTATTGGAATGTATAAAATCCTAAAGGGATTGGACAGAATGGATGCAGGAAGATTGTTCCCTATGTTGGGGAAGTCCAGAACGAGGTGTCACAGTTTGAGGATAAAGGGGAAGTCTTTTAGGACCGAGATTAGGAAAAACTTCTTCTCACAGAGAGCGGTGAATCTGTGGAATTCTCTGCCACAGGAAACAGTTGAGGCCAGTTCATTGGCTATAATTAAGAGGGAGTTAGATATGGCCCTTGTGGCTAAAGGGATCGGGGGTATGGAGAGAAGGCAGGTACAGGGTTCTGAGTTGGATGATCAGCCATGATCATACTGAATGGCGGTGCAGGCTCGAAGGGCCGAATGGCCTACACCTGCACCTATTTTCTATGTTTCAGTGTCAGTGTAAGGGCTGGATCAGTCTACGGGCTGGGTTAGTGTAAGGGCTGGGTCAGTGTAAGCACCTGAACAGTGTAAGGGCAGGGTCAGTGTAAGGGGTGGATGAGTGTAAGCGCTGGGTCAGTGTAAGAGCTGTGTCAGTGTATGGGCTTGATCAGTGTAAGGGCTGCATCTGTATAAGAGATGGGTCAGTGTAAGGGCTGGATGAGTATAAGGGCTGGGTCAGTGCAAGGGCTGGGTCAGTGGAAGGACCTGTGCAGTGCAAGGGCTAGATCAGTGTATATGCTGGGTCAATGTATATGCCGGGTCAGTGTGAGGACCAGTTCAGTGTGAGGGCTGGAAGAGTGTAAGGGCTGATCTGTGCAAAGTCTGGATGAGTGTAAGGGCTAGGTCAGTGTAAGGGCTGGTTATTGTATGTGCTTGGTCAGTGTAACGGCTCGGTCAGTGTATAGAGTCAACTCTGTCCTAAATGACCTACCCCATATTCTTAAACCAGGCCCTCTGGTACTGGACTCTCCCAGCATCTGGAACATATTTCCTGCCTCTATCTTGTCCAATCCCTTAATAATCTTATATGTCTCAATCAGATCCCCCCTCAATTTCCTTAATTCCAGCGTGTACAAGCCCAGTCTCTCTAACCTCTCTGCATAAGACAGTCCGGACATCCCAGGAATTAACCTAGTGAACCTACGCTGCACCTCCTCCACAGCCAGGATGTCCTTCCTTAACCCTGGAGACAAAACTGCACACAATACTCCAGGTGTGGTCTCACCAGGGCCCTGTACAAATGCAAAAGGATTTCCTTGCTCTTGTACTCCATTCCCTTTGTAATAAAGGCCAACATTCCATTAGCCTTCTTCACTGCCTGCTGCACTTGTTCATTCACCTTCAGAGACTGATGAACAAGTACTCCTAGATCTCTTTGTATTTCTCCCTTACCTAACTCCACACCGTTCAGATAATAAGCTGCCTTCCTGTTCTTGCTTCCAAAGTGAATAACCTCACACTTATTCGCATTAAACGCCATCTGCCAAGTTTCTGCCCACTCACCCAGCCTATCCAAGTCACCTTGAATTCTCCTAACATCCTCATCACATGTCACACTGCCACCCAGCTTAGTATCATCAGCAAACTTGCTGATGTTATTCACAATGCCTTCCTCTAAATCATTGACGTAAATCGTAAACAGCTGTGGTCCCAATACCGAGCCCTGTGGCACCCCACGAGTCACCACCTGCCATTCCGAGAAACACCCATTCACTGCTACCCTTTGCTTTCTATCTGCCAACCAGTTTTCTATCCATGTCAATATTCTCCCCCCAATGCCATGAGCTCTGATTTTACCCACCAATCTCCTATGTGGTACCTTATCAAATGCCTTCTGAAAGTCAAGGTACACCACATACACTGGATCTCCCGCGTCTATCTTCCTGGTTACATCCTCAAAAAAACTCCAATAGATTAGTCAAGCATGATTTGCCCTTGGTAAATCCATGCTGACTCGGCCCAATCTTATCACTGCTATCAAGATATGCCGCTATTTCATCTTTAATAATGGACTCTAGCATCTTCCCCACTACTGATGTTAGGCTAACAGGGCGATAGTTCTCTGTTTTCTCCCTCCCTCCTTTCTTAAAAAGTGGGATAACATTAGCCATTCGCCAATCCTCAGGAACTGATCCTGAATCTAAGGAACATTGGAAAATGATCACCAATGCATCCACAATTTCCAGAGCCACCTCCTTTAGTACCCTAGGATGCAGACCATCTGGACCTGGGGATTTGTTAGCCTTCAGTCCCATCAGTCGACTCATCACTGTTTCCTTCCTAATGTCAATCTGTTTCCGTTCCTCTGTTACCCTATGTCCTTGGCCCATCCATACATCTGGGAGATTGCTTGTGTCTTCCCTAGTGAAGACAGATCCAAAGTACTTATTAAATTCATCTGCCATTTCTCTGTTTCCCACAATAATTTCTCCCAATTCATTCTTCAAGGGCCCAACATTGTTCTTCACATACCTAAAAAAAATTATGCTATCCTCCTTTATATTCCTAGCTAGTTTGCGTTCATACCTCATTTTTTCTCCCCGTATTGCCTTTTTAGTTAAGTTCTGTTGCTCCTTAAAGATTTCCCAATCATCCGTCTTCCCACTCACCTTAGCTCTGTTATACTTTTTTAATGCTATGCTATGTCTGACTTCCATTGTCAACCACTGTGGCCACTTTCCTCCCTTCTCCGGGGGATGAACTGATATTGCACCTTGTGCATTATTCCTAAGAATACCTGCCATTGCTGTTCCACTGTCTTTTCTGCTAGGATATCCGACCAGTCAACTTTGGCCAGCTCCTCCCTCATGGCTCCATAGTCTCCTTTGTTCAACTGCAATACTGACACTTCTGATCTGCTCTTATCCCTCTCAACTTGCAGATAAAAACTTATCATATTATGGTCACTACCTCCTAATGGCTCCTTTACTTCAAGATCACTTATCAAATCCTGTTCATTGCACAACACTAAATCCAGAATAGCCTTATCCCTGGTCGGCTCTTGTACAAGCTGCTCCGAAAATGCATCCCGTAGGCACTCTACAAACTCCCTATCCTGGGGTCTAGTACCAACCTGATTTTCCCCAGTTCACCTGCATGTTGAAATCCCCCATAACTACTGCAACATTTCCTTTGCCACATGCCATTGTTAATTCCCTACTCAACTTGCACCCAATATCCATGCTACTGTTTGGGGGCCTGTAGATAACACCTATTAGGGTCTTTTTGCCCTTACTGTTCCTCAGTTTTACCCACACTGACTCTACTTCTCCTGATTCTATGTCCCCCTTGCAAGGGACTGAATCTCATTCCTCACCAACAGGGCAACCCCACCTCCTCTGCCCACCTTTCTGTCCCTTCGATAGCACGTATACCCTTGTACATTCAATTCCCAGGTCTGATCTCCCTGCAGCCATGTCGCCGTTATCCCAACAACATCATAGTTACCCATTCGCACCTGAGCTTCAAGCTCATCCGCCTTACTTCTGACACTTCATGCATTCAGATATAGAATTTTTAACCCATTTCTCCTCTCTCTGTTTAAATCGCTGCCCATTGTGCATAACCCAGCTCCCCGAACTCTCACCGGCCTATACGCCCCTTGAATTTTGTTGTCCTTCTTAAATTTACTTAATCTTTCTGCACATTTAACTCCATGCTCCGTCAGACCATCCCTCTGCATATGTATCTTCCTTATCACTCGTTCCGCCTCACCTTTCTCTACTTCACACTTAATATTCCGGAACCGTGTAGTCCCCACCTGTCCTTTATACTTCATCTCGCTATCTTCTCTCACATTCTGGATCCCTGCCCCCTGCAAATTTAGTTTAAACCGCCCCAAGCAGCACTAGCAAACTTTCCTGCAAGAATGTTAGTACCCCTCCAGTTCAGGTGTAAACCGTCCCGTCGGAACAGATCCCACCTTCCCTGGAACAAAGCCCAATTATCTAAAAACCTGAAGCCCTCCCTCCTGCACCATCCTCTCAGCCACGTATTGATCTGTATAATCCTTCTGTTCCTCGCCTCACTCGCACGTAGCACAGGTAGCAATCCTGAGATTGTTACCCTGGTGGTCCTGCCCTTCAGCTTCGCACCTAACTCCCTGAACTCACTACGCTGGACCCCCTCACTCTTCCTACCCACGTTGTTGGTCCCTACATGGACCACAACATCTGGATTCTTGCCCGCCCTCTCGAGAATAACCTGCACCTGATCTGAGATGTCCCGGACCCCGGCACCAGGGAGGCAACATACCATCCGAAACTCCCGATCTCCCCCACAAAATCTCCTATCCGCCTCCCTGACTATCACTACCGCTGTCCTCTCTATTGTAAGGGCTGGGTCAGTGGAAGGGCTGGATGAGCTTAAGGGCTGGGTCAGTGTTCGGGATGGGTCAGTGTAAGGGCTGGATGGGTGTAAGTGCTGTGTCAGTGAAAAGAGCTGGACAGTGTAAGGGCAGTGTCAGTGTAAGCGCAGTATCAGTGTAAGAGCTGGGTCAGGGTAAGTGCTGGGTTTGTGTAAGGGCTGTGTCATTGTCGTGGCTTGGTCTGAGTAACGGCTGAGTTCAGTGTAAGAACTGGATCAGTGTATGGGCTTGGTCAGTGTAAGGGCTGCATCTGTATAAAGGATGGGTCAGTGTAAGGGCTGGGTCAGTGTTAGGGCTGCATGAGTGTAAGGGCTGGGTCAGTGGAAGGACCTGGGCAGTGCAAGGGCTAGATCAGTGTATATGCTGGGTGAATGAATGGGCTGAGTCAGTGTAAAGGCCGGGTCAGTGTAAGCACTGGGTCAGTGTAAGGACCTGGCCAGGGTACGGTCTGGAGCAGTGTGAGGGCCGAGTCAGTGTAAGGGATGGGTCCATGTCAGGGCCGGGTCAGTGTAAGGGATGGGTCCATGTCAGGGCTGGATGAGTGTAAGGGCTGATCTGTGTAAAGGCAGGGTGAGTGTAAGGACCTGGACAGTGTAAGGGCAGGGTCAGTGTAAAGGGTGGATGAGTGTAAGGGCAGGGTCAGTGTGATGACCTGGACAGTGTAATGGCTGGGTCAGTATAAATGTTGGATGAGTGTAAGGGCTAGGTCACTGTAAGGTCTGGGTCAGTGTAAGGGCTGGATCCGTGTAAAGGCTGGATCAGTGTTAGGGCTGTGTCAGTGTAAGGGCTGGGTCAGTGTATGAAAGGGCAGTGTAAGGGCTGGGTCAGTGTAATGACTGCGCCAGTGTAAGGTCCTGAGCAGTACAAGGCTGGATCACTAATGGGCTGGGTCAGTGTAAGGAATATGTCACTGTAAGGACAGCGGTCACTTTAAGGGCTGGGTCAGTGTAAGGGCCGGGTCATGAAATGGCTGGTTCAGGGTAAGTGGAGGGTCTGTGTCAGGGCCAGATCAGTGCAAGGGCTGGGTCAGTGTCAGTACTAGATCAGTGTAACGACTGGGTCATTGTACGGACTTGGTCAGTGGCAGGATTGGCTCAGTGTAAGGGCTGGATGAGTGTAAGCGTTGGTTCATGTAAGGACTGGATCCATGTATGGGCTGGGTCAGTGTAAGGGCTGGATGAGTGTAAGGGCTGGGTCAGTGTAAGGGCTGGATGAGTGTAAGGGCTAGGTCACTGTAAGGTCTGGGTCAGTGTCAGTGCTGGGTCAATGTAAGGGCTGGGTCAGCATATGAAAGGTCTGTGTAAGGGCTGCGTCAGTGTAAGGACCTGGGCAGTACAAGGCTGGATCAGTTATGGCTGGGTCAGTGTAAGGATTACGTCACTGTAAGGACAGGGATCACTTTAAGGGCTGGGTCAGTGTATGGTTTGGGTCAGTGTAAGGAACCCATCACTGTTAGGACAGGGGTCACTTTAAGGGCTGGGTCAGTGTAAGGACTAGATCATGAAATGGCTGGTTCAGGGTAAGCGGTGGGTCTGTGTCAGGGCTAGATCAGTGTAAGGGCTGGGTCAGTGTCAGTACGAGATCAGTGTAATGACTGGGTCATTCTAAGGACTAGGTCAGTGTAAGGATTGGTTCACTGTAATGGCTGGGTCACTGTAATGGCTGTAAGGGCCAGTGTAAGGGCTGGCTCAGAATATGGGCAGGGTCAGTGTAAGGGCTGGGTCAGTGTAAGGCCCTGGGCGGTACAAGGGCTGGGTTGGTGTATGTGCTGGGTCAGTCCAAAGGCTGGGTCACTGTAGGGGCTGGGTCACTGTAAGGGCTGGATGAGTGTAAGGGCTGGTTCAGTGTAAGGGCTGGATGAGTGTTAGGGCTTGGTCAGTGTAAGGGCTGTGTCATTTTAAACCTGGACAGTAAGGGCTGGAACAGTGTATGGGCTGAGTCAGTGTAAGGACTGGATGCATGTATGGGCTGTGTCTTTGTAAGGACTGTGTCAGTGTAAGGCCCTGGGCGGTACAAGGGCTGGGTCAGTGTCAGGGCTGGATCAGTGTATGTGCTGGGTCAGTTTAAGGACTTCGGCAGTGTTAGGGTGGATCTGTGTATGTGCTGGGTCAGTGTTAGGGCTGATCTGTGTATGGGCTGGATCTGTGTATAGGCTGGGTCAGTGTATGGGCTGGGTCAGTGTATGGACCTGGGCAGTGTAAGGGCTAGGTCAGTGTAAGGGCTGGATCAGTGTATCAGAGGGGACAGTGTAAGGGAAGTGTCATTGTAAGGGTTGGGTGAGTGTGAGGGCTGGATCGGTGTACGGGCTGGGTCAGTGTAACGGCTTGATCTGTGTAATGGCTAGGTCTGTGTAAGGTCTGGGTCAGTGTAAGGATTGGCTCAGTGTAAGGATTGGCACAGTGTAAGGGCTGGAAGAGTGTAAGGGCTGGGTCAGAGTAAGGGATGGGTCCGTGTAAGGTCTGGATGAGTGTAAGGGCTGGGTCAGAGTAAGGACCAGGGCAGTGCAAGGGTGGATCAGTGTAAGGGCTGGGTCGGTGTAAGGGATAGGTCAATCTAATGGCCGGATGAGTGTAAGAGCATGGTCAGTGAAATGACCTGGTCAGTGTAAGGGCTGGATCAGTGTATCAGAGGGGAAAGTGTCAGGGCCGGGTCAGTGTAAGGAGCAGAGCAGTGTAAGGTCTGGATCAGTGTATATGGGAGCGACATTGTAAGGGCTGAGTCATGGAAGGACTGGGTCAGTGTAAGGGCTGGGTTAGTGTAAGGCCCGAGTTAGTGTAAGGCCCTGGGATGCACAAGGGCTGGATCATAGTAAGGGCTGGGTCATGGAAGGGCTGGGTCAGTGTAAGGACATGGGCAATGTAATTGCTGGGTCATGGAAGGGCTGGGTCAGTGTAAGGGCTGGATCCGTGTAAGGACATGGGCAATGTAATGGCTGGGTCAGTGTAAGGGCAGGATGAGTGTAAGTGCTGGGTCAGTGTAAGGTCTGGGTTAGTGTAAGGACCAGGGCAGTGTAAGGGTTGGATCAGCATCAGGTATGGGTCTGCGTATGGGCTGGATGAGTGTAATGGCTGTATCAGTGTATGACTGGATCAGTGTAAGTGCTGGGTCAGTGTAAGGGATAGGTCAGTGCAAGGGCCGGGTCAGTGTAAGTGCTGGGTTCGTGTAAGGGCAGGATGAGTGTAAGGGCTGGGTCAGTGTAAGGGCAGGAATAGTGTATGGGCTGGGTCATTGTAAAGGCTGGGTCATTGTAAGGGCAGGGTCAGTGTAAGGGCTTGATCTGTGTAGTGGCTAGGTCTGTGTAAGTTCTGGGTGAGTGTAAGGATTGGCTCAGTGTAAGGGCTGGATGAGTGTAAGGGCTGGGTCAGAGTAAGGGATGGGTCCGTGTAAGGTCTGGATGACTGTAAGTGCTGGGTCAGTGTAAGGGATGGCTCTGTCTAAGGTCTGGATGAGTATAAGGGCTGGGTCAGAGTAAGGCCCCGGGCAGTGCAAGGGTGGATCAGTGTAAGGGCTGGGTCGGTGTAAGGAATAGGTCAATCTAATGGCCGGATGAGTGTGAGGGCTGGGTGAATGTAAGGACCTGGACAGTGTTACGGCTGGATCAGTGCAAGGGTACGGTCAATGAAATGTCTGGGTCTGTGTAAGGGCTGGGTCAATGTAAAGGCTGGGTCAGTGTGAGGGCTGGATGAGTATAAGGGCTGGGTTAGTGTAAGGACTGGGTCAGTGTAAGGATTGGCTCAGTGAAAGGGCTAGGTTAGAGTACGGGCTGGGTCAGAGTAAGGGATGGGTCCGTGTAAGATCTGGATGAGTGTAAGGGCTGGGTCAGTGTAACGGCTGGATGAGTGTAAGAGCATGGTCAGTGAAATGACCTGGTCAGTGTAAGGGCTGGATCAGTGTATCAGAGGGAAAAGTGTCAGGGCCGGGTCAGTGTAAGGAGCAGAGCAGTGTAAGGTCTGGATCAGTGTATACGGGCTGCGACATTGTAAGGGCTGGGTCAGTATAAGGGCTTGGTCAGTGTAAGGACTGGGTCAGTGTAACGGCTGGATGAGTGTAAGGGCTTGGTCAGTGTAAGGACCTGGGCAGTGTAGGGGCTGGATCAGTGTATCAGAGGGGACAGTGTAAGGGATGTGTCATTGTAAGGGTTGGGTGAGTGTAAGGGCTGGGACAGTGTAAGGGCTGGATCGGTGTACGGGCTGGGTCAATGTAAGGACTGTGTCACTTTGCCTACTGGAACAGTGGAAAGGTTGGGTGAATGTAATGTCTGGATCTGTGTAAGGGCCAGGTCAGTGTAAGGGCTTGATCTGTGTACTGGCTAAGTCTGTGTAAGGTCTGCTCAGTGTAAGGATTGGCTCAGTGTAGGGGTTGGATGAGTGTAAGGGCTGGGTCAGAGTAAGGGATGGGTCCGTGTAAGGTCTGGATGACTGTAAGTGCTGGGTCAGTGTGAGGGATGGGTCCGTGTAAGGTCTGGATGAATGTATGGGCTGTGTCAGAGTAAGGACCAGGGCAGTGCAAGGGTGGATCAGTGTAAGGGCTAGGTTGGTGTAAGGGATAGGTCAGTCTAATGGCTGGATGAGTGTAAGGGCTGGGTGAATGTAAGGACCTGGACAGTGTTATGGCTGGATCAGTGCAAGGGTTCAGTCAATGAAATGTCTGGGTCTGTGTAAGGGCCAGGTCAGGGTAAGGGCTGAGTCAGTGTCAGTACTAGATCAGTGTAAAGACTGGATGAGTATAAGGGCTGGGTAAATGTAATGTCTGGGTCAGTGTAAGGGATAGGTCAGTGCAAGGGCCGGGTCAGTGTAAGTGCTGGGTTAGTGTAAGGGCAGGATGAGTGTAAGGACCAGGGCAGTGTAAGTGCTGGAACAATGTAAGGGCTGGTTCAGTGCAAGGATCTGGGCAGTTTAAGGGCTAGGTCAGTGTAAGGGCTGGATGAGTGTAACGCATGGGTCACTGTAAGGATTCGCTCAGTGAAAGGGCTAGATTAGAGTACGGGCTGGGTCAGAGTAAGGGATGGGTCCGTGTAAGATCTGGATGAGTGTAAGGGCTGGGTCAGTGTAATGGCTGGATGAGTGAAAGGGCATGGTCAGTTTAAGGACCTGGGCAGTGTAAGGGCTGGATCAGTGTATCAGAGGGGTCAGCGTCAGGGCCGGACTGTAAGGACTGTGTCAGTTTAAGGACCAGGGTAGTGTAAGGGCTGGATTAGTGTATGGGCTGGGTCAGTGTAAGGACCAGAGCAGTGTAAGGTCTGGATCAGTGTATATGGGCTGCGACATTGTAAGGGTTGGGTCATGGAAGGGCTGGGTCAGTGTAAATAATGGGTCAGAGTAAGGGCTAGGCCAGTTTAAGGCCTTGGTCAGTCTAAATGCTGGATCAGTCTATGGGCTAGGTCAGTGTAAGGGCTGGATCGGTGTACGGGCTGGATCAATGTATGGACTGGATCAGTTTATGTACTGTATCAGTGGAAGGGTCGGGTGAATGTAATGTCTGGGTCTGTGTAAGGGCCAGGTCAGTGTAAGGGCTGGATCTGTATAAGGGCTAGGTCTGTGTAAGGACCTGGGCAGTGTAAGGGCTGGATCAGTGTAAGGCCTGCATGAGTGTAAGGGCTGTGTCAGTGGAATGACTGGGTCAGTGTAAGGGCTAATTTAGTGTATGGGCTGGGTCAGAGTAAGGGCTTGGTCAGTGTAAGGGCTGGGTCTGTATAAGACCATAAGACCATAAGACAAAGGAGCAGAAGTAGACCATTCGGTCCATCGAGTCTGCTCCACCATTTTATCATGAGCTGATCCATTTTCTCCTATTTAGTCCCACTCCCCTGCCTTCTCACTATAACCTTTGATGCCCTGGCTACTCAGATACCTATCAATCTCTGCCTTAAATACACCCAATGACTTGGCCTCCACTGCTGCCCATGGCAACAAATTCCATAGATTCACGACCCTCTGACTAAAAAAATTTCTTCGCATCTCTGCTCTGAATGGGTGCCCTTCAATCCTTAAGTCATGCCCTCTCGTACTAGACCCCCCATCATGGGAAACAACTTGGCCACATCCACTCTGTCCATGCCTTTTAACATTCAAAATGTTTCTATGAGGTCTCCCCTCATTCTTCTAAACTCCAAGGAATACAGTCCAAGAGCGGACAAACCTTCCTTATATGTTAACCCTCTCATTCCCGGAATCATTCCAGTGAATCTTCTCTAAACGCTCTCCAACGTCAGCACATCCTTTCTTAAGTAAGGAGACCAAAACTGCCCACAGTACTCCAAGTGAGGTCTCACCAGCGCCTTATAGAGCCTCAACATCACATCCCTGCTCCTATACTCTATTCCTCTAGAAATGAATGCCAACATTGCATTCGCCTTCTTCACTACTGACTCAACCTGGAGGTTAACTTTAAGGGTATCCTGTACGAGGACTCCCAAGTCCCGTTGCATCTCAGAACTTTGAATTCTTTACCCATTTAAATAATAGTCTCCCCGTTTATTTTTTCTGCCAAAGTGCATAACCATATACTTTCCAACATTGTACTTCATTTGCCACTTCTCTGCCCATTCTTCCAATCTATCCAAGTCTCTCTGCAGACTCTCCGTTTCCTCAGCACTACCGGTCCCTCCACCTATCTTCATATCGTCAGCAAACTTAGCCACAAAGCCATCTATTCCATAATCTAAATCGTTGATGTACAATGTAAAAAGAAGCGGCCCCAACACTGATCCCTGCAGAACACCACTGGTAACCGGCAGTCAACCAGAATAGGATCCCTTTATTCCCACTCTCTGTTTCCTGCCAATCAGCCAACGCTCTATCCATGTATGTAACTTTCCCGTAATACCATGGGCTCTTATCTTGTTAAGTAGCCTCATGTGTGGCACCTTGTCAAAGGCCTTCTGAAAATCCAAATATACAACATCCACTGTAACTCCCTTGTCTAGCCTACTGGTAATTTCCTCAAAGAATTGTAATAGGTTTGTCAGGCAGGATTTTCCTTTAAGGAATCCATGCTGAGTTCTGCCTATCTTGTCATATGCCTCCAGGTACTCTGTAACCTCATCCTTGACAATCGACTCCAACAACTTCCCAACCACCAATGTCAAGCTAACAGGTCTATAATTTCCTTTTTGCTTCCTTGCCCCCTTCTTAAATAGCGGAGTGACATTTGCAATCTTCCAGTCCTCCGGAAGCATGCCAGAATCTATCGACTTTTGAAAGATCATCGCTAATGCCTCCGCAATCTCCACAGCTACTTCCTTCAGAACACGAGGGTGCATTTCATCCGGTCCAGGAGATTTATCTACCTTTAGACTATTCAGCTTCCTGAGTACTTTCTCTGTCGTAATTGTGACTGTGCACACTTCTCTTCCCTGCCACCCTTGAGTGTCCGGTATACTGCTGTCTTCCTCAGTGAAGATTGATGCAAAATACTTGTTCAGTTCCTCTGCCATCTCCTCATCTCCCATTACAATTTCTCCAGCATCATTTTCTATCGGTCCTATATCTACTCTCACCTGTCTTTTACTCTTTATATACTTGAAAAAGCTTTTAGTATCCTCTTTGGTATTATTTGCTAGCTTCCTTTCATAGTTAATCTTTTCTCTCTTAATGACCTTCTTGGTTTCCTTTTGTAAGGTTTTAAAAACTTCCCAATCCTCTCTCTTCCCACTAATTTTTGCTTCCTTGTATGCCCTCTCTTTTGCTTTAACTTTGGCTTTGACTTCTCATGTCAACCACAGTTGCATCCTTTTACCACTCGAAAATTTCTTCTTTTTTGGAATATACCTGTCTTGCACATTCCTCATTTCTCGCATAAACTCCAGCCACTGCTGCTCTGCTGTCTTTCCCACCAGCGTCTCTTTCCAGTCAACTTTGGCCAGTTCCTCTCTCATGCCACTGTAATTTCCTTTACTCCACTGAAATACCGACACATCAGATTTCGGCTTCTCTTTTTCCAATTTCACAGTGAACTCAATCATGTTATGATCACTGCCTCCTAAGAGTTCCTTCACCTCAATCTCTCTAATCACCTCCGGTTCATTACACAATACCCAATCCAGTACAGCCGATCCCCTAGTAGGCTCAACAACAAGCTGTTCTGAAAAGCCATCTCGCAGACATTCTACAAATTCTCTCTCTTGAGATCCAGTGTTGACCTGATTTTCCCAATCTACTCACATGTTAAAATCCCCCACAATTATCATAACACTGCCCTTCTGACAAGCCTTTTCTATTTCCAGTTGTAATTTGTAGTCCACATCCCTGCAGCTGTTTGGAGGCCTATAAATAACTGTCATCAGGGTTCTTTTACCCCTGCGATTTCTTAGCTCAACTCATAAAGATTCTTCACCTTCCGATCCTATATCACCTCTTTCTAATGATCTAATATCATTTCTTACGAATAAAGCCACACCTCCCCCCCCCCGCCGACTTTCCTATCCTTCCGATACACCGTGTATCCTTGGACGTTCAGCTCCCAGAGACATGCATCCTTTAGCCAGGTCTCAGTGATGGCCACAATATCATACCTGCCAATCTGTAGCTGTACAACAAGATCATCCACCTTATTCCTTATGCTGCGGGCATTTAAGTACAACACCTTAAGACCTTAAGTATTTGATACTTTTTGCTTTGATTTCACTGCAACTTTATTGCACTGCAACTCATCCCAATGTCCACAAATTTGCCCCATCACCTGCCTGTCTTTCCTGACATCTTTACTGCTCACTATCTTAGATTTATTTCTGTTTTCCCCTTCCTCCGCTCTATCATTCCGGTTCCCATCCCCCTGCCAATTAGTTTAAACCCTCCCTAATGGCTCTATTAAACTTTCCTGCCAGGATATTGGTCCCCTTCGGGTTCAGGTGTAACCTGTCCTTTTTGAACAGGTCATACTTCCCCCAGAAGAGACCCCAATTATCCAAGAATCTGAAGCCCTGCCCCCTACACCAGTCTCTCAGCCACGCATTCATCTGCCTGATCCTACTATTCTTGACTTCGTTAGCACGTGGCACAGGTAGCAATCCCGAGATTACTAACCTGGAGGTCCTGCTTCTCAGCTTCCTTCCTAACTCCTGGAAATCTCTCTTCAGGACCTCCTCCTTTGTCCTATCTATGTCATTGGTACCAACATGTACCAAGACAACTGGCTACTCACCCTCCCCCTTTAGAATATTCAGGACCCGATCCGAGACATCCCGTACCCTGGCACCTGGGAGGCAACACACCATGCGGGTATCAGTGTCAGGCTCACAGTGTAAGGGCTGGATCGGTGTACGGGCTGGGTCAATGTAAGGACTGCGTCAGTTTACGTACTGGAACAGTGGAAAGGTTGGGTGAATGTAATGTCTGGATCTGTGTAAGGGCCAGGTCAGTGTAAGGGCTTGATCTGTGTACTGGCTAGGTCTGGGTAAGGTCTGCTCAGTGTAAGGATTGGCTCAGTGTAAGGGCTGGATGAGTGTAGGGGCTGGGTCAGAGTAAGGGATGGGTCCGTGTAAGGTCTGGATGAATGTAAGTGCTGGGTCAGTGTAAGGGATGGGTCCGTGTAAGGTCTGGATGAATGTATGGGCTGTGTCAGTGTATGGAACTTAGCAGTGTAAGGACTGGCTCAGTGTAAGGACTGGGTCAGTGTAAGGCTGCATCACTGTGAGGGCTGGATGAGTATGAGGGCTGGATGAGTATAAGGGCTGGGTCAGTGTAAGTGCTGGGTTAGTATAAGGGCTGGTTCAGTGCAAGGACCTGGGCAGTGTAAGTGCTGGGTCAGTGTAATATCTGTGTCAGTGTAAGAGATGGGTCAGTGTAAGTGCTCACTGTAAGGGCTGCATCACTGTAATGACTGGAACAGTGTAAGGACCTGGTCGGGGTAGGGGCAGGGTAGGTGTAAGGGCTGAGTCAGTGTAAAGACCAGGGCAGTGCACGGGCTGAATCAGTGTATGGGCTAGGTCAGTGTAAGGGATGGGTCAGTGTAAGGGCTGGATGAGTGTAAGGGCTGTGTCAGTGTAATGGCTGGATGAGTGAAAGGGCATGGTCAGTTTAAGGACCTGGGCAGTGTAAGGGCTGGATCAGTGTATCAGAGGGGTCAGCGTCAGGACCGGACTGTAAGGACTGTGTCAGTTTAAGGACCAGGGTAGTGTAAGGGCTGGATTAGTGTATATGGGCTGCGACATTGTAAGGGCTGGGTCATGGAAGGGGTGGGTCAGTGTAAGTGCTGGGTATGTGTATGGGTTGGGTCAGAGTAAGGGCTGTTTAGTGTAAATAATGGGTCAGAGTAAGGGCTAGGGCAGTTTAAGGCCTTGGTCAATCTAAGGGCTGAATCAGTCTATGGGCTAGGATCGGTGTACGGGCTGGATCAATGTATGGATTGGGTCAGTTTACGTACTGTATCAGTGGAAGGGTTGGGTGAATGTAATGTCTGGGTCTGTGTAAGGGCCAGGTCAGTGTAAGAGCTGGATCTGTATAAGGGCTAGGTCTGTGTAAGGGCTGGGTCAGTGTAAAGGCTGGGTCAGTGTCAGTACTAGATCAGTGTAATGACTGGGTCATTGTAAGGGCTGGATGAGTGTAAATGCTGGATGAGTGTAAGGACTGGATGAGTGTAAGGTCTGGATGAGTGTAAGGTCTGGATGAGCGTAAGGGCTGGGTCTGTGTAAGGGCTGGGTCAGCATAAGGCCCTGGGCTGTACAAGGGCTGGATCGGTGTATGTGCTGGGTCAGTGCAAGGGCTGGGTCACTGTAAGTGTATGTGCTGGGTTAGTTTAAGAACTTGGGCAGTATTAGGGCTGGAACTGTGTGTGGGCTGGGTCATGGAAGGTCTGAGTCAGTGTAAGGACATGGACAATGTAACGGCTGGGTCAGTGTAAGGGCAGGATGAGTGTAAGTGCTGGGTCAGTATAAGTGCTGGGCCAGTGTAAGGACCAGGGCAGTGTAAGGGTTGGGTCAGCATCTGGTATGGGTCTGAGTATGGGCTGGATGAGTGTAAGTGCTGGGTCAGTGTAAGTGCTGGGTCTGTGTAAGGGCTGGGTCAGTGTAATGTTTGGGTCTATGCATAGGATGGGTCAGTGTAAGGGCTGGGTCAGTGTAAAGACATGGGCAATGTAACGGCAGGGTCAGTGTAAGGGTAGGATGACTGTAAGTGCTGGGTCAGTATAAGGACCAGGGCAGTGTAAGTGTTGGGTCAGCATCAGGTATAGGTCTGCGTATGGGCTGGATGAGTGTAATGGCTGTATCAGTGTATGACTGGGTCAGTGTAAGTGCTGGGTCAGTGTAAGGGATAGGTCAGTGTAAGGACCAGGGCAGTGTAAGTGCTTGGTTAGTATAAGGGCAGGATGAGTGTAAGGTCTGGGTCAGTGTAAGGCATGGGTCCGTGTAAGGTCTAGATGAGTGTAAGGGCTGGGTCAGAGTAAGGGCCAGGGCAGTGCAAGAGTGGATCAGTGTAAGGGCTGGGTCAGTGTAAGGGATAGGTCAGTCTAATGTCTGGATGCGTGTAAGGGCTGTGTCAGTGTAATGGCTGGATGAGTGTGAGGGCTGGGTGAATGTAAGGACCTGGACAGTGTTACGGCAGGATCAGTGCCAGGGTTCACTCAATGAAATGTCTGGGTCTGTGTAAGGGCCAGGTCAGGGTAAGGGCTGGATCTGTGTTAGGGCTAGGTCTGTGTCAGGGCTGGGTCAGTGTCAGTACTAGATCAGTGTAATAACATTTAAAAATAAATTGGACAGGTGGGAGGTCTATGGAGGGATATGGTCTGTGTGCAGTTCAGTGGGACTAGACAGAAGATGGTTCGGCACAGCAGTTTCTATGGACTGGGTCATTGTAAGGACTGGATCAGTGTAAGGGCTGGGTCAGTGTAAGGGCTGGATGAGTGTAAGGTCTGGGTCAGTGTGAGGGCTAGATTAGAGTACGGGCTGGGTCAGAGTAAGGTCTGGATGCGTGTAAAAACTGGGTCACTGTAATGTCTGGGTCTGTGTATCGGCTGGGTCAGTGTGAGGGCAGGGTCAGTATGAAGGGCTGCGTTATTGTAAGGCCCTGGGCTGTACGAGGGCTGGGTCACTGCAGGGGCTGGGTCACCAAGTGTATGTGCTGGGTCAGTTTAAGGACTTGGGCAGCGTTAGGGCTGGAACTGTGTGTGGGCTGGGTCAATGTAAGGGCTGGGTCAGTGTCAGGACAGGATCAGTGGAAGGGCTGGGTCATGGAAGGGCCGGGTCAGTGTAAGGGCCAGGGCAGTGTAAGTGCCGGTCAGTGTATGGAATGGGTCTGGCTGGTACAAGGGCTGGATCAGTGTAAGGGCTGGGTCAGTGTATGTGCTGGGACAGTACAAGGGCTGGTTCACTCTTGGGGCTCTGTCACTGTAAGGGCTGGGTCAGTTTAAGGACTTCGGCAGTGTTGGTGTCGTTCTGTGTATGGACTGGGTCAGTGTATGGGCTGGGTCAGTGTAAGTGCTGGATGAGTGTAAGGAATGGGTCAGTGTAAGGAATGGGTCAGTGTAAGTGCTGGGTCAGTGTAATATCTGTGTCAGTGTAATGGCTGGATGAGTGAAAGGGCTAGATTAGAGTATGGGCTGGGGCAGAGTAAGGGATGGGTCTGAGTAAGATCTGGATGAGTGTAAGGGCTGGGTCAGTGTAATGGCTGGATGAGTGTAAGGGCATGGTCAGGGTAAGGACCTGGGCAGTGTAATGTCTGGGTCAGTGTAGAGAATAGGTCAGTGCAAGGGCTGGATCAGTGTAAGTGCTGGGTTAGTATAAGGGCAGGATGAGTGTAAGGGATGGGTCAGTGTATGGGCAGGATCAGTATAAGGGCTGCATTACTGTAAGGCCCTGGGCTGTACAAGGGCTGGGTCAGTGCAAGGGCTGGGTCACTGTAAGTGTATGTGCTGGGTCAGTTTAAGGACTTGGGCAGTGTTAGGGCTGGAACTGTGTGTGGGTTGGGCCAGTGTAAGGGCTGGATCATGGAAGGGCTGGGTCATGGAAGGTCTGGGTCAGTGTAAGAGCAGGGTGAGTGTAAGAGCTGGGTCAGTGTATGGAATGGGTCAGTGTAAGCCCTGGGTGGTTCAAGGGCTGGATCAGTGTAAGGGCTAGGTCAATGTGCTGGGACAGTACAAGAGCTGGGTGACTATAGGGGCTGGGTCACTCTAAGGAATTAGGCAGTGTTAGGGTGGATCTGTGTATGGGCTGGGTCAATGTTAGGGCTGGATCTGTGTATGGGCTGGTTCAGTGTAAGGTCTGGTTCAGTGTAAGGGCTAGGTCTGTGTAAGGGCTGGGTCAGTGTGTAAGGACCTGGGCAGTGTCAGGGCTGGGTCAGTGTCAGGGCCGGGTCAGTGTAAGGGCAGGATCAGTGTATGGGATGTGTTCGTGTAAGGGCTGGATGAGTTGAAGGACTTGGTCAGTGTAAAGACTGGAAGAGTGTAAGGGCTGTGTCAGTGTAAGGAACTTGGCAGTGTAAGGGCTGGGTCAGAGTAAGGACCGGTTTCAGTTTAAGAACTGGGTTAGAGAAGGACTGGGTCAGTGGAAGGGTGCATCAGTGTAATGGCTGGGTCGGTGTAAAGGCTGGGTTAGTATCAGGGATGGGTTAGCGTAAGGAACTTGGCAGAGTAAGGGCTGGTTTCAGTGTAAGAACTCGGTTTGAGAAGGACTGGGTCAGTGTAAGGGTTGGGTCAGAGTGAGGACCAGGGCAGTGGAAGGGTGCATCAGTGTAATGGCTGGGTCGGTGTAAGGGCCAGGTCAGTGTAAGGGCTGGATGAGTTTAAGGTCTGGGTCAGTGTGAGGGCTAGATTAGAGTATGGGCTGGGTCAGAGTAAGGTCTGGATGCGTGTAAAAACTGGGTCACTGTAATGTCTGGGTCTGTGTATCGGCTGGGTCAGTGTGAGGGCAGGGTCAGTATAAAGGGCTGCGTTATTGTAAGGCCCTGGGCTGTACAAGGGCTGGGTCAGTGCAAGGGCTGGGTCACTGCAGGGGCTGGGTCACTAAGTGTATGTGCTGGGTCAGTTTAAGGACTTGGGCAGCGTTAGGGCTGGAACTGTGTGTGGGCTGGGTCAATGTAAGGGCTGGGTCAGTGTCAGGACAGGATCAGTGGAAGGGCTGGGTCATGGAAGGGCCGGGTCAGTGTAAGGGCCAGGGCAGTGTAAGTGCCGGGTCAGTGTATGGAATGGGTCTGGCTGGTACAAGGGCTGGATCAGTGTAAGGGCTGGGTCAGTGTATGTGCTGGGACAGTACAAGGGCTGGTTCACTCTTGGGGCTCTGTCACTGTAAGGGCTCGGTCAGTTTAAGGACTTCGGCAGTGTTGGTGTGGTTCTGTGTAAGGTCTGGGTCAGTGTAAGGACATGGGCAGTGTAAGTGCTGGGTCAGTGTAATATCTGTGTCAGTGTAAGGGATGGGTCAGTGTAAAGGCTGGTTCAATGTAAGTGCTCAGTGTAAGGGTAGGGAAGAGTAAGGACCTGTACAGGGTTAGGGCAGGGTAGGTGTAAGGACTGGGTCAGTTTAAAGTCCTGTGCGGTATAAGGGCTGGGTCAGTGTAAAGTACTGGGCGGTACAAGGGCTTGATCTGTGTAAGTGCTGAGTCAGTGTAATGTCTTGGTCAGTGTCAGTACTAGATCAGTGTAAGGGCTGGGTCAGTGTAAGGGCTGGGTCAGTGTAAGGTCTGTGTCAGTGTAAGGACCAGGGCAGTGTAAGGGTTGGGTCAGCATCAGATATGGGTCTGCGTATGGGCTGGATGGGTGTGATGGCTGTATCAGTGTATGACTGGTTCAGTGTAAGTGCTGGGTCAGTGTAATGTCTGGGTCATTGTAAGGACTGGATCAGTGTAAGGGCTGGGTCAGTGTAAGGGATGGGTCCGTGTGAGGTCTGGATGAGTGTAAGTGCTGGGTCAGTGTAAGTGCTAGGTCATGGAAGGGCTGGGTCAGTGTAAGGGCAGGGAAGAGTAAGGACTTGAGCAAGGTAAGGGCAGGGTAGGTGTAAGGTCCTGTGTGGTACAAGGGCTGGGTCAGTGTAAGGTACTGGGTGGTACAAGGGCTGGATCAATGTATGGGCTGGGTCAGTGTATGGGTTGTGTTCGTGCAAGGGATGGATGAGTTGAAGGAGTTAGTCAGTGTAAGGGCTGTGTCAGTGTAAGGAACTTGGCAGTGTAAGGGCTGGGTCAGAGTAAGGGCTGGTTTCAGTGTAAGAACTGGGTTAGAGAAGGACTAGGTCGGTGTAAGGATTGGGTCAGTGTAAGGGCAAGGGCTTGGTCAGTGAAAGGGCAGGGTGAGTGTAATGGCTGGATCAGTGTAAGGGTTCGGTCAGTGTAATGACCTGGGCAGTGTAAGGGCTGGGTCAGTGTAAGGCCTGCATGAGTGTAAGGGCTGTGTCAGTGTAAGGGCTAATTTAGTGTACAGGCTGGGTCAGTGTAAGGGCTAATTCAGTGTATGGTCAGTGCAAGAGCAGGATCACAGTAAGTACTTGGTCAGTGTAAGGGCTCACTGTATATAAGGGCTGGTTGCATGTAAGAGCTGGGTCAGTGTAACGGCTGGATGAGTGTAAGGGCTTGGTCAGTGTAAGGGCCCTGGGCAGTGTAAGGGCTGGATCAGTGTATCAGAGGGGACAGTGTAAGGAATGCCTCATTGTAAGGGTTGGGTGAGTGTAAGGGCTGGGACAGTGTAAGGGCTGGATCAGTGTACGGGCTGGGTCAATGTAAGGACTGTGTCAGTTTACTTGATCAGTGGAAAGGTTGGGTGAATGTAATGTCTGGGTCTATGTAAGTGCCAGGTCAGTGTAAGGGCTCGATCTGTGTAATGGCTAGGTCTGTGTAAGGTCTGGGTCAGTGTAAGGAATTGACTCAGTGAAGGGGTTGGATGAGTGTAAGGGCTGGGTCAAAGTAATGGATGGGTCCGTGTAAGGTCTGGATGAGTGTAAGGGCTGGGTCAGAGTAAGGACCAGGGTAGGGCAAAGGCGTATCAGTGTATGGGCTGGGTCAGTGTAAGGGATAGGTCAGTCTAATGGCTGGATGAGTGTAAGGGCTGTGTCAGTGTAATGGCTGGATGAGTGTAAGGGCTGGGTGAATGTAAGGACCTGGACAGTGTTATGGCTGGATCAGTGCAAGGGTTCGGTCAATGAAATGTCTGGGTCTGTGTAATAACCAGGTCAGCGTGAGGGCTGGGTCAGCATGAGGACTGGATGAGTACAAGGGCTGGGTTAATGTAAGGACTGGGTCAGTGTAAGGACTGGGTCAGTGTAAGGATTGACTCAGTGTAATGATTGGCTCAGTGAAAGGGCTAGATTAGAGTATGGGCTGGGGCAGAGTAAGGGATGGGTCTGAGTAAGATCTGGATGAGTGTAAGGGCTGGGTCAGTGTAATGGCTGGATGAGTGAAAGGGCATGGTCAGGGTAAGGACCTGGGCAGTGTAATGTCTGGGTCAGTGTAAGGAATAGGTCAGTGCAAGGGCTGGATCAGTGTAAGTGCTGGGTTAGTATAAGGGCAGGATGAGTGTAAGGGATGGGTCAGTGTCTGGGCAGGATCAGTATAAGGGCTGCATTAGTGTAAGGCCTTGGGCTGTACAAGGGCTGGGTCAGTGCAAGGGCTGGGTCACTGTAGGGGCTGGGTCACTGTAGGGGCTGGGTCACTGTAAGTGTATGTGCTGGGTCAGTTTAAGGACTTGGGCAATGTTAGGGCTGGAACTGTGTGTGGGTTGGGCCAATGTAAGGGCTGGATCATGGAAGGGCTGGGTCATGGAAGGTCTGGGTCAGTGTAAGAGCAGGGTGAGTGTAAGGGCTGAGGCAGTGTAGGTGCTGGGTCAGTGTATGGGATGGGTCAGTGTAAGCCCTGGGTGGTTCAAGGGCTGGATCAGTGTAAGGGCTAGGTCAATGTGCTGGGACAGTACAAGAGCTGGGTGACTATAGGGGCTGGGTCACTCTAAGGAATTAGGCAGTGTCAGGGTGGATCTGTGTATGGGCTGGGTCAATGTTAGGGCTGGATCTGTGTATGGGCTGGTTCAGTGTAAGGTCTGGTTCAGTGTAAGGGCTAGGTCTGTGTAAGGGCTGGGTCAGTGTGTAAGGACCTGGGCAGTGTCAGGGCTGGGTCAGTGTCAGGTCCGGGTTAGTGTAAGCGCAGGATCAGTGTATGGGATGTGTTCGTGTAAGGGCTGGATGAGTTGAAGGACTTGGTCAGTGTAAAGACTGGAAGAGTGTAAGGGCTGTGTCAGTGTAAGGAACTTGGCAGTGTAAGGGCTGGGTCAGAGTAAGGACTGGTTTCAGTCTAAGAACTGGGTTAGAGAAGGACTGGGTCAGTGTATGGGCTGGGTCAGTGGAAGGATGCATCAGTGTAATGGCTGGGTCGGTGTAAGGGCCAGGTCAGTGTAAGGGCTGGATGAGTTTAAGGTCTGGGTCAGTGTGAGGGCTAGATTAGAGTACGGGCTGGGTCAGAGTAAGGTCTGGATGCGTGTAAAAACTGGGTCACTGTAATGTCTGGGTCTGTGTATTGGCTGGGTCAGTGTGAGGGCAGGGTCAGTATGAAGGGCTGCGTTATTGTAAGGCCCTGGGCTGTACGAGGGCTGGGTCACTGCAGGGGCTGGGTCACTAAGTGTATGTGCTGGGTCAGTTTAAGGACTTGGGCAGCGTTAGGGCTGGAACTGTGTGTGGGCTGGGTCAATGTAAGGGCTGGGTCAGTGTCAGGACAGGATCAGTGGAAGGGCTGGGTCATGGAAGGGCCGGGTCATGGAAGGGCCGGGTCAGTGTAAGGGCCAGGGCAGTGTAAGTGCCGGTCAGTGTATGGAATGGGTCTGGCTGGTACAAGGGCTGGATCAGTGTAAGGGCTGGGTCAGTGTATGTGCTGGGACAGTACAAGGGCTGGTTCACTCTTGGGGCTCTGTCACTGTAAGGGCTGGGTCAGTTTAAGGACTTCGGCAGTGTTGGTGTCGTTCTGTGTATGGACTGGGTCAGTGTATGGGCTGGGCCAGTGCATGGACTGGGTCAGTGTAAGGTCTGGGTCAGTGTAAGTGCTGGATGAGTGTAAGGAATGGGTCAGTGTAAGTGCTGGGTCAGTGTAATATCTGTGTCAGTGTAAGGATTGACTCAGTGTAATGGCTGGATGAGTGAAAGGGCATGGTCAGGGTAAGGACCTGGGCAGTGTAATGTCTGGGTCAGTGTAAAGAATAGGTCAGTGCAAGGGCTGGGTCAGTGTAAGTGCTGGGTTAGTATAAGGGCAGGATGAGTCTAAGGGATGGGTCAGTGTATGGGTAGGATCAGTATAAGGGCTGCATTAGTGTAAGGCCCTGGGTCAGTGTAATATCTGTGTCAGTGTAAGGGATGGGTCAGTGTAAAGGCTGGTTCAATGTAAGTGCTCAGTGTAAGGGTAGGGAAGAGTAAGGACCTGTACAGGGTTAGGGCAGGGTAGGTGTAAGGACTGGGTCAGTGTAAAGTCCTGTGCGGTATAAGGGCTGGGTCAGTGTAAAGTACTGGGCGGTACAAGGGCTTGATCTGTGTAATGGCTAGGTCTGTGTAAGGTCTGGGTCAGTGTAAGGAATTGGCTCAGTGTAAGGGTTGGATGAGTGTAAGGGCTGGGTCAGAGTAAGGGATGGGTCCGTGTAAGGTCTGCACGATTGTAAAGGCTGTGTCAGTGTAATGGCTGGATGAGTGTGAGGGCTGGGTCAGTGTATCAGAGGGGACAGTGTAAGTGCTGGGTGAGTGAAAAAGCTGGGTCAGGATCAGAGATGGGTTAGCATAAGGAACTTGGCAGAGTAAGGGCAGGTTTCAGTGTAAGAACTGGGTTAGCGAAGGACTGGGTCAGTGAAAGGGCAGGTGAGTGTAATGGCTTGGTCAGTGTAAGGGCTTGGTCAGTGTAAGGACCTCTGCAGTATAAGGGCCTGGTCAGTGTAAGGCCTGCATAAGTGTAAGGGCTGTGTCAATGGAATGACTGGGTCAGTGTAAGGGCTAATTTAGTGTACAGGCTGGGTCAGTGTAATAGCAGGGTCAGAGTAAGGGCTTGGTAAGTGTAAGGGCTGGGTCTGTATAAGGGACGGGTCAGTATAAGGGCTGGTTGAGTATAAGGGCTGGGTCAGTAACGGTTGAATGAATGTAAGGGCTTGGTCAGTGTAAGGACCTGGGCAGTGTAAGGGCTGGATCAGTGTATCAGAGGGGACAGTGTAAGGGCTGGATCGGTGTACAGGCTGGATCCATGTAAGGGCTGGGTCAGTTTACATACTGGATCAGTGGAAAAGTTTGGTGAATGTAATGTCTGGGTCTGAGTAAGGGCCAGGTCAGTGTAAGGGCTCAATCTGTGTAATGGTTAGGTCTGTGTAAGGTCTGGGTCCGTGTAAGGGCTGGGTCAGTGTAACATCTGTGTCAGTGTAAGGGATGGGTCCGTGTAACGACTGGATGAGTGTAAGGGCTGGGTCAGAGTAAGGACCAGGGCAGTGCGAGGATGGATCAGTGTAAGGGTAGGTCAGTCTAATGGCTGGATGAGTGTAAGGGCTGTGTCAGTGTAATGGCTGGATGAGTGTGAGGGCTGGGTGAATGTAAGGACCGGGACAGTGTTACGGCTGGATCAGTGCAAAGGTTCGGTCAATGAAATGTCTGGGTCTGTGTAAGGGCCAGGTCAGGGTAAGGGCTGGGTCAGTGTGTAAAGACCTGGGCAGTATCAGGGCCGGGTCAGTGTCAGGGCCAGGTCAGTGTAAGGGCAGGATCAGTGTATGGGATGTGTTCTTGTTACGGCTGGATGAGTTGAAGGACTTGGTCAGTGTAAAGGCTGGAAGAGTATAAGGGCTTTGTCAGTGTAAGGAACTTGGCAGTGTAAGGGCTGGGTCAGAGTAAGGACTGGTTTCAGTATAAGAACTGGGTTAGAGAAGGACTAGGTCAGTGTAAGGATTGGGTCAGTGTAAGGGCTGGGTCAGTGAAAGGGCAGAGTGAGCGTAATGGCTTGGTCAGTATAAGGACTTGGACAGCGTAAGGGCTGGGTCAGTGTAAGGCCTGCATGAGTGTAAGGGCTGTGTCAGTGGAATGACTGGGTCAGTGTAAGGATGAATTTAGTGTACAGGCTGGGTCAGTGTAAGGGGTAATTCAGTGTGTGGGCTGGGTCAGCGTAAGAGCAGGGTCAGAGTAAGGATTTGGTCAGTGTAAGGGCTGGGTCTGTATAAGTGACTGGTCAGTGTAAGGGACCTGGGCAGTGTAAGGGCTGGATCAGTGTATCAGAGGGGACAGTGTAAGGGATGCGTCATTGTAAGGGTTAGGTGAGTGTAAGGGCTGTGACAGTGTAAGGGCTGGTTCGGTGTACGGGCTGGGTCAATGTAAGGACTGGGTAAGTTTACGTACCGGATCAGTGGAAAGGTTGGGTGAATGTAATGTCTGGGTCTGTGTAAGGGCCAGGTCAGTGTAAGGGCTTGATTTGTGTAATGGCTACGTCTGTGTAAGGTCTGGGTCAGTGTAAGGAATTGGCTCAGTGTAGGGGTTGGATGAGTGTAAGGGCTGGGTCAGAGTAAGGACCAGGGCAATGCACAGGCGGATCAGTGTATGGGCTGGGTCAGTGTAAGGGATAGGTCAGTCTAATGGCTGGATGATTGTAAGGGCTGTGTCAGTGTAATGGCTGGATGAGTGTAAGGGCTGGGTGAATGTAAGGACCTGGACGGTGTTACGGCTGGATCAGTGCAAGGGTTTGGTCAATGAAGTGTCTAGGTCAGTGTGAGGGCTGGGTCAGTGTGAGGGCTGGATGAGTATAAGGACTGGGTTAGTGTAAGGACTGGGTCAGTGTAAGGATTGGCTCAGTGAAAGGGCTAGAGTAGAGTACGGGCTGGGTCAGAGTAAGGGATGGGTCTGTGTAAGATCTGGATGAGTGTAAGGGCTGGGTCAGTTTAATGGCTGGATGAGTGTAAGGGCATGGTCACTGTAAGGACCAAGGCAGTGTAAGGACCAGGGCAGTGTAAGTGCTGGGTCAGTGTATGGGATGGGTCAGTGTAAGGCCCTGGGTAGTACAAGGGCTGGATCAGTGTAAGGGCTGGGTCAGTTTATGTGCTGGGACAGTACAAGAGCTGGGTCACTATAGGGGCTAGGTCACTGTAAGGGCTGGGTCAGTTTAAGGAATTAGGCAGTGTTAGGGTTGATCTGTGTATGGGCTGATTCAGTGTAAGGGCTGGTTCAGTGTAAGGTCTGGGCCAATGTAAGGGCTGGGTCAGTGTGTAAGGACCTGGGCAGTGTCAGGGCCGGGTCAGTGTAAGGGATGTGTTCGCGTAAGGGCTGGAATAGTTGAAGGACTTGGTCAGTGTAAAGACTGGAAGAGTGTAAGGGCTGTGTTAGTGTAAGGAACTTGGCAGTGTAAGGGTTGGGTCAGAGTAAGGGCTGGTTTCAGTGTAATAACTGGGTTAGAGAAGGATTGGGTCAGTGTAATGACAAGGGCTTGGTCAGTGAAAGGGCAGGGTGAGTGTAATGGCTGGAACAGTGTAAGGGTTCGGTCACTGGGCAGTGTAAGGGCTGGGTCAGTGTAAGGCCTACATGAGTGTAAGGGCTGTGTCAGTGGAATGACTGTGTCAGTGTAAGGGCTAATTTAGTGTACAGGCTGGGTCAGTGTAAGGGCTAATTCAGTGTATGGGCTGGGTCAGTGTAAGAGCAGGGTCAGAGTAAGGACTTGGTCAGTGTAAGGGCTCGGTCTATATAAGGGCTGGTTGCGTGTAAGGGCTGGATCAGTGTAACGGCTGGATGAGTGTAAGGGCTTGGTCAGTGTATCAGAGGGGACAGTGTAAGGGATGTATCATTGTAAGGGTTGGGTGAGTGTAAGGGCTGTGACAGTGTAAGGGCTGGATTGGTGTACGGGCTGGGTCAATGTAAGGACTGGCTAAGTTTATGTACTGGATCAGTGGAAAGGTTGGGTGAATGTAATGTCTGGGTCTATGTAAGTGCCAGGTCAGTGTAAGGGCTCGATCTGTGTAATGGCTAGGTCTGTGTAAGGTCTGGGTCAGTGTAAGGAATTGACTCAGTGAAGGGGTTGGATGAGTGTAGGGGCTGGGTCAAAGTAATGGATGGGTCCGTGTAAGGTCTGGATGAGTGTAAGGGCTGGGTCAGAGTAAGGACCAGGGTAGTGCAAAGGCGTATCAGTGTATGGGCTGGGTCAGTTTAAGGGATAGGTCAGTCTAATGGCTGGATGAGTGTAAGGGCTGTGTCAGTGTAATGGCTGAATGAGTGTAATGGCTGGATGAGTGTAAGGGCTGGGTGAGTGTTATGGCTGGATCAGTGCAAGGGTTCGGTCAATGAAATGTCTGGGTCTGTGTAATAGCCAGGTCAGCGTGAGGGCTGGGTCAGCGTGAGGACTGGATGAGTACAAGGCCTGGGTTAATGTAAGGACTGGGTCAGTGTAAGGACTAGGTCAGTGTAAGGATTGACTCAGTGTAATGATTGGCTCAGTGAAAGGGCCAGATTAGAGTATGGGCTGGGGCAGAGTAAGGGATGGGTCTGAGTAAGATCTGGATGAGTGTAAGGGCTGGGTCAGTGTAATGGCTGGATGAGTGTAAGGGCATGGTCAGGGTAAGGACCTGGGTCAGTGTAATGTCTGGATCAGTGTAAGGAATAGGTCAGTGCAAGGGCTGGATCAGTGTAAGTGCTGGGTTAGTATAAGGGCAGGATGAGTGTAAGGGATGGGTCAGTGTCTGGGCAGGATCAGTATAAGGGCTGCATTAGTGTAAGGCCCTGGGCTGTACAAGGGTTGGGTCAGTGCAAGGGCTGGGTCACTGTAGGGGCTGGGTCACTGTAAGTGTATGTGCTGGGTCAGTTTAAGGACTTGGGCAGTGTTAGGGCTGGAACTATGTGTGGGTTGGGCCAATCTAAGGGCTGGATCATGGAAGGGCTGGGTCATGGAAGGTCTGGGTCAGTGTAACGGCTTGGTCAGTGTAAGAGCAGGGTGAGTGTAAGGGCTGGGGCAGTGTAAGTGCTGGGTCAGTGTATGGGATGGGTCAGTGTAAGCCCTGGGTGGTTCAAGGACTGGGTCAGTGTAAGGGCTGGGTCAGAGTGAGGACCGGGTCAGAGTGAGGACCAGGGCAGTGGAAGGGTGCATCAGTGTAATGGCTGGGTCGGTGTAAGGGATAGGTCAGTCTAATGGCTGGAAGAGTGTGAGGGCTGTGTGAATGTAAGGACCTGGACAGTGTTACGGCTGGATCAGTGCAAGGGTTCAGTCAATGAAATGTCTGGGTCTGTGTAAGGGCCAGGTCAGGGTAAGGGCTGAGTCAGTGTCAGTACTAAATCAGTGTAAGGACTAGGTCAGTGTGAGGGCTGGATGAGTGTAAGGGCTGGGTCAGTGTAACGGCTGGATGAGTGTAAGAGCATGGTCAGTGCAAGGACCTGGGCAGTGTAAGGGCTGGATCAGTGTATCAGAGGGTACAGTGTAAGTGCTGGGTGAGTGTAAGTGCTGGGTGAGTGTAAGTGCTGGGTGAGTGAAAAGGCTGGGTTAATATCAGGGATGGGTTAGCGTAAGAAACTTGGCAGAGTAAGGGCTGGTTTCAGTTTAAGAACTAGGTTAGAGAAGGACTGGGTCAGTGTAAGGGCTGGGTCAGAGTGAGGACCAGGGCAGTGGAAGGGTGCATCAGTGTAATGGCTGGGTCAGTGTAAGGGATAGGTCAGTCTAATGGCTGGCTGAGTGTAAGGGCTGTGTCAGTGTAATGGCTGGATGAGTGTAAGGGATAGGTCAGTCTAATGGCTGGAAGAGTGTGAGGGCTGGGTGAATGTAAGGACCTGGACAGTGTTACGGCTGGATCAGTGCAAGGGTTCAGTCAATGAAATGTCTGGGTCTGTGTAAGGGCCAGGTCAGGGTAAGGGCTGGGTCAGTGTCAGTACTAGATCAGTGTAAGGACTGGGTCAGTGTGAGGGCTGGATGAGTATAAGGGCTGGGTCATTGTAATGTCTGGGTCAGTGTAGAGAATAGGTCAGTGCAAGGGCCGGGTCAGTGTAAGTGCTGGGTTAGTATAAGGGCAAGATGAGTGTAAGGGATGGGTCAGTGTAAGGGCAGGGTCAGTATAAGGGCTGCATTACTGTATGCCCTGGGCTGTACAAAGGCTGGGTCAGTGCAAGGGCTGGGTTAGTGCAAGGGCTGGGTCACTGTAGGGGCTGCTCACTGTAAGTGTATGTGCTGGGAAAGTTTAAGGACTTAGACAGTGTTAGGGCTGGAGCTGTGTGTGGGCTGGGTTATGGAAGGGCTGGGTCAGTGTAAGCGCAGGATGAGTGTAAGGGCCAGGTCAGTGTAAGGACCAGGGCAGTGTAAGTGCCGGGTCAGTGTATGGGATGGGTCAGTGTAAGGCCCTGGGTGGTACAAGGGCTGGATCAGTGTAAGGGCTGGGACAGTACAAGGGCTGGGTCACGATAGGGGCTGGGTCACTGTAAGGGCTGGGTCAGTTTAAGGAATTAAGCAGTGTTAGGGTGGATCTGTGTCAGGGCCGGTTCAGTGTAAGGGCAGGATCAGTGTATGGGATGTGTTCGCGTAAGGGCTGGATGAGTTGAAGGACTTGGTCAGTGTAAAGGCTGGAAGAGTGTAAGGACTGTGTCAGTGTAAGGAACTTGGCAGTGTAAGGGCTGGTTTCCGTGTAAGAACTGGGTTAGAGAAGGACTAGGTCAGTGTAAGGACCTGGGCAGTGTAAGGGGTGGGTCAGTGTAAGGCCTGCGTCAGTGGAATGACTGGGTCAGTGTAAGGGCTAATTTATTGTATGGGCTGGGTTAGCGTAAGAGCAGGGTCAGATTAAGGGCTTGGTCAGTGTAAGGGCTGTGTCTGTATAAGGGACGGGTCTGTATAAGGGCTGGCTGAGTATAAGGGCTGGGTCAGTGTAACGGCTGGATGAGTGTTAGGGCTTGGTCAGTGTGAGGACCTGGGCAGTGTAAGGGCTGGATCAGTGTATCAGAGGGGACAGTGTAAGGGATGCGTCATTGTAAGCGTTGGGTGAGTGTAAGGGCTGGGACAGTGTAAGGGCTGGATCGGTGTACGGGCTGGGTCAGTGGAAAGGTTGGGTGAATGTAATGTCTGGTTCTGTGTAAGGGCCAGGTCAGTGTACGAGCTTGATCTGTGTAATGGCTAGGTCTGTGTAAGGTCTGGGTCAGTGTAAGGATTGGCTCAGTGTAAGCGCTGGGTCAGTGTAAGGGCCGAATGAGTGTAAGGACTGTGTCAGTTTAAGGACCAGGGTAGTGTAAGGGCCAGATTAGTGAATGGGCTGGGTCAGTGTAAGGACCAGAGCAGTGTAAGGTTGGATCATTGTATATGGGCTGCGACATTGTAAGGGCTGGGTCATGGAAGGGCTGGGTCATGGAAGGGCTGGGTCAGTGTAAAGGCTGAGTCAGTGGAAGTGCTGGGTATGTGTATGGGTTGAGTCAGAGTAAGGGCTAGGCCAGTTTAAGGCCTTGGTCAATCTAAGGGCTGGATCAGTCTATGGTCTGGGTCAGTGTAAGGGCTGGATCAGTGTACGGGCTGGGTCAATGTACGTACTGTATCACTGGAAGGGTTGGGTGAATGTAATGTCTGGGTCTGTGTAAGGGCCAGGTCAGTGTAAGAGCTGGATCTGTATAAGGGCTAGGTCTGTGTAAGGACTAGGTCTGTGTAAGGGCTTGATTAGTGTAAAGGCTTGGTCAGTGTAAGGACTGGATCAGTGTAAGGACTGGATGAATATAAGGGCTTTGTCAGTGTAAGGAATGGGTCAGTGCAAGGGCTAGATTAGAGTACGGGCTGCATCAGTTTAAGGGCTGGGTCAGTGTAATGTTTGGGTCTGTGTATGGGATGGGTCAGTGTAAGGCCCTAGGCTGTACAAGGGCTGGATCATAGTAAGGGCTGGGTCAGTGTAAGGACATGGGCAATGTATCGGCTGGGTCAGTGTAAGGGCAGGATGAGTGTAAGTGCTGGGTCAGTGTAAATCCTGGTTCAGTGTAAGGACCAGGGCAGTGTAAGGGTTGGGTCAGCATCAGGTATGGGTCTGCGTATGGGCTGGATGAGTGTAATGGCTGGGTCAGTGTAAGTGCTGGGTCAGTGTAAATACTGGGTCAGTGTAAGTGCTGGCTCAGTGTAAGCGCTGGGTTAGTGTAAGCTCTGGGTCAGTGTAAGGGATGGTTCAGTGCAAGGGCCGGGTCAGTGCAAGTGCTGGAACAGTGTATGGCCCTGAGCGGTACAAGGGCTGGGTCAGTGTATGTGCTGGGACAGTACAAGGGCTGGGTCACTGTAGGGGCTCTGTCAGTGTAAGGGCTGGGTGAGTTTAAGGACTTCGGCAGTGTTAGGGTGGATCTGTGTATGGGCTGGGTCAGTGTATGGGCTGGTTCAGTGTAAGGTCTGGGTCAGTGTTAGGACCTGGGCAGTGTAAGGGCTAGGTCAGAGTAAGGGCTGGATGAGTGTAAAGGCTGTGTCAGTGTATGGAACTTGGCAGTGTAAGGATTGGGTCAGTGTAAGGATTGGCTCAGTGTAAGGGCTGGGTCAGTGTGAGAGCTGAATGAGTATAAGGGCTGGATTAGTGTACGGACTGGGTCAGTGTAAGGATTGGCTCAGTGAAAGGGCTAGTTTAGAATACGGGCTGGGTGAGAGTAAGGGATGGGTCCGTGTAAGATCTGGATGAGTGTAAGGACCTGGGCAGTGTAAGGGCTGGATCAGTGTATCAGAGGGGACAGTGTAAGTGTTGGGTGAGAGTAAGTGCTGGGACAGTGTAAGGGCCGGGTCAGTGTAAGTGCCAGATGAGTGTAAGGACTGTGTCACTTTAAGGACCAGGGCTGGATTAGTGTATGGGCTGGGTCAGTGTAAGGACTAGAGCAGTGTATATGGGCTGCGACATTGTAAGGGCTGTAAGTGCTGGGTATGTATATGGGTTGGGTCAGAGTAAAGGCTGTGTCAGTGTAAATAATGGGTCAGAGTAAGGGCTAGGCCAGTTTAAGGCCTTCGTCAATCTATGGGCTGGATCAGTCTATGAGCTGGGTCAGTGTAAGGGCTGAATCGGTGTACGGGCTGGGTCAATGTACTTACTGTATCAGTGGAAGGGTTGGGTGAATGTAATGTCTGGGTCTGTGTAAGGGCCGGGTCTGTGTAAGGGCTAGGTCTGTGTCAGTACTAGATCAGTGTAAGGACTGGGTCAGTGTAAGGACTGGATCAGTGGTAAGGACTGGGTCAGTGCAAGGGCCAGATTAGAGTACGGTCTGGGTCAGAGTAAGGTCTGGATGTGTGTAAGGGCTGGGTCAGTGTAATGTTTGGGTCTGTGTATAGGCTGGGTCAGTGTAAGGGATGGGTGAGTATAAGGGCTGTACAAGGGCTGGATCATAGTAAGGGCTGGGTCAGTGTAAGGGCTAGATTAGAGTACAGGCTGGGTCAGTGTAAGGGCTGGGTCAGTGTAATGTTTGGGTCTGTGTATGGGATAGGTCAGTGTAAGGCCTTGGGCTGTACAAGGGCTGGGTCAAGGAAGGACTGGGTCAGTGTAGGAACATGGGCAATGTAACGGCTGGGTCAGTGTAAGGGCAGGATGAGTGTAAGTGCTGGGTCAGTGTAAGGACCAAGGCAGTGTAGGGGTTGGGTCAGAATCAGGTATGGGTCTGCGTATGGGCTGGATGAGTGTAATGGCTGTATCACTATATGACTGGGTCAGTGTAATTTCTGGGTCAGTGCAAGGGATGGGTCTGTGTATAGGCTGGGTCAGTATAAGGGCTGGGTTAGTGTAAGGCCCTGGCTGTAGAAGGGCTGGATCATAGTAAGGGCTTGGTCAGTGTGAGGGCTAGATTAGAGTAAGGGCTGGGTCAGTGTAATGTTTTGGTCTGTGTATGGGATGGGTCAGTGTAAGGGCTAAATTAGAGTACAGGCTGGGTCAGTGTAAGGGCTGGGTCAGTTTAATGTTTGAGTCTGTGTATGGGATGGGTCTGTGTTAGGCCCTGGGCTGTACAAGGCTGGGTCATAGTAAGGGCTGGACCATAGTAAGGGCTGGGTCATGGAAGGACTGGGTCAGTGTAAGGGCAGTATGAGTGTAAGGACTGGGTCAGTGTAAGGACCAGGGCAGTGTAAGGGTTGGGTCAGCATCAGGTATGGGTCTGCGTATGGGCTGGATGAGTGTAATGGCTGTATCAGTGTATGACTGGGACAGTACAATGGCTGGGTCACCCTAGGGGCTCTGTCAGTGTAAGGGCTGGGTGAGTTTAAGGACTTTGGCAGTGTTAGGGTGGATCTGTGTATGAGCTGGGTCAGTGTAAGGTCTGGGTCAGTGTAAGGACCTGGGCAGTGTAAGGGCTAGGTCAGTGTAAGGGATGGATGAATGGGTCAGTGTAAAGGCCGGGTCAGTGTAAGTGCTCAGTGTAAGGGCTGCATCACTGTGAGGGCTGGATCAGTGTAAGGACCTGATCAGGGTAGGGGCAGCGTAGGTGTAAGGGCTGGGTCAGTGTAAGGGCCGGGTCAGTGTAAGTGCCAGATGAGTGCAAGGACTGTGTCAGTTTAAGGACGAGGGTAGTGTAAGGGCTGGATTAGTGTATGGGCTGGGTCAGTGTAAGGACCAGAGCAGTGTAGGGTTGGATCAGTGTATATGGGCTGAGACATTGTAAGGGCTGGGTCAGTGCAAGTGCTGGGTATGTGTATGGGTTGGATCAGAGTAAGGGCTAGGCCAGTTTAAGGTCTTGGTCAATCTAAGGGCTGGATCAGTCTATGGGCTGGGTCAGTGTAAGGGCTGGATCGGTGTACGGGCTGGGTCAATGTACATACTATATCAGTGAAAGGGTTGGGTGAATGTAATGTCCGGGTCTGTGTAAGGGCCAGGACTGTGTAAGGGCCGGGTCTATGTAAGGTCCGGGTCTGTGTCAGTACTAGATTAGTGTAAGGACTGGGTCAGTGTAAGGGCTGGGTCAGTGTAAGGACTGGGTCAGTGCAAGGACTGGGTCAGTGCAAGGGCTAGATTAGAGTACGGTCTGGGTGAGAGTAAGGGCTGGGTCAGTGTATGTGCTGGTTCAGTGTAAGGTCTGGGTCAGTGTAAGGACCTGGGCAGTGTAAGGGCTAGGCCAGTGTAAGGGCTGGATGAGTGTAAGAAATGGGTCAGTGTAAGAGCTGGGCCAGTGTAAAGACCGGGTCAGTGTAAGTGCTCAGTGTCAGGGCTGCGTCATTGTAAGGTTTAGATCAGTGTAAAGACCTGATCAGGGTATGGGCAGGGTAGGTGTAAGGGCGGGGTCAGTGTAAGGACCTGGGCAGTGCACGGGCTGAATCAGTGTATGGGCTAGGTCAGTGTAAGGGATGGGTCAGTGTGAGGGTTGGATGAGTATAAGGACTGGGTTAGTGTAAGGGCTGGGTCAGTGTAAGGATTGGCTCAGTGAAAGGGCTAGAGTAGAGTACGGGCTGGGTCAGAGTAAGGGATGGGTCTGTGTAAGATCTGGATGAGTGTAAGGGCTGGGTCAGTGTAACGGCTGGATGAGTGAAAGGACATGGTCAGTGTAAGGACACGGGCAGTGTAAGGGCTGGATCAGTGTATCAGAGGGGACAGTGTAAGGGATGCGTCAGTGTAAGTGCTGGGTGAGTGTAAGTGCTGGGATAGTGTAAGGGCCAGGTCAGTGTAAGTGCCAGATGAGTGTAAGGACTGTGTCACTTTAAGGACCAGGGTAGTGTAAGGGCTGGATTAGTGTATGAGCTGGGTCAGTGTAAGGACCAGAACAGTGTAAGGTTAGATCAGTGTATGTGGGCTGCGACATTGTAAGGGCTGGGTCAGTGTAAGTGCTGGGTATGTGTATAGGTTGGGTCAGAGTAAGAGCTGTGTCAGTGCAAATAATGGGTCAGAATAAGGACTAGGCCAGTTTAAGGCCTTCGTCAATCTAAGGGCTGGATCAGTCAATGAGCTGGGTCACTGTAAGGGCTGGATTGGTGTACGGGCTGGGTCAATGTACGTACTGTATCAGTGGAAGGGTTGGGTGAATGTGATGTCTGGGTCTGTGTAAGGGCTAGGTCTGTGTCAGTACTAGATCAGTGTAAGGACTGCGTCAGTGTAAGGACTGGGTCAGTGTAAGGACTGGATCAGTGGTAAGTGCTGCGTCAGTGTAAGGGCTGGATGAGTATAAGGGCTGGTTCAGTGTAAGGGCTGGGTCAGTGTAAGGACTGGGTCAGTGAAAGGGCCAGATTAGAGTATGGTCTCGGTCAGAGTAAGGTCTGGATGTGTGTAAGGGCTGGGTCAGTGTGTAAGGGCTGGGTCAGTGTAATATTTGGGTCTGTGTATAGTCTGGGTCAGTGCAAGGACCTGGGAGTATATGGGCTTAGTGTAACGGCTGGGTCAGTTTAAGGTCCTGGGCAGTTTAAGGGCTGGGTCTGTGCAAGGGATGGGTCAGTGTAAGGGATGGGTCAGTGTAAGGGATGGGTCTGTGCAAGGTCCTGGGAGCGTATGGGCTGGGTCAGTGCAAGGGCTGCGTCTGTGCAAGCGCTGGGTCATTTTAAACAAGGGCAGTGCAAGGGTTGGGTCATTTTAAACATGGGCAGTGCAAGGGCTGGGATATTTTAATCACGGGCAGTGCAAGCGATGGGTCAGTGCAAGGGCTGGGTCAGCGCAAGGACCTGGCAGTGTATGGGCTGGGTCAGTGCAAGGACCTGGCAGTGTATAGGCTGGGTCAGTGCAAGGAACTGTGACTGCATGGGCTGGGTCAGTGCAAGGGCTGATCAGTGCAAGGACCTGTGACTATATAGGCTGGGTCAGTGCAAGGAACTTGGAGTTTAAGGGCTGGGTTAGTGTATGGGCTGGGTTAGTGAAAGGGCTGGGTCAGTGCAAAGACCTGGGAGTGTATGGGCTGGATCAGTGCAAGGACATGGGAGTGTATGGGTTGGGTCAGTGCAAGGGCTAGGTCAGTGCAAGGCGTGGGTCTTTGCAAGGACCTGGCAGTGTATGGTCTGGGTCAGTGCAAGGACCTGGGAGTGTATGGGCTGGGTCAGTGCAAGCGCTGGCTCATTTTAAACATGGGCAGTGCGAGGGCTGGGTCATTTTAAACATGGGCAGTGCAAGTGCTGGGAAATTTTAAACATGGGCAGTGCAAGCGAAGAGTCAGTGCAAGGGCTGGGTCAGTGCAAGGACCTGGCAGTGTATGGGCTGGGTCAGTGCAAGGGCAGGGTCAGTGCAAGGACTGGGTCAGTGTTATGACTGGGTCAGTGTAAGGTCTGGGTTATGGATGGGCTGGGTCAGTGTAAGCGGTGGGTCTGTGTCAGGGCCAGATCAGTATACGGGCTCGGCAGTGTCAATACCAGATCAGTGTAACGACTGGGTCAGTGTAAGGGCTGGGTCAGTGCAAGGACCTGGGAGTGTATGGGCTGTGTCAGTGCAAGGTCCTGGGAGTGTATGGGCTGGGTCAGTGCAAGGGCTGCGTCAGTGCAAGGACCTGGGAGTGTATGAGGTGGGTCAGTGCAAGGGCTGGGTCATTTTAAACAAGAGCAGTGCAAGGGCTGGGTCATTTTCAATATGGGAAGTTCAAGGGCTGGGTCAGTGCAAGGACCTGGGTGTGTATGGGCTGTTTCAGTGCAAGGGCTGGGTCAGTGCAAGGACCTGGGAGTGTATGGGCTGGGTCAGTGCAAGTATCTGGGAGTGTATGGGCTGGGTCAGTGCAAGGACCTGCGAGTGTATGGGCTGGGTCAGTGCAAGGGCTGGATGAGTGTAAGGGTAGGTCAGTGTAAAGATGGGGTCAGTGTAAGGGTCAGGTAAGTGAATGGTCTCGGTGAGTGCAAGGGATTGGTCCATGCAAGGGCTGGGTCAGTGCAAGGACCTGGCAATGTATGGGCTGGGTCAGTGCAAGGTCCTGGGAGTGTATGGGCTGGGTCAGTGCAAGGTCCTGGGAGTGTATGGGCTGTGTCAGTGCAACGGTTGGGTCAGTGCAAGGTCCTGGGAGTGTATGGACTGGGTCACTGCAAGGGCTGAGTCAGTGCAAGGACCTGAGAGTGTATGAGCTGGGTCAATGCAAGGGCTGGGTCATTTTCAATATGGGAAGTGCAAGCGCTGGGTCAGTGCAAGGACCTGGGTGTGTATGGGCTGTTTCAGTGCAAGGGCTGGGTCAGTGCAAGGACCTGGGAGTGTATGGGCTGGGTCAGTGCAAGGATCTGGGAGTGTATGGGCTGGGTCAGTGCAAGGACCTGCGAGTGTATGGGCTGGGTCAGTGCAAGGGCTGGGTCATTTTAAACAAGGGCAGTGCAAGGGCTGGGTCATTTTAAACAAGGGCAGAGGAAGGGCTGGGTCATTTTAAATATGGGAAGTGCAAAGGCTGGGTCAGTGCAAGGACCTGGGTGTGTATGGGCTGTTTCAGTGCAAGGGCTGGGTCAGTACAAGGTCCTGCATGTGTATGGGCTCGGTCAGTCCAAGGACCTGGGAGTGTATGGGCTGGGTCAGGGCAAGGATCTGGGAGTGTATGGGCTGGGTCAGTGCAAGGACTTGCGAGTGTATGGGCTGGGTCAGTGCAAGGGCTGGTAGAGTGTAAGGGTAGGTCAGTGTAAAGACGGGGTCACTGTAAGGGTCAGGTAAGTGAACGGTCTGGGTGAGTGCAAGGGATTGGTCCATGCAAGGGCTGGGTCAGTGCAAGAACCTGGCAATGTATGGGCTAGGTCAGTACAAGGTCCTGGGAGTGTATGGGCTGGGTCAGTGCAAGCACCTGGGAGTGTATGGCCCAGGTCAGAGCAAGAGTTGATCAGTGCAAGGACCTGTGACTGTATGGGCTGGTTCAGTGCAAGGAACTTGTAGTGTATGGGCTGGGTCATTGCAAGGACCTGGGAGAGTATGGGCTGGGTCAGTGCAAGGGATAGGTCAGTGCAAGGGGTGGGCCAGTGCAATGACCTGGCAGTGTATGGTCTGGGTCAGTTCAAGGGCTTGGTCAGTTCAAGGACCTGGGAGTATATGGGCTGGTTCAGTGCAAGAAAATTGGAGTGTATGGGCTGGGTCAGTTTATGGGCTGGGATAGTGTATGGGCTGGGACAGTGTATGGGCTGGGTCATTGCAAGGACCTGGGAGAGTATGGGCTGGGTCAGTGCAAGGGCTAGGTCAGTGCAAGGGGTGGGCCAGTGCAAGGAAGCTGGCAGTGTATGGTCTGGGTCAATTCAAGGGCTTGGTCAGTGCAAGGACCTGGGAGTGTATGGGCTGGGTCAGTGCAAGGACCGGGGAGTATATAGGCTGTATCAGTGCATCCGCTAGTCAGTGCAGGGTCCTGATAGTGTATGTGCTGGGTCAGTGAAAGGGATGTGTCAGTACAAGGACCTGGGAGTGTATGGGCTGGGTCAGTGCAAGGACCGGGGAGTATATAGGCTGTATCAGTGCATCCGCTAGTCAGTGCAGGGTCCTGATAGTGTATGTGCTGGGTCAGTGAAAGGGCTGTGTCAGTACAAGGACCTGGGAGTGTATGGGCTGGGTCAGTGCAAGGGCTGGGTCATTTTATACATGGGCAGTGCAAGGGCTGGGTCAGTGCAAGGTCCTGGGTGTGTATGGGCTGTGTCAGTGCAAGGGCTGGGTCAGTACAAGGTCCTGCGTGTGTATGGGCTGTGTCAGTCCAAGGACGTCGGAGTGTATGGGCTGGGTCAGTGCAAGGATCAAGGGTGTATGGGCTGGGTCAGTGCAAGGTCCTGGGTGTGTATGGGCTGTGTCAGTGCAAGGGCTGGGTCAGTACAAGGTCCTGCGTGTGTATGGGCTGTGTCAGTCCAAGGACGTCGGAGTGTATGGGCTGGGTCAGTGCAAGGATCAGTGGTGTATGGGCTGGGTCAGTGCAAGGACCTGCGAGTGTATGGGCTGGGTTAGTGCAAGGTCCTGGGAGTATATGGGCTGGGTCAGTGCAAGGACCTGGGTGTGTATGGGCTGTGACAGTGCAAGGGCTGGGTTAGTGCAAGGTCCTGCATGTGTATGGGCTGGGTCAGTGCAAGGACCTGGGAGTGTACGGGCTGGGTCAGCGCAAGGACCTGGGAGTGCATGGGCTGGGTCAGCTGAAGGACCGGGTCAGTGCAAGGACCTAGGAATGTATGGGCTGGGTCAGTGCAAGGACCTGGGAGTGTATGGGCTGGGTCAGTGCAAGGGCTGGGTCATTTCAAACATGGGCAGTGCAAGGGCTGGGTCAGTGCAAGGACCTGGGTGTGTATGGGCTGGGTCAGTGCAAGGACCTGGGAGTGTATGGGCTGGGTCAGTGCAAGGACCTGGGAGTGCATGGGCTGGGTCAGCTGAAGGACCGGGTCAGTGCAAGGACCTAGGAATGTATGGGCTGGGTCAGTGCAAGGACCTGGGAGTGTATGGGCTGGGTCAGTGCAAGGGCTGGGTCATTTCAAACATGGGCAGTGCAAGGGCTGGGTCAGTGCAAGGACCTGGGTGTGTATGGGCTGTGACAGTGCAAGGGCTGGGTTAGTGCAAGGTCCTCCGTGTGTATGGGTTGGGTCAGTGCAAGGACATGGGAGTGTAACGGCTGGGTGAGCGCAAGGACCTGGGAGTGTTTGGGCTGGGTCAGCGCAAGGACCGGGTCAGTGCAAGGACCTAGGAATGTATGGGCTGGGTCAGTGCAAGGACCTGGGAGTGTATGGGCTGGGTCATTTCAAACATGGGCAGTGCAAGGGCTGGGTCAGTGCAAGGACCTGGGTGTGTATGGGCTGTGACAGTGCAAGGGCTGGGTTAGTGCAAGGTCCTGCGTGTGTATGGGCTGGGTCAGTGCAAGGACATGGGAGTGTAGCGGCTGGGTGAGCGCAAGGACCTGGGAGTGTTTGGGCTGGGTCAGCGCAACGACCAGGTCAGTGCAAGGACCTAGGAATGTATGGGCTGGGTCAGTGCAAGGACCTGGGAGTGTATGGGCTGGGTCAGTGCAAGGGCTGGGTCATTTCAAACATGGGCAGTGCAAGGGCTGGGTCATTTTAAACATGGGCAGTGCAAGGGCTGGGTCAGTGCAGGACCTGGGTGTGTATGGACTGTGACAGTGCAAGGGCTGGGTTAGTGCAAGGTCCTGTGTGTGTCTGTGCTGGGTCAGTGCAAGGATCTGGGAGTGTATGGGCTGGGTCAGTGCAAGGACCTGGGAGTGTATGGGCTGGGTCAGTTGAAGCGCCGGGTCAGTGCAAGGACTGGGTCAGATATTGACTGGGTCAGTGTAAGGTCTGGGTTATGGAAGGGCTGGGGCAGTGTAAGGGCTGGGTCAGTGCAAGGACCTGGGAGTGTATGGGCTGGGTCAGTGCAAGGTCCTGGGAGTGTATGGGCTGGGTCAGTGCAAGGATCATGGAGTGTATGGGCTGGGTCAGTGCAAGGACCTGGGAGTGTATGGGCTGGGTCAGTGCAAGAACGTGGTAGTGTATGGGCTGGGTCAGTGCAAGGATCATGGAGTGTATGGGCTGGGTCAGTGCAAGGTCCTGGGAGTGTATGGGCTGGGTCAGTGCAAGAACGTGGTAGTGTATGGGCTGGGTCAGTGCAAGGATCATGGAGTGTATGGGCTGGGTCAGTGCAAGGACCTGGGAGTGTATGGACTGGGTCAGTGCAGGGTCCTGATAGTGTATGTGCTGGGTCAGTGAAAGGGCTGTGTCAGTACAAGGACCTGGGAGTGTATGGGCTGGGTCAGTGCAAGGACCTGGGAATGTATGAGCTGGGTCAGTGCAAGGACCTGGGAGTGTATGGGCTGGGTCAGTGCAAAGACCTGGGAATGTATGAGCTGGGTCAGTGCAAGGACCTGGGAGTGTATGGGCTGGGTCAGTGCAAGGACTGGGTCAGTGTTATGACTGGGTCAGTGTAAGGTCTGGGTTATGGAAGGGCTGGGTCAGTGCAAGCGGTGGGTCTGTGTCAGGGTCAGATCAGTATATGGCCTCGGCAGTGTCAATACCAGATCAGTGTAATGACTGGGTCAGTGTAAGGGCTGGGTCAGTACAAGGACCTGGGAGTGTATGGGCTGGGTCAGTGCAAGGGCTGGGTCATTTCAAACATGGGCAGTGCAAGGGCTGGGTCATTTTAAACATGGGCAGTGCAAAGGCTGGGTCAGTGCAGGACCTGGGCGTGTGTGGACTGTGGCAGTGCAAGGGCTGGGTTAGTGCAAGGTCCTGCGTGTGTCTGTGCTGGGTCAGTGCAAGGATCTGGGAGTGTATGGGCTGGGTCAGCTCAAGGACCGGGTCAGTGCAAGGACCTAGGAATGTATGGGCTGGGTCAGTGCAAGGACCTGGGAGTGTATGGGCTGGGTCAGTGCAAGGGCTGGGTCATTTCAAACATGGGCAGTGCAAGGGCTGGGTCAGTGCAAGGACCTGGGTGTGTATGGGCTGGGTCAGTGCAAGGACCTGGGAGTGTATGGGCTGGGTCAGCGCAAGGACCTGGGAGTGCATGGGCTGGGTCAGCTGAAGGACCGGGTCAGTGCAAGGACCTAGGAATGTATGGGCTGGGTCAGTGCAAGGACCTGGGAGTGTATGGGCTGGGTCAGTGCAAGGGCTGGGTCATTTCAAACATGGGCAGTGCAAGGGCTGGGTCAGTGCAAGGACCTGGGTGTGTATGGGCTGTGACAGTGCAAGGGCTGGGTCAGTGCAAGGTCCTGGGAGTGTATGGGCTGGGTCAGTGCAAGGGCTGGGTCATTTCAAACATGGGCAGTGCAAGGGCTGGGTCATTTTAAACATGGGCAGTGCAAGGGCTGGGTCAGTGCAGGACCTGGGTGTGTATGGACTGAGACAGTGCAAGGGCTGGGTTAGTGCAAGGTCCTGTGTGTGTCTGTGCTGGGTCAGTGCAAGGATCTGGGAGTGTATGGGCTGGGTCAGTGCAAGGACCGGGTCAGTGCAAGGACCTGGGAGTGTATGGGCTGGGTCAGTTGAAGCGCCGGGTCAGTGCAAGGACTGGGTCAGTGTAATGTCTGGGTTATGGAAGGGCTGGGGCAGTGTAAGGGCTGGGTCAGTGCAAGGACCTGGGAGTGTATGGGCTGCGTCAGTGCAAGGTCCTGGGAGTGTATGGGCTGGGTCAGTGCAAGAACGTGGTAGTGTATGGGCTGGGTCAGTGCAAGGATCATGGAGTGTATGGGCTGGGTCAGTGCAAGGACCTGGGAGTGTATGGGCTGGGTCAGTGCAAGAACGTGGTAGTGTATGGGCTGCGTCAGTGCAAGGATCATGGAGTGTATGGGCTGGGTCAGTGCAAGGTCCTGGGAGTGTATGGGCTGGGTCAGTGCAAGAACGTGGTAGTGTATGGGCTGGGTCAGTGCAAGGATCATGGAGTGTATGGGCTGGGTCAGTGCAAGGACCTGGGAGTGTATGGACTGGGTCAGTGCAGGGTCCTGATAGTGTATGTGCTGGGTCAGTGAAAGGGCTGTGTCAGTACAAGGACCTGGGAGTGTATGGGCTGGGTCAGTGCAAGGACCTGGGAATGTATGAGCTGGGTCAGTGCAAGGACGTGGGAGTGTATGGGCTGGGTCAGTGCAAAGACCTGGGAATGTATGAGCTGGGTCAGTGCAAGGACCTGGGAGTGTATGGGCTGGGTCAGTGCAAGGACTGGGTCAGTGTTATGACTGGGTCAGTGTAAGGTCTGGGTTATGGAAGGGCTGGGTCAGTGCAAGCGGTGGGTCTGTGTCAGGGTCAGATCAGTATATGGGCTCGGCAGTGTCAATACCAGATCAGTGTAATTACTGGGTCAGTGTAAGGGCTGGGTCAGTACAAGGACCTGGGAGTGTATGGGCTGGGTCAGTGCAAGGACCTGGAAGTGTATTGGCTGGGTCAGTGCAAGGGCTGGGTCATTTCAAACATGGGCAGTGCAAGGGCTGGCTCATTTTAAACATGGGCAGTGCAAAGGCTGGGTCAGTGCAGGACCTGGGTGTGTGTGGACTGTGACAGTGCAAGGGCTGGGTTAGTGCAAGGTCCTGCGTGTGTCTGTGCTGGGTCAGTGCAAGGATCTGGGAGTGTATGGGCTGGGTCAGCTCAAGGACCGGGTCAGTGCAAGGACCTGGGAGTGTATGGGCTGGGTCATTTCAAACATGGGCAGTGCAAGGGCTGGGTCAGTGCAAGGACCTGGGTGTGTATGGGCTGTGACAGTGCAAGGGCTGGGTTAGTGCAAGGTCCTGCGTGTGTATGGGCTGGGTCAGTGCAAGGACATGGGAGTGTAGCGGCTGGGTGAGCGCAAGGACCTGGGAGTGATTGGGCTGGGTCAGCGCAAGGACCAGGTCAGTGCAAGGACCTAGGAATGTATGGGCTGGGTCAGTGCAAGGACCTGGGAGTGTATGGGCTGGGTCAGTGCAAGGGCTGGGTCATTTCAAACATGGGCAGTGCAAGGGCTGGGTCAGTGCAGGACCTGGGTGTGTATGGACTGTGACAGTGCAAGGGCTGGGTTAGTGCAAGGTCCTGTGTGTGTCTGTGCTGGGTCAGTGCAAGGATCTGGGAGTGTATGGGCTGGGTCAGTGCAAGGACCGGGTCAGTGCAAGGACTGGGTCAGATATTGACTGGGTCAGTGTAAGGTCTGGGTTATGGAAGGGCTGGGGCAGTGTAAGGGCTGGGTCAGTGCAAGGACCTGGGAGTGTATGGGCTGGGTCAGTACAAGAACGTGGTAGTGTATGGGCTGGGTCAGTGCAAGGATCATGGAGTGTATGGGCTGGGTCAGTGCAAGGGCCTGGGAGTGTATGGACTGGGTCAGTGCAGGGTCCTGATAGTGTATGTGCTGGGTCAGTGAAAGGGCTGTGTCAGTACAAGGACCTGGGAGTGCATGGGCTGGGTCAGTGCAAGGACCTGGGAATGTATGAGCTGGGTCAGTGCAAGGACCTGGGAGTGTATGGGCTGGGTCAGTGCAAAGACCTGGGAATGTATGAGCTGGGTCAGTGCAAGGACCTGGGAGTGTATGGGCTGGGTCAGTGCAAGGACTGGGTCAGTGTTATGACTGGGTCAGTGTAAGGTCTGGGTTATGGAAGGGCTGGGTCAGTGCAAGCGGTGGGTCTGTGTCAGGGTCAGATCAGTATATGGGCTCGGCAGTGTCAATACCAGATCAGTGTAATGACTGGGTCAGTGTAAGGGCTGGGAGTGTATGGGCTGGGTCAGTGCAAGGACCTGGGAGTGTATTGGCTGGGTCAGTGCAAGGGCTGGGTCATTTCAAACATGGGCAGTGCAAGGGCTGGGTCATTTTAAACATGGGCAGTGCAAAGGCTGGGTCAGTGCAGGACCTGGGTGTGTGTGGACTGTGACAGTGCAAGGGCTGGGTTAGTGCAAGGTCCTGCGTGTGTCTGTGCTGGGTCAGTGCAAGGATCTGGGAGTGTATGGGCTGGGTCAGTGCAAGGACCGGGTCAGTGCAAGGACCTAGGGATGTATGGGCTGGGTCAGTGCAAGGACCTGGGAGTGCATGGGCTGGGTCAGTTCAAGCGCCGGGTCAGTGCAAGGACTGGGTCAGATATTGACTGGGTCAGTGTAAGGTCTGGGTTATGGAAGGGCTGGGGCAGTGTAAGGACTGGGTCAGTGCAAGGACCTGGGAGTGTATGGGCTGGGTCAGTGCAAGGTCCTGGGAGTGTATGGGCTGGGTGAGTGCAAGAACGTGGCAGTGTATGGGCTAGGTCAGTGCAAGGATCATGGAGTGTATGGGCTGGGTCAGTGCAAGGACCTGGGAGTGCATGGGCTGGGTCAGTGCAGGGTCCTGATAGTGTATGTGCTGGGTCAGTGAAAGGGCTGTGTCAGTACAAGGACCTGGGAGTGTATGGGCTGGGTCAGTGCAAGGGCTGGGTCATTTTATACATGGGCAGTGCAAGGGCTGGGTCAGTGCAAGGTCCTGGGTGTGTATGGGCTGTGTCAGTGCAAGGACTGCGTCAGTACAAGGTCCTGCGTGTGTATGGGCTGTGTCAGTCCAAGGACGTCGGAGTGTATGGGCTGGGTCAGTGCAAGGATCTGGGAGTGTATGGGCAGGGTCAGTGCAAGGGCTGATCAGTGCAAGGACCTGTGACTATATAGGCTGGGTCAGTGCAAGGAACTTGAAGTTTAAAGGCTGGGTTAGTGTATTGACTGGGTCAGTGCAAGGACATGGGAGTGTATGGGTTGGGTCAGTGCAAGGTCCTGGGAGTGTATGGGCAGGTTCAGTGCAAGGGCTACGTCAGTGTAAGGATTTGGCAGTGTATGAGCTGGGTCAGTGCAAGGGCTGGGTCATTTAAAACAAGTGCAGTGCAAGGGCTGGGTCATTTTAAACAAGGGCAGTGCAAGGGCTGGGTCATGTTAAATATGGGAAGTGCAAGGGCTGGGTCAGTGCAAGTGCTGGATCAGTGCAAGGACCTGGGGCAAACAACAGGAATTCTGCAGATGCTGGAAATTCAAGCAACACACATCAAAGTTGCTGGTGAACGCAGCAGGCCAGGCAGCATCTATAGGAAGAGGCGCAGTCGACGTTTCAGGCCGAGACCCTTCGTCAGGACTAACTGAAGGAAGAGTGAGTAAGGGATTTGAAAGCTGGAGGGGGAGGGGGAGATGCAAAATGATAGGAGAAGACAGGAGGGGGAAGGATAGAACCGAGAGCTGGACAGGTGATAGGCAAAAGGGGATACGAGAGGATCATGGGACAGGAGATCCGGGAAGAAAGACGGGGGGGGCGGGGTTGACCTGGGGTGATATACTGCATCCGGTGCTCCCGATGTGGCCTTTTATATATTGGTGAGACCCTACGCAGACTGGGAGACCGCTTTGCTGAACATCTACGCTCTGTCCGCCAGAGAAAGCAGGATCTCCCAGTGGCCACACATTTTAATTCCACATCCCATTCCCATTCTGACATGTCTATCCACGGCCTCCGCTACTGTAAAGATGAAGCCACACTCAGGTTGGAGGAACAACACCTTATATTCCGTATGGGTAGCCTCCAACCTGATGGCATGAATATTGACTTCTCTAACTTCCGCTAGGCCCCACATCCCCCTCGTACCCTATCTGTTACTCTTTTTTATGCACACATTCTTTCTCTCACTCTCCTTTTTCTCCCTCTGTCCCTCTGAATATACCTCTTGCCCATCCTCTGGGTCACCCCCCCCCCCCGTCTTTCTTCCCGGACCTCCTGTCCCATGATCCTCTCGTATCCTCTTTTGCCTATCACCTGTCCAGCTCTCGGCTCTATCCTTCCCCCTCCTGTCTTCTCCTATCATTTTGCATCTCCCTCTCCCCCTCCAGCTTTCAAATCCCTTACTCACTCTTCCTTCAGTTAGTCCTGACGAAGGGTCTCGGCCTGAAACGTCGACTGCGCCTCTTCCTATAGATGCTGACTGGCCTGCTGCGTTCACCAGCAACTTTGATGTGTGTTGCTTGAAGTTTAAGGGCTGGGTTAGTGTATGGGCTGGGTCAGTGCAAGGAACTTGAAGTTTAAGGGCTGGGTTAGTGTATGGGCTGGGTCAGTGCAAGGACATGGGAGTGTATGGGTTGGGTGAGTGCAAGGGGTGGGTCATTGCAAGGACCTGGCAGTGTATGGTCTGGGTCAGTGCAAGGACCTGGGAGTGTATGGGCTGGGTCAGTGCAAGGGCTAGGTCAGTGCAAGGGGTGGGCCAGTGCAAGGACCTGGGAGTGTATGGGCTGGGTCAGGGCAAGGACCTGGGAGTGTATGGGCTGGGTCAGTGCAAGGGCTAGGTCAGTGCAAGGGGTGGGCCAGTGCAAGGACCTGGGAGTGTATGGGCTGGGTCAGGGCAAGGACCTGGGAGTGTATGGGCTGTGTCAGTGCAAGGACTGCGTCAGTACAAGGTCCTGCGTGTGTATGGGCTGTGTCAGTCCAAGGACGTCGGAGTGTATGGGCTGGGTCAGTGCAAGGATCTGGGAGTGTATGGGCTGGGTCAGTGCAAGGGCTGATCAGTGCAATAACCTGTGACTATATATGCTGGGTCAGTGCAAGGAACTTGAAGTTTAAGGGCTGGGTTAGTGTATGGGCTGGGTCAGTGCAAGGAACTTGAAGTTTAAGGGCTGGGTTAGTGTATGGTCTGGGTCAGTGCAAGGACATGGGAGTGTATGGGTTGGGTCAGTGCAAGGGCTAGGTCAGTACAAGGTCCTGCATGTGTATGGGCTGTGTCAGTCCAAGGACCTGGGAGTGTATGGGCTGTGTCAGTGCAAGGATCTGGGAGTGTATGGGCTGGGTCAGTGCAAGGACCTGCGCGTGTATGGTCTGGGTCAGTGCAAGGACCTGGGAGTGTATGGTCTGGGTCAGTGCAAGGACCTAGGAGTGTATGGGCTGTATCAGTGCAAGGGCTGGGTCAGTGCAAGGTCCTGGGAGTGTATGGGCTGGGTCAGTGCAAGGGCTGTGTCAGTGCAAGCGCTGGGTCATTTTAAACATTGGCAGTGCAAGTGCTGGGAAATTATAAACATGGGCAGTGCAAGCGATGGGTCAGTGCAAGGGCTGGGTCAGTGCAAGGACCTGGCAGTGTATGGGCTGGGTCAGTGCAAGGTCCTGGGAGTGTATGGCTTCGTCAGTGCAAGGAGCTGGGAGTGAATGGGCTGGGTCAGTGCAAGGACCTGGGAGTGCATGGGCTGGGTCAGTTCAAGTGCCGGGTCAGTGCAAGGACTGGGTCAGATATTGACTGGGTCAGTGTAAGGTCTGGGTTATGGAAGGGCTGGGGCAGTGTAAGGACTGGGTCAGTGCAAGGACCTGGGAGTGTATGGGCTGGGTCAGTGCAAGGTCCTGGGAGTGTATGGGCTGGGTGAGTGCAAGAACGTGGCAGTGTATGGGCTAGGTCAGTGCAAGGATCATGGAGTGTATGGGCTGGGTCAGTGCAAGGACCTGGGAGTGCATGGGCTGGGTCAGTGCAGGGTCCTGATAGTGTATGTGCTGGGTCAGTGAAAGGGCTGTGTCAGTACAAGGACCTGGGAGTGTATGGGCTGGGTCAGTGCAAGGGCTGGGTCATTTTATACATGGGCAGTGCAAGGGCTGGGTCAGTGCAAGGTCCTGGGTGTGTATGGGCTGTGTCAGTGCAAGGACTGCGTCAGTACAAGGTCCTGCGTGTGTATGGGCTGTGTCAGTCCAAGGACGTCGGAGTGTATGGGCTGGGTCAGTGCAAGGATCTGGGAGTGTATGGGCAGGGTCAGTGCAAGGGCTGATCAGTGCAAGGACCTGTGACTATATAGGCTGGGTCAGTGCAAGGAACTTGAAGTTTAAAGGCTGGGTTAGTGTATGGACTGGGTCAGTGCAAGGACATGGGAGTGTATGGGTTGGGTCAGTGCAAGGTCCTGGGAGTGTATGGGCAGGTTCAGTGCAAGGGCTGCGTCAGTGTAAGGATTTGGCAGTGTATGAGCTGGGTCAGTGCAAGGGCTGGGTCATTTAAAACAAGTGCAGTGCAAGGGCTGGGTCATTTTAAACAAGGGCAGTGCAAGGGCTGGGTCATGTTAAATATGGGAAGTGCAAGGGCTGGGTCAGTGCAAGTGCTGGATCAGTGCAAGGACCTGGGGCAAACAACAGGAATTCTGCAGATGCTGGAAATTCAAGCAACACACATCAAAGTTGCTGGTGAACGCAGCAGGCCAGGCAGCATCTATAGGAAGAGGCGCAGTCGACGTTTCAGGCCGAGACCCTTCGTCAGGACTAACTGAAGGAAGAGTGAGTAAGGGATTTGAAAGCTGGAGGGGGAGGGGGAGATGCAAAATGATAGGAGAAGACAGGAGGGGGAAGGATAGAGCCGAGAGCTGGACAGGTGATAGGCAAAAGGGGATACGAGAGGATCATGGGACAGGAGATCCGGGAAGAAAGACGGGGGGGGCGGGGTTGACCTGGGGTGATATACTGCGTCCGGTGCTCCCGATGTGGCCTTTTATATATTGGTGAGACCCTACGCAGACTGGGAGACCGCTTTGCTGAACATCTACGCTCTGTCCGCCAGAGAAAGCAGGATCTCCCAGTGGCCACACATTTTAATTCCACATCCCATTCCCATTCTGACATGTCTATCCACGGCCTCCGCTACTGTAAAGATGAAGCCACACTCAGGTTGGAGGAACAACACCTTATATTCCGTATGGGTAGCCTCCAACCTGATGGCATGAATATTGACTTCTCTAACTTCCGCTAGGCCCCACATCCCCCTCGTACCCTATCTGTTACTCTTTTTTATGCACACATTCTTTCTCTCACTCTCCTTTTTCTCCCTCTGTCCCTCTGAATATACCTCTTGCCCATCCTCTGGGTCACCCCCCACCCCCGTCTTTCTTCCCGGACCTCCTGTCCCATGATCCTCTCGTATCCTCTTTTGCCTATCACCTGTCCAGCTCTCGGCTCTATCCTTCCCCCTCCTGTCTTCTCCTATCATTTTGCATCTCCCTCTCCCCCTCCAGCTTTCAAATCCCTTACTCACTCTTCCTTCAGTTAGTCCTGACGAAGGGTCTCGGCCTGAAACGTCGACTGCGCCTCTTCCTATAGATGCTGACTGGCCTGCTGCGTTCACCAGCAACTTTGATGTGTGTTGCTTGAAGTTTAAGGGCTGGGTTAGTGTATGGGCTGGGTCAGTGCAAGGAACTTGAAGTTTAAGGGCTGGGTTAGTGTATGGGCTGGGTCAGTGCAAGGACATGGGAGTGTATGGGTTGGGTGAGTGCAAGGGGTGGGTCATTGCAAGGACCTGGCAGTGTATGGTCTGGGTCAGTGCAAGGACCTGGGAGTGTATGGGCTGGGTCAGTGCAAGGGCTAGGTCAGTGCAAGGGGTGGGCCAGTGCAAGGACCTGGGAGTGTATGGGCTGGGTCAGGGCAAGGACCTGGGAGTGTATGGGCTGGGTCAGTGCAAGGGCTAGGTCAGTGCAAGGGGTGGGCCAGTGCAAGGACCTGGGAGTGTATGGGCTGGGTCAGGGCAAGGACCTGGGAGTGTATGGGCTGTGTCAGTGCAAGGACTGCGTCAGTACAAGGTCCTGCGTGTGTATGGGCTGTGTCAGTCCAAGGACGTCGGAGTGTATGGGCTGGGTCAGTGCAAGGATCTGGGAGTGTATGGGCTGGGTCAGTGCAAGGGCTGATCAGTGCAATAACCTGTGACTATATATGCTGGGTCAGTGCAAGGAACTTGAAGTTTAAGGGCTGGGTTAGTGTATGGGCTGGGTCAGTGCAAGGAACTTGAAGTTTAAGGGCTGGGTTAGTGTATGGTCTGGGTCAGTGCAAGGACATGGGAGTGTATGGGTTGGGTCAGTGCAAGGGCTAGGTCAGTACAAGGTCCTGCATGTGTATGGGCTGTGTCAGTCCAAGGACCTGGGAGTGTATGGGCTGTGTCAGTGCAAGGATCTGGGAGTGTATGGGCTGGGTCAGTGCAAGGACCTGCGCGTGTATGGTCTGGGTCAGTGCAAGGACCTGGGAGTGTATGGTCTGGGTCAGTGCAAGGACCTAGGAGTGTATGGGCTGTATCAGTGCAAGGGCTGGGTCAGTGCAAGGTCCTGGGAGTGTATGGGCTGGGTCAGTGCAAGGGCTGTGTCAGTGCAAGCGCTGGGTCATTTTAAACATTGGCAGTGCAAGTGCTGGGAAATTATAAACATTGGCAGTGCAAGCGATGGGTCAGTGCAAGGGCTGGGTCAGTGCAAGGACCTGGCAGTGTATGGGCTGGGTCAGTGCAAGGTCCTGGGAGTGTATGGCTTCGTCAGTGCAAGGAGCTGGGAGTGAATGGGCTGGGTCAGTGCAAGGACCTGGGAGTGCATGGGCTGGGTCAGTTCAAGCGCCGGGTCAGTGCAAGGACTGGGTCAGATATTGACTGGGTCAGTGTAAGGTCTGGGTTATGGAAGGGCTGGGGCAGTGTAAGGACTGGGTCAGTGCAAGGACCTGGGAGTGTATGGGCTGGGTCAGTGCAAGGTCCTGGGAGTGTATGGGCTGGGTGAGTGCAAGAACGTGGCAGTGTATGGGCTAGGTCAGTGCAAGGATCATGGAGTGTATGGGCTGGGTCAGTGGGACCTGGGAGTGCATGGGCTGGGTCAGTGCAGGGTCCTGATAGTGTATGTGCTGGGTCAGTGAAAGGGCTGTGTCAGTACAAGGACCTGGGAGTGTATGGGCTGGGTCAGTGCAAGGGCTGGGTCATTTTATACATGGGCAGTGCAAGGGCTGGGTCAGTGCAAGGTCCTGGGTGTGTATGGGCTGTGTCAGTGCAAGGACTGCGTCAGTACAAGGTCCTGCGTGTGTATGGGCTGTGTCAGTCCAAGGACGTCGGAGTGTATGGGCTGGGTCAGTGCAAGGATCTGGGAGTGTATGGGCAGGGTCAGTGCAAGGGCTGATCAGTGCAAGGACCTGTGACTATATAGGCTGGGTCAGTGCAAGGAACTTGAAGTTTAAAGGCTGGGTTAGTGTATGGACTGGGTCAGTGCAAGGACATGGGAGTGTATGGGTTGGGTCAGTGCAAGGTCCTGGGAGTGTATGGGCAGGTTCAGTGCAAGGGCTGCGTCAGTGTAAGGATTTGGCAGTGTATGAGCTGGGTCAGTGCAAGGGCTGGGTCATTTAAAACAAGTGCAGTGCAAGGGCTGGGTCATTTTAAACAAGGGCAGTGCAAGGGCTGGGTCATGTTAAATATGGGAAGTGCAAGGGCTGGGTCAGTGCAAGTGCTGGATCAGTGCAAGGACCTGGGGCAAACAACAGGAATTCTGCAGATGCTGGAAATTCAAGCAACACACATCAAAGTTGCTGGTGAACGCAGCAGGCCAGGCAGCATCTATAGGAAGAGGCGCAGTCGACGTTTCAGGCCGAGACCCTTCGTCAGGACTAACTGAAGGAAGAGTGAGTAAGGGATTTGAAAGCTGGAGGGGGAGGGGGAGATGCAAAATGATAGGAGAAGACAGGAGGGGGAAGGATAGAGCCGAGAGCTGGACAGGTGATAGGCAAAAGGGGATACGAGAGGATCATGGGACAGGAGATCCGGGAAGAAAGACGGGGGGGGCGGGGTTGACCTGGGGTGATATACTGCGTCCGGTGCTCCCGATGTGGCCTTTTATATATTGGTGAGACCCTACGCAGACTGGGAGACCGCTTTGCTGAACATCTACGCTCTGTCCGCCAGAGAAAGCAGGATCTCCCAGTGGCCACACATTTTAATTCCACATCCCATTCCCATTCTGACATGTCTATCCACGGCCTCCGCTACTGTAAAGATGAAGCCACACTCAGGTTGGAGGAACAACACCTTATATTCCGTATGGGTAGCCTCCAACCTGATGGCATGAATATTGACTTCTCTAACTTCCGCTAGGCCCCACATCCCCCTCGTACCCTATCTGTTACTCTTTTTTATGCACACATTCTTTCTCTCACTCTCCTTTTTCTCCCTCTGTCCCTCTGAATATACCTCTTGCCCATCCTCTGGGTCACCCCCCCCCCCCGTCTTTCTTCCCGGACCTCCTGTCCCATGATCCTCTCGTATCCTCTTTTGCCTATCACCTGTCCAGCTCTCGGCTCTATCCTTCCCCCTCCTGTCTTCTCCTATCATTTTGCATCTCCCTCTCCCCCTCCAGCTTTCAAATCCCTTACTCACTCTTCCTTCAGTTAGTCCTGACGAAGGGTCTCGGCCTGAAACGTCGACTGCGCCTCTTCCTATAGATGCTGACTGGCCTGCTGCGTTCACCAGCAACTTTGATGTGTGTTGCTTGAAGTTTAAGGGCTGGGTTAGTGTATGGGCTGGGTCAGTGCAAGGAACTTGAAGTTTAAGGGCTGGGTTAGTGTATGGGCTGGGTCAGTGCAAGGACATGGGAGTGTATGGGTTGGGTGAGTGCAAGGGGTGGGTCATTGCAAGGACCTGGCAGTGTATGGTCTGGGTCAGTGCAAGGACCTGGGAGTGTATGGGCTGGGTCAGTGCAAGGGCTAGGTCAGTGCAAGGGGTGGGCCAGTGCAAGGACCTGGGAGTGTATGGGCTGGGTCAGGGCAAGGACCTGGGAGTGTATGGGCTGGGTCAGTGCAAGGGCTAGGTCAGTGCAAGGGGTGGGCCAGTGCAAGGACCTGGGAGTGTATGGGCTGGGTCAGGGCAAGGACCTGGGAGTGTATGGGCTGTGTCAGTGCAAGGACTGCGTCAGTACAAGGTCCTGCGTGTGTATGGGCTGTGTCAGTCCAAGGACGTCGGAGTGTATGGGCTGGGTCAGTGCAAGGATCTGGGAGTGTATGGGCTGGGTCAGTGCAAGGGCTGATCAGTGCAATAACCTGTGACTATATATGCTGGGTCAGTGCAAGGAACTTGAAGTTTAAGGGCTGGGTTAGTGTATGGGCTGGGTCAGTGCAAGGAACTTGAAGTTTAAGGGCTGGGTTAGTGTATGGTCTGGGTCAGTGCAAGGACATGGGAGTGTATGGGTTGGGTCAGTGCAAGGGCTAGGTCAGTACAAGGTCCTGCATGTGTATGGGCTGTGTCAGTCCAAGGACCTGGGAGTGTATGGGCTGTGTCAGTGCAAGGATCTGGGAGTGTATGGGCTGGGTCAGTGCAAGGACCTGCGCGTGTATGGTCTGGGTCAGTGCAAGGACCTGGGAGTGTATGGTCTGGGTCAGTGCAAGGACCTAGGAGTGTATGGGCTGTATCAGTGCAAGGGCTGGGTCAGTGCAAGGTCCTGGGAGTGTATGGGCTGGGTCAGTGCAAGGGCTGTGTCAGTGCAAGCGCTGGGTCATTTTAAACATTGGCAGTGCAAGTGCTGGGAAATTATAAACATGGGCAGTGCAAGCGATGGGTCAGTGCAAGGGCTGGGTCAGTGCAAGGGCTGGGTCAGTGCAAGGACCTGGCAGTGTATGGGCTGGGTCAGTGCAAGGTCCTGGGAGTGTATGGCTTCGTCAGTGCAAGGAGCTGGGAGTGAATGGGCTGGGTCAGTGCAAGGACCTGGGAGTGCATGGGCTGGGTCAGTTCAAGTGCCGGGTCAGTGCAAGGACTGGGTCAGATATTGACTGGGTCAGTGTAAGGTCTGGGTTATGGAAGGGCTGGGGCAGTGTAAGGACTGGGTCAGTGCAAGGACCTGGGAGTGTATGGGCTGGGTCAGTGCAAGGTCCTGGGAGTGTATGGGCTGGGTGAGTGCAAGAACGTGGCAGTGTATGGGCTAGGTCAGTGCAAGGATCATGGAGTGTATGGGCTGGGTCAGTGCAAGGACCTGGGAGTGCATGGGCTGGGTCAGTGCAGGGTCCTGATAGTGTATGTGCTGGGTCAGTGAAAGGGCTGTGTCAGTACAAGGACCTGGGAGTGTATGGGCTGGGTCAGTGCAAGGGCTGGGTCATTTTATACATGGGCAGTGCAAGGGCTGGGTCAGTGCAAGGTCCTGGGTGTGTATGGGCTGTGTCAGTGCAAGGACTGCGTCAGTACAAGGTCCTGCGTGTGTATGGGCTGTGTCAGTCCAAGGACGTCGGAGTGTATGGGCTGGGTCAGTGCAAGGATCTGGGAGTGTATGGGCAGGGTCAGTGCAAGGGCTGATCAGTGCAAGGACCTGTGACTATATAGGCTGGGTCAGTGCAAGGAACTTGAAGTTTAAAGGCTGGGTTAGTGTATGGACTGGGTCAGTGCAAGGACATGGGAGTGTATGGGTTGGGTCAGTGCAAGGTCCTGGGAGTGTATGGGCAGGTTCAGTGCAAGGGCTGCGTCAGTGTAAGGATTTGGCAGTGTATGAGCTGGGTCAGTGCAAGGGCTGGGTCATTTAAAACAAGTGCAGTGCAAGGGCTGGGTCATTTTAAACAAGGGCAGTGCAAGGGCTGGGTCATGTTAAATATGGGAAGTGCAAGGGCTGGGTCAGTGCAAGTGCTGGATCAGTGCAAGGACCTGGGGCAAACAACAGGAATTCTGCAGATGCTGGAAATTCAAGCAACACACATCAAAGTTGCTGGTGAACGCAGCAGGCCAGGCAGCATCTATAGGAAGAGGCGCAGTCGACGTTTCAGGCCGAGACCCTTCGTCAGGACTAACTGAAGGAAGAGTGAGTAAGGGATTTGAAAGCTGGAGGGGGAGGGGGAGATGCAAAATGATAGGAGAAGACAGGAGGGGGAAGGATAGAGCCGAGAGCTGGACAGGTGATAGGCAAAAGGGGATACGAGAGGATCATGGGACAGGAGATCCGGGAAGAAAGACGGGGGGGGCGGGGTTGACCTGGGGTGATATACTGCGTCCGGTGCTCCCGATGTGGCCTTTTATATATTGGTGAGACCCTACGCAGACTGGGAGACCGCTTTGCTGAACATCTACGCTCTGTCCGCCAGAGAAAGCAGGATCTCCCAGTGGCCACACATTTTAATTCCACATCCCATTCCCATTCTGACATGTCTATCCACGGCCTCCGCTACTGTAAAGATGAAGCCACACTCAGGTTGGAGGAACAACACCTTATATTCCGTATGGGTAGCCTCCAACCTGATGGCATGAATATTGACTTCTCTAACTTCCGCTAGGCCCCACATCCCCCTCGTACCCTATCTGTTACTCTTTTTTATGCACACATTCTTTCTCTCACTCTCCTTTTTCTCCCTCTGTCCCTCTGAATATACCTCTTGCCCATCCTCTGGGTCACCCCCCCCCCCCGTCTTTCTTCCCGGACCTCCTGTCCCATGATCCTCTCGTATCCTCTTTTGCCTATCACCTGTCCAGCTCTCGGCTCTATCCTTCCCCCTCCTGTCTTCTCCTATCATTTTGCATCTCCCTCTCCCCCTCCAGCTTTCAAATCCCTTACTCACTCTTCCTTCAGTTAGTCCTGACGAAGGGTCTCGGCCTGAAACGTCGACTGCGCCTCTTCCTATAGATGCTGACTGGCCTGCTGCGTTCACCAGCAACTTTGATGTGTGTTGCTTGAAGTTTAAGGGCTGGGTTAGTGTATGGGCTGGGTCAGTGCAAGGAACTTGAAGTTTAAGGGCTGGGTTAGTGTATGGGCTGGGTCAGTGCAAGGACATGGGAGTGTATGGGTTGGGTGAGTGCAAGGGGTGGGTCATTGCAAGGACCTGGCAGTGTATGGTCTGGGTCAGTGCAAGGACCTGGGAGTGTATGGGCTGGGTCAGTGCAAGGGCTAGGTCAGTGCAAGGGGTGGGCCAGTGCAAGGACCTGGGAGTGTATGGGCTGGGTCAGGGCAAGGACCTGGGAGTGTATGGGCTGGGTCAGTGCAAGGGCTAGGTCAGTGCAAGGGGTGGGCCAGTGCAAGGACCTGGGAGTGTATGGGCTGGGTCAGGGCAAGGACCTGGGAGTGTATGGGCTGTGTCAGTGCAAGGACTGCGTCAGTACAAGGTCCTGCGTGTGTATGGGCTGTGTCAGTCCAAGGACGTCGGAGTGTATGGGCTGGGTCAGTGCAAGGATCTGGGAGTGTATGGGCTGGGTCAGTGCAAGGGCTGATCAGTGCAATAACCTGTGACTATATATGCTGGGTCAGTGCAAGGAACTTGAAGTTTAAGGGCTGGGTTAGTGTATGGGCTGGGTCAGTGCAAGGAACTTGAAGTTTAAGGGCTGGGTTAGTGTATGGTCTGGGTCAGTGCAAGGACATGGGAGTGTATGGGTTGGGTCAGTGCAAGGGCTAGGTCAGTACAAGGTCCTGCATGTGTATGGGCTGTGTCAGTCCAAGGACCTGGGAGTGTATGGGCTGTGTCAGTGCAAGGATCTGGGAGTGTATGGGCTGGGTCAGTGCAAGGACCTGCGCGTGTATGGTCTGGGTCAGTGCAAGGACCTGGGAGTGTATGGTCTGGGTCAGTGCAAGGACCTAGGAGTGTATGGGCTGTATCAGTGCAAGGGCTGGGTCAGTGCAAGGTCCTGGGAGTGTATGGGCTGGGTCAGTGCAAGGGCTGTGTCAGTGCAAGCGCTGGGTCATTTTAAACATTGGCAGTGCAAGTGCTGGGAAATTATAAACATGGGCAGTGCAAGCGATGGGTCAGTGCAAGGGCTGGGTCAGTGCAAGGACCTGGCAGTGTATGGGCAGGGTCAGTGCAAGGTCCTGGGAGTGTATGGCTTCGTCAGTGCAAGGAGCTGGGAGTGAATGGGCTGGGTCAGTGCAAGGACCTGGGAGTGCATGGGCTGGGTCAGTTCAAGCGCCGGGTCAGTGCAAGGACTGGGTCAGATATTGACTGGGTCAGTGTAAGGTCTGGGTTATGGAAGGGCTGGGGCAGTGTAAGGACTGGGTCAGTGCAAGGACCTGGGAGTGTATGGGCTGGGTCAGTGCAAGGTCCTGGGAGTGTATGGGCTGGGTGAGTGCAAGAACGTGGCAGTGTATGGGCTAGGTCAGTGCAAGGATCATGGAGTGTATGGGCTGGGTCAGTGCAAGGACCTGGGAGTGCATGGGCTGGGTCAGTGCAGGGTCCTGATAGTGTATGTGCTGGGTCAGTGAAAGGGCTGTGTCAGTACAAGGACCTGGGAGTGTATGGGCTGGGTCAGTGCAAGGGCTGGGTCATTTTATACATGGGCAGTGCAAGGGCTGGGTCAGTGCAAGGTCCTGGGTGTGTATGGGCTGTGTCAGTGCAAGGACTGCGTCAGTACAAGGTCCTGCGTGTGTATGGGCTGTGTCAGTCCAAGGACGTCGGAGTGTATGGGCTGGGTCAGTGCAAGGATCTGGGAGTGTATGGGCAGGGTCAGTGCAAGGGCTGATCAGTGCAAGGACCTGTGACTATATAGGCTGGGTCAGTGCAAGGAACTTGAAGTTTAAAGGCTGGGTTAGTGTATGGACTGGGTCAGTGCAAGGACATGGGAGTGTATGGGTTGGGTCAGTGCAAGGTCCTGGGAGTGTATGGGCATGGGCAGGTTCAGTGCAAGGGCTGCGTCAGTGTAAGGATTTGGCAGTGTATGAGCTGGGTCAGTGCAAGGGCTGGGTCATTTAAAACAAGTGCAGTGCAAGGGCTGGGTCATTTTAAACAAGGGCAGTGCAAGGGCTGGGTCATGTTAAATATGGGAAGTGCAAGGGCTGGGTCAGTGCAAGTGCTGGATCAGTGCAAGGACCTGGGGCAAACAACAGGAATTCTGCAGATGCTGGAAATTCAAGCAACACACATCAAAGTTGCTGGTGAACGCAGCAGGCCAGGCAGCATCTATAGGAAGAGGCGCAGTCGACGTTTCAGGCCGAGACCCTTCGTCAGGACTAACTGAAGGAAGAGTGAGTAAGGGATTTGAAAGCTGGAGGGGGAGGGGGAGATGCAAAATGATAGGAGAAGACAGGAGGGGGAAGGATAGAGCCGAGAGCTGGACAGGTGATAGGCAAAAGGGGATACGAGAGGATCATGGGACAGGAGATCCGGGAAGAAAGACGGGGGGGGCGGGGTTGACCTGGGGTGATATACTGCGTCCGGTGCTCCCGATGTGGCCTTTTATATATTGGTGAGACCCTACGCAGACTGGGAGACCGCTTTGCTGAACATCTACGCTCTGTCCGCCAGAGAAAGCAGGATCTCCCAGTGGCCACACATTTTAATTCCACATCCCATTCCCATTCTGACATGTCTATCCACGGCCTCCGCTACTGTAAAGATGAAGCCACACTCAGGTTGGAGGAACAACACCTTATATTCCGTATGGGTAGCCTCCAACCTGATGGCATGAATATTGACTTCTCTAACTTCCGCTAGGCCCCACATCCCCCTCGTACCCTGTCTGTTACTCTTTTTTATGCACACATTCTTTCTCTCACTCTCCTTTTTCTCCCTCTGTCCCTCTGAATATACCTCTTGCCCATCCTCTGGGTCACCCCCCCCCCCCGTCTTTCTTCCCGGACCTCCTGTCCCATGATCCTCTCGTATCCTCTTTTGCCTATCACCTGTCCAGCTCTCGGCTCTATCCTTCCCCCTCCTGTCTTCTCCTATCATTTTGCATCTCCCTCTCCCCCTCCAGCTTTCAAATCCCTTACTCACTCTTCCTTCAGTTAGTCCTGACGAAGGGTCTCGGCCTGAAACGTCGACTGCGCCTCTTCCTATAGATGCTGACTGGCCTGCTGCGTTCACCAGCAACTTTGATGTGTGTTGCTTGAAGTTTAAGGGCTGGGTTAGTGTATGGGCTGGGTCAGTGCAAGGAACTTGAAGTTTAAGGGCTGGGTTAGTGTATGGGCTGGGTCAGTGCAAGGACATGGGAGTGTATGGGTTGGGTCAGTGCAAGGGGTGGGTCATTGCAAGGACCTGGCAGTGTATGGTCTGGGTCAGTGCAAGGACCTGGGAGTGTATGGGCTGGGTCAGTGCAAGGGCTAGGTCAGTGCAAGGGGTGGGCCAGTGCAAGGACCTGGGAGTGTATGGGCTGGGTCAGGGCAAGGACCTGGGAGTGTATGGGCTGGGTCAGTGCAAGGGCTAGGTCAGTGCAAGGGGTGGGCCAGTGCAAGGACCTGGGAGTGTATGGGCTGGGTCAGGGCAAGGACCTGGGAGTGTATGGGCTGTGTCAGTGCAAGGACTGCGTCAGTACAAGGTCCTGCGTGTGTATGGGCTGTGTCAGTCCAAGGACGTCGGAGTGTATGGGCTGGGTCAGTGCAAGGATCTGGGAGTGTATGGGCTGGGTCAGTGCAAGGGCTGATCAGTGCAATAACCTGTGACTATATATGCTGGGTCAGTGCAAGGAACTTGAAGTTTAAGGGCTGGGTTAGTGTATGGGCTGGGTCAGTGCAAGGAACTTGAAGTTTAAGGGCTGGGTTAGTGTATGGTCTGGGTCAGTGCAAGGACATGGGAGTGTATGGGTTGGGTCAGTGCAAGGGCTAGGTCAGTACAAGGTCCTGCATGTGTATGGGCTGTGTCAGTCCAAGGACCTGGGAGTGTATGGGCTGTGTCAGTGCAAGGATCTGGGAGTGTATGGGCTGGGTCAGTGCAAGGACCTGCGCGTGTATGGTCTGGGTCAGTGCAAGGACCTGGGAGTGTATGTTCTGGGTCAGTGCAAGGACCTAGGAGTGTATGGGCTGTATCAGTGCAAGGGCTGGGTCAGTGCAAGGTCCTGGGAGTGTATGGGCTGGGTCAGTGCAAGGGCTGTGTCAGTGCAAGCGCTGGATCATTTTAAACATTGGCAGTGCAAGTGCTGGGAAATTATAAACATGGGCAGTGCAAGCGATGGGTCAGTGCAAGGGCTGGGTCAGTGCAAGGACCTGGCAGTGTATGGGCTGGGTCAGTGCAAGGTCCTGGGAGTGTATGGCTTCGTCAGTGCAAGGAGCTGGGAGTGAATGGGCTGGGTCAGTGCAAGGACCTGGGAGTGCATGGGCTGGGTCAGTTCAAGCGCCGGGTCAGTGCAAGGACTGGGTCAGATATTGACTGGGTCAGTGTAAGGTCTGGGTTATGGAAGGGCTGGGGCAGTGTAAGGACTGGGTCAGTGCAAGGACCTGGGAGTGTATGGGCTGGGTCAGTGCAAGGTCCTGGGAGTGTATGGGCTGGGTGAGTGCAAGAACGTGGCAGTGTATGGGCTAGGTCAGTGCAAGGATCATGGAGTGTATGGGCTGGGTCAGTGCAAGGACCTGGGAGTGCATGGGCTGGGTCAGTGCAGGGTCCTGATAGTGTATGTGCTGGGTCAGTGAAAGGGCTGTGTCAGTACAAGGACCTGGGAGTGTATGGGCTGGGTCAGTGCAAGGGCTGGGTCATTTTATACATGGGCAGTGCAAGGGCTGGGTCAGTGCAAGGTCCTGGGTGTGTATGGGCTGTGTCAGTGCAAGGACTGCGTCAGTACAAGGTCCTGCGTGTGTATGGGCTGTGTCAGTCCAAGGACGTCGGAGTGTATGGGCTGGGTCAGTGCAAGGATCTGGGAGTGTATGGGCAGGGTCAGTGCAAGGGCTGATCAGTGCAAGGACCTGTGACTATATAGGCTGGGTCAGTGCAAGGAACTTGAAGTTTAAAGGCTGGGTTAGTGTATGGACTGGGTCAGTGCAAGGACATGGGAGTGTATGGGTTGGGTCAGTGCAAGGTCCTGGGAGTGTATGGGCAGGTTCAGTGCAAGGGCTGCGTCAGTGTAAGGATTTGGCAGTGTATGAGCTGGGTCAGTGCAAGGGCTGGGTCATTTAAAACAAGTGCAGTGCAAGGGCTGGGTCATTTTAAACAAGGGCAGTGCAAGGGCTGGGTCATGTTAAATATGGGAAGTGCAAGGGCTGGGTCAGTGCAAGTGCTGGATCAGTGCAAGGACCTGGGGCAAACAACAGGAATTCTGCAGATGCTGGAAATTCAAGCAACACACATCAAAGTTGCTGGTGAACGCAGCAGGCCAGGCAGCATCTATAGGAAGAGGCGCAGTCGACGTTTCAGGCCGAGACCCTTCGTCAGGACTAACTGAAGGAAGAGTGAGTAAGGGATTTGAAAGCTGGAGGGGGAGGGGGAGATGCAAAATGATAGGAGAAGACAGGAGGGGGAAGGATAGAGCCGAGAGCTGGACAGGTGATAGGCAAAAGGGGATACGAGAGGATCATGGGACAGGAGATCCGGGAAGAAAGACGGGGGGGGCGGGGTTGACCTGGGGTGATATACTGCGTCCGGTGCTCCCGATGTGGCCTTTTATATATTGGTGAGACCCTACGCAGACTGGGAGACCGCTTTGCTGAACATCTACGCTCTGTCCGCCAGAGAAAGCAGGATCTCCCAGTGGCCACACATTTTAATTCCACATCCCATTCCCATTCTGACATGTCTATCCACGGCCTCCGCTACTGTAAAGATGAAGCCACACTCAGGTTGGAGGAACAACACCTTATATTCCGTATGGGTAGCCTCCAACCTGATGGCATGAATATTGACTTCTCTAACTTCCGCTAGGCCCCACATCCCCCTCGTACCCTGTCTGTTACTCTTTTTTATGCACACATTCTTTCTCTCACTCTCCTTTTTCTCCCTCTGTCCCTCTGAATATACCTCTTGCCCATCCTCTGGGTCACCCCCCCCCCCCCGTCTTTCTTCCCGGACCTCCTGTCCCATGATCCTCTCGTATCCTCTTTTGCCTATCACCTGTCCAGCTCTCGGCTCTATCCTTCCCCCTCCTGTCTTCTCCTATCATTTTGCATCTCCCTCTCCCCCTCCAGCTTTCAAATCCCTTACTCACTCTTCCTTCAGTTAGTCCTGACGAAGGGTCTCGGCCTGAAACGTCGACTGCGCCTCTTCCTATAGATGCTGACTGGCCTGCTGCGTTCACCAGCAACTTTGATGTGTGTTGCTTGAAGTTTAAGGGCTGGGTTAGTGTATGGGCTGGGTCAGTGCAAGGAACTTGAAGTTTAAGGGCTGGGTTAGTGTATGGGCTGGGTCAGTGCAAGGACATGGGAGTGTATGGGTTGGGTCAGTGCAAGGGGTGGGTCATTGCAAGGACCTGGCAGTGTATGGTCTGGGTCAGTGCAAGGACCTGGGAGTGTATGGGCTGGGTCAGTGCAAGGGCTAGGTCAGTGCAAGGGGTGGGCCAGTGCAAGGACCTGGGAGTGTATGGGCTGGGTCAGGGCAAGGACCTGGGAGTGTATGGGCTGGGTCAGTGCAAGGGCTAGGTCAGTGCAAGGGGTGGGCCAGTGCAAGGACCTGGGAGTGTATGGGCTGGGTCAGGGCAAGGACCTGGGAGTGTATGGGCTGTGTCAGTGCAAGGACTGCGTCAGTACAAGGTCCTGCGTGTGTATGGGCTGTGTCAGTCCAAGGACGTCGGAGTGTATGGGCTGGGTCAGTGCAAGGATCTGGGAGTGTATGGGCTGGGTCAGTGCAAGGGCTGATCAGTGCAATAACCTGTGACTATATATGCTGGGTCAGTGCAAGGAACTTGAAGTTTAAGGGCTGGGTTAGTGTATGGGCTGGGTCAGTGCAAGGAACTTGAAGTTTAAGGGCTGGGTTAGTGTATGGTCTGGGTCAGTGCAAGGACATGGGAGTGTATGGGTTGGGTCAGTGCAAGGGCTAGGTCAGTACAAGGTCCTGCATGTGTATGGGCTGTGTCAGTCCAAGGACCTGGGAGTGTATGGGCTGTGTCAGTGCAAGGATCTGGGAGTGTATGGGCTGGGTCAGTGCAAGGACCTGCGCGTGTATGGTCTGGGTCAGTGCAAGGACCTGGGAGTGTATGGTCTGGGTCAGTGCAAGGACCTAGGAGTGTATGGGCTGTATCAGTGCAAGGGCTGGGTCAGTGCAAGGTCCTGGGAGTGTATGGGCTGGGTCAGTGCAAGGGCTGTGTCAGTGCAAGCGCTGGGTCATTTTAAACATTGGCAGTGCAAGTGCTGGGAAATTATAAACATGGGCAGTGCAAGCGATGGGTCAGTGCAAGGGCTGGGTCAGTGCAAGGACCTGGCAGTGTATGGGCTGGGTCAGTGCAAGGTCCTGGGAGTGTATGGCTTCGTCAGTGCAAGGAGCTGGGAGTGAATGGGCTGGGTCAGTGCAAGGACCTGGGAGTGTATGGGCTGGGTCAGTGCAAGGACCTGGCAGTGTATGGGCTGGGTCAGTGCAAGGTCCTGTGAGTGTATGGGCTTCGTCAGTGCAAGGAGCTGGGAGTGAATGGGCTGGGTCAGTGCAAGGAGCTGGGAGTGTATGGGCTGGGTCAGTGCAAGGACCTGGGAATGTATGGGCTGGGTCAGTGCAAGGACCTGGGAGTGTATGGGCTGGGTCAGTGCAAGGGCAGGGTCACTGCAAGGACTGGGTCAGTGCAAGGACTGGGTCAGTGTTATGACTGGGTCAGTGTAAGGTCTGGGTTATGGAAGGGCTTGGTCAGTGTAAGCGGTGGGTCTCTGTCAGGGTCAGATCAGTATATGGGCTCGGCAGTGTCAATACCAGATCAGTGCAATGACTGGGTCAGTGTAAGAGCTGGGTCAGTGCAATGACCTGGGAGTGTATGGGCTGGGTCAGTGCAAGGACCTGGGAGTGTATTGGCTGGGTCAGTGCAAGGGTTGCGTCAGTGCAAGGACCTGGGAGTGTATGAGCTGGGTCAGTGCAAGGGCTGGGTCAGTACAAGGTCCTGCATGTGTATGGGCTGTGTCAGTCCAAGGACCTGGGAGTGTATGGGCTGGGTCAGTGGAAGGATCTGGGAGTGTATGGGCTGGGTCAGTGCAAGGACCTGCGCGAGTATGGGCTGGGTCAGTGCAAGGGCTGGATGAGTGTAAGGGTAGGTCAGTGTAAAGACGGGGTCACTGTAAGGGTCAGGTAAGTGAACGGTCTGGGTGAGTGCAAGGGATTGGTCCATGCAAGGGCTGGGTCAGTGCAAGGACCTGGCAATGTATGGGCTGGGTCAGTGCAAGGTCCTGGGAGTGTATGGGCTAGGTCAGTGCAAGGAGCTGGGAGTGTATGGGCTAGGTCAGTGCAAGGACCTGAGAGTGTATGGGCTGGGTCAGTGCAAGGACCTGGGAATGTATGGGCTGGGTCAGTGCAAGGACCTGGGTGTGTATGGGCTGGGTCAGTGCAAGGACTGGGTCAGTGCTATGACTGGGTCAGTGTAAGGTCTGGGTTATGGAAGGGCTGGGTCAGTGTAAGCGGTGGGTCTGTGTCAGGGTCAGATCAGTATATGGGCTCGGCAGTGTCAATACCAGATCAGTGTAATGACTGGGTCAGTGTAAGGGCTGGGTCAGTGCAAGGACCTGGGAGTCTATGGGCTGGGTCAGTGCAAGTACCTGGGAGTGTATGGGCTGGGTCAGTGCAAGGACCTGGGAGTGTATTGGCTGGGTCAGTGCAAGGGCTGCGTCAGTGCAAGGGCCTGGGAGTGTATGAGCTGGGTCAGTGCAAGGGCTGGGTCAGTACAAGGTCCTGCATGTGTATGGGCTGTGTCAGTCCAAGGACCTGGGAGTGTATGGGCTGTGTCAGTGCAAGGACCTGCGCGTGTATGGGCTGGGTCAGTGCAAGGGCTTGATGAGTGTAAGGGTAGGTCAGTGTAAAGACGGGATCACTGTAAGGGTCAGGTAAGTGAACGGTCTGGGTGAGTGCAAGGGATTGGTCCATGCAAGGGCTGGGTCAGTGCAAGGACCTGGCAATGTATGGGCTGGGTCAGTGCAAGGTCCTGGGAGTGTATGGGCTAGGTCAGTGCAAGGAGCTGGGAGTGTATGGTCTAGGTCAGTGCAAGGACCTGAGAGTGTACGGCCTAGGTCAGAGCAAGGGCTGATCAGTGCAAGGACCTGTGACTGTATGGGCTGGTTCAGTGCAAGGAACTTGGAGTGTATGGGCTGGGTCAGTTTATGGGCTGGGTTAGTATATGGGCTGGGACAGTGTATGGGCTGGGTCATTGCAAGGTCCTGGGAGAGTATGGGCTGGGTCAGTGCAAGGGCTAGGTCAGTGCAAGGGGTGGGCCAGTGCAAGGACCTGGGAGTGTATGGCTGGGTCAGGGCAAGGACCTGGGAGTGTATGGGCTGTGTCAGTGCAAGGGTTGGGTCAGTGCAAGGTCCTGGGAGTATATGGGCTGGGTCAGTGCAAGGGCTGCGTCAGTGCAAGGACCTGGGAGTGTATGAGCTGGGTCAGTGCAAGGGCTGGGTCATTTTAAACAAGGGCAGTGCAAGGGCTGAGTCATTTTAAACAAGGGCAGTGCAAGGGCTGGGTCATTTTAAATATGGGAAGTGCAAAGGCTGGGTCAGTGCAAGTGCTGGGTCAGTGCAAGGACCTGGGTGTGTATGGGCTGTTTCAGTGCAAGGTCTGGGTCAGTACAAGGTCCTGCATGTGTATGGGCTGGGTTAGGCCAAGGACCTGGGAGTGTATGGGCTGGGTCAGTGCAAGGATCTGGGAATGTATGGGCTGGGTCAGTGCAAGGACCTGCGCGTGTATGGGCTGGGTCAGTGCAAGGGCTGGATGAGTGTAAGGCTAGGTCAGTGTAAAGACGGGGTCACTGTAAGGGTCAGGTAAGTGAACGGTCTGGGTGAGTGCAAGGGATTGGTCCATGCAAGGGCTGGGTCAGTGCAAGAACCTGGCAATGTATGGGCTGGGTCAGTGCAAGGTCCAGGGAGTGTATGGGCTGGGTCAGTGCACGGAGCTGGGAGTGTATGGGCTAGGTCAGTGCAAGGACCTGAGAGTGTATGGCCTAGGTCAGAGCAAGGGCTGATCAGTGCAAGGACCTGTGACTGTATGGGCTGGTTCAGTGCAAGGAACGTGGAGTGTATGGGCTGGGTCAGTTTATGGGCTGGGTTAGTGTATGGGCTGGGGCAGTGTATGGGCTGGGTAATTGCAAGGACCTGGGAGAGTATGGGCTGGGTCAGTGCAAGGGCTAGGTCAGTGCAAGGGGTGGGCCAGTGCAAGGACCTGGCAGTGTATGGTCTGGGTCAGTTCAAGAGCTTGGTCAGTGCAAGGATCTGGGAGTGTATGGGTTGGTTCAGTGCAAGGAACTTGGAGTGTATGGGCTGGGTCAGTTTATGGGCTGGGTTAGTGTATGGGCTGGGACAGTGTATGGGCTGGGTCATTGCAAGGACCTGGGAGAGTATGGGCTGGGTCAGTGCAAGGGCTAGGTCAGTGCAAGGGGTGGGCCAGTGCAAGGACCTGGCAGTGTATGGTCTGTGTCAGTTCAAGAGCTTGGTCAGTGCAAGGATCTGGGAGTGTATGGGTTGGTTCAGTGCAAGGAACTTGGAGTGTATGGGCTGGGACAGTGTATGGGCTGGGTCATTGCAAGGGCTAGGTCAGTGCAAGGGGTGGGTCAGTGCAAGGGGTGGACCAGTGCAAGGACCTGGGAGTGTATGGGCTGTGTCAGTGCAAGGGTTGGGTCAGTGCAAGGTCCTGGGAGTGTATGGGCTGGGTCAGTGCAAGGGCTGCGTCAGTGCAAGGACCTGGGAGTGTATGAGCTGGGTCAGTGCAAGGGCTGGGTCATTTTAAACAAGGGCAGTGCAAGGGCTGAGTCATTTTAAACAAGGGCAGTGCAAGGGCTGGGTCATTTTAAATATGGGAAGTGCAAAGGCTGGGTCAGTGCAAGTGCTGGGTCAGTGCAAGGACCTGGGTGTGTATGGGCTGTTTCAGTGCAAGGTCTGGGTCAGTACAAGGTCCTGCATGTGTATGGGCTGGGTTAGGCCAAGGACCTGGGAGTGTATGGGCTGGGTCAGTGCAAGGATCTGGGAGTGTATGGGCTGGGTCAGTGCAAGGACCTGCGCGTGTATGGGCTGGGTCAGTGCAAGGGCTGGATGAGTGTAAGGGTAGGTCAGTGTAAAGACGGGGTCACTGTAAGGGTCAGGTAAGTGAACGGTCTGGGTGAGTGCAAGGGATTGGTCCATGCAAGGGCTGGGTCAGTGCAAGAACCTGGCAATGTATGGGCTGGGTCAGTGCAAGGTCCAGGGAGTGTATGGGCTAGGTCAGTGCAAGGAGCTGGGAGTGTATGGGCTGGGTCAGTGCAAGCACCTGGGAGTGTATGGCCTAGGTCAGAGCAAGGGTTGATCAGTGCAAGGACCTGTGACTGTATGGGCTGGTTCAGTGCAAGGAACTTGGAGTGTATGGGCTGGGTCAGTTTATGGGCTGGGTCATTGCAAGGAATTGGGAGAGTATGGGCTGGGTCAGTGCAAGGGGTGGGCCAGTGCAATGTCCTGGCAGTGTATGGTCTGGGTCAGTTCAAGGGCTTGGTCAGTTCAAGGATCTGGGAGTGTATGGGCTGGTTCAGTGCAAGGAAATTGGAGTGTATGGGCTGGGTCAGTTTATGGGCTGGGATAGTGTATGGGCTGGGACAGTGTATGGGCTGGGTCATTGCAAGGACCTGGGAGAGTATGGGCTGGGTCAGTGCAAGGACCGGGAGGTATATAGGCTGTATCAGTGCATCCACTGAGTCAGTCTAGTGTCCTGATAGTGTATGTGCTGGGTCAGTGAAAGGGCTTTGTCAGTACTAGGACCTGGGAGAGTATGTGCTGGGTCAGTGCAAGGACCTGGTAGTAAATGGGCTGGGTCAGTGCAAGGATCTGGGAGTATATGGGCTGGATCGAGGCAAGGACTTGGGACTGTACGGGCTGGGTCAGTGCAAGGGTTGGGCCAGTGCAAGTACCTCGGAGTGTTTGGCTGGGTCAGTGCAAGGACCTGGGTCAGTGCAAGGGCTGGGTCAGTGCAAGGATCTGGGAGTATATGGGCTGGATCGAGGCAAGGACTTGGGACTGTACGGGCTGGGTCAGTGCAAGGGTTGGGCCAGTGCAAGTACTTCGGAGTGTTTGGCTGGGTCAGTGCAAAGGCTTGGTCAGTGCAAGGAGTGGGTCAGTGCAAAGACCTGGGAGTGTATGGGCTGGGTGAGTGCAATGGCTGGGTCAGTGCAAGGACTTGGGAGTGTATGGGTGGGTCAGTGCAAAGTCTAGGTCAGTGCAAGCACCTGGGGGTGTATTACTGGGTCAGTTCAACGGCTAGGTCAGTGCAAGGACTTGGGAGTGTATGGGTGGGTTAGTGGGTTAGTGTAAAGTCTAGGTCAGTGCAAGGACCTGGAAGTGTATGGGTGGGTCAGTGCAAGGGCTGGGTCAGTGCAAGGATCAGGGAGTGTATGGTCTGGGTCAGTGCAAGGGCTGCGTCAGTGCAAGGACCCAGGAGTGTTTGGGCAGGGTCAGTGCAAGGACCTGTGAGTGTATCGGCTGGGTCATTGCAAGGACTTGGGACTGTATGGGCTGGGTTAGTGCATGGGGTGGGTTAGTCGAAGGACCTGGGAGTTTATGGGCTAGGTCAGTGCAAGGGCTGCGTCAGTGCAAAGACCTGGGAGTGTATGGGCTGGGTCAGTGTAGGGACCTGGGAGTGTATGGGCTGGGTCACTGCAAGGGCTGGGTCAGTGCAAGTACTTCAGTGCATGGCCTAGGTCAGTGCAAAGGCTGGGTCAGTGCAAGGGCTGGGTTAGTGCAAGGAACTGGGAGTGTATGGGCTGGGTTAGTGCCAGGTCTAAGTCAGTGCTAGGACCTGGGAGAGTATGTGCTGGGTCAGTGCAAGGACCTGGGAGAGTATGTGCTGGGTCAGTGCAAGGGCTGAGTCAGTGAAAGGACTTGGGTCAGTGCAAGGATTGGGGAGTGTATGTTCTGGGTCAGAGCAAGGGCTGCGTCATTGCAAGAACTTGGCACTGTATGGGCTGGGTCAGTGTAAGGGCCGGATCAGTGTATGGACCTGGGAGTATATTGGCTGGTTCAGTGCAAGGACCTGGGAGTGTATTGGCTGGGTCAGTCCACGGACCTGGGAGTGAATTGGCTGGGTCAGTGCAATGGCTGGGTCACTACAAGGACCTGGGAGTGTATGGCTGGGTCAGTCTAAGTACCTCGGAGTGTATGGGCTGGGTCAGTGGAAAGGCTGTGTCAGTGCAAGGACCTTGGAGTGTATGGGCTGGGTCGGTTGAAAGGCTGGGTCAGTGCAATGACCTGGGATTGTATGAGCTGGGTCAGTGCAAGGGCTAGGTCAGTGCAAGGAGCTGGGAGTGTGTGGTCTGGGTCAGTGCAAGGGCTGCGTCAGTGCAAGGACCCGGGAGTGTATGGGCTGGGTCAGTGTTGGGACCTGGGAGTGTATGGGCTGGGTCACTAAAAGGGCTGGGTCAGTGCAATGGCTGGGTCACTACAAGGACCTGGGAGTGTATGAGCTGGGTCAGTCCAAGTACCTCGGAGTGTATGTGCTGGGTCAGTGCAAGGGCTGTGTCAGTGCAGGGACCTGGGAATGAGTGGGCTGGGTCAGTGCAAGAACCAGGGAGAAAATTTGCTGGGTCAGTGCAAGGGCTGGGTCAGTGCAAGGACCTGGGAGTGAGTGGGCTGGGTCAGTGCAAGGACCTGGGAGTGTCTGGTCTGGGTCAGTGCAATGGCTCGGTCAGTACAAGGACCTGGTAGTGTATGGGCTGGGTCAATGCAAGGACCTTGGAGTGAGTGGGCTGGGTCAGTGCAAGGGCTGGGTCAGTGCAAGGACCTGGGAGTGTCTGGTCTGGGTCAGTGCAATGGCTCGGTCAGTTCAAGGACCGGGTAGGGTATGGGCTGGGTCAATGCAAGGACCTTGGAGTGTATGGGCTGGATCGAGGCAAGGACTTGGGACTGTACGGGCTGGATCAGTGCAAGGGTTGGGCCAGTGCAAGGAGTGGGTCAGTGCAAAGATCTGGGAGTGTATGGGCTGGGTGAGTGCAAGGACCTGGGAGTGTATTGGCTGGATCAGTACAAGGACCTTGGAATGTATGGGCTGGTTCAGTGCAAGTACCTTGGTGTGTATGGGCTGGGTCGGTGGAAAGGCTGGGTCAGTGCAATGGGTGGGTCAGTGCAATGACCTAGGACTGTATGGGCTGGGTCAGTGCAAGGAGCAGGGAGTGTATGGGTGTGTCAGTGCAAGAGATGGGTTAGTGCAAGGATCTGGGAGTGCATGGGCTCTGTCAGTGCAAGGAACTGGGAGTGTATGGGCTGGGTTAGTGCAAGCGCTGGGTCAATGCAAGGATTTGGGAGTGTATGGGCTGGGTCACTGCAAGGACCTGGGAGTGTTTGGGCTGGGTTAGTGAAAAGTCTGAGAGTGTAAGGACCTGGGAGAGTATGTGCTGGGTCAGTGCAAGGGCTGGGTCAGTGCAAGGATCTGGGAGTGAGTGGGCTGGGTCAGTGCAAGGATCTGGGAGTGTCTGGTCTGGGTCAGTGCAACGGCTCGGTCAGTACAAGGACCTGGTAGTGTATGGGCTGGGTCAATGCAAGGGGTGGTTCAGTGCAAGGACCTGGGAGAGTATGGGCTGGGTCAGTGCAAGAACCAGGGAGAGTATGTGCTGGGTCAGTGCAAGGGCTGTGTCAGTGCAAGGACCTGGGAATGAGTGGGCTGGGTCAGTGCAAGGACCTGGGTCTGTATGGGCTGGGTCACTGCAAGGACCTGGGAGTGTAAGGGCTGGGTCAGTGCAAGGGCTGGGTCAGTACAAGGACCTTGGAGTGTATGGGCTGGTTCAGTGGAAGGGCTGGGTCAGTGCAAGAACCAGGGACAGTATGTGCTGGGTCAGTGCAAGGGCTGTGTCAGTGCAAGGACCTGGGAATGAGTGGGCTGGGTCAGTGCAAGGACTCGGGACTGTATGGGCTGGGTCAGTGCAAGGACTGGGAGTGTATTGGCTGGGGCAGTGCAAGGGCTGGGTCAGTACAAGGACCTTGGAGTGTATGGGCTGGTTCAGTGCAAGTACCTTGGTGTGTATGGGCTGGGTTGGTGGAAAGGCTGGGTCAGTGCAATGGGTGGGTCAGTGCAATGACCTGGGAGTGTATGGGCTGCGTGAGTGCAATAGCTGGGTCAGTGCAAGGACTTGGGAGTGTATGGGTGGGTCAGTGCAAAGTCTAGGTCAGTGCAAGCACCTGGGAGTGTATGGCTGGGTCAGTGCAAAGTCTAGGTCAGTGCAAGGACCTGGGAGTGTATGGGTGGGTCAGTGCAAGGGCTGGGTCAGTGCAAGGATCAGGGAGTGTATGGTCTGGGTCAGTGCAAGGGCTGCGTCAGTGCAAGGACCCGGGAGTGTTTGGGCAGGGTCAGTGCAAGGACCTGTGAGTGTATGGGCTGGGTCATTGCAAGGACTTGGGACTGTATGGGCTGGGTTAGTGCATGGGCTGGGTCAGTCGAAGGACCTGGGAGTGTTTGGGCTGGGTTAGTGCAAAGTCTGAGTTAGTGCAAGGACCTGGGAGAATATGTGCTGGGTCAGTGCAAGGACCTGGGAGTGAGAGGGCTGGGTCACTGCAAGGACCTTGGTCAGTGCAAAGACTGGGTCAGTGCAAGGATCAGGGAGTGTATGGACTGGGTCAGTGCAAGGGTTGGGTCCTTACAAGAGCCTGGTAGTGTAAGGGCTGGGTGAGTGCAATGGCTGGGTCAGTGCAAGGACCTGGGAGAGTATGGGCTGGGTCAGTGCAAGGACCAGGGAGAGTATGGGCTGGGTCAGTGCAAGGCCTAGATCAGTGCAAGGACTAGGGAGAGTATGGGCTGGGTCAGTGCAAGGCCTAGATCAGTGCAAGGACCTGGGAGAGTATGGGCTGAGTCAGTGCAAGGACCAGGGAGAGTATGGGCTGGGTCAGTACAAGGATCAGGGAGTGCAAGGGCTGCGTCAGTGCAAGGACCTGTTAATGTATGGGCTGGGTAACTATAACGGCTGGGTCAGTGCAAGGACCAGGGAGAGTATGGGCTGGGTTAGTGCATGGGCTGGGTCAGTCGAAGGACCCGGGAGTGTATGCGTGGGTCAGTGCAAGGGCCGGGTCAGGGCAAGGATCAGGGAGTGTATTGTCTGGGTCAGTGCAAGGGCTGCGTCAGTGCAAGAACCTGGGAGTGTTTGGGCAGGGTCAGTGCAAGGACCTGTGAGTGTATGGGCTGGGTCATTGCAAGGACTTGGGACTGTATGGGCTGGGTTAGTGCATGGGGTGGGTCAGTCGAAGGACCTGGGAGTTTATGGGCTAGGTCAGTGCAAAGGCTTTGTCAGTGCAAGGGCTGGGTCAGTGCAAAGACCTGGGAGTGTATGGGCTGGGTCAGTGTAGGGACCTGGGAGTGTATGGGCTGGGTCACTGCAAGGGCTGGGTCAGTGCAAGTACTTCAGTGCATGGCCTAGGTCAGTGCAAAGGCAGGGTCAGTGCAAGGGCTGGGTTAGTGCAAGGAACTGGGAGTGTATGGGCTGGGTTAGTGCCAGGTCTAAGTCAGTGCTAGGACCTGGGAGTGTATGTTCTGGGTCAGAGCAAGGGCTGCGTCATTGCAAGAACTTGGCACTGTATGGGCTGGGTCAGTGTAAGGGCCGGATCAGTGTATGGACCTGGGAGTATATTGGCTGGTTCAGTGCAAGGACCTGGGAGTGTATTGGCTGGGTCAGTCCACGGACCTGGGAGTGTATTGGCTGGGTCAGTGCAATGGCTGGGTCACTACAAGGACCTGGGAGTGTATGGCTGGGTCAGTCTAAGTACCTCGGAGTGTATGGGCTGGGTCGGTTGAAAGGCTGGGTCAGTGCAATGACCTGGGATTGTATGGGCTGGGTCAGTGCAAGGACTAGGTCAGTGCAAGGAGCTGGGAGTGTATGGTCTGGGTCAGTGCAAGGGCTGCGTCAGTGCAAGGACCCGGGAGTGTATGGGCTGGGTCACTAAAAGGGCTGGGTCAGTGCAATGGCTGGGTCACTACAAGGACCTGGGAGTGTATGAGCTGGGTCAGTCCAAGTACCTCGGAGTGTATGTGCTGGGTCAGTGCAAGGGCTGTGTCAGTGCAGGGACCTGGGAATGAGTGGGCTGGGTCAGTGGAAGGGCTGGGTCAGTGCAAGAACCAAGGAGAGTATGTGCTGGGTCAGTGCAAGGGCTGTGTCAGTGCAAGGACCTGGGAATGAGTAGGCTGGGTCAGTGCAAGGACCTGGGAGTGCAAGGGCTGGGTCATTTTAAACAAGGGCAGAGGAAGGGCTGGGTCATTTTAAATATGGGAAGTGCAAAGGCTGGGTCAGTGCAAGGACCTGGGTGTGTATGGGCTGTTTCAGTGCAAGGGCTGGGTCAGTACAAGGTCCTGCATGTGTATGGGCTCGGTCAGTCCAAGGACCTGGGAGTGTATGGGCTGGGTAAGGGCAAGGATCTGGGAGTGTATGGGCTGGGTCAGTGCAAGGACTTGCGAGTGTATGGGCTGGGTCAGAGCAAGGGCTGGTAGAGTGTAAGGGTAGGTCAGTGTAAAGACGGGGTCACTGTAAGGGTCAGGTAAGTGAACGGTCTGGGTGAGTGCAAGGGATTGGTCCATGCAAGGGCTGGGTCAGTGCAAGAACCTGGCAGTGTATGGGCTAGGTCAGTACAAGGTCCTGGGAGTGTATGGGCTGGGTCAGTGCAAGCACCTGGGAGTGTATGGCCCAGGTCAGAGCAAGAGTTGATCAGTGCAAGGACCTGTGACTGTATGGGCTGGTTCAGTGCAAGGAACTTGGAGTGTATGGGCTGGGTCATTGCAAGGACCTGGGAGAGTATGGGCTGGGTCAGTGCAAGGGATAGGTCAGTGCAAGGGGTGGGCCAGTGCAATGACCTGGCAGTGTATGGTCTGTGTCAGTTCAAGGGCTTGGTCAGTTCAAGGACCTGGGAGTGTATGGGCTGGTTCAGTGCAAGAAAATTGGAGTGTATGGGCTGGGTCAGTTTATGGGCTGGGATAGTGTATGGGCTGGGACAGTGTATGGGCCGGGTCATTGCAAGGACCTGGGAGAGTATGGGCTGGGTCAGTGCAAGGGCTAGGTCAGTGCAAGGGGTGGGCCAGTGCAAGGAAGCTGGCAGTGTATGGTCTGGGTCAATTCAAGGGCTTGGTCAGTGCAAGGACCTGGGAGTGTATGGGCTGGGTCAGTGCAAGGACTGGGGAGTATATAGGCTGTATCAGTGCATCCGCTAGTCAGTGCAGGGTCCTGATAGTGTATGTGCTGGGTCAGTGAAAGGGCTGTGTCAGTACAAGGACCTGGGAGTGTATGGGCTGGGTCAGTGCAAGGGCTGGGTCATTTTATACATGGGCAGTGCAAGGGCTGGGTCAGTGCAAGGTCCTGGGTGTGTATGGGCTGTGTCAGTGCAAGGGCTGGGTCAGTACAAGGTCCTGCGTGTGTATGGGCTGTGTCAGTCCAAGGACGTCGGAGTGTATGGGCTGGGTCAGTGCAAGGATCAAGGGTGTATGGGCTGGGTCAGTGCAAGGACCTACGAGTGTATGGACTGGGTTAGTGCAAGGTCCTGGGAGTGTATGGGCTGGGTCAGTGCAAGGTCCTGGGTGTGTATGGGCTGTGTCAGTGCAAGGGCTGGGTCAGTACAAGGTCCTGCGTGTGTATGGGCTGTGTCAGTCCAAGGACGGCGGAGTGTATGGGCTGGGTCAGTGCAAGGATCAGTGGTGCATGGGCTGGGTCAGTGCAAGGACCTGCGAGTCTATGGGCTGGGTTAGTGCAAGGTCCTGGGAGTATATGGGCTGGGTCAGTGCAAGGACCTGGATGTGTATGGGCTGTGAAAGTGCAAGGGCTGGGTTAGTGCAAGGTCCTGCATGTGTATGGGCAGGGTCAGTGCAAGGACCTGGGAGTGTACGGGCTGGGTCAGCGCAAGGACCTGGGAGTGCATGGGCTGGGTCAGCTCAAGGACCGGGTCAGTGCAAGGACCTAGGAATGTATGGGCTGGGTCAGTGCAAGGACCTGGGAGTGTATGGGCTGGGTCAGTGCAAGGGCTGGGTGATTTCAAACATGGGCAGTGCAAGGGCTGGGTCAGTGCAAGGACCTGGGTGTGTATGGGCTGGGTCAGTGCAAGGACCTGGGAGTGTATGGGCTGGGTCAGCGCAAGGACCTGGGAGTGCATGGGCTGGGTCAGCTGAAGGACCGGGTCAGTGCAAGGACCTAGGAATGTATGGGCTGGGTCAGTGCAAGGACCTGGGAGTGTATGGGTGGGTCAGTGCAAGGGTTGGGTCATTTCAAACATGGGCAGTGCAAGGGCTGGGTCAGTGCAAGGACCTGGGTGTGTATGGGCTGTGACAGTGCAAGGGCTGGGTTAGTGCAAGGTCCTCCGTGTGTATGGGTTGGGTCAGTGCAAGTACTTCAGTGCATGGCCTAGGTCAGTGCAAAGGCAGGGTCAGTGCAAGGGCTGGGTTAGTGCAAGGAACTGGGAGTGTATGGGCTGGGTTAGTGCCAGGTCTAAGTCAGTGCTAGGACCTGGGAGTGTATGTTCTGGGTCAGAGCAAGGGCTGCGTCATTGCAAGAACTTGGCACTGTATGGGCTGGGTCAGTGTAAGGGCCGGATCAGTGTATGGACCTGGGAGTATATTGGCTGGTTCAGTGCAAGGACCTGGGAGTGTATTGGCTGGGTCAGTCCACGGACCTGGGAGTGAATTGGCTGGGTCAGTGCAATGGCTGGGTCACTACAAGGACCTGGGAGTGTATGGCTGGGTCAGTCTAAGTACCTCGGAGTGTATGGGCTGGGTCGGTGGAAAGGCTGGGTCAGTGCAATGGGTGGGTCAGTGCAATGACCTAGGACTGTATGGGCTGGGTCAGTGCAAGGAGCAGGGAGTGTATGGGTGTGTCAGTGCAAGAGATGGGTTAGTGCAAGGATCTGGGAGTGCATGGGCTCTGTCAGTGCAAGGAACTGGGAGTGTATGGGCTGGGTTAGTGCAAGCGCTGGGTCAATGCAAGGATTTGGGAGTGTATGGGCTGGGTCACTGCAAGGACCTGGGAGTGTTTGGGCTGGGTTAGTGAAAAGTCTGAGAGTGTAAGGACCTGGGAGAGTATGTGCTGGGTCAGTGCAAGGGCTGGGTCAGTGCAAGGATCTGGGAGTGAGTGGGCTGGGTCAGTGCAAGGATCTGGGAGTGTCTGGTCTGGGTCAGTGCAACGGCTCGGTCAGTACAAGGACCTGGTAGTGTATGGGCTGGGTCAATGCAAGGGGTGGTTCAGTGCAAGGACCTGGGAGAGTATGGGCTGGGTCAGTGCAAGAACCAGGGAGAGTATGTGCTGGGTCAGTGCAAGGGCTGTGTCAGTGCAAGGACCTGGGAATGAGTGGGCTGGGTCAGTGCAAGGACCTGGGTCTGTATGGGCTGGGTCACTGCAAGGACCTGGGAGTGTAAGGGCTGGGTCAGTGCAAGGGCTGGGTCAGTACAAGGACCTTGGAGTGTATGGGCTGGTTCAGTGGAAGGGCTGGGTCAGTGCAAGAACCAGGGACAGTATGTGCTGGGTCAGTGCAAGGGCTGTGTCAGTGCAAGGACCTGGGAATGAGTGGGCTGGGTCAGTGCAAGGACTCGGGACTGTATGGGCTGGGTCAGTGCAAGGACTGGGAGTGTATTGGCTGGGGCAGTGCAAGGGCTGGGTCAGTACAAGGACCTTGGAGTGTATGGGCTGGTTCAGTGCAAGTACCTTGGTGTGTATGGGCTGGGTTGGTGGAAAGGCTGGGTCAGTGCAATGGGTGGGTCAGTGCAATGACCTGGGAGTGTATGGGCTGCGTGAGTGCAATAGCTGGGTCAGTGCAAGGACTTGGGAGTGTATGGGTGGGTCAGTGCAAAGTCTAGGTCAGTGCAAGCACCTGGGAGTGTATGGCTGGGTCAGTGCAAAGTCTAGGTCAGTGCAAGGACCTGGGAGTGTATGGGTGGGTCAGTGCAAGGGCTGGGTCAGTGCAAGGATCAGGGAGTGTATGGTCTGGGTCAGTGCAAGGGCTGCGTCAGTGCAAGGACCCGGGAGTGTTTGGGCAGGGTCAGTGCAAGGACCTGTGAGTGTATGGGCTGGGTCATTGCAAGGACTTGGGACTGTATGGGCTGGGTTAGTGCATGGGCTGGGTCAGTCGAAGGACCTGGGAGTGTTTGGGCTGGGTTAGTGCAAAGTCTGAGTTAGTGCAAGGACCTGGGAGAATATGTGCTGGGTCAGTGCAAGGACCTGGGAGTGAGAGGGCTGGGTCACTGCAAGGACCTTGGTCAGTGCAAAGACTGGGTCAGTGCAAGGATCAGGGAGTGTATGGACTGGGTCAGTGCAAGGGTTGGGTCCTTACAAGAGCCTGGTAGTGTAAGGGCTGGGTGAGTGCAATGGCTGGGTCAGTGCAAGGACCTGGGAGAGTATGGGCTGGGTCAGTGCAAGGACCAGGGAGAGTATGGGCTGGGTCAGTGCAAGGCCTAGATCAGTGCAAGGACTAGGGAGAGTATGGGCTGGGTCAGTGCAAGGCCTAGATCAGTGCAAGGACCTGGGAGAGTATGGGCTGAGTCAGTGCAAGGACCAGGGAGAGTATGGGCTGGGTCAGTACAAGGATCAGGGAGTGCAAGGGCTGCGTCAGTGCAAGGACCTGTTAATGTATGGGCTGGGTAACTATAACGGCTGGGTCAGTGCAAGGACCAGGGAGAGTATGGGCTGGGTTAGTGCATGGGCTGGGTCAGTCGAAGGACCCGGGAGTGTATGCGTGGGTCAGTGCAAGGGCCGGGTCAGGGCAAGGATCAGGGAGTGTATTGTCTGGGTCAGTGCAAGGGCTGCGTCAGTGCAAGAACCTGGGAGTGTTTGGGCAGGGTCAGTGCAAGGACCTGTGAGTGTATGGGCTGGGTCATTGCAAGGACTTGGGACTGTATGGGCTGGGTTAGTGCATGGGGTGGGTCAGTCGAAGGACCTGGGAGTTTATGGGCTAGGTCAGTGCAAAGGCTTTGTCAGTGCAAGGGCTGGGTCAGTGCAAAGACCTGGGAGTGTATGGGCTGGGTCAGTGTAGGGACCTGGGAGTGTATGGGCTGGGTCACTGCAAGGGCTGGGTCAGTGCAAGTACTTCAGTGCATGGCCTAGGTCAGTGCAAAGGCAGGGTCAGTGCAAGGGCTGGGTTAGTGCAAGGAACTGGGAGTGTATGGGCTGGGTTAGTGCCAGGTCTAAGTCAGTGCTAGGACCTGGGAGTGTATGTTCTGGGTCAGAGCAAGGGCTGCGTCATTGCAAGAACTTGGCACTGTATGGGCTGGGTCAGTGTAAGGGCCGGATCAGTGTATGGACCTGGGAGTATATTGGCTGGTTCAGTGCAAGGACCTGGGAGTGTATTGGCTGGGTCAGTCCACGGACCTGGGAGTGTATTGGCTGGGTCAGTGCAATGGCTGGGTCACTACAAGGACCTGGGAGTGTATGGCTGGGTCAGTCTAAGTACCTCGGAGTGTATGGGCTGGGTCGGTTGAAAGGCTGGGTCAGTGCAATGACCTGGGATTGTATGGGCTGGGTCAGTGCAAGGACTAGGTCAGTGCAAGGAGCTGGGAGTGTATGGTCTGGGTCAGTGCAAGGGCTGCGTCAGTGCAAGGACCCGGGAGTGTATGGGCTGGGTCACTAAAAGGGCTGGGTCAGTGCAATGGCTGGGTCACTACAAGGACCTGGGAGTGTATGAGCTGGGTCAGTCCAAGTACCTCGGAGTGTATGTGCTGGGTCAGTGCAAGGGCTGTGTCAGTGCAGGGACCTGGGAATGAGTGGGCTGGGTCAGTGGAAGGGCTGGGTCAGTGCAAGAACCAAGGAGAGTATGTGCTGGGTCAGTGCAAGGGCTGTGTCAGTGCAAGGACCTGGGAATGAGTAGGCTGGGTCAGTGCAAGGACCTGGGAGTGCAAGGGCTGGGTCATTTTAAACAAGGGCAGAGGAAGGGCTGGGTCATTTTAAATATGGGAAGTGCAAAGGCTGGGTCAGTGCAAGGACCTGGGTGTGTATGGGCTGTTTCAGTGCAAGGGCTGGGTCAGTACAAGGTCCTGCATGTGTATGGGCTCGGTCAGTCCAAGGACCTGGGAGTGTATGGGCTGGGTAAGGGCAAGGATCTGGGAGTGTATGGGCTGGGTCAGTGCAAGGACTTGCGAGTGTATGGGCTGGGTCAGAGCAAGGGCTGGTAGAGTGTAAGGGTAGGTCAGTGTAAAGACGGGGTCACTGTAAGGGTCAGGTAAGTGAACGGTCTGGGTGAGTGCAAGGGATTGGTCCATGCAAGGGCTGGGTCAGTGCAAGAACCTGGCAGTGTATGGGCTAGGTCAGTACAAGGTCCTGGGAGTGTATGGGCTGGGTCAGTGCAAGCACCTGGGAGTGTATGGCCCAGGTCAGAGCAAGAGTTGATCAGTGCAAGGACCTGTGACTGTATGGGCTGGTTCAGTGCAAGGAACTTGGAGTGTATGGGCTGGGTCATTGCAAGGACCTGGGAGAGTATGGGCTGGGTCAGTGCAAGGGATAGGTCAGTGCAAGGGGTGGGCCAGTGCAATGACCTGGCAGTGTATGGTCTGTGTCAGTTCAAGGGCTTGGTCAGTTCAAGGACCTGGGAGTGTATGGGCTGGTTCAGTGCAAGAAAATTGGAGTGTATGGGCTGGGTCAGTTTATGGGCTGGGATAGTGTATGGGCTGGGACAGTGTATGGGCCGGGTCATTGCAAGGACCTGGGAGAGTATGGGCTGGGTCAGTGCAAGGGCTAGGTCAGTGCAAGGGGTGGGCCAGTGCAAGGAAGCTGGCAGTGTATGGTCTGGGTCAATTCAAGGGCTTGGTCAGTGCAAGGACCTGGGAGTGTATGGGCTGGGTCAGTGCAAGGACTGGGGAGTATATAGGCTGTATCAGTGCATCCGCTAGTCAGTGCAGGGTCCTGATAGTGTATGTGCTGGGTCAGTGAAAGGGCTGTGTCAGTACAAGGACCTGGGAGTGTATGGGCTGGGTCAGTGCAAGGGCTGGGTCATTTTATACATGGGCAGTGCAAGGGCTGGGTCAGTGCAAGGTCCTGGGTGTGTATGGGCTGTGTCAGTGCAAGGGCTGGGTCAGTACAAGGTCCTGCGTGTGTATGGGCTGTGTCAGTCCAAGGACGTCGGAGTGTATGGGCTGGGTCAGTGCAAGGATCAAGGGTGTATGGGCTGGGTCAGTGCAAGGACCTACGAGTGTATGGGCTGGGTTAGTGCAAGGTCCTGGGAGTGTATGGGCTGGGTCAGTGCAAGGTCCTGGGTGTGTATGGGCTGTGTCAGTGCAAGGGCTGGGTCAGTACAAGGTCCTGCGTGTGTATGGGCTGTGTCAGTCCAAGGACGGCGGAGTGTATGGGCTGGGTCAGTGCAAGGATCAGTGGTGTATGGGCTGGGTCAGTGCAAGGACCTGCGAGTCTATGGGCTGGGTTAGTGCAAGGTCCTGGGAGTATATGGGCTGGGTCAGTGCAAGGACCTGGATGTGTATGGGCTGTGAAAGTGCAAGGGCTGGGTTAGTGCAAGGTCCTGCATGTGTATGGGCAGGGTCAGTGCAAGGACCTGGGAGTGTACGGGCTGGGTCAGCGCAAGGACCTGGGAGTGCATGGGCTGGGTCAGCTCAAGGACCGGGTCAGTGCAAGGACCTAGGAATGTATGGGCTGGGTCAGTGCAAGGACCTGGGAGTGTATGGGCTGGGTCAGTGCAAGGGCTGGGTGATTTCAAACATGGGCAGTGCAAGGGCTGGGTCAGTGCAAGGACCTGGGTGTGTATGGGCTGGGTCAGTGCAAGGACCTGGGAGTGTATGGGCTGGGTCAGCGCAAGGACCTGGGAGTGCATGGGCTGGGTCAGCTGAAGGACCGGGTCAGTGCAAGGACCTAGGAATGTATGGGCTGGGTCAGTGCAAGGACCTGGGAGTGTATGGGTGGGTCAGTGCAAGGGTTGGGTCATTTCAAACATGGGCAGTGCAAGGGCTGGGTCAGTGCAAGGACCTGGGTGTGTATGGGCTGTGACAGTGCAAGGGCTGGGTTAGTGCAAGGTCCTCCGTGTGTATGGGTTGGGTCAGTGCAAGTACTTCAGTGCATGGCCTAGGTCAGTGCAAAGGCAGGGTCAGTGCAAGGGCTGGGTTAGTGCAAGGAACTGGGAGTGTATGGGCTGGGTTAGTGCCAGGTCTAAGTCAGTGCTAGGACCTGGGAGTGTATGTTCTGGGTCAGAGCAAGGGCTGCGTCATTGCAAGAACTTGGCACTGTATGGGCTGGGTCAGTGTAAGGGCCGGATCAGTGTATGGACCTGGGAGTATATTGGCTGGTTCAGTGCAAGGACCTGGGAGTGTATTGGCTGGGTCAGTCCACGGACCTGGGAGTGAATTGGCTGGGTCAGTGCAATGGCTGGGTCACTACAAGGACCTGGGAGTGTATGGCTGGGTCAGTCTAAGTACCTCGGAGTGTATGGGCTGGGTCGGTGGAAAGGCTGGGTCAGTGCAATGGGTGGGTCAGTGCAATGACCTAGGACTGTATGGGCTGGGTCAGTGCAAGGAGCAGGGAGTGTATGGGTGTGTCAGTGCAAGAGATGGGTTAGTGCAAGGATCTGGGAGTGCATGGGCTCTGTCAGTGCAAGGAACTGGGAGTGTATGGGCTGGGTTAGTGCAAGCGCTGGGTCAATGCAAGGATTTGGGAGTGTATGGGCTGGGTCACTGCAAGGACCTGGGAGTGTTTGGGCTGGGTTAGTGAAAAGTCTGAGAGTGTAAGGACCTGGGAGAGTATGTGCTGGGTCAGTGCAAGGGCTGGGTCAGTGCAAGGATCTGGGAGTGAGTGGGCTGGGTCAGTGCAAGGATCTGGGAGTGTCTGGTCTGGGTCAGTGCAACGGCTCGGTCAGTACAAGGACCTGGTAGTGTATGGGCTGGGTCAATGCAAGGGGTGGTTCAGTGCAAGGACCTGGGAGAGTATGGGCTGGGTCAGTGCAAGAACCAGGGAGAGTATGTGCTGGGTCAGTGCAAGGGCTGTGTCAGTGCAAGGACCTGGGAATGAGTGGGCTGGGTCAGTGCAAGGACCTGGGTCTGTATGGGCTGGGTCACTGCAAGGACCTGGGAGTGTAAGGGCTGGGTCAGTGCAAGGGCTGGGTCAGTACAAGGACCTTGGAGTGTATGGGCTGGTTCAGTGGAAGGGCTGGGTCAGTGCAAGAACCAGGGACAGTATGTGCTGGGTCAGTGCAAGGGCTGTGTCAGTGCAAGGACCTGGGAATGAGTGGGCTGGGTCAGTGCAAGGACTCGGGACTGTATGGGCTGGGTCAGTGCAAGGACTGGGAGTGTATTGGCTGGGGCAGTGCAAGGGCTGGGTCAGTACAAGGACCTTGGAGTGTATGGGCTGGTTCAGTGCAAGTACCTTGGTGTGTATGGGCTGGGTTGGTGGAAAGGCTGGGTCAGTGCAATGGGTGGGTCAGTGCAATGACCTGGGAGTGTATGGGCTGCGTGAGTGCAATAGCTGGGTCAGTGCAAGGACTTGGGAGTGTATGGGTGGGTCAGTGCAAAGTCTAGGTCAGTGCAAGCACCTGGGAGTGTATGGCTGGGTCAGTGCAAAGTCTAGGTCAGTGCAAGGACCTGGGAGTGTATGGGTGGGTCAGTGCAAGGGCTGGGTCAGTGCAAGGATCAGGGAGTGTATGGTCTGGGTCAGTGCAAGGGCTGCGTCAGTGCAAGGACCCGGGAGTGTTTGGGCAGGGTCAGTGCAAGGACCTGTGAGTGTATGGGCTGGGTCATTGCAAGGACTTGGGACTGTATGGGCTGGGTTAGTGCATGGGCTGGGTCAGTCGAAGGACCTGGGAGTGTTTGGGCTGGGTTAGTGCAAAGTCTGAGTTAGTGCAAGGACCTGGGAGAATATGTGCTGGGTCAGTGCAAGGACCTGGGAGTGAGAGGGCTGGGTCACTGCAAGGACCTTGGTCAGTGCAAAGACTGGGTCAGTGCAAGGATCAGGGAGTGTATGGACTGGGTCAGTGCAAGGGTTGGGTCCTTACAAGAGCCTGGTAGTGTAAGGGCTGGGTGAGTGCAATGGCTGGGTCAGTGCAAGGACCTGGGAGAGTATGGGCTGGGTCAGTGCAAGGACCAGGGAGAGTATGGGCTGGGTCAGTGCAAGGCCTAGATCAGTGCAAGGACTAGGGAGAGTATGGGCTGGGTCAGTGCAAGGCCTAGATCAGTGCAAGGACCTGGGAGAGTATGGGCTGAGTCAGTGCAAGGACCAGGGAGAGTATGGGCTGGGTCAGTACAAGGATCAGGGAGTGCAAGGGCTGCGTCAGTGCAAGGACCTGTTAATGTATGGGCTGGGTAACTATAACGGCTGGGTCAGTGCAAGGACCAGGGAGAGTATGGGCTGGGTTAGTGCATGGGCTGGGTCAGTCGAAGGACCCGGGAGTGTATGCGTGGGTCAGTGCAAGGGCCGGGTCAGGGCAAGGATCAGGGAGTGTATTGTCTGGGTCAGTGCAAGGGCTGCGTCAGTGCAAGAACCTGGGAGTGTTTGGGCAGGGTCAGTGCAAGGACCTGTGAGTGTATGGGCTGGGTCATTGCAAGGACTTGGGACTGTATGGGCTGGGTTAGTGCATGGGGTGGGTCAGTCGAAGGACCTGGGAGTTTATGGGCTAGGTCAGTGCAAAGGCTTTGTCAGTGCAAGGGCTGGGTCAGTGCAAAGACCTGGGAGTGTATGGGCTGGGTCAGTGTAGGGACCTGGGAGTGTATGGGCTGGGTCACTGCAAGGGCTGGGTCAGTGCAAGTACTTCAGTGCATGGCCTAGGTCAGTGCAAAGGCAGGGTCAGTGCAAGGGCTGGGTTAGTGCAAGGAACTGGGAGTGTATGGGCTGGGTTAGTGCCAGGTCTAAGTCAGTGCTAGGACCTGGGAGTGTATGTTCTGGGTCAGAGCAAGGGCTGCGTCATTGCAAGAACTTGGCACTGTATGGGCTGGGTCAGTGTAAGGGCCGGATCAGTGTATGGACCTGGGAGTATATTGGCTGGTTCAGTGCAAGGACCTGGGAGTGTATTGGCTGGGTCAGTCCACGGACCTGGGAGTGTATTGGCTGGGTCAGTGCAATGGCTGGGTCACTACAAGGACCTGGGAGTGTATGGCTGGGTCAGTCTAAGTACCTCGGAGTGTATGGGCTGGGTCGGTTGAAAGGCTGGGTCAGTGCAATGACCTGGGATTGTATGGGCTGGGTCAGTGCAAGGACTAGGTCAGTGCAAGGAGCTGGGAGTGTATGGTCTGGGTCAGTGCAAGGGCTGCGTCAGTGCAAGGACCCGGGAGTGTATGGGCTGGGTCACTAAAAGGGCTGGGTCAGTGCAATGGCTGGGTCACTACAAGGACCTGGGAGTGTATGAGCTGGGTCAGTCCAAGTACCTCGGAGTGTATGTGCTGGGTCAGTGCAAGGGCTGTGTCAGTGCAGGGACCTGGGAATGAGTGGGCTGGGTCAGTGGAAGGGCTGGGTCAGTGCAAGAACCAAGGAGAGTATGTGCTGGGTCAGTGCAAGGGCTGTGTCAGTGCAAGGACCTGGGAATGAGTAGGCTGGGTCAGTGCAAGGACCTGGGAGTGCAAGGGCTGGGTCATTTTAAACAAGGGCAGAGGAAGGGCTGGGTCATTTTAAATATGGGAAGTGCAAAGGCTGGGTCAGTGCAAGGACCTGGGTGTGTATGGGCTGTTTCAGTGCAAGGGCTGGGTCAGTACAAGGTCCTGCATGTGTATGGGCTCGGTCAGTCCAAGGACCTGGGAGTGTATGGGCTGGGTAAGGGCAAGGATCTGGGAGTGTATGGGCTGGGTCAGTGCAAGGACTTGCGAGTGTATGGGCTGGGTCAGAGCAAGGGCTGGTAGAGTGTAAGGGTAGGTCAGTGTAAAGACGGGGTCACTGTAAGGGTCAGGTAAGTGAACGGTCTGGGTGAGTGCAAGGGATTGGTCCATGCAAGGGCTGGGTCAGTGCAAGAACCTGGCAGTGTATGGGCTAGGTCAGTACAAGGTCCTGGGAGTGTATGGGCTGGGTCAGTGCAAGCACCTGGGAGTGTATGGCCCAGGTCAGAGCAAGAGTTGATCAGTGCAAGGACCTGTGACTGTATGGGCTGGTTCAGTGCAAGGAACTTGGAGTGTATGGGCTGGGTCATTGCAAGGACCTGGGAGAGTATGGGCTGGGTCAGTGCAAGGGATAGGTCAGTGCAAGGGGTGGGCCAGTGCAATGACCTGGCAGTGTATGGTCTGTGTCAGTTCAAGGGCTTGGTCAGTTCAAGGACCTGGGAGTGTATGGGCTGGTTCAGTGCAAGAAAATTGGAGTGTATGGGCTGGGTCAGTTTATGGGCTGGGATAGTGTATGGGCTGGGACAGTGTATGGGCCGGGTCATTGCAAGGACCTGGGAGAGTATGGGCTGGGTCAGTGCAAGGGCTAGGTCAGTGCAAGGGGTGGGCCAGTGCAAGGAAGCTGGCAGTGTATGGTCTGGGTCAATTCAAGGGCTTGGTCAGTGCAAGGACCTGGGAGTGTATGGGCTGGGTCAGTGCAAGGACTGGGGAGTATATAGGCTGTATCAGTGCATCCGCTAGTCAGTGCAGGGTCCTGATAGTGTATGTGCTGGGTCAGTGAAAGGGCTGTGTCAGTACAAGGACCTGGGAGTGTATGGGCTGGGTCAGTGCAAGGGCTGGGTCATTTTATACATGGGCAGTGCAAGGGCTGGGTCAGTGCAAGGTCCTGGGTGTGTATGGGCTGTGTCAGTGCAAGGGCTGGGTCAGTACAAGGTCCTGCGTGTGTATGGGCTGTGTCAGTCCAAGGACGTCGGAGTGTATGGGCTGGGTCAGTGCAAGGATCAAGGGTGTATGGGCTGGGTCAGTGCAAGGACCTACGAGTGTATGGGCTGGGTTAGTGCAAGGTCCTGGGAGTGTATGGGCTGGGTCAGTGCAAGGTCCTGGGTGTGTATGGGCTGTGTCAGTGCAAGGGCTGGGTCAGTACAAGGTCCTGCGTGTGTATGGGCTGTGTCAGTCCAAGGACGGCGGAGTGTATGGGCTGGGTCAGTGCAAGGATCAGTGGTGTATGGGCTGGGTCAGTGCAAGGACCTGCGAGTCTATGGGCTGGGTTAGTGCAAGGTCCTGGGAGTATATGGGCTGGGTCAGTGCAAGGACCTGGATGTGTATGGGCTGTGAAAGTGCAAGGGCTGGGTTAGTGCAAGGTCCTGCATGTGTATGGGCAGGGTCAGTGCAAGGACCTGGGAGTGTACGGGCTGGGTCAGCGCAAGGACCTGGGAGTGCATGGGCTGGGTCAGCTCAAGGACCGGGTCAGTGCAAGGACCTAGGAATGTATGGGCTGGGTCAGTGCAAGGACCTGGGAGTGTATGGGCTGGGTCAGTGCAAGGGCTGGGTGATTTCAAACATGGGCAGTGCAAGGGCTGGGTCAGTGCAAGGACCTGGGTGTGTATGGGCTGGGTCAGTGCAAGGACCTGGGAGTGTATGGGCTGGGTCAGCGCAAGGACCTGGGAGTGCATGGGCTGGGTCAGCTGAAGGACCGGGTCAGTGCAAGGACCTAGGAATGTATGGGCTGGGTCAGTGCAAGGACCTGGGAGTGTATGGGTGGGTCAGTGCAAGGGTTGGGTCATTTCAAACATGGGCAGTGCAAGGGCTGGGTCAGTGCAAGGACCTGGGTGTGTATGGGCTGTGACAGTGCAAGGGCTGGGTTAGTGCAAGGTCCTCCGTGTGTATGGGTTGGGTCAGTGCAAGTACTTCAGTGCATGGCCTAGGTCAGTGCAAAGGCAGGGTCAGTGCAAGGGCTGGGTTAGTGCAAGGAACTGGGAGTGTATGGGCTGGGTTAGTGCCAGGTCTAAGTCAGTGCTAGGACCTGGGAGTGTATGTTCTGGGTCAGAGCAAGGGCTGCGTCATTGCAAGAACTTGGCACTGTATGGGCTGGGTCAGTGTAAGGGCCGGATCAGTGTATGGACCTGGGAGTATATTGGCTGGTTCAGTGCAAGGACCTGGGAGTGTATTGGCTGGGTCAGTCCACGGACCTGGGAGTGTATTGGCTGGGTCAGTGCAATGGCTGGGTCACTACAAGGACCTGGGAGTGTATGGCTGGGTCAGTCTAAGTACCTCGGAGTGTATGGGCTGGGTCGGTTGAAAGGCTGGGTCAGTGCAATGACCTGGGATTGTATGGGCTGGGTCAGTGCAAGGACTAGGTCAGTGCAAGGAGCTGGGAGTGTATGGTCTGGGTCAGTGCAAGGGCTGCGTCAGTGCAAGGACCCGGGAGTGTATGGGCTGGGTCACTAAAAGGGCTGGGTCAGTGCAATGGCTGGGTCACTACAAGGACCTGGGAGTGTATGAGCTGGGTCAGTCCAAGTACCTCGGAGTGTATGTGCTGGGTCAGTGCAAGGGCTGTGTCAGTGCAGGGACCTGGGAATGAGTGGGCTGGGTCAGTGGAAGGGCTGGGTCAGTGCAAGAACCAAGGAGAGTATGTGCTGGGTCAGTGCAAGGGCTGTGTCAGTGCAAGGACCTGGGAATGAGTAGGCTGGGTCAGTGCAAGGACCTGGGAGTGCAAGGGCTGGGTCATTTTAAACAAGGGCAGAGGAAGGGCTGGGTCATTTTAAATATGGGAAGTGCAAAGGCTGGGTCAGTGCAAGGACCTGGGTGTGTATGGGCTGTTTCAGTGCAAGGGCTGGGTCAGTACAAGGTCCTGCATGTGTATGGGCTCGGTCAGTCCAAGGACCTGGGAGTGTATGGGCTGGGTAAGGGCAAGGATCTGGGAGTGTATGGGCTGGGTCAGTGCAAGGACTTGCGAGTGTATGGGCTGGGTCAGAGCAAGGGCTGGTAGAGTGTAAGGGTAGGTCAGTGTAAAGACGGGGTCACTGTAAGGGTCAGGTAAGTGAACGGTCTGGGTGAGTGCAAGGGATTGGTCCATGCAAGGGCTGGGTCAGTGCAAGAACCTGGCAGTGTATGGGCTAGGTCAGTACAAGGTCCTGGGAGTGTATGGGCTGGGTCAGTGCAAGCACCTGGGAGTGTATGGCCCAGGTCAGAGCAAGAGTTGATCAGTGCAAGGACCTGTGACTGTATGGGCTGGTTCAGTGCAAGGAACTTGGAGTGTATGGGCTGGGTCATTGCAAGGACCTGGGAGAGTATGGGCTGGGTCAGTGCAAGGGATAGGTCAGTGCAAGGGGTGGGCCAGTGCAATGACCTGGCAGTGTATGGTCTGTGTCAGTTCAAGGGCTTGGTCAGTTCAAGGACCTGGGAGTGTATGGGCTGGTTCAGTGCAAGAAAATTGGAGTGTATGGGCTGGGTCAGTTTATGGGCTGGGATAGTGTATGGGCTGGGACAGTGTATGGGCCGGGTCATTGCAAGGACCTGGGAGAGTATGGGCTGGGTCAGTGCAAGGTCCTGGGAGTGTATGGGCTGGGTGAGTGCAAGAACGTGGCAGTGTATGGGCTAGGTCAGTGCAAGGATCATGGAGTGTATGGGCTGGGTCAGTGCAAGGACCTGGGAATGCATGGGCTGGGTCAGTGCAGGGTCCTGATAGTGTATGTGCTGGGTCAGTGAAAGGGCTGTGTCAGTACAAGGACCTGGGAGTGTATGGGCTGGGTCAGTGCAAGGGCTGGGTCATTTTATACATGGGCAGTGCAAGGGCTGGGTCAGTGCAAGGTCCTGGGTGTGCATGGGCTGTGTCAGTGCAAGGGCTGCGTCAGTACAAGGTCCTGCGTGTGTATGGGCTGTGTCAGTCCAAGGACGTCGGAGTGTATGGGCTGGGTCAGTGCAAGGATCTGGGAGTGTATGGGCTGGGTCAGTGCAAGGGCTGATCAGTGCAAGGACCTGTGACTATATAGGCTGGGTCAGTGCAAGGAACTTGAAGTTTAAAGGCTGGGTTAGTGTATGGACTGGGTCAGTGCAAGGACATGGGAGTGTATGGGTTGGGTCAGTGCAAGGGCTAGGTCAGTGCAAGGGGTGGGTCATTGCAAGGACCTGGCAGTGTATGGGCTGTGTCAGTGCAAGGACCTGGGAGTGTATGGGCTGTGTCAGTGCAAGGTTCTGGGAGTGTATGGGCAGGTTCAGTGGAAGGGCTGCGTCAGTGTAAGGATTTGGCAGTGTATGAGCTGGGTCAGTGCAAGGGCTGGGTCATTTAAAACAAGGGCAGTGCAAGAGCTGGGTCATTTTAAACAAGGGCAGTGCAAGGGCTGGATCATGTTAAATATGGGAAGTGCAAGGGCTGGATCAGTGCAAGGACCTGGGGCAAACAACAGGAATTCTGCAGATGCTGGAAATTCAAGCAACACACATCAAAGTTGCTGGTGAACGCAGCAGGCCAGGCAGCATCTATGGGAAGAGGCGCAGTCGACGTTTCAGGACGAGACCCTTCGTCAGGACTAACTGAAGGAAGAGTGAGTAAGGGATTTGAAAGCTGGAGGGGGAGGGGGAGATGCAAAATGATAGGAGAAGACAGGAGGGGGAAGGATAGAGCCGAGAGCTGGACAGGTGATAGGCAAAAGGGGATACGAGAGGATCATGGGACAGGAGGTCCGGGAAGAAAGACGGCGGGGGGGGGGGGTGACCTGGGGTGATATACTGCGTCCGGTGCTCCCGATGTGGCCTTTTATATATTGGTGAGACCCTACGCAGACTGGGAGACCGCTTTGCTGAACATCTACGATCTGTCCGCCAGAGAAAGCAGGATCTCCCAGTGGCCACACATTTTAATTCCACATCCCATTCCCATTCTGACATGTCTATCCACGGCCTCCGCTACTGTAAAGATGAAGCCACACTCAGGTTGGAGGAACAACACCTTATATTCCGTATGGGTAGCCTCCAACCTGATGGCATGAACATTGACTTCTCTAACTTCCGCTAGGCCCCACCTCCCCCTCGTACCCCATCTGTTACTCTTTTTTATGCACACATTCTTTCTCTCACTCTCCTTTTTCTCCCTCTGTCCCTCTGAATATACCTCTTGCCCATCCTCCGGGTCACCCCCCCCCGTCTTTCTTCCCGGACCTCCTGTCCCATGATCCTCTCGTATCCCCTTTTGCCTATCACCTGTCCAGCTCTCGGCTCTATCCTTCCCCCTCCTGTCTTCTCCTATCATTTTGCATCTCCATCTCCCCCTCCAGATTTCAAACCCCTTACTCACTCTTCCTTCAGTTAGTCCTGACGAATTGTCTCGGCCTGAAACGTCGACTGCGCCTCTTCCTATAGATGCTGCCTAGCCTGCTGCGTTCACCAGCAACTTTGATGTGTGTTGCTTGAAGTTTAAGGGCTGGGTTAGTGTATGGGCTGGGTCAGTGCAAGGACATGGGAGTGTATGGGTTGGGTCAGTGCAAGGGATGGGTCATTGCAAGGACCTGGCAGTGTATGGTCTGGGTCAGTGCAAGGACCTGGGAGTGTATGGGCTGGGTCAGTGCAAGGGCTAGGTCAGTGCAAGGGGTGGGCCAGTGCAAGGACCTGGGAGTGTATGGGCTGGGTCAGGGCAAGGACCTGGGAGTGTATGGCTGGGTCAGTGCAAGGGCTAGGTCAGTGCAAGGGGTGGGCCAGTGCAAGGACCTGGGAGTGTATGGGCTGGGTCAGGGCAAGGACCTGGGAGTGTATGGGCTGTGTCAGTGCAAGGACTGCGTCAGTACAAGGTCCTGCGTGTGTATGGGCTGTGTCAGTCCAAGGACGTCGGAGTGTATGGGCTGGGTCAGTGCAAGGATCTGGGAGTGTATGGGCTGGGTCAGTGCAAGGGCTGATCAGTACAATAACCTGTGACTATATAGGCTGGGTCAGTGCAAGGAACTTGAAGTTTAAGGGCTGGGTTAGTGTATGGGCTGGGTCATTGCAAGGAACTTGAAGTTTAAGGGCTGGGTTAGTGTATGGGCTGGGTCAGTGCAAGGACATGGGAGTGTATGGGTTGGGTCAGTGCAAGGGCTAGGTCAGTACAAGGTCCTGCATGTGTATGGGCTGTGTCAGTCCAAGGACCTGGGAGTGTATGGGCTGTGTCAGTGCAAGGATCTGGGAGTGTATGGTCTGAGTCAGTGCAAGGACCTGCGCGTGTATGGTCTGGGTCAGTGCAAGGACCTGGGAGTGTATGGTCTGGGTCAGTGCAAGGACCTAGGAGTGTATGGGCTGTATCAGTGCAAGGGCTGGGTCAGTGCAAGGTCCTGGGAGTGTATGGGCTGGGTCAGTGCAAGGGCTGTGTCAGTGCAAGCGCTGGGTCATTTTAAACATTGGCAGTGCAAGTGCTGGGAAATTATAAACATGGGCAGTGCAAGCGATGGGTCAGTGCAAGGGCTGGGTCAGTGCAAGGACCTGGCAGTGTATGGGCTGGGTCAGTGCAAGGTCCTGGGAGTGTATGGGCTTCGTCAGTGCAAGGAGCTGGGAGTGAATGGGCTGGGTCAGTGCAAGGACCTGGGAGTGTATGGGCTGGGTCAGTGCAAGGACCTGGCAGTGTATGGGCTGGGTCAGTGCAAGGTCCTGTGAGTGTATGGGCTTCGTCAGTGCAAGGACCTGGGAGTGAATGGGCTGGGTCAGTGCAAGGAGCTGGGAGTGTATGGGCTGGGTCAGTGCAAGGACCGGGTCAGTGCAAGGACCTAGGGATGTATGGGCTGGGTCAGTGCAAGGACCTGGGAGTGCATGGGCTGGGTCAGTTCAAGCGCCGGGTCAGTGCAAGGACTGGGTCAGATATTGACTGGGTCAGTGTAAGGTCTGGGTTATGGAAGGGCTGGGGCAGTGTAAGGACTGGGTCAGTGCAAGGACCTGGGAGTGTATGGGCTGGGTCAGTGCAAGGTCCTGGGAGTGTATGGGCTGGGTGAGTGCAAGAACGTGGCAGTGTATGGGCTAGGTCAGTGCAAGGATCATGGAGTGTATGGGCTGGGTCAGTGCAAGGACCTGGGAGTGCATGGGCTGGGTCAGTGCAGGGTCCTGATAGTGTATGTGCTGGGTCAGTGAAAGGGCTGTGTCAGTACAAGGACCTGGGAGTGTATGGGCTGGGTCAGTGCAAGGGCTGGGTCATTTTATACATGGGCAGTGCAAGGGCTGGGTCAGTGCAAGGTCCTGGGTGTGTATAGGCTGTGTCAGTGCAAGGACTGCGTCAGTACAAGGTCCTGCGTGTGTATGGGCTGTGTCAGTCCAAGGACGTCGGAGTGTATGGGCTGGGTCAGTGCAAGGATCTGGGAGTGTATGGGCTGGGTCAGTGCAAGGGCTGATCAGTGCAAGGACCTGTGACTATATAGGCTGGGTCAGTGCAAGGAACTTGAAGTTTAAAGGCTGGGTTAGTGTATGGACTGGGTCAGTGCAAGGACATGGGAGTGTATGGGTTGGGTCAGTGCAAGGGCTGGGTCATTTAAAACAAGGGCAGTGCAAGAGCTGGGTCATTTTAAACAAGGGCAGTGCAAGGGCTGGGTCATGTTAAATATGGGAAGTGCAAGGGCTGTGTCAGTGCAAGTGCTGGATCAGTGCAAGGACCTGGGGCAAACAACAGGAATTCTGCAGATGCTGGAAATTCAAGCAACACACATCAAAGTTGCTGGTGAACGCAGCAGGCCAGGCAGCATCTATAGGAAGAGGCGCAGTCGACGTTTCAGGCCGAGACCCTTCGTCAGGACTAACTGAAGGAAGAGTGAGTAAGGGATTTGAAAGCTGGAGGGGGAGGGGGAGATGCAAAATGATAGGAGAAGACAGGAGGGGGAAGGATAGAGCCGAGAGCTGGACAGGTGATAGGCAAAAGGGGATACGAGAGGATCATGGGACAGGAGGTCCGGGAAGAAAGACGGCGGGGGGGGTGACCTGGGGTGATATACTGCGTCCGGTGCTCCCGATGTGGCCTTTTATATATTGGTGAGACCCTACGCAGACTGGGAGACCGCTTTGCTGAACATCTACGCTCTGTCCGCCAGAGAAAGCAGGATCTCCCAGTGGCCACACATTTTAATTCCACATCCCATTCCCATTCTGACATGTCTATCCACGGCCTCCGCTACTGTAAAGATGAAGCCACACTCAGGTTGGAGGAACAACACCTTATATTCCGTATGGGTAGCCTCCAACCTGATGGCATGAATATTGACTTCTCTAACTTCCGCTAGGCCCCACATCCCCCTCGTACCCCATCTGTTACTCTTTTTTACGCACACATTCTTTCTCTCACTCTCCTTTTTCTCCCTCTGTCCCTCTGAATATACCTCTTGCCCATCCTCTGGGTCACCCCCCCCCGTCTTTCTTCCCGGACCTCCTGTCCCATGATCCTCTCGTATCCTCTTTTGCCTATCACCTGTCCAGCTCTCGGCTCTATCCTTCCCCCTCCTGTCTTCTCCTATCATTTTGCATCTCCCTCTCCCCCTCCAGCTTTCAAATCCCTTACTCACTCTTCCTTCAGTTAGTCCTGACGAAGGGTCTCGGCCTGAAACGTCGACTGCGCCTCTTCCTATAGATGCTGACTGGCCTGCTGCGTTCACCAGCAACTTTGATGTGTGTTGCTTGAAGTTTAAGGGCTGGGTTAGTGTATGGGCTGGGTCAGTGCAAGGAACTTGAAGTTTAAGGGCTGGGTTAGTGTATGGGATGGGTCAGTGCAAGGACATGGGAGTGTATGGGTTGGGTGAGTGCAAGGGGTGGGTCATTGCAAGGACCTGGCAGTGTATGGTCTGGGTCAGTGCAAGGACCTGGGAGTGTATGGGCTGGGTCAGTGCAAGGGCTAGGTCAGTGCAAGGGGTGGGCCAGTGCAAGGACCTGGGAGTGTATGGGCTGGGTCAGGGCAAGGACCTGGGAGTGTATGGGCTGGGTCAGTGCAAGGGCTAGGTCAGTGCAAGGGGTGGGCCAGTGCAAGGACCTGGGAGTGTATGGGCTGGGTCAGGGCAAGGACTGCGTCAGTACAAGGTCCTGCGTGTGTATGGGCTGTGTCAGTCCAAGGACGTCGGAGTGTATGGGCTGGGTCAGTGCAAGGATCTGGGAGTGTATGGGCTGGGTCAGTGCAAGGGCTGATCAGTGCAATAACCTGTGACTATATAGGCTGGGTCAGTGCAAGGAACTTGAAGTTTAAGGGCTGGGTTAGTGTATGGGCTGGGTCAGTGCAAGGAACTTGAAGTTTAAGGGCTGGGTTAGTGTATGGGCTGGGTCAGTGCAAGGACATGGGAGTGTATGGGTTGGGTCAGTGCAAGGGCTAGGTCAGTACAAGGTCCTGCATGTGTATGGGCTGTGTCAGTCCAAGGACCTGGGAGTGTATGGGCTGTGTCAGTGCAAGGATCTGGGAGTGTATGGGCTGGGTCAGTGCAAGGACCTGCGCGTGTATGGTCTGGGTCAGTGCAAGGACCTGGGAGTGTATGGTCTGGGTCAGTGCAAGGACCTAGGAGTGTATGGGCTGTATCAGTGCAAGGTCCTGGGAGTGTATGGGCTGGGTCAGTGCAAGGGCTGTGTCAGTGCAAGCGCTGGGTCATTTTAAACATTGGCAGTGCAAGTGCTGGGAAATTATAAACATGGGCAGTGCAAGCGATGGGTCAGTGCAAGGGCTGGGTCAGTGCAAGGACCTGGCAGTGTATGGGCTGGGTCAGTGCAAGGTCCTGGGAGTGTATGGGCTTCGTCAGTGCAAGGAGCTGGAAGTGAATGGGCTGGGTCAGTGCAAGGACCTGGGAGTGTATGGGCTGGGTCAGTGCAAGGACCTGGCAGTGTATGGGCTGGGTCAGTGCAAGGTCCTGTGAGTGTATGGGCTTCGTCAGTGCAAGGAGCTGGGAGTGAATGGGCTGGGTCAGTGCAAGGAGCTGGGAGTGTATGGGCTGGGTCAGTGCAAGGACTGGGTCAGTGCAAGGACCTAGGGATGTATGGGCTGGGTCAGTGCAAGGACCTGGGAGTGCATGGGCTGGGTCAGTTCAAGCGCCGGGTCAGTGCAAGGACTGGGTCAGTACAAGGTCCTGCGTGTGTATGGGCTGTGTCAGTCCAAGGACGTCGGAGTGTATGGGCTGGGTCAGTGCAAGGATCTGGGAGTGTATGGGCTGGGTCAGTGCAAGGGCTGATCAGTGCAAGGACCTGTGACTATATAGGCTGGGTCAGTGCAAGGAACTTGAAATTTAAAGGCTGGGTTAGTGTATGGACTGGGTCAGTGCAAGGACATGGGAGTGTATGGGTTGGGTCAGTGCAAGGGCTAGGTCAGTGCAAGGGGTGGGTCATTGCAAGGACCTGGCAGTGTATGGGCTGTGTCAGTGCAAGGACCTGGGAGTGTATGGGCTGTGTCAGTGCAAGGTCCTGGGAGTGTATGGGCAGGTTCAGTGCAAGGGCTGCGTCAGTGTAAGGATTTGGCAGTGTATGAGCTGGGTCAGTGCAAGGGCTGGGTCATTTAAAACAAGGGCAGTGCAAGAGCTGGGTCATTTTAAACAAGGGCAGTGCAAGGGCTGGGTCATGTTAAATATGGGAAGTGCAAGGGCTGTGTCAGTGCAAGTGCTGGATCAGTGCAAGGACCTGGGGCAAACAACAGGAATTCTGCAGATGCTGGAAATTCAAGCAACACACATCAAAGTTGCTGGTGAACGCAGCAGGCCAGGCAGCATCTATAGGAAGAGGCGCAGTCGACGTTTCAGGCCGAGACCCTTCGTCAGGACTAACTGAAGGAAGAGTGAGTAAGGGATTTGAAAGCTGGAGGGGGAGGGGGAGATGCAAAATGATAGGAGAAGACAGGAGGGGGAAGGATAGAGCCGAGAGCTGGACAGGTGATAGGCAAAAGGGGATACGAGAGGATCATGGGACAGGAGGTCCGGGAAGAAAGACGGCGGGGGTGTGACCTGGGGTGATATACTGCGTCCGGTGCTCCCGATGTGGCCTTTTATATATTGGTGAGACCCTACGCAGACTGGGAGACCGCTTTGCTGAACATCTACGCTCTGTCCGCCAGAGAAAGCAGGATCTCCCAGTGGCCACACATTTTAATTCCACATCCCATTCCCATTCTGACATGTCTATCCACGGCCTCCGCTACTGTAAAGATGAAGCCACACTCAGGTTGGAGGAACAACACCTTATATTCCGTATGGGTAGCCTCCAACCTGATGGCATGAATATTGACTTCTCTAACTTCCGCTAGGCCCCACATCCCCCTCGTACCCCATCTGTTACTCTTTTTTATGCACACATTCTTTCTCTCACTCTCCTTTTTCTCCCTCTGTCCCTCTGAATATACCTCTTGCCCATCCTCTGGGTCACCCCCCCCCACCGTCTTTCTTCCCGGACCTCCTGTCCCATGATCCTCTCGTATCCTCTTTTGCCTATCTCCTGTCCAGCTCTCGGCTCTATCCTTCCCCCTCCTGTCTTCTCCTATCATTTTGCATCTCCCTCTCCCCCTCCAGCTTTCAAATCCCTTACTCACTCTTCCTTCAGTTAGTCCTGACGAAGGGTCTCGGCCTGAAACGTCGACTGCGCCTCTTCCTATAGATTCTGACTGGCCTGCTGCGTTCACCAGCAACTTTGATGTGTGTTGCTTGAAGTTTAAGGGCTGGGTTAGTGTATGGGCTGGGTCAGTGCAAGGAACTTGAAGTTTAAGGTCTGGGTTAGTGTATGGGATGGGTCAGTGCAAGGACATGGGAGTGTATGGGTTGGGTGAGTGCAAGGGGTGGGTCATTGCAAGGACCTGGCAGTGTATGGTCTGGGTCAGTGCAAGGACCTGGGAGTGTATGGGCTGGGTCAGTGCAAGGGCTAGGTCAGTGCAAGGGGTGGGCCAGTGCAAGGACCTGGGAGTGTATGGGCTGGGTCAGGGCAAGGACCTGGGAGTGTATGGGCTGGGTCAGTGCAAGGGCTAGGTCAGTGCAAGGGGTGGGCCAGTGCAAGGACCTGGGAGTGTATGGGCTGGGTCAGGGCAAGGACTGCGTCAGTACAAGGTCCTGCGTGTGTATGGGCTGTGTCAGTCCAAGGACGTCGGAGTGTATGGGCTGGGTCAGTGCAAGGATCTGGGAGTGTATGGGCTGGGTCAGTGCAAGGGCTGATCAGTGCAATAACCTGTGACTATATAGGCTGGGTCAGTGCAAGGAACTTGAAGTTTAAGGGCTGGGTTAGTGTATGGGCTGGGTCAGTGCAAGGAACTTGAAGTTTAAGGGCTGGGTTAGTGTATGGGCTGGGTCAGTGCAAGGACATGGGAGTGTATGGGTTGGGTCAGTGCAAGGGCTAGGTCAGTACAAGGTCCTGCATGTGTATGGGCTGTGTCAGTCCAAGGACCTGGGAGTGTATGGGCTGTGTCAGTGCAAGGATCTGGGAGTGTATGGGCTGGGTCAGTGCAAGGACCTGCGCGTGTATGGTCTGGGTCAGTGCAAGGACCTGGGAGTGTATGGTCTGGGTCAGTGCAAGGACCTAGGAGTGTATGGGCTGTATCAGTGCAAGGGCTGGGTCAGTGCAAGGTCCTGGGAGTGTATGGGCTGGGTCAGTGCAAGGGCTGTGTCAGTGCAAGCGCTGGGTCATTTTAAACATTGGCAGTGCAAGTGCTGGGAAATTATAAACATGGGCAGTGCAAGCGATGGGTCAGTGCAAGGGCTGGGTCAGTGCAAGGACCTGGCAGTGTATGGGCTGGGTCAGTGCAAGGTCCTGGGAGTGTATGGGCTTCGTCAGTGCAAGGAGCTGGGAGTGAATGGGCTGGGTCAGTGCAAGGACCTGGGAGTGTATGGGCTGGGTCAGTGCAAGAACCTGGCAGTGTATGGGCTGGGTCAGTGCAAGGTCCTGTGAGTGTATGGGCTTCGTCAGTGCAAGGAGCTGGGAGTGAATGGGCTGGGTCAGTGCAAGGAGCTGGGAGTGTATGGGCTGGGTCAGTGCAAGGACTGGGTCAGTGCAAGGACCTAGGGATGTATGGGCTGGGTCAGTGCAAGGACCTGTGAGTGCATGGGCTGGGTCAGTTCAAGCGCCGGGTCAGTGCAAGGACTGGGTCAGTACAAGGTCCTGCGTGTGTATGGGCTGTGTCAGTCCAAGGACGTCGGAGTGTATGGGCTGGGTCAGTGCAAGGATCTGGGAGTGTATGGGCTGGGTCAGTGCAAGGGCTGATCAGTGCAAGGACCTGTGACTATATAGGCTGGGTCAGTGCAAGGAACTTGAAATTTAAAGGCTGGGTTAGTGTATGGACTGGGTCAGTGCAAGGACATGGGAGTGTATGGGTTGGGTCAGTGCAAGGGCTAGGTCAGTGCAAGGGGTGGGTCATTGCAAGGACCTGGCAGTGTATGGGCTGGGTCAGTGCAAGGTCCTGGGAGTGTATGGGCTTCGTCAGTGCAAGGAGCTGGGAGTGAATGGGCTGGGTCAGTGCAAGGAGCTGGGAGTGTATGGGCTGGGTCAGTGCAAGGACTGGGTCAGTGCAAGGACCTAGGGATGTATGGGCTGGGTCAGTGCAAGGACCTGGGAGTGCATGGGCTGGGTCAGTTCAAGCGCCGGGTCAGTGCAAGGACTGGGTCAGATATTGACTGGGTCAGTGTAAGGTCTGGGTTATGGAAGGGCTGGGGCAGTGTAAGGACTGGGTCAGTGCAAGGACCTGGGAGTGTATGGGCTGGGTCAGTGCAAGGTCCTGGGAGTGTATGGGCTGGGTGAGTGCAAGAACGTGGCAGTGTATGGGCTAGGTCAGTGCAAGGATCATGGAGTGTATGGGCTGGGTCAGTGCAAGGACCTGGGAGTGCATGGGCTGGGTCAGTGCAGGGTCCTGATAGTGTATATGCTGGGTCAGTGAAAGGGCTGTGTCAGTACAAGGACCTGGGAGTGTATGGGCTGGGTCACTGCAAGGGCTGGGTCATTTTATACATGGGCAGTGCAAGGGCTGGGTAAGTGCAAGGCCCTGGGTGTGTATGGGCTGTGTCAGTCCAAGGACGTCGGAGTGTATGGGCTGGGTCAGTGCAAGGATCTGGGAGTGTATGGGCTGGGTCAGTGCAAGGGCTGATTAGTGCAAGGACCTGTGACTATATAGGCTGGGTCAGTGCAAGGAACTTGAAGTTTAAAGGCTGGGTTAGTGTATGGACTGGGTCAGTGCAAGGACATGGGAGTGTATGGGTTGGGTCAGTGCAAGGGCTAGGTCAGTGCAAGGGGTGGGTCATTGCAAGGACCTGGCAGTGTATGGGCTGTGTCAGTGCAAGGACCTGGGAGTGTATGGGCTGTGTCAGTGCAAGGTCCTGGGAGTGTATGGGCAGGTTCAGTGCAAGGGCTGCGTCAGTGTAAGGACTTGGCAGTGTATGAGCTGGGTCAGTGCAAGGGCTGGGTCATTTAAAACAAGTGCAGTGCAAGGGCTGGGTCATTTTAAACAAGGGCAGTGCAAGGGCTGGGTCATGTTAAATATGGGAAGTGCAAGGGCTGGGTCAGTTCAAGTGCTGGATCAGTGCAAGGACCTGGGGCAAACAACAGGAATTCTGCAGATGCTGGAAATTCAAGCAACACACATCAAAGTTGCTGGTGAACGCAGCAGGCCAGGCAGCATCTATAGGAAGAGGCGCAGTCGACGTTTCAGGCCGAGACCCTTCGTCAGGACTAACTGAAGGAAGAGTGAGTAAGGGATTTGAAAGCTGGAGGGGGAGGGGGAGATGCAAAATGATAGGAGAAGACAGGAGGGGGAAGGATAGAGCCGAGAGCTGGACAGGTGATAGGCAAAAGGGGATACGAGAGGATCATGGGACAGGAGGTCCGGGAAGAAAGACGGCGGGGGGGGGGGTGACCTGGGGTGATATACTGCGTCTGGTGCTCCCGATGTGGCCTTTTATATATTGGTGAGACCCGACGCAGACTGGGAGACCGCTTTGCTGAACATCTACGCTCTGTCCGCCAGAGAAAGCAGGATCTCCCAGTGGCCACACATTTTAATTCCACATCCCATTCCCATTCTGACATGTCTATCCACGGCCTCCGCTACTGTAAAGATGAAGCCACACTCAGGTTGGAGGAACAACACCTTATATTCCGTATGGGTAGCCTCCAACCTGATGGCATGAACATTGACTTCTCTAACTTCCGCTAGGCCCCACATCCCCCTCGTACCCCATCTGTTACTCTTTTTTATGCACACATTCTTTCTCTCACTCTCCTTTTTCTCCCTCTGTCCCTCTGAATATACCTCTTGCCCATCCTCTGGGTCACCCCCCCCCACCGTCTTTCTTCCCGGACCTCCTGTCCCATGATCCTCTCGTATCCCCTTTTGCCTATCACCTGTCCAGCTCTCGGCTCTATCCTTCCCCCTCCTGTCTTCTCCTATCATTTTGCATCTCCCTCTCCCCCACCAGCTTTCAAATCCCTTACTCACTCTTCCTTCAGTTAGTCCTGACGAAGGGTCTCGGCCTGAAACGTCGACTGCGCCTCTTCCTATTGATGCTGCCTGGCCTGCTGCGTTCACCAGCAACTTTGATGTGTGTTGCTTGAAGTTTAAGGGCTGGGTTAGTGTATGGGCTGGGTCAGTGCAAGGAACTTGAAGTTTAAGGGCTGGGTTAGTGTATGGGATGGGTCAGTGCAAGGACATGGGAGTGTATGGGTTGGGTCAGTGCAAGGGGTGGGTCATTGCAAGGACCTGGCAGTGTATGGTCTGGGTCAGTGCAAGGACCTGGGAGTGTATGGGCTGGGTCAGTGCAAGGGCTAGGTCAGTGCAAGGGGTGGGCCAGTGCAAGGACCTGGGAGTGTATGGGCTGGGTCAGGGCAAGGACCTGGGAGTGTATGGGCTGTGTCAGTGCAAAGACTGCGTCAGTACAAGGTCCTGCGTGTGTATGGGCTGTGTCAGTCCAAGGACGTCGGAGTGTATGGGCTGGGTCAGTGCAAGGATCTGGGAGTGTATGGGCTGGGTCAGTGCAAGGACCTGGGAGTGTATGGGCTGGGTCAGTGCAAGGGCTAGGTCAGTGCAAGGGGTGGGCCAGTGCAAGGACCTGGGAGTGTATGGGCTGCGTCAGGGCAAGGACCTGGGAGTGTATGGGCTGGGTCAGTGCAAGGGCTAGGTCAGTGCAAGGGGTGGGCCAGTGCAAGGACCTGGGAGTGTATGGGCTGGGTCAGGGCAAGGACCTGGGAGTGTATGGGCTGTGTCAGTGCAAGGACTGCGTCAGTACAAGGTCCTGCGTGTGTATGGGCTGTGTCAGTCCAAGGACGTCGGAGTGTATGGGCTGGGTCAGTGCAAGGGCTGATCAGTGCAATAATCTGTGACTATATAGGCTGGGTCAGTGCAAGGAACTTGAAGTTTAAGGGCTGGGTTAGTGCATGGGCTGGGTCATTGCAAGGAACTTGAAGTTTAAGGGCTGGGTTAGTGTATGGGCTGGGTCAGTGCAAGGACATGGGAGTGTATGGGTTGAGTCAGTGCAAGGGCTAGGTCAGTACAAGGTCCTGCATGTGTATGGGCTGTGTCAGTCCAAGGACCTGGGAGTGTATGGGCTGTGTCAGTGCAAGGATCTGGGAGTGTATGGGCTGGGTCAGTGCAAGGACCTGCGCGTGTATGGTCTGGGTCAGTGCAAGGACCTGGGAGTGTATGGACTGGGTCAGTGCAAGGACCTAGGAGTGTATGGGCTGTATCAGTGCAAGGGCTGGGTCAGTGCAAGGTCCTGGGAGTGTATGGGCTGGGTCAGTGCAAGGTCCTGGGAGTGTATGGGCTTCGTCAGTGCAAGGAGCTGGGAGTGAATGGGCTGGGTCAGTGCAAGGAGCTGGGAGTGTATGGGCTGGGTCAGTGCAAGGACCTGGGAATGTATGGGCTGGGTCAGTGCAAGGACCTGGGAGTGTATGGGCTGGGTCAGTGCAAGAGCAGGGTCAGTGCAAGGACTGGGTCAGTGCAAGGACTGGGTCAGTGTTATGACTGGGTCAGTGTAAGGTCTGGGTTATGGAAGGGCTTGGTCAGTGTAAGCGGTGGGTCTGTGTCAGGGTCAGATCAGTATATGGGTTCGGCAGTGTCAATACCAGATCAGTGCAATGACTGGGTCAGTGTAAGAGCTGGGTCAGTGCAATGACCTGGGAGTGTATGGGCTGGGTCAGTGCAAGGACCTGTGAGTGTATTGGCTGGGTCAGTGCAAGGTCTGCGTCAGTGCAAGGGCTGCGTCAGTGCAAGGACCTGGGAGTGTATGGGCTGTGTCAGTGCAAGGACCTGGGAATGTATGGTCTGGGTCAGTGCAAGGACCTGGGAGTGTATGGGCTGGGTCAGGGCAAGGACCTGGGAGTGTATGGGCTGTGTCAGTGCAAGGACTGCGTCAGTACAAGGTCCTGCGTGTGTATGGGCTGTGTCAGTCCAATTACGTCGGAGTGTATGGGCTGGGTCAGTGCAAGGATCTGGGAGTGTATGGGCTGGGTCAGTGCAAGGGCTGATCAGTGCAATAACCTGTGACTATATAGGCTGGGTCAGTGCAAGGAACTTGAAGTTTAAGGGCTGGGTTAGTGTATGGGCTGGGTCAGTGCAAGGAACTTGAAGTTTAAGGGCTGGGTTAGTGTATGGGCTGGGTCAGTGCAAGGGCTAGGTCAGTACAAGGTCCTGCATGTGTATGGGCTGTGTCAGTCCAAGGACCTGGGAGTGTATGGGCTGTGTCAGTGCAAGGATCTGGGAGTGTATGGACTGAGTCAGTGCAAGGACCTGCGCGTGTATGGTCTGGGTCAGTGCAAGGACCTGGGAGTGTATGGTCTGGGTCAGTGCAAGGACCTAGGAGTGTATGGGCTGTATCAGTGCAAGGGCTGGGTCAGTGCAAGGTCCTGGGAGTGTATGGGCTGGGTCAGTGCAAGGGCTGTGTCAGTGCAAGCGCTGGGTCATTTTAAACATTGGCAGTGCAAGTGCTGGGAAATTATAAACATGGGCAGTGCAAGCGATGGGTCAGTGCAAGGACCTGGCAGTGTATGGGCTGGTTCAGTGCAAGGTCCTGGGAGTGTATGGGCTTCGTCAGTGCAAGGAGCTGGGAGTGAATGGGCTGGGTCAGTGCAAGGACCTGGGAGTGTATGGGCTGGGTCAGTGCAAGGACCTGGCAGTGTATGGGCTGGGTCAGTGCAAGGTCCTGTGAGTGTATGGGCTTCGTCAGTGCAAGGAGCTGGGAGTGAATGGGCTGGGTCAGTGCAAGGAGCTGGGAGTGTATGGGCTGGGTCAGTGCAAGGACCTAGGGATGTATGGGCTGGGTCAGTGCAAGGACCTGGGAGTGCATGGGCTGGGTCAGTTCAAGCGCCGGGTCAGTGCAAGGACTGGGTCAGATATTGACTGGGTCAGTGTAAGGTCTGGGTTATGGAAGGGCTGGGGCAGTGTAAGGACTGGATCAGTGCAAGGACCTGGGAGTGTATGGGCTGGGTCAGTGCAAGGTCCTGGGAGTGTATGGGCTGGGTGAGTGCAAGAACGTGGCAGTGTATGGGCTAGGTCAGTGCAAGGATCACGGAGTGTATGGGCTGGGTCAGTGCAAGGACCTGGGAGTGCATGGGCTGGGTCAGTGCAGGGTCCTGATAGTGTATATGCTGGGTCAGTGAAAGGGCTGTGTCAGTACAAGGACCTGGGAGTGTATGGGCTGGGTCAGTGCAAGGGCTGGGTCATTTTATACATGGGCAGTGCAAGGGCTGGGTCAGTGCAAGGTCCTGGGTGTGTATGGGCTGTGTCAGTACAAGGACTGCGTCAGTACAAGGTCCTGCGTGTGTATGGGCTGTGTCAGTCCAAGGACGTCGGAGTGTATGGGCTGGGTCAGTGCAAGGATCTGGGAGTGTATGGGCTGGGTCAGTGCAAGGGCTGATCAGTGCAAGGACCTGTGACTATATAGGCTGGGTCAGTGCAAGGAACTTGAAGTTTAAAGGCTGGGTTAGTGTATGGACTGGGTCAGTGCAAGGACATGGGAGTGTATGGGTTGGGTCAGTGCAAGGGCTAGGTCAGTGCAAGGGGTGGGTCATTGCAAAGACCTGGCAGTGTATGGGCTGTGTCAGTGCAAGGACCTGGGAGTGTATGGGCTGTGTCAGTGCAAGGTCCTGGGAATGTATGGGCAGGTTCAGTGCAAGGGCTGCGTCAGTGTAAGGATTTGGCATTGTATGAGCTGGGTCAGTGCAAGGGCTGGGTCATTTTAAACAAGGGCAGTGCAAGGGCTGGGTCATGTTAAATATGGGAAGTGCAAGGGCTGGGTCAGTGCAAGTGCTGGATCAGTGCAAGGACCTGGGGCAAACAACAGGAATTCTGCAGATGCTGGAAATTCAAGCAACACACATCAAAGTTGCTGGTGAACGCAGCAGGCCAGGCAGCATCTATAGGAAGAGGCGCAGTCGACGTTTCAGGCCGAGACCCTTCGTCAGGACTAACTGAAGGAAGAGTGAGTAAGGGATTTGAAAGCTGGAGGGGGAGGGGGAGATGCAAGATGATAGGAGAAGACAGGAGGGGGAAGGATAGAGCCGAGAGCTGGACAGGTGATAGGCAAAAGGGGATACGAGAGGATCATGGGACAGGAGGTCCGGGAAGAAAGACGGCGGGGGTGTGACCTGGGGTGATATACTGCGTCCGGTGCTCCCGATGTGGCCTTTTATATATTGGTGAGACCCTACGCAGACTGGGAGACCGCTTTGCTGAACATCTACGCTCTGTCCGCCAGAGAAAGCAGGATCTCCCAGTGGCCACACATTTTAATTCCACATCCCATTCCCATTCTGACATGTCTATCCACGGCCTCCGCTGCTGTAAAGATGAAGCCACACTCAGGTTGGAGGAACAACACCTTATATTCCGTATGGGTAGCCTCCAACCTGATGGCATGAACATTGACTTCTCTAACTTCCGCTAGGCCCCACCTCCCCCTCGTACCCCATCTGTTACTCTTTTTTATGCACACATTCTTTCTCTCACTCTCCTTTTTCTCCCTCTGTCCCTCTGAATATACCTCTTGCCCATCCTCTGGGTCCCCCCCCCCCCCGTCTTTCTTCCCGGACCTCCTGTCCCATGATCCTCTCGTATCCCCTTTTGCCTATCACCTGTCCAGCTCTCGGCTCTATCCTTCCCCCTCCTGTCTTCTCCTATCATTTTGCATCTCCCTCTCCCCCTCCAGCTTTCAAATCCCTTACTCACTCTTCCTTCAGTTAGTCCTGACGAAGGGTCTCGGCCTGAAACGTCGACTGCGCCTCTTCCTATAGATGCTGCCTGGCCTGCTGCGTTCACCAGCAACTTTGATGTGTGTTGCTTGAAGTTTAAGGGCTGGGTTAGTGTATGGGCTGGGTCAGTGCAAGGAACTTGAAGTTTAAGGGCTGGGTTAGTGTATGGGATGGGTCAGTGCAAGGACATGGGAGTGTATGGGTTGGGTCAGTGCAAGGACGTCGGAGTGTATGGGCTGGGTCAGTGCAAGGATCTGGGAGTGTATGGGCTGGGTCAGTGCAAGGGCTGATCAGTGCAATAACCTGTGACTATATAGGCTGGGTCAGTGCAAGGAACTTGAAGTTTAAGGGCTGGGTTAGTGTATGGGCTGGGTCAGTGCAATGAACTTGAAGTTTAAGGGCTGGGTTAGTGTATGGGATGGGTCAGTGCAAGGACATGGGAGTGTATGGGTTGGGTCAGTGCAAGGGGTGGGTCATTGCAAGGACCTCGGAGTGTATGGGCTGGGTCAGTGCAAGGGCTAGGTCAGTGCAAGGGGTGGGCCAGTGCAAGGACCTGGGAGTGTATGGGCTGGGTCAGGGCAAGGACCTGGGAGTGTATGGGCTGGGTCAGTGCAAGGGCTAGGTCAGTGCAAGGGGTGGGCCAGTGCAAGGACCTGGGAGTGTATGGGCTGGGTCAGGGCAAGGACCTGGGAGTGTATGGGCTGTGTCAGTGCAAGGACTGCGTCAGTACAAGGTCCTGCGTGTGTATGGGCTGTGTCAGTCCAAGGACGTCGGAGTGTATGGGCTGGGTCAGTGCAAGGATCTGGGAGTGTATGGGCTGGGTCAGTGCAAGGGCTGATCAGTGCAATAACCTGTGACTATATAGGCTGGGTCAGTGCAAGGAACTTGAAGTTTAAGGGCTGGGTTAGTGTATGGGCTGGGTCAGTGCAATGAACTTGAAGTTTAAGGGCTGGGTTAATGTATGGGCTGGGTCAGTGCAAGGACATGGGAGTGTATGGGTTGGGTCAGTGCAAGGGCTAGGTCAGTACAAGGTCCTGCATGTGTATGGGCTGTGTCAGTCCAAGGACCTGGGAGTGTATGGGCTGTGTCAGTGCAAGGATCTGGGAGTGTATGGGCTGGGTCAGTGCAAGGACCTGCGCGTGTATGGTCTGGGTCAGTGCAAGGACCTGGGAGTGTATGGTCTGGGTCAGTGCAAGGACCTAGGAGTGTATGGGCTGTATCAGTGCAAGGGCTGGGTCAGTGCAAGGTCCTGGGAGTGTATGGGCTGCGTCAGTGCAAGGGCTGTGTCAGTGCAAGCGCTGGGTCATTTTAAACATTGGCAGTGCAAGTGCTGGGAAATTATAAACATGGGCAGTGCAAGCGATGGGTCAGTGCAAGGACCTGGCAGTGTATGGGCTGGGTCAGTGCAAGGTCCTGGGAGTGTATGGGCTTCGTCAGTGCAAGGAGCTGGGAGTGAATGGGCTGGGTCAGTGCAAGGACCTGGGAGTGTATGGGCTGGGTCAGTGCAAGGACCTGGCAGTGTATGGGCTGGGTCAGTGCAAGGTCCTGTGAGTGTATGGGCTTCGTCAGTGCAAGGAGCTGGGAGTGAATGGGCTGGGTCAGTGCAAGGAGCTGGGAGTGTATGGGCTGGGTCAGTGCAAGGACCGGGTCAGTCAAGGACCTAAGGATGTATGGGCTGGGTCAGTGCAAGGACCTGGGAGTGCATGGGCTGGGTCAGTTCAAGCGCCGGGTCAGTGCAAGGACTGGGTCAGATATTGACTGGGTCAGTGTAAGGTCTGGGTTATGGAAGGGCTGGGGCAGTGTAAGGACTGGGTCAGTGCAAGGACCTGGGAGTGTATGGGCTGGGTCAGTGCAAGGTCCTGGGAGTGTATGGGCTGGGTGAGTGCAAGAACGTGGCAGTGTATGGGCTAGGTCAGTGCAAGGATCATGGAGTGTATGGGCTGGGTCAGTGCAAGGACCTGGGAGTGCATGGGCTGGGTCAGTGCAGGGTCCTGATAGTGTATGTGCTGGGTCAGTGAAAGGGCTGTGTCAGTACAAGGACCTGGGAGTGTATGGGCTGGGTCAGTGCAAGGGCTGGGTCATTTTATACATGGGCAGTGCAAGGGCTGGGTCAGTGCAAGGTCCTGGGTGTGTATGGGCTGTGTCAGTGCAAGGACTGCGTCAGTACAAGGTCCTGCGTGTGTATGGGCTGTGTCAGTCCAAGGACGTCGGAGTGTATGGGCTGGGTCAGTGCAAGGATCTGGGAGTGTATGGGCTGGGTCAGTGCAAGGGCTGATCAGTGCAAGGACCTGTGACTATATAGGCTGGGTCAGTGCAAGGAACTTGAAGTTTAAAGGCTGGGTTAGTGTATGGACTGGGTCAGTGCAAGGACATGGGAGTGTATGGGTTGGGTCAGTGCAAGGGCTAGGTCAGTGCAAGGGGTGGGTCATTGCAAAGACCTGGCAGTGTATGGGCTGTGTCAGTGCAAGGACCTGGGAGTGTATGGGCTGTGTCAGTGCAAGGTCCTGGGAGTGTATGGGCAGGTTCAGTGCAAGGGCTGCGTCAGTGTAAGGATTTGGCAGTGTATGAGTTGGGTCAGTGCAAGGACTGGGTCATTTAAAACAAGGGCAGTGCAAGAGCTGGGTCATTTTAAACAAGGGCAGTGCAAGGGCTGGGTCATGTTAAATATGGGAAGTGCAAGGGCTGGGTCAGTGCAAGTGCTGGATCAGTGCAAGGACCTGGGGCAAACAACAGGAATTCTGCAGATGCTGGAAATTCAAGCAACACACATCAAAGTTGCTGGTGAACGCAGCAGGCCAGGCAGCATCTATAGGAAGAGGCGCAGTCGACGTTTCAGGCCGAGACCCTTCGTCAGGACTAACTGAAGGAAGAGTGAGTAAGGGATTTGAAAGCTGGAGGGGGAGGGGGAGATGCAAAATGATAGGAGCAGACAGGAGGGGGAAGGATAGAGCCGAGAGCTGGACAGGTGATAGGCAAAAGGGGATACGAGAGGATCATGGGACAGGAGGTCCGGGAAGAAAGACGGCGGGGGGGGGGTGACCTGGGGTGATATACTGCGTCCGGTGCTCCCGATGTGGCCTTTTATATATTGGTGAGAACCTACGCAGACTGGGAGACCGCTTTGCTGAACATCTACGCTCTGTCCGCCAGAGAAAGCAGGATCTCCCAGTGGCCACACATTTTAATTCCACATCCCATTCCCATTCTGACATGTCTATCCACGGCCTCCACTACTGTAAAGATGAAGCCACACTCAGGTTGGAGGAACAACACCTTATATTCCGTATGGGTAGCCTCCAACCTGATGGCATGAACATTGACTTCTCTAACTTCCGCTAGGCCCCACCTCCCCCTCGTACCCCATCTGTTACTCTTTTTTATGCACACATTCTTTCTCTCACTCTCCTTTTTCTCCCTCTGTCCCTCTGAATATACCTCTTGCCCAACCTCTGGGTCACCCCCCACCCGTCTTTCTTCCCGGACCTCCTGTCCCATGATCCTCTCGTATCCCCTTTTGCCTATCACCTGTCCAGCTCTCGGCTCTATCCTTCCCCCTCCTGTCTTCTCCTATCATTTTGCATCTCCCTCTCCCCCTCCAGCTTTCAAATCCCTTACTCACTCTTCCTTCAGTTAGTCCTGACGAAGGGTCTCGGCCTGAAACGTCGACTGCGCCTCTTCCTATAGATGCTGCCTGGCCTGCTGCGTTCACCAGCAACTTTGATGTGTGTTGCTTGAAGTTTAAGGGCTGGGTTAGTGTATGGGCTGGGTCAGTGCAAGGACATGGGAGTGTATGGGTTGGGTCAGTGCAAGGGTGGGTCATTGCAAGGACCTGGCAGTGTATGGTCTGGGTCAGTGCAAGGACCTGGGAGTGTATGGGCTGGGTCAGTGCAAGGGCTAGGTCAGTGCAAGGGGTGGGCCAGTGCAAGGACCTGGGAGTTTATGGGCTGGGTCAGGGCAAGGACCTGGGAGTGTATGGGCTGGATCAGTGCAAGGGCTAGGTCAGTGCAAGGGGTGGGCCAGTGCAAGGACCTGGGAGTGTATGGGCTGGGTCAGGGCAAGGACCTGGGAGTGTATGGGCTGTGTCAGTGCAAGGACTGCGTCAGTACAAGGTCCTGCGTGTGTATGGGCTGTGTCAGTCCAAGGACGTCGGAGTGTATGGGCTGGGTCAGTGCAAGGATCTGGGAGTGTATGGGCTGGGTCAGTGCAAGGGCTGATCAGTGCAATAACCTGTGACTATATAGGCTGGGTCAGTGCAAGGAACTTGAAGTTTAAGGGCTGGGTTAGTGTATGGGCTGGGTCAGTGCAAGGAACTTGAAGTTTAAGGGCTGGGTTAGTGTATGGGCTGGGTCAGTGCAAGGACATGGGAGTGTATGGGTTGGGTCAGTGCAAGGGCTAGGTCAGTACAAGGTCCTGCATGTGTATGGGCTGTGTCAGTCCAAGGACCTGGGAGTGTATGGGCTGTGTCAGTGCAAGGATCTGGGAGTGTATGGGCTGGGTCAGTGCAAGGACCTGCGCGTGTATGGTCTGGGTCAGTGCAAGGACCTGGGAGTGTATGGTCTGGGTCAGTGCAAGGACCTAGGAGTGTATGGGCTGTATCAGTGCAAGGGCTGGGTCAGTGCAAGGGCTGTGTCAGTGCAAGCGCTGGGTCATTTTAAACATTGGCAGTGCAAGTGCTGGGAAATTATAAACATGGGCAGTGCAAGCGATGGGTCAGTGCAAGGGCTGGGTCAGTGCAAGGACCTGGCAGTGTATGGGCTGGGTCAGTGCAAGGTCCTGGGAGTGTATGGGCTTCGTCAGTGCAAGGAGCTGGGAGTGAATGGGCTGGGTCAGTGCAAGGACCGGGTCAGTGCAAGGACCTAGGGATGTATGGGCTGGGTCAGTGCAAGGACCTGGGAGTGCATGGGCTGGGTCAGTTCAAGCGCCGGGTCAGTGCAAGGACTGGGTCAGATATTGACTGGGTCAGTGTAAGGTCTGGGTTATGGAAGGGCTGGGGCAGTGTAAGGACTGGGTCAGTGCAAGGACCTGGGAGTGTATGGGCTGGGTCAGTGCAAGGTCCTGGGAGTGTATGGGCTGGGTGAGTGCAAGAACGTGGCAGTGTATGGGCTAGGTCAGTGCAAGGATCATGGAGTGTATGGGCTGGGTCAGTGCAAGGACCTGGGAGTGCATGGGCTGGGTCAGTGCAGGGTCCTGATAGTGTATGTGCTGGGTCAGTGAAAGGGCTGTGTCAGTACAAGGACCTGGGAGTGTATGGGCTGGGTCAGTGCAAGGGCTGGGTCATTTTATACATGTGCAGTGCAAGGGCTGGGTCAGTGCAAGGTCCTGGGTTTGTATGGGCTGTGTCAGTGCAAGGACTGCGTCAGTACAGGTCCTGCGTGTGTATGGGCTGTGTCAGTCCAAGGACGTCGGAGTGTATGGGCTGGGTCAGTGCAAGGATCTGGGAGTGTATGGGCTGGGTCAGTGCAAGGGCTGATCAGTGCAAGGACCTGTGACTATATAGGCTGGGTCAGTGCAAGGAACTTGAAGTTTAAAGGCTGGGTTAGTGTATGGACTGGGTCAGTGCAAGGACATGGGAGTGTATGGGTTGGGTCAGTGCAAGGGCTAGGTCAGTGCAAGGGGTGGGTCATTGCAAGGACCTGGCAGTGTATGGGCTGTGTCAGTGCAAGGACCTGGGAGTGTATGGGCTGTGTCAGTGCAAGGTCCTGGGAGTGTATGGGCAGGTTCAGTGCAAGGGCTGCATCAGTGTAAGGACTTGGCAGTGTATGAGCTGTGTCAGTGCAAGGGCTGGGTCATTTAAAACAAGTGCAGTGCAAGGGCTGGGTCATTTTAAACAAGGGCAGTGCAAGGGCTGGGTCATGTTAAATATGGGAAGTGCAAGGGCTGGGTCAGTTCAAGTGCTGGATCAGTGCAAGGACCTGGGGCAAACAACAGGAATTCTGCAGATGCTGGAAATTCAAGCAACACACATCAAAGTTGCTGGTGAACGCAGCAGGCCAGGCAGCATCTATAGGAAGAGGCGCAGTCGACGTTTCAGGCCGAGACCCTTCGTCAGGACTAACTGAAGGAAGAGTGAGTAAGGGATTTGAAAGCTGGAGGGGGAGGGGGAGATGCAAAATGATAGGAGCAGACAGGAGGGGGAAGGATAGAGCCGAGAGCTGGACAGGTGATAGGCAAAAGGGGATACGAGAGGATCATGGGACAGGAGGTCCGGGTAGAAAGACGGGGGGGGGGGGTGACCTGGGGTGATATACTGCGTCCGGTGCTCCCGATGTGGCCTTTTATATATTGGTGAGACCCTAGGCAGACTGGGAGACCGCTTTGCTGAGCATCTACGCTCTGTCCGCCAGTGAAAGCAGGATCTCCCAGTGGCCACACATTTTAATTCCACATCCCATTCCCATTCTGACATGTCTATCCACGGCCTCCGCTACTGTAAAGATGAAGCCACACTCAGGTTGGAGGAACAACACCTTATATTCCGTATGGGTAGCCTCCAACCTGATGGCATGAACATTGACTTCTCTAACTTCCGCTGGGCCCCACCTCCCCCTCGTACCCCATCTGTTACTCTTTTTTATGCACACATTCTTTCTCTCACTCTCCTTTTTCTCCCTCTGTCCCTCTGAATATACCTCTTGCCCATCCTCTGGGTCACCCCCCCCCCCGTCTTTCTTCCCGGACCTCCTGTCCCATGATCCTCTCGTATCCCCTTTTGCCTATCACCTGTCCAGCTCTCGGCTCTATCCTTCCCCCTCCTGTCTTCTCCCATCATTTTGCATCTCCCCCTCCCCCTCCAGCTTTCAAATCCCTTACTCACTCTTCCTTCAGTTAGTCCTGACGAAGGGTCTCGGCCTGAAACGTCGACTGCGCCTCTTCCTATAGATGCTGCCTAGCCTGCTGCGTTCACCAGCAACTTTGATGTGTGTTGCTTGAAGTTTAAAGGCTGGGTTAGTGTATGGGCTTGGTCAGTGCAAGGAACTTGAAGTTTAAGGGCTGGGTTAGTGTATGGGCTGGGTCAGTGCAAGGACATGGGAGTGTATGGGTTGGGTCAGTGCAAGGGGTGGGTCATTGCAAGGACCTGGCAGTGTATGGTCTGGGTCAGTGCAAGGACCTGGGAGTGTATGGGCTGGGTCAGTGCAAGGGCTAGGTCAGTGCAAGGGGTGGGCCAGTGCAAGGACCTGGGAGTGTATGGGCTGGGTCAGGGCAAGGACCTGAGAGTGTATGGGCTGGGTCAGTGCAAGGGCTAGGTCAGTGCAAGGGGTGGGCCAGTGCAAGGACCTGGGAGTGTATGGGCTGGGTCAGGGCAAGGACCTGGGAGTGTATGGGCTGTGTCAGTGCAAGGACTGCGTCAGTACAAGGTCCTGCGTGTGTATGGGCTGTGTCAGTCCAAGGACGTCGGAGTGTATGGGCTGGGTCAGTGCAAGGATCTGGGAGTGTATGGGCTGGGTCAGTGCAAGGGCTGATCAGTGCAATAACCTGTGACTATATAGGCTGGGTCAGTGCAAGGAACTTGAAGTTTAAGGGCTGGGTTAGTGTATGGGCTTTGTCATTGCAAGGAACTTGAAGTTTAAGGGCTGGGTTAGTGTATGGGCTGGGTCAGTGCAAGGACATGGGAGTGTATGGGTTGAGTCAGTGCAAGGGCTAGGTCAGTACAAGGTCCTGCATGTGTATGGGCTGTGTCAGTCCAAGGACCTGGGAGTGTATGGGCTGTGTCAGTGCAAGGATCTGGGAGTGTATGGGCTGAGTCAGTGCAAGGACCTGCGCGTGTATGGTCTGGGTCAGTGCAAGGACCTGGGAGTGTATGGTCTGGGTCAGTGCAAGGACCTAGGAGTGTATGGGCTGTATCAGTGCAAGGGCTGGGTCAGAGCATGGTCCTGGGAGTGTATGGGCTGGGTCAGTGCAAGGTCCTGGGAGTGTATGGGCTTCGTCAGTGCAAGGACCTGGGAGTGTATGGGCTGTGTCAGTGCAAGGACCTGGGAATGTATGGTCTGGGACAGTGCAAGGACCTGGGAGTGTATGGGCTGGGTCAGTGCAAGGGCAGGGTCAGTGCAAGGACTGGGTCAGTGCAAGGACTGGGTCAGTGTTATGACTGGGTCAGTGTAAGGTCTGGGTTATGGAAGGGCTTGGTCAGTGTAAGCGGTGGGTCTCTGTCAGGGTCAGATCAGTATATGGGCTCGGCAGTGTCAATACCAGATCAGTGCAATGACTGGGTCAGTGTAAGAGCTGGGTCAGTGCAATGACCTGGGAGTGTATGGGCTGGGTCAGTGCAAGGACCTGGGAGTGTATTGGCTGGGTCAGTGCAAGGGCTGCGGCAGTGCAAGGGCTGCGTCAATCCAAGGACCTGGGAGTGTATGGGCTGTGTCAGTGCAAGTATCTGGGAGTGTATGGGCTGGGTCAGTGCAAGGACCTGCGCATGTATGGGCTGGGTCAGTGCAAGGGCTGGATGAGTGTAAGGGTAGGTCAGTGTAAAGACGGGGTCACTGTAAGGGTCAGGTAAGTGAACGGTCTGGGTGAGTGCAAGGGATTGGTCCATGCAAGGGCTGGGTCAGTGCAAGGACCTGGCAATGTATGGGCTGGGTCAGTGCAAGGTCCTGGGAGTGTATGGGCTAGGTCAGTGCAAGGAGCTGGGAGTGTATGGGCTAGGTCAGTGCAAGGACCTGAGAGTGTATGGGCTGGGTCAGTGCAAGGACCTGGGAATGTATGGGCTGGGTCAGTGCAAGGACCTGGGAGTGTATGGGCTGGGTCAGTGCAAGGACTGGGTCAGTGCAAGGACTGGGTCAGTGCTATGACTGGGTCAGTGTAAGGTTTGGGTTATGGAAGGGCTGGGTCAGTGTAAGCGGTGGGTCTGTGTCAGGGTCAGATCAGTATATGGGCTCGGCAGTGTCAATACCAGATCAGTGTAATGACTGGGTCAGTGTAAGGGCTGGGTCAGTGCAAGGACCTGGGAGTCTATGGGCTGGGTCAGTGAAAGGACCTGGGAGTGTATGGGCTGGGTCAGTGCAAGGACCTGGGAGTGTATTGGCTGGGTCAGTGCAAGGGCTGCGTCAGTGCAAGGACCTGGGAGTGTATGAGCTGGGTCAGTGCAAGGGCTGGGTCAGTTCAAGGTCCTGCATGTGTATGGGCTGGCTTAGGCCAAGGACCTGGGAGTGTATGGGCTGGGTCAGTGCAAGGATCTGGGAGTGTATGGGCTGGGTCAGTGCAAGGACCTGCGCGTGTATGGGCTGGGTCAGTGCAAGGGCTGGATGAGTGTAAGGGTAGGTCAGTGTAAAGACGGGGTCACTGTAAGGGTCAGGTAAGTGAACGGTCTGGGTGAGTGCAAGGGATTGGTCCATGCAAGGGCTGGGTCAGTGCAAGGACCTGGCAATGTATGGGCTGGGTCAGTGCAAGGTCCTGGGAGTGTATGGGCTAGGTCAGTGCAAGGAGCTGGGAGTGTATGGGCTAGGTCAGTGCAAGGACCTGAGAGTGTATGGCCTAGGTCAGAGCAAGGGCTGATCAGTGCAAGGACCTGTGACTGTATGGGCTGGGTCAGTGCAAGGACCTGGGAGTGTATTGGCTGGGTCAGTGCAAGGGCTGCGTCAATCCAAGGACCTGGGAGTGTATGGGCTGTGTCAGTGCAAGTATCTGGGAGTGTATGGGCTGGGTCAGTGCAAGGACCTGCGCATGTATGGGCTGGGTCAGTGCAAGGGCTGGATGAGTGTAAGGATAGGTCAGTGTAAAGACGGGGTCACTGTAAGGGTCAGGTAAGTGAACGGTCTGGGTGAGTGCAAGGGATTGGTCCATGCAAGGGCTGGGTCAGTGCAAGGACCTGGCAATGTATGGGCTGGGTCAGTGCAAGGTCCTGGGAGTGTATGGGCTAGGTCAGTGCAAGGAGCTGGGAGTGTATGGGCTAGGTCAGTGCAAGGACCTGAGAGTGTATGGGCTGGGTCAGTGCAAGGACCTGGGAATGTATGGGCTGGGTCAGTGCAAGGACCTGGGAGTGTATGGGCTGGGTCAGTGCAAGGACTGGGTCAGTGCAAGGACTGGGTCAGTGCTATGACTGGGTCAGTGTAAGGTTTGGGTTATGGAAGGGCTGGGTCAGTGTAAGCGGTGGGTCTGTGTCAGGGTCAGATCAGTATATGGGCTCGGCAGTGTCAATACCAGATCAGTGTAATCACTGGGTCAGTGTAAGGGCTGGGTCAGTGCAAGGACCTGGGAGTCTATGGGCTGGGTCAGTGAAAGGACCTGGGAGTGTATGGGCTGGGTCAGTGCAAGGACCTGGGAGTGTATTGGCTGGGTCAGTGCAAGGGCTGCGTCAGTGCAAGGACCTGGGAGTGTATGAGCTGGGTCAGTGCAAGGGCTGGGTCAGTACAAGGTCCTGCATGTGTATGGGCTGGCTTAGGCCAAGGACCTGGGAGTGTATGGGCTGGGTCAGTGCAAGGATCTGGGAGTGTATGGGCTGGGTCAGTGCAAGGACCTGCGCGTGTATGGGCTGGGTCAGTGCAAGGGCTGGATGAGTGTAAGGGTAGGTCAGTGTAAAGACGGGGTCACTGTAAGGGTCAGGTAAGTGAACGGTCTGGGTGAGTGCAAGGGATTGGTCCATGCAAGGGCTGGGTCAGTGCAAGGACCTGGCAATGTATGGGCTGGGTCAGTGCAAGGTCCTGGGAGTGTATGGGCTAGGTCAGTGCAAGGAGCTGGGAGTGTATGGGCTAGGTCAGTGCAAGGACCTGAGAGTGTATGGCCTAGGTCAGAGCAAGGGCTGATCAGTGCAAGGACCTGTGACTGTATGGGCTGGTTCAGTGCAAGGAACTTGGAGTGTATGGGCTGGGTTGGTATATGGGCTGGGACAGTGTATGGGCTGGGTCATTGCAAGGTCCTGGGAGAATATGGGCTGGGTCAGTGCAAGGGCTAGGTCAGTGCAAGGGGTGGGCCAGTGCAAGGACCTGGGAGTGTATGGGCTGGGTCAGGGCAAGAACCTGGGAGTGTATGGGCTGTGTCAGTGCAAGGGTTGGGTCAGTGCAAGGTCCTGGGAGTATATGGGCTGGGTCAGTGCAAGGGCTGCGTCAGTGCAAGGACCTGGGAGTGTATGAGCTGGGTCAGTGCAAGGGCTGGGTCATTTTAAACAAGGGCAGTGCAAGGGCTGAGTCATTTTAAACAAGGGCAGTGCAAGGGCTGGGTCATTTTAAATATGGGAAGTGCAAAGGCTGGGTCAGTGCAAGTGCTGGGTCAGTGCAAGGACCTGGGTGTGTATGGGCTGTTTCAGTGCAAGGTCTGGGTCAGTACAAGGTCCTGCATGTGTATGGGCTGGGTTAGGCCAAGGACCTGGGAGTGTATGGGCTGGGTCAGTGCAAGGATCTGGGAATGTATGGGCTGGGTCAGTGCAAGGACCTGCGCGTGTATGGGCTGGGTCAGTGCAAGGGCTGGATGAGTGTAAGGCTAGGTCAGTGTAAAGACGGGGTCACTGTAAGGGTCAGGTAAGTGAACGGTCTGGGTGAGTGCAAGGGATTGGTCCATGCAAGGGCTGGGTCAGTGCAAGAACCTGGCAATGTATGGGCTGGGTCAGTGCAAGGTCCAGGGAGTGTATGGGCTGGGTCAGTGCACGGAGCTGGGAGTGTATGGGCTAGGTCAGTGCAAGGACCTGAGAGTGTATGGCCTAGGTCAGAGCAAGGGCTGATCAGTGCAAGGACCTGTGACTGTATGGGCTGGTTCAGTGCAAGGAACTTGGAGTGTATGGGCTGGGTCAGTTTATGGGCTGGGTTAGTGTATGGGCTGGGACAGTGTTAGGGCTGGGTAATTGCAAGGACCTGGGAGAGTATGGGCTGGGTCAGTGCAAGGGCTAGGTCAGTGCAAGGGGTGGGCCAGTGCAAGGACCTGGCAGTGTATGGTCTGGGTCAGTTCAAGAGCTTGGTCAGTGCAAGGATCTGGGAGTGTATAGGTTGGTTCAGTGCAAGGAACTTGGAGTGTATGGGCTAGGTCAGTTTATGGGCTGGGTTAGTGTATGGGCTGGGACAGTGTATGGGCTGGGTCATTGCAAGGACCTGGGAGAGTATGGGCTGGGTCAGTGCAAGGGCTAGGTCAGTGCAAGGGGTGGGCCAGTGCAAGGACCTGGCAGTGTATGGTCTGGGTCAGTTCAAGAGCTTGGTCAGTGCAAGGATCTGGGAGTGTATGGGTTGGTTCAGTGCAAGGAAATTGGAGTGTATGGGCTGGGACAGTGTATGGGTTGGGTCATTGCAAGGACCTGGGAGAGTATGGGCTGGGTCAGTGCAAGGGCTAGGTCAGTGCAAGGGGTGGGCCAGTGCAAGGACCTGGGAGTGTATGGGCTGTATCAGTGCAAGGGTTGGGTCAGTGCAAGGTCCTGGGAGTGTATGGGCTGGGTCAGTGCAAGGGCTGCGTCAGTGCAAGGACCTGGGAGTGTATGAGCTGGGTCAGTGCAAGGGCTGGGTCATTTTAAACAAGGGCAGTGCAAGGGCTGAGTCATTTTAAACAAGGGCAGTGCAAGGGCTGGGTCATTTTAAATATGGGAAGTGCAAAGGCTGGGTCAGTGCAAGTGCTGGGTCAGTGCAAGGACCTGGGTGTGTATGGGCTGTTTCAGTGCAAGGTCTGGGTCAGTACAAGGTCCTGCATGTGTATGGGCTGGCTTAGGCCAAGGACCTGGGAGTGTATGGGCTGGGTCAGTGCAAGGATCTGGGAGTGTATGGGCTGGGTCAGTGTAGGGACCTGGGAGTGTATGGGCTGGGTCACTGCAAGGGCTGGGTCAGTGCAAGTACTTCAGTGCATGGCCTAGGTCAGTGCAAAGGCTGGGTCAGTGCAAGGGCTGGGTTAGTGCAAGGAACTGGGAGTCTATGGGCTGGGTTAGTGCAAGGAGCTGGGAGTGTATGGGCTGGGTCAGTGCAAGCACCTGGGAGTGTATGGCCTAGGTCAGAGCAAGGGTTGATCAGTGCAAGGACCTGTGACTGTATGGGCTGGTTCAGTGCAAGGAACTTGGAGTGTATGGGCTGGGTCAGTTTATGGGCTGGGTCATTGCAAGGAATTGGGAGAGTATGGGCTGGGTCAGTGCAAGGGGTGGGCCAGTGCAATGTCCTGGCAGTGTATGGTCTGGGTCAGTTCAAGGGCTTGGTCAGTTCAAGGACCTGGGAGTGTATGGGCTGGTTCAGTGCAAGGAAATTGGAGTGTATGGGCTGGGTCAGTTTATGGGCTGGGATAGTGTATGGGCTGGGACAGTGTATGGGCTGGGTCATTGCAAGGACCTGGGAGAGTATGGGCTGGGTCAGTGCAAGGACCGGGAGGTATATAGGCTGTATCAGTGCATCCACTGAGTCAGTCTAGTGTCCTGATAGTGTATGTGCTGGGTCAGTGAAAGGGCTTTGTCAGTACTAGGACCTGGGAGAGTATGTGCTGGGTCAGTGCAAGGACCTGGTAGTAAGTGGGCTGGGTCAGTGCAAGGACCTGGGTCAGTGCAAGGGCTGGGTCAGTGCAAGGATCTGGGAGTATATGGGCTGGATCGAGGCAAGGACTTGGGACTGTACGGGCTGGGTCAGTGCAAGGGTTGGGCCAGTGCAAGTACCTCGGAGTGTTTGGCTGGGTCAGTGTAAAGGCTTGGTCAGTGCAAGGAGTGGGTCAGTGCAAAGACCTGGGAGTGTATGAGCTGGGTCAGTCCAAGTACCTCGGAGTGTATGTGCTGGGTCAGTGCAAGGGCTGTGTCAGTGCAGGGACCTGGGAATGAGTGGGCTGGGTCAGTGCAAGGACCTGGGAGTGTAAGGTCTGGGTCAGTGTAAGGACTCGGTACTGTATGGGCTGGGTCAGTGCAAGGACCTGGGAGTGTATTGGCTGGATCAGTACAAGGACCTTGGAATGTATGGGCTGGTTCAGTGCAAGTACCTTGGTGTGTATGGGCTGGGTCGGTGGAAAGGCTGGGTCAGTGCAAGGAGTGGGTCAGTGCAAAGACCTGGGAGTGTATGGGCTGGGTGAGTGCAATGGCTGGGTCAGTGCAAGGACTTGGGAGTGTATGGGTGGGTCAGTGCAAAGTCTAGGTCAGTGCAAGCACCTGGGGGTGTATTACTGGGTCAGTTCAACGGCTAGGTCAGTGCAAGGACTTGGGAGTGTATGGGTGGGTTAGTGGGTTAGTGTAAAGTCTAGGTCAGTGCAAGGACCTGGAAGTGTATGGGTGGGTCAGTGCAAGGGCTGGGTCAGTGCAAGGATCAGGGAGTGTATGGTCTGGGTCAGTGCAAGGGCTGCGTCAGTGCAAGGACCCAGGAGTGTTTGGGCAGGGTCAGTGCAAGGACCTGTGAGTGTATCGGCTGGGTCATTGCAAGGACTTGGGACTGTATGGGCTGGGTTAGTGCATGGGGTGGGTCAGTCGAAGGACCTGGGAGTTTATGGGCTAGGTCAGTGCAAGGGCTTCGTCAGTGCAAGGGCTGCGTCAGTGCAAAGACCTGGGAGTGTATGGGCTGGGTCAGTGTAGGGACCTGGGAGTGTATGGGCTGGGTCACTGCAAGGGCTGGGTCAGTGCAAGTACTTCAGTGCATGGCCTAGGTCAGTGCAAAGGCTGGGTCAGTGCAAGGGCTGGGTTAGTGCAAGGAACTGGGAGTGTATGGGCTGGGTTAGTGCCAGGTCTAAGTCAGTGCTAGGACCTGGGAGAGTATGTGCTGGGTCAGTGCAAGGACCTGGGAGAGTATGTGCTGGGTCAGTGCAAGGGCTGAGTCAGTGAAAGGACTTGGGTCAGTGCAAGGATCGGGGAGTGTATGTTCTGGGTCAGAGCAAGGGCTGCGTCATTGCAGAACTTGGCACTGTATGGGCTGGGTCAGTGTAAGGGCCGGATCAGTGTATGGACCTGGGAGTATATTGGCTGGGTCAGTCCACGGACCTGGGAGTGTATTGGCTGGGTCAGTGCAATGGCTGGGTCACTACAAGGACCTGGTAGTGTATGGCTGGGTCAGTCTAAGTACCTCGGAGTGTATGGGCTGGGTCAGTGGAAAGGCTGTGTCAGTGCAAGGACCTTGGAGTGTATGGGCTAGGTCGGTTGAAAGGCTGGGTCAGTGCAATGACCTGGGATTGTATGAGCTGGGTCAGTGCAAGGGCTAGGTCAGTGCAAGGAGCTGGGAGTGTATGGTCTGGGTCAGTGCAAGGGCTGCGTCAGTGCAAGGACCCGGGAGTGTATGGGCTGGGTCAGTGTTGGGACCTGGGAGTGTATGGGCTGGGTCACTAAAAGGGCTGGGTCAGTGCAATGGCTGGGTCACTACAAGGACCTGGGAGTGTATGAGCTGGGTCAGTCCAAGTACCTCGGAGTGTATGTGCTGGGTCAGTGCAAGGGCTGTGTCAGTGCAGGGACCTGGGAATGAGTGGGCTGGGTCAGTGCAAGGACCTGGGAGTGTAAGGTCTGGGTCAGTGTAAGGACTCGGTACTGTATGGGCTGGGTCAGTGCAAGGACCTGGGAGTGTATTGGCTGGATCAGTACAAGGACCTTGGAATGTATGGGCTGGTTCAGTGCAAGTACCTTGGTGTGTATGGGCTGGGTCGGTGGAAAGGCTGGGTCAGTGCAATGGGTGGGTCAGTGCAATGACCTAGGACTGTATGGGCTGGGTCAGTGCAAGGAGCAGGGAGTGTATGGGTGTGTCAGTGCAAGAGATGGGTTAGTGCAAGGATCTGGGAGTGTATGGGCTCTGTCAGTGCAAGGAACTGGGAGTGTATGGGCTGGGTTAGTGCAAGGGCTGGGTCAATGCAAGGATTTGGGAGTGTATGGGCTGGGTCACTGCAAGGACCTGGGAGTGTTTGGGCTGGGTTAGTGAAAAGTCTGAGAGTGTAAGGACCTGGGAGAGTATGTGCTGGGTCAGTGCAAGGGCTGGATGAGTGTAAGGGTAGGTCAGTGTAAAGACGGGGTCACTGTAAGGGTCAGGTAAGTGAACGGTCTGGGTGAGTGCAAGGGATTGGTCCATGCAAGGGCTGGGTCAGTGCAAGAACCTGGCAATGTATGGGCTGGGTCAGTGCAAGGTCCAGGGAGTGTATGGGCTAGGTCAGTGCAAGGAGCTGGGAGTGTATGGGCTGGGTCAGTGCAAGCACCTGGGAGTGTATGGCCTAGGTCAGAGCAAGGGTTGATCAGTGCAAGGACCTGTGACTGTATGGGCTGGTTCAGTGCAAGGAACTTGGAGTGTATGGGCTGGGTCAGTTTATGGGCTGGGTCATTGCAAGGAATTGGGAGAGTATGGGCTGGGTCAGTGCAAGGGGTGGGCCAGTGCAATGTCCTGGCAGTGTATGGTCTGGGTCAGTTCAAGGGCTTGGTCAGTTCAAGGACCTGGGAGTGTATGGGCTGGTTCAGTGCAAGGAAATTGGAGTGTATGGGCTGGGTCAGTTTATGAGCTGGGATAGTGTATGGGCTGGGTCATTGCAAGGACCTGGGAGAGTATGGGCTGGGTCAGTGCAAGGACCGGGAGGTATATAGGCTGTATCAGTGCATCCACTGAGTCAGTCTAGTGTCCTGATAGTGTATGTGCTGGGTCAGTGAAAGGGCTTTGTCAGTACTAGGACCTGGGAGAGTATGTGCTGGGTGAGTGCAAGGACCTGGTAGTAAGTGGGCTGGGTCAGTGCAAGGACCTGGGTCAGTGCAAGGGCTGGGTCAGTGCAAGGATCTGGGAGTATATGGGCTGGATCGAGGCAAGGACTTGGGACTGTACGGGCTGGGTCAGTGCAAGGGTTGGGCCAGTGCAAGTACCTCGGAGTGTTTGGCTGGGTCAGTGTAAAGGCTTGGTTAGTGCAAGGAGTGGGTCAGTGCAAAGACCTGGGAGTGTATGCGCTGGGTGAGTGCAATGGCTGGGTCAGTGCAAGGACTTGGGAGTGTATGGGTGGGTCAGTGCAAAGTCTAGGTCAGTGCAAGCACCTGGGGGTGTATTACTGGGTCAGTTCAACGGCTAGGTCAGTGCAAGGACTTGGGAGTGTATGGGTGGGTTAGTGGGTTAGTGTAAAGTCTAGGTCAGTGCAAGGACCTGGAAGTGTATGGGTGGGTCAGTGCAAGGGCTGGGTCAGTGCAAGGATCAGGGAGTGTATGGTCTGGGTCAGTGCAAGGGCTGCGTCAGTGCAAGGACCCAGGAGTGTTTGGGCAGGGTCAGTGCAAGGACCTGTGAGTGTATCGGCTGGGTCATTGCAAGGACTTGGGACTGTATGGGCTGGGTTAGTGCATGGGGTGGGTCAGTCGAAGGACCTGGGAGTTTATGGGCTAGGTCAGTGCAAGGGCTTCGTCAGTGCAAGGGCTGCGTCAGTGCAAAGACCTGGGAGTGTATGGGCTGGGTCAGTGTAGGGACCTGGGAGTGTATGGGCTGGGTCACTGCAAGGGCTGGGTCAGTGCAAGTACTTCAGTGCATGGCCTAGGTCAGTGCAAAGGCTGGGTCAGTGCAAGGGCTGGGTTAGTGCAAGGAACTGGGAGTGTATGGGCTGGGTTAGTGCCAGGTCTAAGTCAGTGCTAGGACCTGGGAGAGTATGTGCTGGGTCAGTGCAAGGACCTGGGAGAGTATGTGCTGGGTCAGTGCAAGGGCTGAGTCAGTGAAAGGACTTGGGTCAGTGCAAGGATCGGGGAGTGTATGTTCTGGGTCAGAGCAAGGGCTGCGTCATTGCAAGAAATTGGCACTGTATGGGCTGGGTCAGTGTAAGGGCCGGATCAGTGTATGGACCTGGGAGTATATTGGCTGGGTCAGTCCACGGACCTGGGAGTGTATTGGCTGGGTCAGTGCAATGGCTGGGTCACTACAAGGACCTGGTAGTGTATGGCTGGGTCAGTCTAAGTACCTCGGAGTGTATGGGCTGGGTCAGTGTAAAGGCTGTGTCAGTGCAAGGACCTTGGAGTGTATGGGCTAGGTCGGTTGAAAGGCTGGGTCAGTGCAATGACCTGGGATTGTATGAGCTGGGTCAGTGCAAGGGCTAGGTCAGTGCAAGGAGCTGGGAGTGTATGGTCTGGGTCAGTGCAAGGGCTGCGTCAGTGCAAGGACCCGGGAGTGTATGGGCTGGGTCAGTGTTGGGACCTGGGAGTGTATGGGCTGGGTCACTAAAAGGGCTGGGTCAGTGCAATGGCTGGGTCACTACAAGGACCTGGGAGTGTATGAGCTGGGTCAGTCCAAGTACCTCGGAGTGTATGTGCTGGGTCAGTGCAAGGGCTGTGTCAGTGCAGGGACCTGGGAATGAGTGGGCTGGGTCAGTGCAAGGACCTGGGAGTGTAAGGTCTGGGTCAGTGTAAGGACTCGGTACTGTATGGGCTGGGTCAGTGCAAGGACCTGGGAGTGTATTGGCTGGATCAGTACAAGGACCTTGGAATGTATGGGCTGGTTCAGTGCAAGTACCTTGGTGTGTATGGGCTGGGTCGGTGGAAAGGCTGGGTCAGTGCAATGGGTGGGTCAGTGCAATGACCTAGGACTGTATGGGCTGGGTCAGTGCAAGGAGCAGGGAGTGTATGGGTGTGTCAGTGCAAGAGATGGGTTAGTGCAAGGATCTGGGAGTGTATGGGCTCTGTCAGTGCAAGGAACTGGGAGTGTATGGGCTGGGTTAGTGCAAGGGCTGGGTCAATGCAAGGATTTGGGAGTGTATGGGCTGGGTCACTGCAAGGACCTGGGAGTGTTTGGGCTGGGTTAGTGAAAAGTCTGAGAGTGTAAGGACCTGGGAGAGTATGTGCTGGGTCAGTGCAAGGGCTGGGTCAGTGCAAGGATCTGGGAGTGAGTGGGCTGGGTCAGTGCAAGGATCTGGGAGTGTCTGGTCTGGGTCAGTGCAACGGCTCGGTCAGTACAAGGACCTGGTAGTGTATGGGCTGGGTCAATGCAAGGGGTGGTTCAGTGCAAGGACCTGGGAGAGTATGGGCTGAGTCAGTGGAAGGGCTGGGTCAGTGCAAGAACCAGAGAGAGTATGTGCTGGGTCAGTGCAAGGGCTGTGTCAGTGCAAGGACCTGGGAATGAGTGGGCTGGGTCAGTGCAAGGACCTGGGTCTGTATGGGCTGGGTCACTGCAAGGACCTGGGAGTGTAAGGGCTGGGTCAGTGCAAGGGCTGGGTCAGTACAAGGACCTTGGAGTGTATGGGCTGGTTCAGTGGAAGGGCTGGGTCAGTGCAAGAACCAGGGACAGTATGTGCTGGGTCAGTGCAAGGGCTGTGTCAGTGCAAGGACCTGGGAATGAGTGGGCTGGGTCAGTGCAAGGACTCGGGACTGTATAGGCTGGGTCAGTGCAAGGACTGGGAGTGTATTGGCTGGGGCAGTGCAAGGGCTGGGTCAGTACAAGGACCTTGGAGTGTATGGGCTGGTTCAGTGCAAGTACCTTGGTATGTATGGGCTGGGTTGGTGGAAAGGCTGGGTCAGTGCAATGGGTGGGTCAGTGCAATGACCTGGGAGTGTATGGGCTGCGTGAGTGCAATAGCTGGGTCAGTGCAAGGACTTGGGAGTGTATGGGTGGGTCAGTGCAAAGTCTAGGTCAGTGCAAGCACCTGGGAGTGTATGGCTGGGTCAGTGCAACGGCTAGGTCAGTGCAAGCACCTGGGAGTGTATGGCTGGGTCAGTGCAAAGTCTAGGTCAGTGCAAGGACCTGGGAGTGTATGGGTGGGTCAGTGCAAGGATCAGGGAGTGTATGGTCTGGGTCAGTGCAAGGGCTGCGTCAGTGCAAGGACCCGGGAGTGTTTGGGCAGGGTCAGTGCAAGGGCCTGTGAGTGTATGGGCTGGGTCATTACAAGGACTTGGGACTGTATGGGCTGGGTTAGTGCATGGGCTGGGTCAGTCGAAGGACCTGGGAGTGTTTGGGCTGGGTTAGTGCAAAGTCTGAGTTAGTGCAAGGACCTGGGAGAATATGTGCTGGGTCAGTGCAAGGACCTGGGAGTGAGAGGGCTGGGTCACTGCAAGGACCTTGGTCAGTGCAAAGACTGTTCAGTGCAAGGATCAGGGAGTGTATGGACTGGGTCAGTGCAAGGGTTGGGTCCTTACAAGAGCCTGGTAGTGTAAGGGCTGGGTGAGTGCAATGGCTGGGTCAGTGCAAGGACCTGGGAGAGTATGGGCTGGGTCAGTGCAAGGACCAGGGAGAGTATGGGCTGGGTCAGTGCAAGGCCTAGATCAGTGCAAGGACCTGGGAGAGTATGGGCTGGGTCAGTGCAAGGACCTGGGAGTGTATGGGCTGGTTCGGTGCAAAGAAATTGGAGTGTATGGGCTGGGTCAGTTTATGGGCTGGGATAGTGTATGGGCTGGGACAGTGTATGGGCTGGGTCATTGCAAGGACCTGGGAGAGTATGGGCTGGGTCAGTGCAAGGACCGGGGAGTATATAGGCTGTATCAGTGCATCCGCTGAGTCAGTCTAGTGTCCTGATAGTGTATGTGCTGGGTCAGTGAAAGGGCTGTGTCAGTACAAGGACCTGGGAGAGTATGTGCTGGGTCAGTGCAAGGACCTGGTAGTAAGTGGGCTGGGTCAGTGCAAGGACCTGGGTCAGTGCAAGGGCTGGGTCAGTGCAAGGATCTGGGAGTATATGGGCTGGATCGAGGCAAGGACTTGGGACTGTACGGGCTGGGTCAGTGCAAGGGTTGGGCCAGTGCAAGTATCTCGGAGTGTTTGGCTGGGTCAGTGCAAAGACCTGGGAGTGTATGGGCTGGGTGAGTGCAATGGCTAGGTCAGTGCAAGGACTTGGGAGTGTGTGGGTGGGTCAGTGCAAAGTCTAGGTCAGTGCAAGCACCTGGGGGTGTATTACTGGGTCAGTTCAACGGCTAGGTCAGTGCAAGGACTTGGGAGTGGATGGGTGGATTAGTGTAAAGTCTAGGTCAGTGCAAGGACCTGGAAGTGTATGGGTGGGTCAGTGCAAGGGCTGCGTCAGTGCAAGGACCCAGAAGTGTTTGGGCAGGGTCAGTGCAAGGACCTGTGAGTGTATGGGCTGGGTCATTGCAAGGACTTGGGACTGTATGGGCTGGGTTAGTGCATGGGGTGGGTCAGTCGAAGGACCTGGGAGTTTATGGGCTAGGTCAGTGCAAAGGCTTTGTCAGTGCAAGGGCTGGGTCAGTGCAAAGACCTGGGAGTGTATGGGCTGGGTCAGTGTAGGGACCTGGGAGTGTATGGGCTGGGTCACTGCAAGGGCTGGGTCAGTGCAAGTACTTCAGTGCATGGCCTAGGTCAGTGCAAAGGCTGGGTCAGTGCAAGGGCTGGGTTAGTGCAAGGAACTGGGAGTGTATGGGCTGGGTTAGTGCCAGGTCTAAGTCAGTGCTAGGACCTGGGAGTGTATGTTCTGGGTCAGAGCAAGGGCTGCGTCATTGCAAGAACTTGGCACTGTATGGGCTGGGTCAGTGTAAGGGCCGGATCAGTGTATGGACCTGGGAGTATATTGGCTGGTTCAGTGCAAGGACCTGGGAGTGTATTGGCTGGGTCAGTCCACGGACCTGGGAGTGTATTGGCTGGGTCAGTGCAATGGCTGGGTCACTACAAGGACCTGGGAGTGTATGGCTGGGTCAGTCTAAGTACCTCGGAGTGTATGGGCTGGGTCGGTTGAAAGGCTGGGTCAGTGCAATGACCTGGGATTGTATGGGCTGGGTCAGTGCAAGGACTAGGTCAGTGCAAGGAGCTGGGAGTGTATGGTCTGGGTCAGTGCAAGGACCCGGGAGTGTATGGGCTGGGTCACTAAAAGGGCTGGGTCAGTGCAATGGCTGGGTCACTACAAGGACCTGGGAGTGTATGAGCTGGGTCAGTCCAAGTACCTCGGAGTGTATGTGCTGGGTCAGTGCAAGGGCTGTGTCAGTGCAGGGACCTGGGAATGAGTGGGCTGGGTCAGTGGAAGGGCTGGGTCAGTGCAAGAACCAGGGAGAGTATGTGCTGGGTCAGTGCAAGGGCTGTGTCAGTGCAAGGACCTGGGAATGAGTGGGCTGGGTCAGTGCAAGGACCTGGGAGTGTAAGGGCTGGGTCAGTGCAAGGACTCGGTACTGTATGGGCTGGGTCAGTGCAAGGACCTGGGAGTGTATTGGCTGGATCAGTACAAGGACCTTGGAATGTATGGGCTGGTTCAGTGCAAGTACCTTGGTGTGTATGGGCTGGGTCGGTGGAAAGGCTGGGTCAGTGCAATGGGTGGGTCAGTGCAATGACCTAGGACTGTATGGGCTGGGTCAGTGCAAGGAGCAGGGAGTGTATGGGTGTGTCAGTGCAAGAGATGGGTTAGTGCAAGGATCTGGGAGTGTATGGGCTCTGTCAGTGCAAGGAACTGTGAGTGTATGGGCTGGGTTAGTGCAAGGGCTGGGTCAATGCAAGGATTTGGGAGTGTATGGGCTGGGTCAGTGCAAGGATCTGGGAGTGTCTGGTCTGGGTCAGTGCACCGGCTCGGTCAGTACAAGGACCTGGTAGTGTATGGGCTGGGTCAATGCAAGGGGTGGTTCAGTGCAAGGACCTGGGATAGTATGGGCTGGGTCAGTGGAAGGGCTGGGTCAGTGCAAGTACCAGGGAGAGTATGTGCTGGGTCAGTGCAAGGGCTGTGTCAGTGCAAGGACCTGGGAATGAGTGGGCTGGGTCAGTTCAAGGACCTGGGAGTGTAAGGGCTGGGTCAGTGCAAGGACTCGGGACTGTATGGGCTGGGTCAGTGCAAGGGCTGGGTCAGTACAAGGACCTTGGAGTGTTTGGGCTGGGTTAGTGCAAAGTCTGAGTTAGTACAAGGACCTGGGAGAATATGTGCTGGGTCAGTGCAAGGATCTGGGCGTGAGAGGGCTGGGTCACTGCAAGGACCTTGGTCAGTGCAAAGGCTGGGTCAGTGCAAGGATCAGGGAGTGTATGGACTGGGTCAGTGCAAGGGTTGGGTCAGTACAAGAGCCTGGTAGTGTAAGGGCTGGGTCAGTGCAAGAACCTGGGAGAGTATGGGCTGGGTCAGTGCAAGGCCTAGATCAGTGCAAGGACCTGGGAGAGTATGGGCTGGGTCAGTGCAAGGACCAGGGAGTGCAAGGGCTGCGTCAGTGCAAGGACCTGTTAATGTATGGGCTGGGTCACTATAACAGCTGGGTCAGTGCAAGGACCAGGGAGAGTATGGGTGGGTCAGTGCAAGGATCAGGGAGTGTATTGTCTGGGTCAGTGCAAGGGCTGCGTCAGTGCAAGAACCTGGGAGTGTTTGGGCAGGGTCAATGCAAGGATCTGTGAGTGTATGGGTTGGGTCGGTGCAAGGACTGGGAGTGTAAGGGCTGGGTCAGTTCAAGGAGCTCGGAGTGTATGGGCTGGTTCAGTGCAAGTACCTTGGTGTGTATGGGCTGGGTCGGTGGAAAGGCTGGGTCAGTGCAATGACCTGGGACTGTATGGGCTGGGTCAGTGCAAGCGCTAGGTCAGTGCAAGGAGCTGGGAGTGTATGGGTGTGTCACTGCAAGAGATGGGTTAGTGCAAGGATCTGGGAGTGTATGGGCTCTGTCAGTGCAAGGAACTGGGAGTGTATGGGCTGGGTTAGTGCAAGGGCTGGGTCAATACAAGGATTTGGGAGTGTATGGGCTGGGTCACTGCAAGGACCTGGGAGTGTTTGGGCTGGGTTAGTGCAAAGTCTGAGTCAGTGCAAGGACCTGGGAGAGTATGTGCTGGGTCAGTGCAAGGACCTGTTAGTAAGTGGGCTGGGTCAGTGCAAGGACCTGGGTCAGTGCAAGGGCTGGGTCAGTGCAAGGATCTGGGAGTATATGGGCTGGATCGAGGCAAGGACTTGGGACTGTACGGGCTGGGTCAGTGCAAGGGTTGGGCCAGTGCAAGTACCTCGGAGTGTTTGGCTGGGTCAGTGTAAAGGCTTGGTTAGTGCAAGGAGTGGGTCAGTGCAAAGACCTGGGAGTGTATGCGCTGGGTGAGTGCAATGGCTGGGTCAGTGCAAGGACTTGGGAGTGTATGGGTGGGTCAGTGCAAAGTCTAGGTCAGTGCAAGCACCTGGGGGTGTATTACTGGGTCAGTTCAACGGCTAGGTCAGTGCAAGGACTTGGGAGTGTATGGGTGGGTTAGTGGGTTAGTGTAAAGTCTAGGTCAGTGCAAGGACCTGGAAGTGTATGGGTGGGTCAGTGCAAGGGCTGGGTCAGTGCAAGGATCAGGGAGTGTATGGTCTGGGTCAGTGCAAGGGCTGCGTCAGTGCAAGGACCCAGGAGTGTTTGGGCAGGGTCAGTGCAAGGACCTGTGAGTGTATCGGCTGGGTCATTGCAAGGACTTGGGACTGTATGGGCTGGGTTAGTGCATGGGGTGGGTCAGTCGAAGGACCTGGGAGTTTATGGGCTAGGTCAGTGCAAGGGCTTCGTCAGTGCAAGGGCTGCGTCAGTGCAAAGACCTGGGAGTGTATGGGCTGGGTCAGTGTAGGGACCTGGGAGTGTATGGGCTGGGTCACTGCAAGGGCTGGGTCAGTGCAAGTACTTCAGTGCATGGCCTAGGTCAGTGCAAAGGCTGGGTCAGTGCAAGGGCTGGGTTAGTGCAAGGAACTGGGAGTGTATGGGCTGGGTTAGTGCCAGGTCTAAGTCAGTGCTAGGACCTGGGAGAGTATGTGCTGGGTCAGTGCAAGGACCTGGGAGAGTATGTGCTGGGTCAGTGCAAGGGCTGAGTCAGTGAAAGGACTTGGGTCAGTGCAAGGATCGGGGAGTGTATGTTCTGGGTCAGAGCAAGGGCTGCGTCATTGCAAGAAATTGGCACTGTATGGGCTGGGTCAGTGTAAGGGCCGGATCAGTGTATGGACCTGGGAGTATATTGGCTGGGTCAGTCCACGGACCTGGGAGTGTATTGGCTGGGTCAGTGCAATGGCTGGGTCACTACAAGGACCTGGTAGTGTATGGCTGGGTCAGTCTAAGTACCTCGGAGTGTATGGGCTGGGTCAGTGTAAAGGCTGTGTCAGTGCAAGGACCTTGGAGTGTATGGGCTAGGTCGGTTGAAAGGCTGGGTCAGTGCAATGACCTGGGATTGTATGAGCTGGGTCAGTGCAAGGGCTAGGTCAGTGCAAGGAGCTGGGAGTGTATGGTCTGGGTCAGTGCAAGGGCTGCGTCAGTGCAAGGACCCGGGAGTGTATGGGCTGGGTCAGTGTTGGGACCTGGGAGTGTATGGGCTGGGTCACTAAAAGGGCTGGGTCAGTGCAATGGCTGGGTCACTACAAGGACCTGGGAGTGTATGAGCTGGGTCAGTCCAAGTACCTCGGAGTGTATGTGCTGGGTCAGTGCAAGGGCTGTGTCAGTGCAGGGACCTGGGAATGAGTGGGCTGGGTCAGTGCAAGGACCTGGGAGTGTAAGGTCTGGGTCAGTGTAAGGACTCGGTACTGTATGGGCTGGGTCAGTGCAAGGACCTGGGAGTGTATTGGCTGGATCAGTACAAGGACCTTGGAATGTATGGGCTGGTTCAGTGCAAGTACCTTGGTGTGTATGGGCTGGGTCGGTGGAAAGGCTGGGTCAGTGCAATGGGTGGGTCAGTGCAATGACCTAGGACTGTATGGGCTGGGTCAGTGCAAGGAGCAGGGAGTGTATGGGTGTGTCAGTGCAAGAGATGGGTTAGTGCAAGGATCTGGGAGTGTATGGGCTCTGTCAGTGCAAGGAACTGGGAGTGTATGGGCTGGGTTAGTGCAAGGGCTGGGTCAATGCAAGGATTTGGGAGTGTATGGGCTGGGTCACTGCAAGGACCTGGGAGTGTTTGGGCTGGGTTAGTGAAAAGTCTGAGAGTGTAAGGACCTGGGAGAGTATGTGCTGGGTCAGTGCAAGGGCTGGGTCAGTGCAAGGATCTGGGAGTGAGTGGGCTGGGTCAGTGCAAGGATCTGGGAGTGTCTGGTCTGGGTCAGTGCAACGGCTCGGTCAGTACAAGGACCTGGTAGTGTATGGGCTGGGTCAATGCAAGGGGTGGTTCAGTGCAAGGACCTGGGAGAGTATGGGCTGAGTCAGTGGAAGGGCTGGGTCAGTGCAAGAACCAGAGAGAGTATGTGCTGGGTCAGTGCAAGGGCTGTGTCAGTGCAAGGACCTGGGAATGAGTGGGCTGGGTCAGTGCAAGGACCTGGGTCTGTATGGGCTGGGTCACTGCAAGGACCTGGGAGTGTAAGGGCTGGGTCAGTGCAAGGGCTGGGTCAGTACAAGGACCTTGGAGTGTATGGGCTGGTTCAGTGGAAGGGCTGGGTCAGTGCAAGAACCAGGGACAGTATGTGCTGGGTCAGTGCAAGGGCTGTGTCAGTGCAAGGACCTGGGAATGAGTGGGCTGGGTCAGTGCAAGGACTCGGGACTGTATAGGCTGGGTCAGTGCAAGGACTGGGAGTGTATTGGCTGGGGCAGTGCAAGGGCTGGGTCAGTACAAGGACCTTGGAGTGTATGGGCTGGTTCAGTGCAAGTACCTTGGTATGTATGGGCTGGGTTGGTGGAAAGGCTGGGTCAGTGCAATGGGTGGGTCAGTGCAATGACCTGGGAGTGTATGGGCTGCGTGAGTGCAATAGCTGGGTCAGTGCAAGGACTTGGGAGTGTATGGGTGGGTCAGTGCAAAGTCTAGGTCAGTGCAAGCACCTGGGAGTGTATGGCTGGGTCAGTGCAACGGCTAGGTCAGTGCAAGCACCTGGGAGTGTATGGCTGGGTCAGTGCAAAGTCTAGGTCAGTGCAAGGACCTGGGAGTGTATGGGTGGGTCAGTGTATGGGTGGGTCAGTGCAAGGATCAGGGAGTGTATGGTCTGGGTCAGTGCAAGGGCTGCGTCAGTGCAAGGACCCGGGAGTGTTTGGGCAGGGTCAGTGCAAGGGCCTGTGAGTGTATGGGCTGGGTCATTACAAGGACTTGGGACTGTATGGGCTGGGTTAGTGCATGGGCTGGGTCAGTCGAAGGACCTGGGAGTGTTTGGGCTGGGTTAGTGCAAAGTCTGAGTTAGTGCAAGGACCTGGGAGAATATGTGCTGGGTCAGTGCAAGGACCTGGGAGTGAGAGGGCTGGGTCACTGCAAGGACCTTGGTCAGTGCAAAGACTGTTCAGTGCAAGGATCAGGGAGTGTATGGACTGGGTCAGTGCAAGGGTTGGGTCCTTACAAGAGCCTGGTAGTGTAAGGGCTGGGTGAGTGCAATGGCTGGGTCAGTGCAAGGACCTGGGAGAGTATGGGCTGGGTCAGTGCAAGGACCAGGGAGAGTATGGGCTGGGTCAGTGCAAGGCCTAGATCAGTGCAAGGACCTGGGAGAGTATGGGCTGGGTCAGTGCAAGGACCTGGGAGTGTATGGGCTGGTTCGGTGCAAAGAAATTGGAGTGTATGGGCTGGGTCAGTTTATGGGCTGGGATAGTGTATGGGCTGGGACAGTGTATGGGCTGGGTCATTGCAAGGACCTGGGAGAGTATGGGCTGGGTCAGTGCAAGGACCGGGGAGTATATAGGCTGTATCAGTGCATCCGCTGAGTCAGTCTAGTGTCCTGATAGTGTATGTGCTGGGTCAGTGAAAGGGCTGTGTCAGTACAAGGACCTGGGAGAGTATGTGCTGGGTCAGTGCAAGGACCTGGTAGTAAGTGGGCTGGGTCAGTGCAAGGACCTGGGTCAGTGCAAGGGCTGGGTCAGTGCAAGGATCTGGGAGTATATGGGCTGGATCGAGGCAAGGACTTGGGACTGTACGGGCTGGGTCAGTGCAAGGGTTGGGCCAGTGCAAGTATCTCGGAGTGTTTGGCTGGGTCAGTGCAAAGACCTGGGAGTGTATGGGCTGGGTGAGTGCAATGGCTAGGTCAGTGCAAGGACTTGGGAGTGTGTGGGTGGGTCAGTGCAAAGTCTAGGTCAGTGCAAGCACCTGGGGGTGTATTACTGGGTCAGTTCAACGGCTAGGTCAGTGCAAGGACTTGGGAGTGGATGGGTGGATTAGTGTAAAGTCTAGGTCAGTGCAAGGACCTGGAAGTGTATGGGTGGGTCAGTGCAAGGGCTGCGTCAGTGCAAGGACCCAGAAGTGTTTGGGCAGGGTCAGTGCAAGGACCTGTGAGTGTATGGGCTGGGTCATTGCAAGGACTTGGGACTGTATGGGCTGGGTTAGTGCATGGGGTGGGTCAGTCGAAGGACCTGGGAGTTTATGGGCTAGGTCAGTGCAAAGGCTTTGTCAGTGCAAGGGCTGGGTCAGTGCAAAGACCTGGGAGTGTATGGGCTGGGTCAGTGTAGGGACCTGGGAGTGTATGGGCTGGGTCACTGCAAGGGCTGGGTCAGTGCAAGTACTTCAGTGCATGGCCTAGGTCAGTGCAAAGGCTGGGTCAGTGCAAGGGCTGGGTTAGTGCAAGGAACTGGGAGTGTATGGGCTGGGTTAGTGCCAGGTCTAAGTCAGTGCTAGGACCTGGGAGTGTATGTTCTGGGTCAGAGCAAGGGCTGCGTCATTGCAAGAACTTGGCACTGTATGGGCTGGGTCAGTGTAAGGGCCGGATCAGTGTATGGACCTGGGAGTATATTGGCTGGTTCAGTGCAAGGACCTGGGAGTGTATTGGCTGGGTCAGTCCACGGACCTGGGAGTGTATTGGCTGGGTCAGTGCAATGGCTGGGTCACTACAAGGACCTGGGAGTGTATGGCTGGGTCAGTCTAAGTACCTCGGAGTGTATGGGCTGGGTCGGTTGAAAGGCTGGGTCAGTGCAATGACCTGGGATTGTATGGGCTGGGTCAGTGCAAGGACTAGGTCAGTGCAAGGAGCTGGGAGTGT